>NC_141695.1:1611056234-1611656234 GCF_964263255.1 Lissotriton vulgaris | reverse complement strand
TATCTAGCTCAAGGCCATGGCTCAAGACTGTTCTTCTTGCTCTGTGATAATATAAAGAATATCTTGAGGAATACTGGGAAGGCACCTGAAGATATGGGGTCATTTATTATGCTCATTTCATTGGCTTACCAAATCCCCATGGTTCCCCTTTGGTCTGTAGTGGCAGCACTTATAACCTTAGCTTGAGCTTGAACAATGATTGATAGAGAGAGATGGCCAAGTCCTGGAATTCTTAGGAAAAGCAAAGCCAGAGATAAGACTGGAATCTAGCTTGGTCATAAAAGCCAGAGCATTAGCCGGACCAAAAGACTGATCATAACTCCACACAAAGATGGCATTAAAAGAAATATCATGAAGACTGTTTACACATTAGAAAACATGAAATATTTTTGACATTGTGTTTGAATTTAATACATTACAGAAGCATACTATACCAAGTGTATAGAGTGACATTTATATTTTATTAGACACCAGCTTTTCATCCACATTCTAGTGGCCAGAAAGAAAGGATAAACCAGCTTCGAAACAGAACTTGCAATGTTTGTTGATGGAGTATCAGATGTAGCATATGTTTTACCACTGACTGATCTTGTGTGTGATTATGCACCTTGTGTACTAATTCCAGATTCCCTTTTTTAATTTGTATATGGATTGGCATCCACAATGTGTTTCGATGTCATTTCCAGATTATACTATGTTGGCACAAACACAATGGTTTAAAGACACCAGCAGGTTTGTGGCCATACATATTATTCTTTGTAAAAAGCCACCGACATTTATTACAGAGATATGATGATTAGTCATGACATTAATTAAAATAGTTTATACTTATTAGGCATTCATTAACACGGTTATGCTGAAACATCTCTCTTTTATAATGAAGAGAATATAGCTCTCTTTAAAGCACATGAGTATTGCTTAGTGTCATAAAAAGTATTGTCAGATTTTGTGAGTGTTCATCAAATTACAATAGTTGTTAAACTGCTTCCAGCATGATCAGAACTTTAACCATAGAGGTTATCCAGCCGTTCATGTTTCTATAGTGAAACCATCACCGAATTTCATCAATACTGAAAGTGTCATCTCTTAGAATATCTTAGACCTTGAGGTTAAGGAGAATGTAGGTCCGAGGAAGTGCAAGCCTATACCAGTACTGTATACACTGAAAAAAAAGGTGATGAGTGATCCTAAAGATTGCATTTGGTAATGTGCTGATGAGGCCTGTACAAGGACTTCGATGAGGAAATAGCATTTGTAATTGTGACTCAGGGCCCGTATTCCATAGGTATATAGGGGCATATTTACAAGCCCCTTGCACCGCCGGTGTCTTGCTTTGTGTGACGCGCCGGCGGCGCACCGTGGTGCTCCATATTTACAAGGACACCTAAAGCATCCCTGCGTGGCTTTTCGTGTCTCCGGTAGAGGAGCGGAGGGCACATGGAGGTGTGAAATGTAAAGAAAAGAAAATAAACACTTACCTTGCCACCGGGTCCCTCATCTCTGCTCCTGCACCCATGCTCCCCTGACCAATAACAATACTGCAATGCAGCGTTGTGTTTGGTCTGAGGGTCCTGGTTCGATGCTCAACCAGGGAATGGCAGGCTGTAATGCAGCCTGCATGGAGAACAGGGAAAGTGCGCATGACTGTTTTGGGTAGCCCAAGAGCGTCCACCAAACAGTCATGTGCACTTAGGAGTGGGCAAACCACTTCTCCCCTGCCCTGCTCAGTGACCAGAGCAGCCCCGCCCACTCACCGGCCCGCAAAGCAGCATAGAAACAATTACTGACATAAACAAAAAAGGATAAAAACTCAAAGTTATTATCATTTTATGTTTCCCTTACGTTGCGCTGATTATTTTTTCCCTTACTAATTCAGAGTCTTCATCCCCTTCAGTCCTGAAACTTGGTCTCCAGGAGGTCTTCAGCTGGATGTCAACTAACCAGCTGAAGCTTAATGGGGAGAAGACAGAGATTCTTCTCCTGGGGAAAAATCGTGAGCTGTGGCAAGATAGACATTGGCCGCCATCTATGGGTGTTTTCCCTAGTCCGGCTACCCAGGTTAGAAATCTTGGGGTGTGTATCGACGATTCTCTGTCCATGAAGCAGCAGGCCAACAAAGTGGCTGGCACTTGTTTTACCATCATTAAATGGCTGCGGAAGATTATCTGGATGCTTCCTGTGGATACCCAGAAGACCGTAGTCAACGCGCTAATAACATCTAGGCTTGACTACGGTAACATTCTCTATCTGGGTTCCAATTTAGCCGTAGTCAGACGACTACAATTGGTCCAGAACTCCGCAGCCAGGCTGTTATGTAAGATCCCTAGGACAGCAAGGATTTCGAAGCACCTTAGAGATCTACACTGGTTGAAAGTTGAAAACCGGGTCCGGTTTAAGGCCTTGACCATTATGTTCAAGATCAGGGCAGGAACCGCACCACGGTACCTGCAGAATTTGGTCAGGCCCCATGTTCCTGTACGGAATCTTCGTTCCTTAAATGGAGCAACTTTCGTGGTTCCCAGATTCAAACTGGCCCGAATGGGAGGTAAATCTTTCTCCCACCTGGGACCAGCTCTTTGGAACTCTCTCCCTTTAGCTTTGCGCAAAGAGGAAAATTTTGCCAGTTTTAAGAAAAAAGTCAAAACCTGGCTGTTTAATAAATAATTGTGTTTACCAATGGTTGTTGATCTGTGACAGTATTTTGCCTTTCAGTATCTTTTTCTCGTAGCCATGGCGCCGGGAAACCCTTTGTGGGTATCTGCGCGCATTATAAGTGTAAGAAATAAATAAATAATAAATTATAAGCTGTGAGGCGACGCTCCTCCACCATAGCGAATGAGCTGCCACAGTAGTTCCATGGGTGTTGCTGTGGGTGGTCCCACACAACACCCATGGCCCCTGACACATTCCCAGATTTATGAGGAATCGTAAACCTGGGAATGCTTCAGAATGCTACGCCTCCCGAGGGGAGGCATAGGAAGGCGCAACAAGGAGAAATGTTTTCATTTCTCCTCTTTTTTCAGCTTTATATGTATGTATATGCATTCTGCAGCACACATAGAAAAAGGAAAACACCTTTTGTGATTGTTTTTGTGCAGGAAGGTAGCCCATCCTGCACAAAACAATCTCCCTGCAAAACAGGCACCCTTGCACAACGGTGCAAGAGTGCCTGTCCCGGTGCAAGAGAGCCCAGGGCTCCTCGCTCAGCCCTACCTTCTTCAATATCGACATGAGCCCCCTTGCCGCCATTGCACGCAAACATAACATCAACATCATCTCCTACACTGATGACACCCAACTGATACTCTCCCTCACCAAAGACCCAGACACCGCCAAAACCAACCTCCAGGAAGGAATGAAAGACGTCGCAGAATGAATGAAGCTCAGTCGCCTGAAGCTGAACTCAGACAAAACGGAGGTCCTCATCCTCGGACAATCCCCATCCACCTGGGACGACTCCTCGTGGCCCACAGCACTGGGCTCCGCGCCAACACCCACGTACTCCTCCCTCACGATGACCAAGCAAGTCAACGCCGTCTTGTCATCTTGCTTCAACATCCTGCGCATGCTCCGAAAAATCTTCCGATGGATCCCCACCGAAACCAGAAAAACCGTCATCCAGGCCCTCGTCACCAGCCGACTGGACTACAGAAACGCCCTATACGCA
The DNA here is from genome assembly GCF_964263255.1 of Lissotriton vulgaris. NCBI lineage: Eukaryota > Metazoa > Chordata > Amphibia > Caudata > Salamandridae > Lissotriton > Lissotriton vulgaris. The sequence continues at coordinate 1,611,652,567 of NC_141695.1, read as the reverse complement.
GGAACCACAGCCAAACTTCAGACACGACTTCAACGCATACAGAACGCCTCCGCACGACTCGTCCTCAACATCCATCGCCACAGCCACATATCCGCCCACCTGAGAAACCTGCACTGGCTCCCCGTCTGCAAGAAGATCAGGTTCAGGCTCCTCACCCATGCACACAAAGCGTTACACGACAAGGGCCCCGAATACCACAACAACCGCCTCTCGTTCTACATCCCCACCCGCCAGCTCCACTCTGCCAACCTCACCCTCTCCACCGTCCCACGAATTCGCAGAGCCACCACCGGAGGAAGATCCTTCTCCTACCTGGCAGCCAAAACATGGAACTCCCTCCCCGCGCACCTACGACTGACTCAGGACCAACTCACCTTCAGAAAACACCTCAAGACCTGGCTATTCGAGCAATAGCGACACCCCCCATCCCTTCACCGCCTTGAGACCCTCACAGGTGAGTATAAATGTATTGATTGATTGATTGATCAGCACATGGCAGCCAATTGAGCGCTGGCACAGTGGAGAGTACAAAGATCTGTCATATCATTGAAGATATGACGCGTACCTGTGCTTTGAAAGTGACTAAAAATGGCATGCGGCACCGCGCTGAGTCACTTTCTCGTAAATAAGGCGGAAGTGTTTAGGAGGACACTTTCCTGTGGTTTGCAGGCATTATCCTCCTAATCTGAGGACTAGGCAGCACCATTTCTGGACATTTCAAAGGAGGACAGGCTGGAGGCCATGATAACGAGAGGTCATTTCCGTTTTCAGCTGTATTTTCTAACAGCTGAAAACTATTTTCCCACTGAAACTGGGCTTCTGTGAATTCAGCGTCCATACATACAAGGCCATGCCTGAGGGGCCTGGTCTTGTACTCCAAGCAGTGAGGAGGTATTGGTCTTTGAAAGTTTTTTTTTTATAAGGACAGAGGTCTTCAAATTGTGGAATGGACCCCCTCCGGTGAACGGAGGGGGTGGGGGGAGGTTGAATTGATCTCATGGGGGCACTAGATTCTGGTCAAGAAGAGCATTTGATCTACCCCTTGGGTAGCAAGAAAAGAAAAAAACAGCATGCTGAAAACAGTGCGGTGTTTTTTGTTAAATAAAGCAGAGTAGTAGTAAACCACTCTGTAATGCACAATTAGTAATATTTTGTCACGGGTCCTGTATATGTCATAGTAATGGGGGGAAAGGTTCCCGCACTCCGGATACCTATACACTTTTAGGTAGAAGAGGTTGACAATATTATGCTGACAAACGTGTTACATTTTTAAAAGGGACATTTAAAAATAACAACAGTGTCTGGATTGTTAAATATGTTCAGAGTTGCTTGATTTTATATCAGACCCGGGTTGGCTATTTCACAAAACCACGAGGAGTTCAGAGAGGCTGTGAACTGATTTGCAACTCAGTCAATATATTTTTAATTTCTTCATACATATATATTGAGTCCCAAGTCGGAGTGAATTACTTCTGATTAGCTAGATACCAATCGATAGGGGTTTGCACCAGTGGGAATCACTGTTATCGACATTGGATGGAATGATAGATGGGAAAATGCAGGAAGTGCACCAGAGACCTACAAGGAGAGAGCAGGCAGGACTGTTGCCCCAGGCCCCACATTTTTCAGGGCTCCACGCCACTGAAAAATGAATTTATTTCACAAAAGCACGCCTTGCCTGTTACTGGACCCACCAGAAGGCACAACATGGGAGAGAATGCTCCAAATGTACATTGGTTTTCTTCTCAATGAGATGGCTGTGTTGCTGTAAAGCCAGAGAGGGGATGCTGAAGGAGTTAGTGACTCTGGCACCACAAAATCTTCAGACAAGCCTGAATTACACACCTCTGAGAACTGTTACTGAAAAATGCACTCAAATTTGTTCAGTGAACATGCATGTTAATGATAAAGTTATGATTAGGGGTGCGCGTAACTCATGTAATTCGGTTTAGAGTAATCACGTGACATTACCAAGGAATTCAGCAAGATTATTTTTGAATTGTGCAGGAAGAGTAATTCTGCATTTAGTGCTAGTTCTTTGTGCAAAAGGGCCCCCTCGCATCCAAAACGGATGATAAGATGCATTTTGCGCTAAGAAATAGTGCTAAATGCAACAGAACACAAATAGCGAGTGACTGATCAACCCTCGTTAAATCTGCTCTTGCTGTAGGATTTTTCCCCCAAAAATACTTTTAATTCCTTGTGGAATAATCACGTAGTTATCAGTTATTCTGCATCAAAGAGTAATCCGGAATTACCAAAATTACTCCAATTACTCCAGCGTAATTGAAACTTTGCCCAGGTCTAGTTATAATTTCTGGTAAACATTTAAGAATTATGTATAAACCTGAACGCTTAGATGTGTAATTATATATCTTCCTTCAGGAATTCACAGTAATATGCATCTTGTCATTGGTTTCCTCACTTTCATTGTGATTAACATGGAAAATGAGAAGGGAAACAGGAATGGAACATTTTAAAAACAATAATATTATTTTTCATATAATCTAGTCCAGTAGCTGCACAATATTGTTTCTCGAGTCTCTGATTATGTTAAATAAAAAGCAGGGTAATATAAAGGAGTTATGACATCAGTGATATGTTCAATGATACAACAAGTGCAGAAAGAATTGTGAAGTGAAAAGTATCAAAGTCACCACAAAGATTTCCTCAACTAAGAAATCTCTAATAGAGAGAAGTCGCTGCAGAACAGAAGGTGTTACATATTTCAGCACTTCGGGGACTGACATGGTCCCCAAACGCATACAATGAATGTATTTCAGTGCACGCTCAGATCAGCTTTAAAAGTGTGACGGGCCTTGGGCATCTGTCCATCTATGGGAATAGGGCATTTCACAGGAGGGGGAGGTCGGCTTTGGAAGATTGAGGAACGCTGCCTCTGTTTCCAGGTCCTTGGGGTTTATGACAGCAGGGAGGGAGTGAGAGAACAATATATATATACACACACACACACACATATATATATATAACACAGGTTTCAGGAACGTTATAGTTAGTTGGACATTTCACTCATACAACACCTGAGAAATTCGGCCTTATAGTTAGTTGACCTAAGTATAATTTGCGCCCCCGCAGTGCACTGCTGATGGCATCACATATTACATCACTCATGACATGGTCAGTGACATCACTGATGATATCTCAAATGCCATCACTGATAACATCACTGATGATATCATCCAGTGACTGTGTGTTTCTTTAAAGTTTAAATAGGTTTTATATATATATAGGCCATGGTGTATTGAAGAATGAGTGAGTGCATGACTGTCTGAATGGATGATTTAGTAGGTGCGTGACTGACTGTATAAGTGAGCGATTAAAAGTGTCTTACTGAATGCACGGGTCAGTGACAAAACTGTGTGAATGTCTGTATCAGTCTGTCTGTTGGTGTGTAAGCGGCTGCATGGCTTGGTAAGTAGCTACATGAGTGTCTATATGGGTTATTGATTGGTTGTCAGAGTATCTAGATGGGTGCCTGAGGCTCTGTGTGGGTGGGTGGGTGGGTGGGGTGTGTGTGACTCCCTGCATGGATGTGTGAGTGGGTGATTCACTGGGTGTATGTGTTCAAGAGTACATCTGTGAAGGGCTGTATGGGTGGGCGAGTGTGTGTTTGGCTGTGTTGGTGAGTGAATGGATGTCTCAGTGCTACATGTGTGAGTAACTACATATGTGAAAGGCAGTATATGTGAGTGTTGAAGTATATAAATGACTATATGTGAGAGCGAGTGATTGTGAGAGTGGCTGTGTGGATGAGTGTGTGCTTGTGTCAGTGATTGTATAAGAGAGTAAGTATGTGTTAGTATCTGTATGAATAAGTGAGGTGGTGTGTGTATAACTGTATAGGTGAGTAAATGGGAGTGGGATTGATTCTTTGCCTGACTGACTAGCTGTGTAAATAAATCTATGGGTGAGTGGTGGTGTGTGAGTGTCTCTATAGGTGTATGAGTGCATATGATAGTGGCTGCATTGATGAGTGACTGCATGTATGAGTGACTGTATGGGTGAGTGAGTGGATGTGTGTGTAGACCTAGGAATCAGTGAGTGGGTCTGTAGCAATTTGTATTGGTGTGTCCATGGTTTTGAAAATGGGAGTCTGTATTTTAGAGTGGGTGTATCAAATGTTATATTAGGGTGTGAGGAAGGTGCATCAGATTATCACGTGGATGATGTAATCAGTGCTGTAATTTGAGATGTCACTGACCATGTCATGAGTGATCTAATATGTGATGTCATCAGCAGTGCATTGTGGGGGTGCGAGTTATACCTAGCTCAACTAACTATAACGGCTGAATTTCTCTGGTTTTGTACGAGTGAAATGTCCAACCAACTATAACGTCCCTGAAACCCGTGTTTTTTTCAGTGAATGTCTATGGTTTTTATAAAATGATGAGTTCTAACTATAACGTCTCTGAAACCTATGTTTTTTTACACTGAATTTCCGTTTTTTTAAATGATAATTTCTAACTATAAAGTCCCTCAAACCTATGTTTTTTCAGTCAATTTCTAAGGTTGTTTAAATGCTAATTTCTAACTATACCTACATATGTAGGACATGTGCAGAAAGAGGAAGAAATGTGAAGAAAGAGGCAAGAGAGGTGCAGAGAGAGGAAGAAAGGTGCAGAAAGAAAAAAAAGAAATGCAGAAAAAGGCAACAGAAGTCCAGCAAGAGGAGAAAAGGTGAAGAAAGAAGCAAGAGACATGCAGAAAGAACCAACGGAGGTGCAGAAAGAGGCCTACTTTGACTGTACCTTACAACAGACTCATACAAAGTACCCTAATCACTAATCCTTCTCTGAAGATGTCTTAAACCTCACTTTTTTCTTGAAAGTTCACTATTAATTGACTGCTCAGAATGTTAGGCCTACCAATATAAAACAGCAATCCTAAGCATGTAAGTCTGACCAAATTTGTGAAGGTATGCATGCGTGTCTATGCTTTAACCTAGTGACATGTTAAATGAAAATGAACATACAAACACTTGAATACCTGTGTTTCAAGCAGCATACACAATACATTTGTATTGAAAAAAGGTGTATGCATTTCTATCTGCTCACAATACAGGGCACATGGGTATTCAATAGTATATTTGAGGGACTCTATAACACATATATACATAAGACATGTCTGCCTGTGCAACCGAATGACAGAGCAGAACTAACAAGATTTAACCACCTATAAGAGAAGCTACCCACTTTTGAAGCTACCATCTTCAGATGCATAACACATGTGAGAAAGAATACATGTGCAAGTAGACATATATCTCAGTCACGAGAGCAGGTAGACCTTTAAACTTGACAGGTTGCAATTCCCATTTGAATATAAAAACAGGTGAGAGAAGTACAGAAAGCAGCAAGAGGATTGCAGAAAAAACAAGAGAGGTGCAGAAAGAGGGAAAGGGGGAGCAGAAAGAGGCAAGAGAGGTGCAGAAATGAAAGAGGGAAGAAGGGTGCAGAAAGAAGGAACAGAGTGCAGAAACAGCCAACTGAGGTGCATACAGAGGCAAGGGGGTACAGAAAGAGGCAAGAGGAGTGCAGAAAGATAAAACAGAGGTGCGGAAATTAACAAACGAAGTGGAGAAAGAAGGAACAGATGTGCAGAAAGAGGCAAGGGAGTTGCAGAATAAAACAAGAGAGGTGCAGAAAAAGGGAACAGGGGTGCAGACACAGGCAAGAGAACTGCAGAAAGATGGAAGAGGGGTGCAGAAAGAGGAAAGAGAGGTGCAGAAAGAAGCAAGAGCAGTGCAGAAAGAAGCAACAGAGGTGCAAAAAGAGGCAGGAGGGGTGCGGAAAGGGGAGCGAGAAGTACAGAAAGAAACAAAAGGTGCAGAAAGAAGCAAGAGGGGTGCAAAAAGAGGCAGGAGCAGTGCAGGAAGAACCAATAGATGAGCAGAAGGAGGCAAGAGAGGTGCAGAAAGAGGCAAGATATGTGCAGAAAAAGGGAAGAAGGGTGCAGAAAGAAGCAGGAGAAGTGCAGAAAGAGGCAAGTGAGGTGCAGGAGGCAAGAGAACTGCAGAAATAGGCAAAGGAGTTGCAGAAACAGGCAAAAGAGGTGCAGAAAGAAGGAACAGGTGTACAGACAGAGGCAAGAGGAATGCAGAAATTTGCAACAGAGGTGCAGAAAGAAGCAGGAGCAGTGCAGAAAGAACCAACAGAGTTGCAGAAAGAGGCAAGAGGGGTACAGAAAGAAGCAAGAAAAGTACACAAATAAGCAAAAGAGGCGCAGAATGAGGCAAAGGAAGTGCAGTAAAAGGCAAGAGAGGTGCTGAAAGAGGCAGGTGAGGTGCACAAAGAAACAAAAGGGGTACAGAAAGAGGCAAGAGGGGTGCAAAAAGAAGCAAGAGAATAGCAGAAAGAAGCCACAGAGGTACTGAAAGAGACGAGTGAAGTGCAGAAAGAAGCAACAGAGGTTCCAGAAGAGGCAAGAGAGGTACAGAAACAGGCAGGAAAGTTGCAGAAAGAGGGAACAGGGGTGCAGAAAGAGGTAAAAAGGAAACAGAAATTTGCAAGAGAGGAGCAGAAAGAAGCAAGAGCAGTGCAGAAAGAAGCAAGAGAAGTACAGAAAGAAGCAAGAGAGGTGGAAAAATGGGGAAGATTGGCGCAGAAGGATGCAAGAGGGATGCAGACATTTGAAAAAGAGGTGCAGAAAGAAGCAAAAGCAGTGCAAAAATATTCAACAGAGGTGCAAGAAGCAAGACATGTGCAGAAAGAGGGAAGAAAAGTGAAGAAAGAGACAACAGTGGTGCAGAAAGAAGCAAGAGAGGCGCATAAAGAGTCAAACGAAGTGCAGAAAGAAGCAACAGAGGTACAGAAGGAGGCAAGAGAATTGCAGAAAGAGGCAAGAAAGTTGCAGAAACAGGCAAAAGAGGTGTAGAAAGAGGGAACAGGAGTACAGACAGAAGCAAGAGAGGTAGAGAAAGTGGGAAGAGGCATGTAGAAATGTGCAAGCGAGGTACAGAACGAAGCAAGAGCAGTGCAAAAGAACCAACAGAAGTGAAGAAAGAGGCAAAAGGGGCCCTGAAAGATGCAAGAGAAGTGCAGAAAGAAGGAACAGAGGTGCACAGAGAGGCAAGAGGGATGCAAACAGAGGCAAGAGGAGTGCTGAAAGAAGCAACAGAGGTGCAGAAAGAGGCAAGAGGGTGCAGAAAGAGGCATGAGAAGTGCAGAAGGAGGCAAAATAAATGCAGAAAGAGGCAAGAAATGGGCAGAAACAGCAGGAGAGGTGCAGAATCAGGGAACAGGGTTACAGAAGGAGGCCAGAGAGGTGCAGAAAGAGAGAAGAATGATGCAGAAAGAGACAAGAGGGGTACAGAAAGAAGCAAGTGAGGTTCAGAAAGAGGCAACAGATGTGCAAAAAGAGGCAAAGGCGGTACAGAAAGAGAAGAATGGTGCATAAAGAGACAAGAGGGGTACAGAAAGAAGCAAGTGAGGTGCAGAAAGAGGCAACAGAGGTGCAGAAAGAGGCAACAGAGGTGCAGAAAGTGGAAGAGATGTGCAGAACGAGGCAAAAGGGGTGCAGAATAAGAAAGAAAGGTGCAGAAAGAAGCAATAGAAATGCAGAAAGAGGCAAGAGAGGCACAGAAAGAAGCAAGAGTGGTTCACACACCATTAGTACCAATTTAATACTCACATTTAGCAATAAGTAACAGGTGACCATTCCAGGTTTGCAAAGGGTCTTCCACCACGCTGTAACACTTGTCGCTTCATTTTTTGTAACCTTTTAGCTGTTTGAGCTTGAAACAACTTTTTTTTTGTTCAAATCTAGATTATGCAGCAGATGATGGATTATGTGGCAAATGCGGAAAATGTATAATTGTGCAAAAGTCGGTGCAGCCAAACAGTCGCATGATTGTAGTGGCCCTGTTCATACTTCTGACTAGGTCCACAAGTGCTCCTCAGTTGTTCATTCTTTTTTTGTCTCATTGTCTCATTGAGTTTATAGTTTAGCTTCTGTAGAAACGAGGAAGACTAAACCTGAGGTCACCACTCCACAACACAGTCTATCATACCACTCAATTACTCTGCATAACACATAATCTCACTCTACATAATTCATATACACTAAATACTACATACTTTCTATCCACATAATTTCCCTGCACAACATACCACATAATTCCACTACACACAACCTAGATCCACTCCACTCCTAGAAACATTAATAAAACACTTTAACATTTACAACGCCAATAGCTCTAACTCTGGCAAATGCAAAACCTATTTCATTGCAAATGCTTCTTCAACTGGTAGTCATGTTTGCAGAGTGGTGGAGAAAAAGAGTTGGGGCTCCAACCAGCGCTCAGGAATTCCTCTGGGTAGGACTTACAGGAGGAACCAGGAGGGCTTCTTGGCCCCGCAAAGTCCTTCAGGAGTAAAGTGGACTTCATCTTCCAACCCGTAGTGTGCCAGGAGGCGCATTTGCAGAGTGGTGGAGAAAGGGAGGGTGTGTCCTCCGAATACCTCTTAGCAATCCCACTGTGTGGGACTTACTGGAGGTAACAGGAGTGGTAGTTGTCCCCAAGGACAACCTTGGGGCCAACTACCTATCCTATTACCTCCAGTAAGTACCACAAAGCAGCATTGGTAAGTACTCATGGCAGGCCACGTCCCCTTTGACCACCAGTCTGCAAACGCGCTGCCTGTTGCACTCTTTGATAGGAATTAAAGTCTCCTTCATTTCTGGGGGTCCTTAGGGGCCAACTAGTCTACCTGATACCTCCAGTAAGCCCCAGATAGTGGGATTGCTGAGAGGTGCACACAAGCCATGCCCCTTTTCTCCACCACTCTGTAAACGTGCCTCCTGGTGTGTTCTTGGTTAGGGATGAAGTCCCCTTGCCTCCTGATGGTTCCTGGTGGCCAACTAGCCCTCCTGTTATCTTTAGTAAGCCCCACACAGCTGGATTGCTGAGAGTGGTCCAAGGCCACGCCCTCTTTTTACACCACTCTGCAAACGCGTCTCCTGACGCACTGCTGCTACGGTATGAAGTCCACTTTAGTCCTGAGGTCCTCAGGACACAAGGGACCTCATCGGCCCACCAGCAGTGGTCCAAGAGGCGTGTTTTCAGAGTGGTGTAAAAAGGGGCGTGGCCTCAGACCACCTCTCAGCAATCTCACTGTGTGAGGCTTACTGGAGGTACCTGGTGGGCTAGTTGGCCCCCAGGGACCCTCAGAATTCAAGAGGGCTCAACCCCCCAATTTAGAACACGCCAGGAGGCGCGTTTGCAGCATGGGGCAGGGAGAGGGCTATGACGAGATGCCGTCTTTAATTTTTTTTCAGAAGAGGGTCTGTGTGGGCTGTGTGGCCCGCTTCTTTTACTATTTTTCGCCCCTGGGGACTCCATCCCCCAGGGCCTGAGCATTTTTTAAACGGGAAAAAATTCATGTTCCAAAAAAAAAAAATAATAATTCACGCATGGAACTGCTGTTCATGTGTGCTCGTGTGTTTGAGACAGTCTGCTCTCTGATTCGATGGCGCTTGCTTTGCTTCTTGATGGTCGTGAAAAGCTGCTTTTCTAGGAAGCTTCTGGATTGGAAGATAATTACTTGCTGGGGAAGATCAGTGGCTGTAATTGGTTTTGTGATTCACAGCCATACTTTCAAAGACCATAAACTTATATATACCACCTCCGACCCCCTTTTTCATCAAAAACCCTCCAGGTTTGCCACCTTGCCCCGTCTAAGAGAGACCAACCACCATATCAAACGGAAACCTGGAAATGTAAAACTTTTGGACAACCTGGCTTTACTCCTCGATAGCCGCCAGGCATGTTTCTGTAGCCCTCGCCCATGTGTTCCAGAACTTGTGGCTAAAGAAGAAGGTAACAGGTGCCTTTTACATTTTAAGTGCTAAAACATTTCCACACAGCACTCGAATTTGGGGACTGACACAACATTCTTTATTAGTCTAGGTAGCTTCACCGAGGTAAGGATGGCTTCTGAATGTGAGACATTCAAACCAGCTGGCGAGATCATTTGATGCGTTATTAATGGCCCCCGATAGATCTAATTGGGAATTATACCTTGTTGGTAAAATTGACTATCTACGAAAAATATAGAGTAAAACCAATAGACAATACTGGACACCAATAAGTAAGAGAAACATATAATACTTTCAAAGACACAAACAGAGATTCCTAAAGCGGATATAAACCCCAAATCTCAAACACCAACCAGGCTATTAGACCCCAGAGTAATGCCTTCTCATTATCTATGGTCCATGTCAACCACATAAAGATTGGACATTTCAATTATTTATGCAAAGCTCTGATGCTTGTATAGCATAGTGTAGGAGTTTTAACGACATTGCCCTTTTTAATTATTGTCCTATTTCTGGTATATTGCTCCAAGATACTCCTATTTAGTAATTTCTCTCAAATAGTCAGAGGTTCTACCATTAAAGGAAGGTACTTGGCCCTGTGTCATGGGCCAATGTCTGATAATCAAATACTGAACAAGCTTTGGCAATGCCAATAGGTATAGATAATGGATGCCCTGTCAAGCCAGACCTAAAAATCCTTGTACGTTAATGACTGCCTCATCCCTTCTGTGCTGCTGCCATAAAATATGTCGTTTTCAAAGGCACTTTACTATCATTACAATGGCATGCATGTGTCCCCTGAAAATGTAAGCTCAGGCAGGTGGATAAATAAACACAATGATCCCAGCCATATGGAGGGCAAGCACATTTTTTGTGGAAGCACACAACATCTGCCCAACCAAAACATGTACTCCTGGCTCCTAACGTGGGTGGAGCCAAAGTCACTTTCCAGGTGGTTTCCACATAATTGTCTGACGACACCTGTGCTGCAAAGCAAGACCACAAACACTACATGTCCCAAAAGACTCAGTGTGCATCAGCCCTGCCTGAGAGTTAAGACATGTGAGATTAGTAGTGAGCTCAATTTCGATTGGCCCCTACTGGCCTATGAGGGTCGCGGTTGCCTGTGCCGGGTACGCTAGGATACTATATTCACCGGGACACTGGTCATACATCTGCCAATGAATGGACTAGGGTAGCTAAACCCAAGTGCTAAATCCATTACAGATGAATTGTCATAATTCTTAAATTGATGTACTTGTGCTCCCTAATTCAGTATCACTTAATTTTTACTGAAAGACAGAAAGTCTGCGGGGTACTCAGCCTTTCCTTGTAGTTTATTTTAATGTATTCTTACTTGATTTCGATGGCTGATGCATACTCTGGTGCCCCAAACCTGACATGATAAAACTTTTAGAACTGTGCCACAGGTGCCCCCCCGACTTCTTTCGAGCAGGTACCCACCCAACAATAGTCTTTTCTGGGACTAGTAACTGGCTTCTTGTTAAATACCTGCTCGATGTCAGAAATTAGACGCTTTTTAGGGCACACAATTGAAGATCAGGCACCAGCTAAAGATACAGGGTTGCCTTTATTCCAAGATGGAGAATAGGTGATGACATTTGGTATGAAGGATCTACTGGCAAAGCCTTTTCTGTAGCTTGTACTTTCTTAGGGGGTGTGTCCCCTCCTTTGGCATGGGGTTTTAGCATGTTTGCCGCATCACCCATAAGCTTACAGACAACTACTAAATCTTGGATATCTAGAATACTGCGGTATTTGGCAGTGTTTAGTGCCCCACAAAATACATTTATTTGCAACTCCCTGATCGCCAGCTCTTCTGCACAAGGAGCTATTTTTGTACCCCAAGTTGAGTAGATCCCTCACTAAGGCAAGAGTTACAGTTTGGTACCATTCAACCAGAGCAGAGTAATGTATTCCTGTCTCAAATTATTCTTTCTTCTGGTACAAAAAAATATATATATTCATAAGATGTCCTCAGGGTTGTAGGTCACTTCTACACAGTCAGGTTGGAACGTGAGTTGCACTTAGTCATGAGTGACTGAATGAAAGGTGCGGATTGTTGATTTGACTAAAGACAAGACCTTCCGTTCCTATTAATTCTACAGTCTACAAGTAAGTACTTTGAACATCGGAGCCCCTATATTATAATATAAAAACAACTCCGAACACCAAGACACGTGTTCCATTTAGATATGTAGCATCACAGGTACACATACACAAATGGAAATCATTGGTGGAACCTATTATCAGCTACAGAATTGTGTATATTCAAGTAGTATTCCTCTACATTTCTCTGCCACAGGACATATATTTCGAGCCTCTATTTAGCTTATATTACGGTTTGATTTTCAACAGAATCTGAACAGTAATTAATGTGGCACAAGACATCAAGGGGCATATTTACAATGCCCCTTCAGCACTTATTACACCACTGAATCATCACTTCTGTGATGCTCCGCTGGCACAGTGTGTCCACCCATACTTATAAGGTCACGTAAGGCCACCCTGGGTGGCTTTTCATAGCCTTGTAAACATGGCCCCCTTTCACGCATTACTCTGCGTGAAAGCGGCGTTCCATGGGTTTTGCTGTGGGTGTTCCCATGCAACACCCATGGAATCTGACACATTTCCAGATTTACAGGGTTTCATTAGCCTGGGAATGCGTCAGATTCTAACACTTCACCAGGGGAGGCGTTAAAGTGGTACAACAAGGAGAAGTACCTTTATTTCTCCTCCATTTTTGCTCTTTCTATGTGTGCCGCGTATTAGAAGGAGGAAAACACCATCGATGATTGTTTTTTGTGCAGGAAGGTATCCCTTCCTGCACGAAAACAATCATCCCTGCGATGCAAGCACACTTGCACCATGGTGCAAGGGTCCCTGCATTGGCGCGAGATATCCAATTGTGCGCTAGCACAGAGGAAAGCACAGGGAAGTGCCGTATTGCTATAAATACGACACATTCCTGTACATTCCTAATGACACAGCTCGGCACAGCAAGATAGCGTGCAGAATTGTGCTGCATCATTTTCTAGTGAAAAGGCTCCCAAGTCTTGGAATGTTAGAGTCACATTTCAGATATGGCACTCAGACGTTCCTCTGACCAGATAAACATCTACAAAGTAAGGTTATGTTTTTAGAAATAATGGTGTTTACCAAAACTTTTAAATGTTAACTCACAGATTTGTGCAGCTTTTAATAAAGAATCTAAATGAAATCATTTATATTTGGTGAATATTTTGAATAGACAGAAACCAAAGGGCATATTTACAAGAGCTTACACATCAGCATCAATGCAACCGATTTCTTGCACCTGCCGCAAATGCCCTAACAATGCCACGGATGCACTGTATTTCCAATATAGTGTTCATGGCGCAAGGATTCACAGATGTGTCAGATATTCTAATGCATCCTTTGGCGCTAAAGTGACACTTGGTTGGAGTTGGTCGTAAGACTTACGCAACTCCAGCAATGCATCAGAACACAGAGGGGAGTCCCACGTTAAAAGTCCTGCTTCAAACCTTTTGCCTTGTTGGAGAAGACGTAGGGATTTTGATGCAGTCAAGTCACAGAGTGACACAGTGAAAAGTTGTGAAACTCACTGCGTCAGTTCTATGTGACTTTTAACGTGGGAAGGCTTAGCCTGCATAGATTTTACATGGTGCAGGTATAATGTGAAGCAGACCTCTACAAACTGGTGCATTGCGTCCAATGCATCAGTTTGTAACTATGGAGCAGTGTGGAGCACTGATTGCGTCACTGCTGCGTCAAAAAGAATTACGCTGCGGCAGAGCTAGCTCCTTGTAAATATGCCCCTAAGATTCTTGATGAACAAGCTACGGCGAAATAACAGTGTTAACAATTGGTAACAGTAATGATGTCAAGGAATGAAGCGCCTCCACCAGCCCAATTTTACAATGGAGAAATACACAACTGTCACACTTGCTTAACTAAATACTAAAGAACTTAATGCGTGGACTGAATATTGTTGGTAGCTTTGCAAGTACTGCATTCTATGCATTTACATTAGTATTTCACTACATTAGTAGTAAAATTCCAGTCATGATTTTTTTCCCATTTATTTTTTCCCATCTTTGTGCTGACATTTTGAAGACGCAGCAGATGAGCTAAACATGAGTTGGCTGGTCTAAATTATATGTCGATTGTATGTCAGACGATTGAGAGCAGCAATAGTGACCTAACAAAATACTGGCGCCAAACTAGTGATTACTAGAATATTAGGAAAGTTAGTATATAGGTAAGTATAAATTTACTATTTTAACTCCACATCTAAGTACCTTGAAGATATATATATATAGCCACATATGTGGATATTCAGGAGGAAAACTATATATGTCACAAATTTGAAATTGAATAAATCTGAGGATGGCCGCAGGTATCGCTTTATCTTCTCACATTATACACAATACTATTTTAGATAAGAACTTATGCTAATTAATATCGGATAATTATCAAATAATATAGCAAAGCCTCTGGTAAATGGATTGATGTCTTCAACAGTGACTTGGGGCACTACAGCTCTTAACGAGGACTGCATAACATAGCAAAACTATTGTATGGGAGGCCATTCATTTATTTACAATGCCTTTGACTGCACAGTGATGGGAGCTGCATCATTGGTGCTGCCTCTGGCTGTTGTCCACAATGCACAGCGCTAGGTTGCGAGCTCGTGGTGCTAGAGTCAGCCCCGCGCAGAGCCATCCCGCCACAAATGAAAATGAGAGCCTCTGCACACAAGATTGGGGACCTGTGCTGTGCCAGCCCTGTGCTTCCAGGCGCTTTCGGCTGCGCAACTGGCACCCCTAGCTGCCCTTATTTTATTTGTAATATTTTCTGCAGTTTTATATATCGCGAACTTGAGCCGGAGGTATTGGAGCGCTTTACATGAGGACCAGTTACATTACACAAGAGCACATTCATTTTTGGTAGGCACTGGGATTTTAAGTGATTTGTCCAAAATCACGGGATGTTGCGCCGACGCCGAGACTCAAACCTGGTTCCCCAGCTCCAAAGTCGGCAGCTCTGGTCGTTACGCCACACACTAGCCCTTAGCTCCTGGCATTGCACATCAGCACCACCACGAGCAGTGTTTCGGTACTGGTCACTTTTAGAACGGCAGTGGACTGCACAAGTCAGGCACTGCATGAAGGGCAGTTGGAAATAACATACATGTGTGCATATATATTGATAAGCAAGGCGTTTACCTACTGCCTTGTATGTACAGTTCACATCCATGCAGGGTCAGTGTCTGGCGCTGTCCTCTTCCACAGTGTGTAAAGCTCTCATTACAGTAAGCTGATGCCCCACAAGTTGCTTTACATATAGTCCAATGGACCTGTGAGACCAGTAATTATTCTACCCATTTATTTATTTATTTATTTTTGACACTTGTAAAGCGCTGCTTATACCCTCAGGCGTCAAGGCGCTCAAACCATTATTGAAAAAGTGAAAAGTGAAGAACTAAACCGGTTACAGAGAAGAATGAATTAGTGAGAGAAAAGCCAGGTTTTCAAAAGTTTGCGAAACTGGAACAGCGTGGTACTTTGTCTGATGTTGAGAGGCAAAGTATTCCAAAGTTTAGGGGCCGCCACCAGAAAGCGACGGTCCCCCCAGGACACTGTTTTGGTGCGTGGAACAAGCAGCTGGTTAAAGGCAGCTGAGCGTAGAGCTCTAGTGGGCTTGTAGATTTGACCTTGTAGACCCATGTGGCAATACCGTGAGCAACAGCAATAGCATACTCAAGCCGCCCCCCACCCCACACACAGCGAGCAGGCACATGGCACATGGAGAAGCCCTGGTCAGCCAACAATCACACAGTGTTGTTTAAATGCCCCTCACACACCAACAGGCCCCTTGGTGTCATGCTTCATCATCGGGGCCTTCGCACCCCTCTACGGGATGGTGCGTGCTACGACTCGCGACTACGCAGGAGCACTAAGTAGTGGACTATGTGAGGGGGTGTGTTGCTAAAGAGGTGAGTGAGGTGCGGTGAAAGTGAGTAGTTAAAAAATACCTGGCACGTAGGTGAAAAATAATTTTATTAAATCCTCGGCTGGTATTATTAAAAGAAGTGCAGAGTGGGGTTGTAAAAATACGTGTTAGGGTATTACAACCACCTCAAGGTGTCAACATGTTTCGGAGCACGGGGGCTCCTTCTTCAGGACAAGGATAAGCACATATCCTCCCCTTACTCACATGTAAATGTAAAAGTGTATAAAAGGTTTTACAGCAATGTGTAATGTACCTTACAATGTTTATATATATAGGTAGGTCCAGTTGCGCCCAATTGGCGTTGGATGAAAACCTGCAAAAAGAAGGCACAATAAACACACTGGTCTATAGTACATAAACTAAGAGAAAAGCAGCTTCTCTTGGTGTAAAGGGGTAAACCCAAACTAAGGGTCACAGAACCCTATAAAAATAAAAATGAAAAATATGGACAAACACAGCGACATACAGACATACAGTCACAATGTGGAAATAATCTCTACTCGGGTGGAAAGAGAGAGAAAAAACAGGTATGAAATGCTTACTTATAGTTCTCAAATTCATAACCTCATGAGCCTATGCGTGTTATTGGGGGATCCTTCCATACTGCTCAGTAAAGCAATCTAAAAGACATTGATATGTGGGATTTAGTTTGTTGTAGGTAAAGACTCCCTACAGCACCCAGGTAGTACTTGTTACCAATTAGGAGAGTACAAAAAGGACAGCGGCGCTTCCAGCGCTCACACCATCGGAGCCGCGTTGAGGGAAGGCAGGCAACTAGCTTTTGCAGTAACCGTGAGTTGGGCCATGACAACAAGTACTACCTGGGTGCTGTAACAAGTTATGCATTTGAGAACTATAAGTAAGCATTTCATACCAGTTTTTTCTCTCTCTTTCCACCTGAGTAGAGATTATTTCCACATTGTGACTGTATGTCTGTATGTCGCTGTGTTTGTCCATATTTTTCATTTTTATTTTTATAGGGTTCTGTGACCCTTAGTTTGGGTTTACCCCTTTACACCAAGAGAAGCTGCTTTTCTCTTAGTTTATGTACTATAGACCAGTGTGTTTATTGTGCTTTCTTTTTGCAGGTTTTCATCCAACGCCAATTGGGCGCAACTGAACCTACCTATATATATAAACATTGTAAGGTACATTACACATTGCTGTAAAACTTTTTATACACTTTTACATTTACATGTGAGTAAGGGGAGGATATGTGCTTATCCTTGTCCTGAAGAAGGAGCCCCCGCGCTCCGAAACATGTTGACAACTTGAGGTGGTTGTAATACCCTAACACGTATTTTTACAACCCCACTCTGCACTTCTTTTAATAATACCAGCCTAGGATTTTATAAAATTATTTTTCACCTACGTGCCAGGTATTTTTTAACTACTCACTTTCACCTCACCTCACTCACCTCTTTAGCAACACACCCCCTCACATAGTTCACTACTTAGTGCTCCTGCGTAGTCGCGAGTCGTAGCACGCCGCATCCCGTAGAGGGGTGCGAAGGCCCCGATGATGAAGCATGACACCAAGGGGCCTGTTGGTGTGTGAGGGGCATTTAAACAACACTGTGTGTTCCCCATCACTTTAGGGACCACTACCACTCTGAGTGGATTCTACTTTGTTTATTCATATGACCAGGGAGACTGAATCCACTGACTCTCTCTCTCCCCCTTGTGTTTGCAACAGCCAACAATCACCTCTGCACAAGGAGCAGAACTCTGGCTTATTGGAAAGGCAGCTTTAGCAGACTGCCACATTGTGCACTGTGCCATTGTATCATTACACCAGCAGCCACCATGGATATTTTAAGATACTCCCTAAATAATTGAACTTTTAACACTTATGAATGTGTCAAAACACACACACACACACACACACACATACTCGCCTTGGCAGAGAAAATAAATGTAGCCCCATGGCCATCTTTATTATGGCCATATGTACTTATAAATGCACATTTGTATATTTATTACTGCAGTGCAGAGGTGAAAGTGCATGTTGTTAACACAGTAAACACCGAATGTGACTCAACACCTCAGCTTATTTCATTTGAGATTGAATGTTACAATAATGTTAAACACAGAAACAACTCTGCTAATTGTCAAGAGGCCTCTTCAGTGAGGTTTTATCTCACTGAATGTATTTAACACATTGTGAGCAGGTTTTTAGGTCTCGCCTGTCGATGCGCATGCGCATCGAGCAAGCGAGACTATGGGGGGTCATCGACTCTTTATCTAACTTGCAAGGAATCGTGGCGATTCCTTGCAGTGCCCGTGACTTTTAAGCTCAATGCGCATGCGCATTGAGCTTAAAAGCGCGTGCACGTCCGTCTTGGTTTACCCGCTCCGCCCCCTCCCCTTCCCGCCGTGTCGCATTTCTCCTCCCCCCTCCCCTCTCCTCCGTCCGTTCACTTCATGAATTAGCATTCAAACACACAAACTTCCAGGAACTTTTTAAATAAGCAACGAGTATATTGTTCCTGACGTTTACATTTCATTATGAATTTAAATCACAGTATCTAGCGGATAGTCCAGGCACTTTTTAAACTGCTCAAACCACCGAATTTCATAAGCATTTCGCCTTGTTGTGGAGATCTGGGCACCCTCTAGCTGGATTCTTTTTACATTCAGACCATTGCATTGAGTTGTTTAATTGTGTCTCGGCTGTATGCACAGTTCAAGCACCCTCGCGCAGGATTTCGACAATACCGGAGCGGATAGATCGAGTTGGTCAATGAGACAGCAGATATCCCATCGAGATAGTTAGTTTGTGAGAACAGATCTCATGTTGCCAAGCAGTAATCTACATGTCTAGTTCTGTTATTAACACTAAAGCTTTGCGGAAACATCACTCTATAGAGCCAAGTATTTTTACTTTTTAAACTTAATGCGACGGATAAGTATAGTCAGTTTTCTTATATGGACCGCTTTTTAGCGTAGATTACGGTCTAGTTACCCATTCAATATGGCGCATAAGCTTAGTCCTCTTTTCATGCGCATGCAGGAAGCGCATTCAGGAGGTACAGGCTAATTAAATTCAGTCACCCGCTGATTTTCGTTTCCGTGCTTTTCGCGTTTTTCGTGTTCAGGAGACAACACCACAGGCTGCTTTCGACTGGTGAGTAGAGGATTCTAGAAGTGCTTACTCTTGACTGGGAACTCGGGCAGGCATCTCCAAGTTTTAGTGCGGGTAAACTTATCGCATTTACGGTCTTTTTACAGAGCGTGTTACTCAATGAATAAAGATCGTGTTGAAAGGAACCCCATGCTACCTTTCATCTTTGGTGAGTCGGTTTTACGATTTTTGGTAACTCTAATTGAGAAACGCATTCGAGAACAGATGTTGATATCACCAAGTCTTACAGCAGACACACTCACAGTATTACGGTCTTTTTACGGAACTGGTTTAAGAATGAACATACAGCGTTTTTAAAGGGATTCGCCTGTGCCCTACACCTTCGATGAGTTGTGTACTGAAATTTCACGTAGATGCAAGTGAGAAACGCGTTGTGTACAACATGCAACAGCATTTTACATTTAGAGTGCTCTGTTCTATGATTGCAGATTTGAACAAACTTTTCGCCTTCATACTATTTTGAACAGTATCGTGACATCAGAATCTAAATTTTCAAATGTGGTTCAACTACAATATCTTCTTAAACAGCATGTGCATTTATAAAGATCTAACTACAAAAACAGATGCTCACAATATTGGCCAGTCAAGCATGTTATTTGACTGCAAGCTCTAGTCTTAGAATCTTCAAAAAAAAAGTTGGTTGTCAAAAAATGCTGAAGCCCATCAGCTACCACAGGAGTGTTTTAGCGAGAATGAAGGCACCACAACCATATAGCACACCCCCGCTCCGCCCCCTCACTCTCTCTGCCCGCCCTCAACGCCTCACCCTCACTCACCCTCACTCACCCCCACCCTCACTCACCCTCACCCTCACTCACCCTCACTCACCCTCACCCTCACTCTCACTCACCCTCACCCTCACTCACCCTCACCCTCACTCTCACTCACCCTCACTCACCCTCACCCTCACTCTCACTCACCCTCACTCTCACTCTCACTCACCCTCACTCACCCTCACTCTCACCCTCACTCTCACTCACCCTCACTCTCACTCACCCTCAACACCTCACCCTCAACACCTCACCCTCAACGCCTCACCCTCACTCACCCTCACCCTCACTCACCCTCACCCTCACTCACCCTCACCCTCACTCACCCTCACCCTCACCCTCACTCACCCTCACTCACCCTCACTCACCCTCAACACCTCACCCTCAACACCTCACCCTCACTCACCCTCACGCTCACCCTCACTCACCCTCAACACCTCACCCTCACACAGTGCAATAGGTCTCAGACCATTTCAGTTAGAGCTTTTAGAAATGTTTATGGCTTTTTTTATTTGTAATTCTTTAGCATTGGCTACAGGAAACAAAAATGCTAAACATTTTCCAAAAAAACCCATAAACAATTCTAAAAGCACTAACTCTAATGCTGCGAGACCTATTGCATTTCCAATGCTTGTTTTTCTTCCTAACTACAATACATGAAAAAAACACAACGTGTAAACCAAATACGTAGATCGCACTAAGTAACATGCTATTTATTGACATTGCTCAAGGAGGGCGGAGCATTATGACGCTCCAAGAAACCGCCCCTTCTCCCACTCCTCCTACAGATGTGCAGTGAGTGTTTATCGGTGTCGCCTAAGACAGTGCATGCGCTGCCACAGGCAAGACATTTGATTACCTTAAAGAGAGCTTAGAGCTTATTATTGGTTCGCTCCATCATCCCTCTCATTTCTTTGCTTCTCTTTGGTTAGCCCACATCAGCTTCACTTCCTCTTCACTTGTTTGTCCCTTCCCTGGAGCATGGCCCAAGTATTGTTTCTCTGCCCAGTGAATGTCCTTCCCCTCCTCACACTTTCCGTCCTGTGCTACTTTTATCGTTTACTTCCAGCACTCAAGAGTGCATATGCTTGCACACCCTCTCCATCCCGTCCTTCTTCTCCCTCCACTGTCTGTCGTCTTCTTCCGCCCCCCCCCCTCCTCCCCATGGTGCTGCGTGGCCCCCGTCTGCTCCATGTCTTTGCTTGCCCCCTCGACCCTCCCAACTCCTGTGTTGCTGCCAGGCCCGGTTCTAGCGGGTGGGCCAGGCCCACCCAAACATGAGCCTGGCCCACCCAAACAGGAGCCTTGGCCCTCGCAGTGAGGACTTGAAGGCAGGCGTGCAACGCTCAGGTCGTGTGCGTCTGCCCGGGCCAGACAGCTTCCCGGGTGAATACACACACACAGTTTTAGAGATTATCGCAGCCGCACGCAAGTACTTCACGGGGTCTTTATAGTTAACGAGGCTTTGTTTATTTTTTCACCCCTTCATCTCCACATGGTAAAGGCGACAAATCCTTTCTTTGTTAAGGGTAACCTTTGCCTACTGTTCTGCTGCATGGATATTTCTATGCAGCGCAGCAGAAAAGAAGTTTGTTTATTCCTATTCACCTTTCCTGACCTCTACACTAGAGGTGTCATTGCTTGATAATCTAAACATGTCCACTCTAAAATAAGTTCGCTCACAGCACAATCGAATACCAACCAAAGTACGAGAAATGCGAACTGTGCAAGGGGGCCAACCCAGCATACTCATGTTTGTCATTACAATTGTGAGGGTACATAGAGGCCTCCTTTAACTTGTCTTGGAGAAGCTTAAATATGATATTTTCAAGAATGAACATCCGCATATTACAAGCTCTCATGCAAAAGCATGTAACATTTTACTACTAGTCCTCTAATAGTTTAGGTTCTTATAATGAAACCCAGTCACTTCACAGTAGCTTTGTTCAGTCATTGCCACTTAGCTCATTTTGTGCAGCCCTCTAATTGCCCCTCGGAGATTGCTCCTCTTTTTCATGAACCCTGACTGGATATAGCATGACATCGGGTATTTTGATAACTTGTAGTTGTTTTCTTGGTCTGTAGAAATGAGAATCTGGCCTCCTGCACCTGAATTGAAAAATGAGGGTAAAAGGACAACGTATGTTCCCTCTCCTATCTTATGTGCCAGTTTCCGCAACATATCACTCTCACAATAGTTCATGATATGTGGTATAATCTGCCACAGGATCCCCCCAGGGATTGGCTTGGGGGCAGGGACCTCGGCACTCTCTCCACAAAGAAGACTGACAAAACACTTTGCAGAAGATCGTTAGTTTCAATGTAGGTCACCATGTTGCCTATATTATTTGTGACTGTCACTTCTATCACTTAGTGTTATGCTTGGCGAGTGTTTTCTAGTTCTGCAGATGGTCAAAATGCCTTTTTTCATATTGCCATGAAGATTGACGAACATTGATAATACCTTAGTTTGCCATTGACGATTAGGACATTCAGTATTAATGCCTCAGAGCCAATTTCAACTCTACTCCAAGGCCAGTACAAATTCCAGACCAGCAAGTTGTCCAACAGGATCTATACTCGCAGGCACGATCCTGACTGCTATTTATGCGAGAAGTGAATATGCACCAAGGAAAGCAGAGCTTTCACAAAAGATAACTGCGGTGATTCCCCTTTGTGTCACATCGTGATTATCGTGTGTACCCCTGTGGCGCGACCCCGGGCAAAAGCAAATGGCTGTGCGGAGATAAGTAAAACTTTATTGAGACGCTGCCCATCACAGCCGCGCTGAGAGCCGTTGAACCCCTGCAGGGCCTTGAGTATGCTGCCGCGAATTGGCAATAACTTCCATACCCCGCAACATGCTATGGACACCATATAGACTGAGAGTGGGGCACAATATTGTAAAAATACACGGGACCGCACGCACTGAACACCTGCGCTGTTGTGGCACCTATTTGAAATAGTTCTAATATCTGGTGGCATCCTACTGAGTCCCCACGGTAACAGCCCGTCTGCTCAAACGCACGAACTGCACAGCCATGATCCCAGGAGGCTCCCTGAATAGACGAATAATACCTGCACAATACGTGGGCAAACATCAGGGCACTGCACCACTGAGGAGAAGCAAAGTACCCATATGAGCCCGAAAACAAAATACCTAACGACCAGATCTCACAGACGGAACCAGTCCCCAGTAATTTCCTCATTGCTACGCATGGCTAATGACAACCCCCATTATACCACTGCAACCCCAGTGAAACAGACTGTTTGGATCTGAAGGGTGGCACCAGGGCAGCACTCATCGGGGCCCTTAATTAGCCCAATACACAAAGATTAACTCCCATACTCATTCTCCCCAGGGTGCAAAATATAGACTCATCAAGCAACATGGGCAAACTTGACAAACAACAGCCCAAACTATCATTCGATACACGTCGCACGCCCAGGCCCGCACAGGCACTTTCTGATACTGAGATCGACTCAGAACGTTCCTGAGACTCTAACATGGACTACCTTTGATCTTCTCTCCTCTCCACTGATCCAGGCATCGTCTAAGAATATTGCTGATACCACTGTTCACCCCACTCTTTTTATGTCATATTCTACACCCCCGTATATTAACTTGTTTTAACACCATGGTACGTAATGTGGAACACTGCATCTTTCCTTTGTTTACTCTCTGTAACTTTGTATCTTACTAATTCCCTTGTTAACACGCTAAATCCTCCAGGTCTTTCCAGCACCCCTGGTGACCATCCCTGTGAAGACTGCCTGTACCGACTTGACATCAAACTTCTCCCTGGGCCACATCTTCCCTTCCCCTCTACTATCATTTGTTTGCAATGTTTCTATGATCTCCTTATTCTGCCTATGCTCTTTCACCCTTAACTCACTTCTTTCTGCTAGCCCTCCCATTTTAGACCAGGAGGGTTATTGACTTTGATTAAGCTACGTTCAGTTCGGCAGACTACTTATTTTATTTTCATGTTTTTTCCCTTCTACCTCCATCGTAAGCTGATCTAGGGCAAAAGGCGTCTGTACATGTGTACCTACTCTCATTTCCCCGTCTGCTGTCTTAGTCCTCTCCTACCACCCAACTGTCCCTAAACGGCCTCCATGTTTGTGCCCCTTGCCAAAGCACTCAATCGCCCCTTGTTGGGGACGGATCCAGTATTTTTGCCTTGGAGTCTCAGATTCCCCTCTGAGAGATTCCACAGTGTTAAGGGTTTCCCACATTGGGGAAAAAGGCCTTAATTGGCCTCCTTGAATGTGCCCCTTACCAAAGCACTCCTTCTCTCCTTGTTGGGGAGGGATCCTAGCATTCATGCCCTGGAGTCTCAGACACCCCTCTGAGAGAGTCCATAGTGTTAAGGGATTCTTCACATAGTGAAGGTTTGGGAATGTTCCCATTATCGCTGGGAACCCAGCACCTCACACCGTGAAAGGCGCTCTCCTTGAAACCTTTTGATAATCTCCTCTAGGCTGATACCTCAACCCTCTGATGTACTTCGGCGACCGAGCAACCTTGAGCTGATAACCGGTGGAGTTGCCCTATGCAGCTACTGAGGAGTTGGCTCTGGTTCCCCCCTTGGCCATCACCTACCCATCCAATCGTCAGACACGGTTTCTTCTCTTGTCGCCCCTTATGTTTCCCTACCCCCGCCCTCTCCTCTGTCCTCCCTCCCTCCTTATCTTCCTCTTCTATTCCCTCCCTCTCGTCACCGAATCTCTCTCCCCTGCCAGCCTTTCCCTCCCCATACCTGAGCCATCCCTTTGTAACTCTCGTATCTCCAGTAACTACGTACCTGAAACTGTTGTAACCATGTAACTATGTTTTGATGCAATTGTACCTCCCCATGTAAAGCGCTCTGATAGCTCTGGGTTTAGCCAGCGCTATATAAAACTTTTCAAATAAAATGGCTTATGCAGGACAACAATAAAACAAAACAAAGTGCCCAGATAATGCTGGGGATTAATGATCCTGCTGGAGAGCAATCATTTGTCTGTTGGTAGTTTTTAAATGCAGATGAACTGTATTTTATGTGGAAGCTCAGTGGGTTACTGCCTTTGTCACAGAGATCCTTGTGTTACTTGCAGTTCAGAAGTTACAATCCTAACATAGGACAGCGACCAATGAACTGTCACCAAAGAGCTGCATACAAACACAAATAGTATAGTTAGAACTTCGCTTTTTTTGTTTTGTGATATAGTTAGAACTTCCCCAGTCTCTCATTATTCTAATATTGGTAACATGAGTATGTTTGGGAAGATATACATTTTTATCAGTAAAGCTGACCCCCATGGAATACTCTTTAAATCCTAAGGTTGTGTTTCCCCATACCAAACCCTCTTTAAATATACTGTCCACTAGTATGGATGACACGTGATTCCTACACCTTGTAATCCTCATTGGCTTATGTGACATTTCCTGTAGACTGATTTACATACTTGTATGATTAATTGTCTCTGTATAATGTGTGCGTGGTGTAAAGCACTGACACACACTACACTGATATGAGTAGCGCTATACAAAAAGGAAATGCATATGAGAGAAGGGCTACGTAAAGATGAGGGGCACTGTTGGAGGGTGGCAGTGAGGGAATCCGAGGAGGAGGTCATGGGGTGGAGAGGGAGCTAAGGAGAGATGAGGGGCACTTGTGGAGGGTGGTAGTGAGGGAGTCTGAGGAGGAGGTCATAAGGGGGAGGGGCTACAGAGAGATGAGGGGCCCTGGTGGAGGGTGGTAGTGAGGGAGTCTGAGGAGGAGGTCATGAGGGGGAGGGGCTACAGAGAGAGGAGGGTGGCAGTGAGGGAATCCAAAGAGGAGGTCAATAGAGTGCCCATGGAGGGATGAGGGGCACTGTTGGAAGGTGGTAGTAAAGGTATTTACGGAGAAAGAGGTCAGTGGTGGGGCGCCAAAAAGGACTTTCTCACCAGCGCTAAAGCTGACCCTGTCATGGCCTTTCTGTTTTTGTTTATTTAATTAACAGTAGGATCATAAGGGCTTCAGTGGAACATACTTTAAAGTGCTAATTATATTAACTGCTATATTCAATGTTTTAAGTTTCAAGGTGTTTTACTGATGTTTTTACTGGGAAAAATGAAAGTGGAGCCCAATGGTACCTGATATGGGGCTGGGGCCCAAGGTCGGCTGTGAGATAAGGTGCACTGGAGAGGGGCGGTAGAAAATTGGATAATCAAGCCTGTAAGTGAGTGTGTTGCAGAGTCCGTGGTCAGGTGGAGGTAGTAATGAAGAGGGATTCTCCCTGAAGGCTTGCACAGAGGGAGCCTGAGAAGTGTCACTTGCCTGATAGTCCCACCTCAGAAACCTCCTCTTCCCATCAAAGGAACATTACATGGAAAAAACCCTTTTTGAGAGTGATAATATTTAGAAAGAGATTTGGAAAATAGTGTGTTTTACTGGGCCTTGTAAGACTAAGAAGAGATAAAGGAAGGCCCTGAAGCAGGCCTGCCCAGACATATATGTGACAAATCGATCCCGCAGTGGCCCACCCAAATGCACCCTTGCCCCACCCAAATAAAAATTCCTGGGGCCGGGCCTGGTTGCTGCCACTTCATCTTTGCTTACCAGGTCCTCTTTCCACCTTCTGCATTGTTGCTTCACTCGTTACCCTTCCCCCCCCATTCTTCCTGTTGTTGGTTCCCACATCCCCCCATTGTTGCTTTCCCGCTACTTCTCCCCCCTCCAGCATTGTTGCTTGTCCCATCCCCACCCCCTCATTGTTTCTCGACCCGTTCTCCACGCCCCTTTCTTGTTGCTAGTGCCTGCTCCTCGATTTGTCGTTGCTTGCTCTGCCTCCTAACCCCCTCCCCCTGTTACTGCTTGTCCCTTCCGCAGCTAGAAAAAAAGCTATTATGATGTGGCCAGCACTGGCTGTGTTATAGCGCTTCTTTCCAAAGTTTTAGCAATGCTTCACATCAGCATTCCTGCTGTACAACAGGGCTAAAACACATTAAATGACCCAATAGCTTTTCCATGGGCGAGACCAATTGGCTTTGCCAATGCTTGTTTCTTGTTTCATTGAGCACACAATTTTCAGGTAGACACATGTAAAGTTTGCTGCTACAAAGAAAAAGAGAAATATTGGAATTTTGCATTAGTTTCACTTTAGAACTACTGGTTATATTATATTGATTTGTATTGCTCACTAATCACCCTAGAGGGTATACGGTAAATGCATAGATTTAATCCACTCTACTGGAAAGATTGTGCCCCAAAATTCACCATCTAACTTCAGCTGTTCCAAATTTTTCCTGTGAGCGGAGCTCCCCAAACGCGCTTGGAAAGGGACAATCTTGCTCAGCATGCTTGCTCCGTCTATGTGTTTTTGGCTAGTAGGAACATTTTGTCCCTACCTCAGACCAGCATTCCGAATAGCACTGACCATAGACCTTATACTCCCCCTCATTTGGTGCTGTGCCCTCCAGAGAAAGGAAATCGATCTTACCAAGCAAGGGAGAAGTTCATATTCAGAGGCAATTGGTTAAACTGTTATTGAGCCAAAAACAAGTATATGGATGGTGAGATGCATGTGATTTTTTTCTTGTATTGAAGATACCCCTGACGAAGGGATCTTCCCGAAATGCATTGGGCAAGAGTTAATCAAGTTGCGACATGTGGAAACCATTTCTTCGCCTGTGCCTTTGTGACCGTCTTTGCATTGCAGTTGAATGAGTAAAAAGACTTGAAATAATCAGATAAAATGGAGTGAGAAAGTAACAGAGAAGAATATGGATAAACTTTAAAGAAGAAATATGATCCGTTCAGCAACATGGCTGTGCAGCTAGAGTTGGAACCTAAGCAGGTTCCACCTTATCTTTTTTTTTTATTTCTGTAATTTTTATTGTAGAAAAATATATATTCTGTGAAAAAAGACGCAAGTGTCCGTATGCCCATAAAAAAACTAACTCATTGAAATAGACTGAGAAAGGTTGTGGTGGATATTGCACTCATTTTTGGGGAGTAAGACTTATTTTTGATTATCACACTGCAATGAGATTCTGCCCCGAGTGCAGAGACTCCCCCATGACTGTGAGGCTTCCCCCACGAGTGCGGAGGCTCTTTGTGAATCAGGCTCCAAGTGTGCAGGATGGTCCTGCCACTGGGGAATCATCCACTGGATCCACATTTTTTCCTGATCTTGTGATAGAGTGGCCTGTGTAATTGGGGAGGTCCTATTTTCCAACCCCAAAGGTCCTAAACAACTACAAGATGGAGATCAAGACGAGTCAGAATTCTGCAAGACCTAGGTGGCATATCCATCTCTACAGAGTCTGACAAGCATCAGCTGCCCAAATGAGAGGGTATGTTTCCAAGTTCATCAAAGTCATTTGGCAGGGTGGGCTGTTTTTTTTAGCTCACTGAATCTACTTGGGCCAGATGGAGAGTGGATGTGTCCCAGTGCCATAGGAGCATCCAGTTGCAGTCATAAGACAAACCTCTCCTTGAAGAGTAACTCAGGGTGACAGAGCTAAAAGGAGAAGTACTAACCTCCAACCTTATGGAAGTGCCAGTGCTTGAGTGGAAGAACCGGCTCCGAAAGCCATAAAGGGAAGACTGATGGGTCATTAACAGGTGATACTTTTGGCATCATGTGAAACAGAGGATGAACAAGTCCTAGGTGAGTTCCATGAAAATAGCTGAATGTACTGAAGGCACCTGTAGCATAATACATACATCAAAAACCTAGAATCCACCTGGATTTTCCGAGGACATGAAATGGGACCCAAGTTTATTCACCTATGGAACTGAGAGCGCCCTTGACGTGACTGGTCCCACAGCTTGCTACCTTAAAGGGAGTTCCTGTCTGTCCCACCGAGTTAGGTGGCAATAACCATTTGTAACCATTGTTGTTTTTTATTCAATAAGCGCAGACAACATGTGTGACATTCACTAAGTGACTGAGTGGCATTGAATATCACTTATAGAGATTGTAAACAACTATGATTGTCCATTTGTCTGACTTTAACTACTTCGATGCTGATGACGGAACCGCTCCGTCATCAGCTGCGGTTGGGCTGTGCTGATGACGGAGCGGTTCCGTCATGGCCCGGCCGCCGCGCCTGCGCGGCGCTGATTTCGCGCCTGCGCGGCGCGTTGTATTAGGCGGGCGGGGCCATGACGGAACCGCTCCGTCACGAGCACAGCCCAACCGCGGCTGGTGACGGAGCGGTTCTGTCACCAGCATGCGGCCGCCCCGCCCTCTTAGCGCTGCGGCGGAATAGCCGCCGCAGCGATGGGGTTAAGCTATTGGTGCCTTATAGTTAGACCATACCTCATTGTATTTTCCTTTGTAATATGTATATATAAAAAGATTTGAAATGCATTTTTTTATAACAAATGAATATCGATTATATGTATGTATGTGTTTTTTTAATAATATTTGATATCTGTCATAACAAGAAAAATGAAATAGAAATAAAAAAAGATATATTTTTGTCAACACAGTAGTATGGAGTATATGATTATCTAGGATTCTATGCTACGGCTGCTGCACAACCTAGTATTTAGCACTATGCCCAGTGCAAGACCCTTTTCCAAATAAGTCCCACCGAGTCATACAGAGAAACAGCCACTTGGGCTCCCATATGAGGGAACTACCACTTTCTAGAAAGTGGCCCAATGGACAGCGGCGGCTCCTCTGCAATGGCGGATCAGCATCGCCCCACTGGCTCAGAGCCAGCAGATGAAAAATGATAACTTAATATTGTTTTATTTTTCAGCTACTGGCTGAGCCAGCGTGTGTGGGGAGGGGTGGGCCGGGCCATGGGAGGGGGCAGAGTGATGTTCACTGCTAACTGTGCTTGGGAAAAATGGGAACAGCTCAGTTTGAGGATAGTGGGAGATATTCAGGCAATAGATCAACTATATCTTTTCCCGACTTGCAGAGAGACTATGGAATCCCCGACGGCATTATTTTAAATATATACAAATTAAGGGATTCTTTGATAAACGGAGGCAGGTGATTTCAATGGCAAAGATTGGGAAACATCCTTTACAACGCAACTTTTACCACGCAGTGCTTTTACATCGCAACTTTTACAACGCAAACCATTACAACGCATTGCGCTGGGGGGCGCTCTAGGATAGGGAATAGATTTAATTTACTATCCAACACCTTCCCTACTATCCACGGGGACTGGAGTTGGAATAGTAAATTAAACTATTCACTATCCAGCACCCCTCAGCATGCGTTGTAAAAGTTCCGATGTAAAAGCATGCGTGGTAAAAGCACGCGTTGTGATGTCATACATCCCAAAGATTCCATTACTCGAGACCTTGGCGGGGATCTGTCTGTAAAATAAAACACTTATATGGTATTATGATGGCGGAAGCCCCTGATGACATGGAGAAATTGGAGATGAAATGGGCCAGCAGATTAGAGAATGAAGATGTAGATATAGATATGTCATTGGTGCTGGTCAAACGAACGCTTCCATCAGCTAACCTAAAGGCGCAACATTTTAAGATGATTTTTTAACCTATATTATACCCCTGCCAAATAATTCACTTGGTGAAAAAGGGAGGATGATAAATGCCCCGGGTGTGGGGTTGGACTGGCAGAGGCGATACATATGTTTTACGGCTGCTCCAAATTAGACCCCTTAAAAATGGAGTTGGAAACATTTTGGGGAAGATATTAGGTAGAAGTGATGGAGCTGGGATTCGCGTGCGAGCGCCCTGCTCTCATACAAAACCCTTGCCTAAATCGTATAATCATATTAACACTATTGTTCGTCATTTATTAAGTGTTCTCCCAAACACGCGGGTGTCCCCAGGATGCTTGCTTGTATGTCTTTTCTCATACTAACGAAGCTTGCACTAAAAACGGCTGCTTCGCTGAAATTCAGTCTGCGCATGCGTCGGTCATACCCATGTGATGTGACGCACTCGCATTCTGGAGGGAGTTTGTGCTCATGCGCACTGTTGCAAACATGGCCGCTTGTCTCTCACCACGCTCTCCGCTTGCTACCGCTGCTTCAGCCTATCTGTCTTTTCGCATTAAACCAATAATGCTATAGTCATTATAAAATAAGGGTTGGTTAGTATTTTATCATGGTATACAGTGTAATCGTTTTATATGTGATTTTAATTCGTTCTCGCTTACTTTTCATGTACCGCGTCTCTGGGGCTCGGAAATCGGGAGCGGAGCCATACTTGAGGCTCTGCTGGGCACCGTCACATGACTGGAGAAAACCTCCACTGCGCAGAAGCTGAAACAAGCCAGCTGGCTCCTGAAGCACAATGCGCCTGGGAACATCTCTGGGAAGACGAAATCTTACCTTGGAAGAAGCAATACTGTTGCTACCTATTGTGAACTTTTTCTATATTGCTGTACTCTATGCATGGGAACGTGAACCCAAGGGGCGGGTAGGAAAATTGTAATATTTGGGATGAGAAAATTGAATTCTAGGAGGTGGTAATGACCGCACCACCTCTTCTGACCAATCATAATGTGAGAAACTGTCACTTGCAACATTAGTGGGTGGTCTAAGGGCCCCCAAAACAGTATAATTGCCCTAGTTTAGCTTAGGAAAATTGTCCGACTTGTCCGAGTAGCAGACCTGTCACTGACCCTACGAACTCTATAGGTGCTCAATCTGAAGTGCTGCGGAGCACTCTGTCCATACTTTCCACAAACTCCTAAGGGGTGGAAATAATCCTAAGTGCTGGCGAAGCACTTTGCTGGGAATTCGAAAAACCCAATCGGGGTTACTGGTGGATTACTTGCAGAGAGGGGTAACGCTGGCGTTGCTTCTGAAGCTGTGGGTGTTGGTCGTACCTTGGTGTGCCCAGTCCTGATCCCAAATCCTGAGGGGTATCCTGTCCTTACTATCCGTGAGCTGTACCTGCTCGCATTCTGGCATTCCTTCCTGAGGGTCCTTGTCCCCGTCCTTCCAACTGACCCGTGGCCAGGGTTAGTCTTCTCTCAGACCTAGGTAAATATTAACCTGTGGGTTTGCGTCTCTCTCTCTCCCTCTCCTCTCTCTATTTTCTTAATAAAGCACTCTTGACTGTGATATTGCTCTATCACCTTGAGAACGAGTTATATGCAATTGTTTTAGAATTGTTCCCTTCTCTCCCCTCCCTTAGAAAATTACCAACTGTTATATTGTATTAGTATGTTCCAATTTTTCCCCTACCTTTAGCCTGATTGCGGTGAACATAGTAAGAATAGTTTAATCACTTAGGTTAAGTACGTGTTCTAGGTCCCATCCACATCCTATGTTCTAGTATAAAGTTGCAGTGACTAGTTTTGTTCTAAATTTCCTACCTTTTAGTCTTCCCATATACTCAAATGGTCTTAGAATTAATCTATAGCTATTTTATGGTGTTGATTTTGATGTTAGACGCATTATTCTGCCTATCACTTATTACCTTGTCATATTCTCTCTGAACTTTACATAAAGTTTTAAACATCCTCAGGTGTCTGTGGTCATTTTACAGAAATTGTGGATAAGTATTGTATTGATTATAAAGAGTATCTGATTTTAGGCCTGTCTGCTATTTCCCTTATAGCTCCAGATCCGTCATAAGAATTGTGCCTGTGGTAAGTCAGGTACATGGTATGCAGAGGTGAAACCAAACCTTAATTACTCATAGCAGCGTGCAGGAGGAGAAATATAGTAATCCTCTCCCGGTTCACCCAAATTATTAGTGTGGTGTTTGGAAAATTCGCACGCCAGGGCCCAGTGCGTGTAAAGAATTGGTAACCTCGGTGACCCGGGAGAACTGCGCGCTCTATCAGTAATTTTCTGGTAACCAGAGGATGGTTTGGACTAGTTAGATTAGGTAGACAGGATAGGTCATAAACAAACCGTGAAAATAAAATGTGCTGCTGATTTTCTACTGTATTGGTTCAAATATTTTGAAATGTTTTAAGGATTTATATGTAAATGTATATGATTTTTGCATTGCTGCTATAAATGTTATATTAACCAGTGTTTGTGAATGTTCAGTGTAGTCCGAATCCCCGGGGAAGTATTTAGCTAACGGTGAGCAGAATCCGGTTAGCTGTTGAAGTCACTAGGTTTGAGGTATTAGTGCAGGGTTAAGGAGAACTGGAAGCACTAATTAGGACCTTTGTTTTCTGGGGTGAATGATAGCTACGAGTCCTTTATAAAACTTTCATTGCGATATCACCTAGTAAGGGTCGCATACGGAAGGAGTAGTAGGGTCTCCGAGGTTTGTCTGGTAAGTAAGATAGTTCGCTGGTGAAATCCTGGCTCAGTACATATCCCCGACTAAGGTGGATGAGTCAGAAGAATAACGGGTTCTATGTTACTAGTGTGACGGGACAGGCAAAGAAGTCTATCCAGAGTGAATGAAAAGTAGACAGAAGTGGTTTACTAGTAGCGAAAGAAAAGTCTTTTCTCTCTTTAGAACACTCAGACATAGTGGCAAACGTTGTGTGTTGTTGACTAAAACGTGCACTTGCACTTTAGAGAAAGTAAAAAGTTTCCGTTACCTTGTGAAGGAGGGAGTCAGTCGGAGAGCTGCTCTGACGTCACTCCGTGCCGCGCTGGCATTGGTCAAGACAGCGGGTGTGTAGTGGAGCTGAATTTGTAAAGGAGGGGTGAGTGCCGAAGCGTGAGACTCTGTCTTGCGAAAAGGCCGCGCACCCATTGGTTAAGGGTGTTTGTATTCTCTGACCTGATTGGGTAGTGCGAAATAAAAGTTGCGCTAGCATTGGAAGCACAAAGGTAAACAAAATTAATCAAGCCGAGTTAGAAGCGAGTCTGGAGAGTTGCATGTGGTATCCAGATTTCATACCGAACCCAAAGTACCTAGGATTTCATACGGATCAGCTTAGACGAGGTAGACCGCACATGATGTATGGAGTAAAGAGGAAACTGTCATTTTCTGATAAAATAAGGAATTTTTTCAAAACCGACAAGCCCATTAGAACGAGGGAAGGCGTGCTCATTCCCCCGCCAAATACCCCTGCTTCTTTCATGCTGTTTGATAAAGGGTACCACACTTGTGTCTGGTTAGAAAATTGGGCAAAGTATACTGTAGATGACGGAGTCCTAGCATTTCCTGTTGAAGGCACATTTAATGGTCGGATTCTGTTTAACCTAAGGACCCGCATGAATGAATTACACCCTAGACCTAGGCTGACACAGTACGAAGCCCTGGAGGAATGGGAGATTGAGGCTGCAGAGCGAGATAAACCCCGGATGGATAAGGGAGTGAGTAAATGGTATCCGAGGGTTCAAGCGCAGACCAAAGAGCAGAAAATGAAACAGTGGAGGCAATCTATGTTGACTGAAGGGCTATTCCCTATGATGGGGGTATTGGAAGAGAGAAAAGGAAAATGTAAAGAAAAGACCCATCACTTAATGCCCGTAGGGGACTCAGAAGATGAGCACCTGGAAGATTTGTTAATGAAAAATCCACCTCCATATGTTGCAGAGTCAGAGCCTATGCATTCTCCAAATCCCTTTGCCAAATATCCCAGAAGTGGGAGGGATAGTGATACAGATGGAACAGGTACAGACAGTAAAGCCAGTGAGGGGGATGGGTTTTGCAGACCTAGATCCACGGTCCCAAATTATCAGCCGTTCGGAGAAGGTCCACCCCGATTGGTCACTCCAACTGCCCCAAGTATTTATCCTTCCTTGGTACCTCAGGTATTGCATGACAATTCTGCAGAAAAGGTGTTGCGGGAAAAAGAGAAAGAAGCCCTGGCTAAACAGCGAGAGGATTTAGTTCGAACCATTGCCCAGATACATCCCCATCCTGATTCCCTGACTATTCCAGTAACTATTGGTCTAGCTATTCCACTGTATAGAAATGACCTGACTAGTCCCCATCCTCCTGTTATCACCCCAATACTGCCTACTCCTAGCATCCCGACCCCGAGGAAGGAAGTATTCATAGATGAGGATCAGGAAAGTGAGTGTGAATCTGTGGTTTTGATGGATTTGCCCATAAGAGAGTCTAGAACTAGTTCATCGGGGGCAAGAAGCCAGACAAGACCAAAGGAGGTGTTGATTGAGGGTGCATCCGGGGTTAGGAGTGCCACCGTAGTTTCCCCAGAAGAATTGGACAGATGGACAAAGGAGCTAGAGAAGGAGACCACTCCCCAACCTAAAGCATTAGAAATATATAAATTAAGGATAGAAATAGAAGAAATGATGGCTGGGAATGTAGGAGTTGAGCGCCTAAGCTCGTATAATGAAGAAGAGTTACTGTTTATCAGCAAGAATCTTACCCGGAGTGCTAGGTTGCTCCATGAAAGGATAATGGATACAGCCACAGAAATGGGAATTGATGTTAGTCGCTCCAAAATTCTTCAGAAACCCTACAGAGTAGATTTTTCAGATAAAGATTTAGAAAGCTTGAATGTGATGGGAAAACAGATCCAAGTAAAGGAATTATTGAAGCTTTTGCAGAAATGGGGCGAGGTGGGAAAATGGAGAACCAGGTGGGCAAAGAAAAAGGAAGA
The DNA here is from genome assembly GCF_964263255.1 of Lissotriton vulgaris. Classification (NCBI taxonomy): domain Eukaryota; kingdom Metazoa; phylum Chordata; class Amphibia; order Caudata; family Salamandridae; genus Lissotriton; species Lissotriton vulgaris. The sequence goes on along the minus strand of NC_141695.1, from coordinate 1,611,617,308 downwards.
CAGCAGGGCTAAGTCCCAGGCTTCAGAATTCGTGTTAAAGGAAGTAACACCAACAGAAAAATTGTGCCCCATGAGAGAGGTCCCGGGAGGGAAATATGTCCATGTCCCTTGGTCCAGACAGGATATTGTGTCATTTACAAATGACTTCCCGAAATTACGTGAGAAGCCAGTTGACTGGTACAGGCAGGTAGAACGCTTCATAAAAGTTCAGAAGTGTCTGCTGAAAGACCTGGATGGGTTTTTCGACATTGTGGTCCCTGTAGATTTGTGGACCGACTGTAAAATTGAAATTGATTGGCCCAGTGAGGAATTCCCCAGAGATGATAAAACAGGAGCTCCCGCACCTGAAGTAATGAGGAAGTATGAGCAAGTCATACAATACCTCAAGAAAAAGGTGCCCGCAAAGGAGACAGATTGGACCCGAATAGATAGAACCACCCAGGAACGTGATGAAACGGTGCATTCATTTTATGAAAGGTTACTGCAGGTATTCAAAACTTACAGTGGTATCGATAACGTAGACATGAAAGACATGACCCATTTCAGTTACAGATTTGTGCTAGGATTAAGACCTGAAATTTCACAATGGATTCGAGATAATAAAATCAGTTGGCAGGGAAAGCCCATAGATGATGTCCTAAAATATGCAAAATACTGCGAAGATGAAATCGAAAATAAAAAGAAAGCCCTCAAGGAAAAAGTAATGTGGGCACAGGTGAAATTAGCTGAACAGCAAGAAAAACAGTTAAGTAAATTGACTTCTAGTAATAATGCTCAGAATGCCACTGCTGGGGGAGGAGGAAAGCCCCGAGCTAAAATGAGTCGGGAAGAAGCCATGAAAAAGTTTCCGTGCCATGGGTGCGGCCAGATAGGGCATTGGCGAGACGAGTGTCCACACCTGCAGGCCGGTAATGCCCCTGTAAATGGTTTAAATCCACAGGTGCCGAAAGAGGGGACAAGAAAGAACCAGCAACAGGTAAAATTACCCCCCGTACCTCGCGCTCCTAGACAGAATTTTAAGAGTCAGGGTCAGCAGAATGAGAGGGCGGAAGTATGGGAAGTTGAGAGTGAAAGAAACGCAATCATTCCACAGTACTTGCTAAATGATACCTTCCTCTGTGAAGATCAAGATTGACGGGGCCTGAGAGGGGAGGATGAGGAGTGCGTGCTTGGCGCCTCCTTACCGGTAGACCAGACTGGACCATACATTGAAGGAAAGGTTGAGGGAAAAGACGTCACCTTTCTGTTGGACACTGGTGCTACCAGATCTACTGTAAGAACAGTGGATGTTCCTAACCTACCCCTCTCGGGAGAAGCGATCCAAGTAGTGGGCGTCTCAAATCAAATAATAAGTACTCCAGTAACTGAACCAATGGAAGTTTCTATAGGAAATTTCAAAGAAATGCACAGATTTGTAGTCTGTGATTCCAGTCCTGTGAACCTGCTAGGACGTGATTTGTTGTGCAAAATGAATTGTACCATCTATTGCACACCAAAGGGCGTCGAAATTCAGACACCCGATGAAGATGGGTTGTACAAGCTGATGTTAGTCAGACAAGATTCTGATATCAAACCTTTAACAGTTGAAGATTTACCTGAAGAGCTCCAGTTAAGAGTAGTTCCAGAAGTGTGGGATTTCACAGGAAAGGATGTAGGTTTAATGGCAAATGTGGACCCAGTTAAGATAGCAATAAAAACAAATGCTGTATACCCCAAAACCAGACAGTACAAAATGAGTGCAGAAGTAAAAGCTGGAGTAGCGACTGAAATTACCCGGCTACTCGAAGCAGAGATAATAGAGGAAGTAATGAGCAGTCCCTGTAATTCACCAATCATTGGGATCAAAAAGCCTAGTGGAAAGTACCGGGTGGTGCAAGATTTACGCAAGGTAAACCAAATTGTTGTGCCGTGCTGCCCTATTGTACCCAACCCTGCCGTGATACTATATCAGATTCCCTGGAATGCAGAATGGTTCACTGTCATCGACTTGTGCCATGCATTCTTCTCCATCCCATTGCATCCAGAAAGCAAGTTCCTTTTCAGTTTTGAATTTGACAGCCATATCTATGTCTGGAATCGTGTCCCCCAGGGGTACACCGAAAGTCCATCGATTTTCAACCAGATATTAAAAAAGTGCCTTGAATCCCTAGTGCTGCCAAGAGAGTCTGTTTTGGTGCAGTACATAGATGACCTGTTAGTGGCATCTAAAACCCAAAATGACTGCGTCACTGACACCATTGCCTTGCTGAATCACCTAGGAAAGGGAGGACATAAAGTGTCACCTGACAAGCTACAATTTTGTAAAAATTCAGTGAAGTATCTGGGGCACCAGATCGAAAAAGGAATCAGGAAAGTTACTACCGAAAGAATCAAAATAATTAAAGCAATGGAACTGCCCAGAACTCAGAAGGAGGTGAGAATGTTCTTGGGAGTTGTAGGTTACTGCAGACAATGGATTGTAGGATTCGCAGCTCTAGCCAGACCCCTGATAAATATGACAAAGAAAGGCGTAGAAGACCCCGTCAGTTGGGACAGTGAGAGCATGAACGCTTGGGTGACTTTGAGAAACTGTCTATGTTCTGCTCCTGCATTGGGTATGCCTGACTACACCAAGCCCTTTGAGCTATTCTGTGACACTAGAGAGAATTGTGCTCTTTCAGTCCTGACCCAGGAGCACGGACTAATTAGAAGACCAGTGGCCTATTTTTCGGCCACCCTAGATCCGGTGGCTGCTGGATTACCTGGATGCTTCAAAGCAGTTGCTGCTACTTGCGTCAGTCTGGAACAGAGTGAGAACATTGTCATGGGACATCACGTCACTGTATATGTTCCTCATTCTGTTGTCATCCTACTGACTAGAACTAAGACCCAGTACCTCACACCTAGTCGGCTGACTAAGTATGAGAGAATTTTGATTGGTGCCGAAAATGTCACTATTTCCCGGTGCAATGTCCTAAACCCTGCGACATTGTTACCTATCCCTCTGGATGTAGAAATTGAAGAGGAAGGGGAGCATAATTGCATCGATCTAACTGAGTTCAGTACCAAGCCCCGTCCTGACATCCGTGAAATAGCGTTACTTGATGGGGATAAAACAATGTTCGTGGATGGCTCGTGTTTAAGACATGAAAGTGGGAGCCTGAGTGCTGCCTATGCTGTGGTTACATTGACAGAAACCATAGAAGCATCTTACATGAGCGAGGTGAAATCTGCACAAGTGGCAGAGCTCATCGCGTTAACCAGAGCATGTAAGAGGGGTAAGAACAAGAGAATAACTGTTTACACAGACAGCCAGTATTGTTTTGGGGTTGTTCATGACTTCGGCCAGTTGTGGCTGCAAAGAGAATTCATGACGTCCTCAGGCACCCCTATCAGAAATGGAAAGGTGGTGCATAACTTACTGGAAGCTATCCAATTGCCCAAAGAATTGGCTGTGGTCAAGTGTGCGGCTCACAAATCTGGAAATGATGATGTGACTGCCGGTAATAGGTACGCTGACCAAATTGCACAGTTTTGTGCCCGATACCATATGTCACTCCAAATTGCGCTGTGGGATGGAACCAGCTGCCAACTTATGTTGTTTGAGAATGTGTCAACGTGGGAGGAATTAAAGGATTTGCAACAGGCAGTAGACAGACAAGAGAAAGGAAGGTGGGCAGAAGAGGGATGCAAGCTGAGAGATGATGGTGTGGTGGTAAACTCGACTGAGGTGCCTGTATTGCCTGACAGCCTGATAGACCCCATGATCAGAATGATACATGAGCCAACACATATGGGAAGGGACGCAATGTGTCGGGTGTTTGACAAGGTGTTTTGTAATTCAAAGTTCAGGAACCAGGCGGAAAAGCTTTGCCAGAGGTGCCTGGTGTGTCAGCAATTTAATGCAGGAAAGAGGACTGTAGTGGAACAAAGTACTATTGGAAAGGCAGTAGGTCCCTTTGTCAGAATGCAAGCAGACTTCATAACAATGCCTAAATGTAAAGGGTATAGATATATCCTAGTCATAGTTTGCCTATTCTCCAGGTGGGTGGAAGCATATCCAGCGAAGAAAAATGATGCTCTCACCACAGCCAAATTATTGCTTAGGGAGTTGATACCTAGGTACGGAATTCCAGAGACAATCGAAACGGACCAAGGTGGGCATTTTGCCAACGATGTCCTATTGGAACTCTGTAAAGCATTCAAAATGAAGCAAAGACTGCACTTTGCTTACCATCCAGAGGCTTCTGGGGTAGTAGAGCAAATAAATGGCACCCTGAAATCCAGACTGGCCAAAATGTGTGATTCCACAAAAATGAACTGGATAGAGGCTTTACCCCTTGTGCTGATGAGTTTGAGAAGTATCCCGAACAGAAAAACTGGCCTAAGTCCCCATGAAGTGTTGATGGGAAGAGTGATGTGACAGGCTTGGGTACCCGGACACAAACTGCTAAGCATTTCTGATGATATGGTATTAGAATACTGCAAGCAGCTGGGTGACCAAGTGCGTTCTCTCTCTCAGCAGATTGGAGAGACTGAAGACGAGTGGCCAAAGACTCCGGCACATAAACTGCAACCAGGAGATTGGGTGGCGTTAAAGAAACACACCCGGAGCAGTTGCCTGAAACCAAGGTGGGGAAAGCCACGACAAGTGATCCTCGTCACTACAACTGCTGTAAAGTGTGCTGGTGTACCGAAGTGGATCCACGCCAGCCACACAAAGCGGGTGTCTGGAGAAAACGCGACTGGAGCTGAAGGCAGCACAGCTGAAGAAGCTTCCGAGGAGGAAAGTCCGGAGCTAGCTGACATTGAACTGCCGAGCACAAGTCGAGACGTTGAATGGTACCCCGCCGACGACCCGGTTCATGACCCAATACGAACCAGGAAATATTCCTATTTAGACAGTGAGTGGGATAGTCCAGGTGAGTTAGAAATAGAGGAAGAAGGTCAGGTCAACGAAAATCACAACACACCTGATCAGGACGTAGGCCAAGTAGGGTCAGATCAAGACATCGAAACTCCTCCTGATACTCCAGAAACTGGAAAGGGACAGTTAGAAATTAGGGCTGACGTTCATGCAGAAGAAAACGAAGAGATCGAAGAGCATGAACAGGAACAGATAGAATTAGATCAAAGTGCTCAGACAACGGAAACAACAATAACCAGAAATAAAAAGAGAGTACGATTTGAATCTGAGCAGGGACCGACTAGGGACCAGGCAGAAGAAATAGACGAAAGACCTGGAACAAGTCAGACAGGCAGGGAAACAGAGGTGCCACATCAAAAAGTAAAAAGAGTGCACGAGGAAGGCCAAGTTTCCTCAACAACTGGGAGGCACGGAGGCAGAAGTGCACCCCGATACGTCAAGAGACTGAGGCTCAGACTAAAGACAGTCGAAGAAAAACTGAAAGACCGAAAAAGGGCTGAAAGTGAAAGAAAGGCAGCCCAAGGCAAATCGCTAAGAAAGAGCGACAGAATAAAGAAACAGAACCGACTGTATCGGAGCCCTGAGTGGACGTACTTTGTGTTGGAGGAAATTGACGAGCCACACCACAGTGGCAACAGTGACGAAGAGTCCATCGCTGATCGGAGTTCTGACGAAGACCCTCCTTGAGAGAGCCCCGAAGTGAGCCTTTGGTGCAAAGAAACGAAGAGGGGTAGCAAAAGCCACCTGTAAGCTAAAAATGTCTGATCCGAATGTCTCTGGAAGATCCCGGTGTGGGTGTCTTAAAACCTGTTGTAAAATATGCGTGTGTAGTATAGCAATGTTAATAGTAATGTGGATAGGACTAACAATTTTTCTACCATTTATGATAAGCCAAAATCCCAACTTATCCCCTACTGAACCCGAAGCAGTAGACGTAGGGGTTGTGCAGACTGCAGAAACACCACGAAGCCTAGAAAGACGCGACAAACGAGTAGGACTGACACACACACGACCTAATTTAGAAGCATCAGATGAGGATGGACTACACTTTCACAAAATGAGAAACAAGACGCATTTAAATGTTTTTGCTAACTTGTTAGTGCATTATGTAGAAGCTATGGAAATAGAGGACTGTTATGTCTGCATGAAGCTACCAACCTCAGTGGCTGAAGGTGTGACATATCACCAGCTACCTTTAACCTATGGAATTTCCTGTAGCATATTAGCTAGCTTGTTTTATAGGAGCACTTTGCAGTATTATTATTCAAATGCTGACGTAGTATTTTCTGAACTTCCTATTAGAGGACACTTGAACCGTGTACATATTAAAAGTGACGTGACCCGTTATATGGGAGAATATTTTCTGACTATAGGTAACATAGATTTAGATGAAGCAAGACAAGCTAATCTGACCTGTTCTCTGCAAGAGCAAGAAAAGATGTTCATAAAGATGGCAGACAGAAGGAGAGAAAAGTTTCAGAAGAAGGCAAATGACGAAAAGGATAGAGTCCCTAGGTGGGCTGAGCACTTGGATAACACCTCGCAAGGCGAAGCTAGTCCTGCCTTGTTGCTGGATTTTGAACGAAAGGGGAAACTTTGTATCCACAGGGAAAAGACAGAGTACTATAACAATGTATTCATCGGTTCCAGCGAGTGTGAACATAATTACAAGGTAATTGGAGGTTGGGGTTTCAAAAATGGGCAGAACCTGTGTTCCCCGGAATATATTATATATGTGGGAACAAGGCTTATTTCAAATTGCCGGATCACTGGTATGGAAGCTGCTACTTTGGCATTGTTTTCCCGAAAATATACCATGTGAATAATGCAGCTGGAAGCGATGAAGAGACTAATGGCTTAGTGCGTAGTAAACGTGAAAGTGTAGGTGAAATTATAGGCGATATTTTTAGTGCACTGATACCTGGAATGGGGTAGTTCTGAACACCCATAGAATCTGCAAATTGTCTACAGTAGTGGACCGGTTATCAACGGACACTGCTGCTGGATTCCTAATGGTCAATACTGAAATGGTTGCGATCAGATCAATGGTTTTGCAAAATCGTCTTGCCCTTGACACCCTATTAGCAAAAGAGGGCGGAGTCTGTAGAATGCTGAAAGCGCAACATTGTTGCACCTACATTCCTGATAAAAGTATCGAACTAAAACAATATGTGAAAAACATAACTAATTTGGAAAAGGAACTCAAACCATTGGAGGTTGACAGTGCTTGGACGAGACTGACTGGAGGTCTCTCCTCTATAGGTAGTTGGTTTACTAACCTAGGTAGAAGTCTTTTGTGGAAAATACTGATGCCAATAGTTATAATAGGTGTAGTTGTATTAATCATTTTTATCTGCTGCAAATGCCAGAAGTGCAAAAAGAAATATACTGTAAATAAGAGGGGGGTGAAAAGAAATATTGATGATTTAGAATTAGAGGAGTTAAAGAGTGAAATTTACAAAAAGGTGAAAAATCACCACTCTCATAGAGAAGCTGCAAGAAAACTCAACGATAAATTTGTTGAAATTCAGATGAATGATATGGATGAATGAGAAAAGTTGGCATCTGTTTCCTTCTATGTGGTGATGATAGTAAATATCATCAAAGAGGGGATTGATGGAGCTGGGATTCGCGTGCGAGCGCCCTGCTCTCATACAAAACCCTTGCCTAAATCGTATAATCATATTAACACTATTGTTCGTCATTTATTAAGTGTTCTCCCAAACACGCGGGTGTCCCCAGGATGCTTGCTTGTATGTCTTTTCTCATACTAACGAAGCTTGCACTAAAAACGGCTGCTTCGCTGAAATTCAGTCTGCGCATGCGTCGGTCATACCCATGTGATGTGACGCACTCGCATTCTGGAGGGAGTTTGTGCTCATGCGCACTGTTGCAAACATGGCCGCTTGTCTCTCACCACGCTCTCCGCTTGCTACCGCTGCTTCAGCCTATCTGTCTTTTCGCATTAAACCAATAATGCTATAGTCATTATAAAATAAGGGTTGGTTAGTATTTTATCATGGTATACAGTGTAATCGTTTTATATGTGATTTTAATTCGTTCTCGCTTACTTTTCATGTACCGCGTCTCTGGGGCTGGGAAATCGGGAGCGGAGCCATACTTGAGGCTCTGCTGGGCACCGTCACATGACTGGAGAAAACCTCCACTGCGCAGAAGCTGAAACAAGCCAGCTGGCTCCTGAAGCACAATGCGCCTGGGAACATCTCTGGGAAGACGAAATCTTACCTTGGAAGAAGCAATACTGTTGCTACCTATTGTGAACTTTTTCTATATTGCTGTACTCTATGCATGGGAACGTGAACCCAAGGGGCGGGTAGGAAAATTTTAATATTTGGGATGAGAAAATTGAATTCTAGGAGGTGGTAATGACCGCACCACCTCTTCTGACCAATCATAATGTGAGAAACTGTCACTTGCAACATTAGTGGGTGGTCTAAGGGCCCCCAAAACAGTATAATTGCCCTAGTTTAGCTTAGGAAAATTGTCCGACTTGTCCGAGTAGCAGACCTGTCACTGACCCTACGAACTCTATAGGTGCTCAATCTGAAGTGCTGCGGAGCACTCTGTCCATACTTTCCACAAACTCCTAAGGGGTGGAAATAATCCTAAGTGCTGGCGAAGCACTTTGCTGGGAATTCAAAAAACCCAATCGGGGTTACTGGCGGATTACTTGCAGAGAGGGGTAATGCTGGCGTTGCTTCTGAAGCTGTGGGTGTTGGTCGTACCTTGGTGTGCCCAGTCCTGATCCCAAATCCTGAGGGGTATCCTGTCCTTACTATCCGTGAGCTGTACCTGCTCGCATTCTGGCATTCCTTCCTGAGGGTCCTTGTCCCCGTCCTTCCAACTGACCCGTGGCCAGGGTTAGTCTTCTCTCAGACCTAGGTAAATATTAACCTGTGGGTTTGCGTCTCTCTCTCTCCCTCTCCTCTCTCTATTTTCTTAATAAAGCACTCTTGACTGTGATATTGCTCTATCACCTTGAGAACGAGTTATATGCAATTGTTTTAGAATTGTTCCCTTCTCTCCCCTCCCTTAGAAAATTACCAACTGTTATATTGTATTAGTATGTTCCAATTTTTCCCCTACCTTTAGCCTGATTGCGGTGAACATAGTAAGAATAGTTTAATCACTTAGGTTAAGTACGTGTTCTAGGTCCCATCCACATCCTATGTTCTAGTATAAAGTTGCAGTGACTAGTTTTGTTCTAAATTTCCTACCTTTTAGTCTTCCCATATACTCAAATGGTCTTAGCATTAATCTATAGCTATTTTATGGTGTTGATTTTGATGTTAGACGCATTATTCTGCCTATCACTTATTACCTTGTCATATTCTCTCTGAACTTTACATAAAGTTTTAAACATCCTCAGGTGTCTGTGGTCATTTTACAGAAATTGTGGATAAGTATTGTATTGATTATAAAGAGTATCTGATTTTAGGCCTGTCTGCTATTTCCCTTATAGCTCCAGATCCGTCATAAGAATTGTGCCTGTGGTAAGTCAGGTACATGGTATGCAGAGGTGAAACCAAACCTTAATTACTCATAGCAGCGTGCAGGAGGAGAAATATAGTAATCCTCTCCCGGTTCACCCAAATTATTAGTGTGGTGTTTGGAAAATTCGCACGCCAGGGCCCAGTGCGTGTAAAGAATTGGTAACCTCGGTGACCCGGGAGAACTGCGCGCTCTATCAGAAGTGTTGGCCTAACTCCCTCGCTTATGATGGTGGGGCATGATAATAGCATAGAACTGGACCGAGGCCAGATCGGTATTCAGATCGGTTATCAGGCTAATAATCGCAATTAGATGGAAGGACTCGGAGCCCCCTGGGTTCCATGAGTGGCTGGCCCGTTTAATTGCCATTTATAAATTGGAACAAGCACTTTACGAATGTAAGGGTAATCAGGCTAAAAAGAGGGGGGAAATACTTTGGTTCCCTATAATGATCTGGTTGCTTGGGGTAGGGAAAATGTACCAGAAATACGAGAAACTGGGTTACAATAAATTTTGTATTTATGTTTCCTCTGTCATTACTTTATTCTCTATACAAAATAGGAAATGAATTATGATGTTAATGGAAGTAATTGACATTGTATAGTGAATAAGCAATGGGTGTAATTATTTGTGTAATGCCTCTCTGAGATAATAATAAAAAAATAAAAGTTGCCCAATGCAATGGCGGATCAGCATCGCCCCACTGGCTTAGAGCTGACTCAGAGCCAGCAGCTGAAAAATAGAATGACAATTTATTATTTTTTTATTTTTCAGCTGCTGGCTGAGCCAGCGTGTGTACGGAGGGGTGCGGCCGGGCCATGGCAGATTGGGCAGGGTGATGTGCACTGCAAACTGTGCTTGTCTGTTTGGCCAGCCAACTTAGGCACAGCAGAGACTCCCTGTTATGTTATGTTATGTTATGTTATGTTATGTTATGTTATGTAATGTCTCTTTTATAGCGCACGGCTACCCCAAGGGGTGTCCCGGCGCTTTGGCAAAGAGAACTGAGGCAGAGAAAACACAACACAGCTACTCGCAGAGGTCACTAAGAATCATACGTAAAAAAGCCAAGTCTTCAGCTCCTTTCTAAAAGAAAGGAGACTGTTAGCTTTCCTTAAAGAAACAGGAAGCTCATTCCAGCAACGTGCAGCCAAATAACGGAAGGAGCGACCTCCGATCCGGGCGAATCTGATAGGAGGAACATCGGCTTTGGCCAACAAGGCCGAACGTAGCGTCCTCCTCGGCGCATAAAAGGCCATGCACTTCCTGATGTATTTAGGGCCAATAGGCCCTGTGCCTGAGCAAGTATTAAACAAGGCCGCTCAGGCCAATCCCCAAGCTGCTTTCATGCTACATGAGAGCAGAACAGGGATTGCACCGGAATTCTCTCAAGCTGTCCCTGAAGTTGCTGTAATGAGGAAGTAGAGGAGCACCAAGGCGCAAGGCGACAAAATAGCATCAGGTAAGCTGTACTTCTTTATTATTAACCCCCCCCTCCCCCGGTGCTCTCCTGCTGCCCTCCCCCCACACCTCCTTCACCGCTTCACCACTTTTTCTACATGTCGGCCGTCACTGCCAATGGATGAGCTTAAAAGTCTGGCAACTGAGAAACCAAAACGTCCAAGTAGGACTGACCTGGAGCATGGCACCAGATGGACCGATGCATTTTATCCATCTATCTGATAAATAGGAGGGTAAAGAAGTGATTTGCTTCCTCACTGAATCTGAAGATGCAGGCTGGCCTTTTCCATGGATTGCCACCTAACCCTAAAGAGCTTTACGGAACGTCCTTGCTGTTGTCTTGCCTATGTGGATGCCCCAGACTACAATATCTAGAGAACACTGGCTAGAGGCCAGGGGCTGCTCCTCCGTTTGAGCTCAGGAGTGTCGCCCCACTAAGAAAACATTTATTACCATATATATATATATATATATATATATATATATATATATATATATATATATATATATATATATATATATATATATCACCCGACACCAATCTTGTACTTTTCTTGCAACAGATTGCGACGAGCCCAGTTTCCAGTGACCCGTGATAAAGGAACGGATGTTCTGAAACACGTCAGGCGTCGATTTGTCAAAATTGGAAAAATAAAACACGTTTAAACTGAAGACTAGGCTCAGCACAATCTATTGCATGAAAAGTACAAGATTGATGTCTGGTGATTTGAAGGATCACGTCCTTGCCGAAGCCCGCCGCCATTTGCTGGCAGAGGTAACGCGAAAACTTTTGTTTGATATATATACATATACACTACAATTAACGATCACATGGTTGGGGCAGGCGTGCACCGATCAATTAAGGATTGCTGCAGATAAAAGAGCTGGGCGCACGTTCTTGCAGTTGGGCAGTGGCGTCTGAGGAAGGCTTAACGCCGAAATGCATAACGCCTTACCTGCTAAACAAATAAAGAACCTCTCTTCACAGTCCTCGTTTGTGGCTCCTTCCTTCGGTTTCCCTGGAGGTGGATTTGCATATATATATATAAATATATATATATATATATATATACACACACACACACATCTTCACCATGGACCCAGTGTGGACATGCACACAGTTCAAGAGCCCTACAGCCTGTAGCCCTATGGTCACAAGTTTCTCTGCACGTGCACACATGCACGGAAACACGCGCACTGCAGTACCAACAATTTCCCAACAAACTCTAGAAACAGACAGTGATATATTAAAGAAAGAACTTAATTTATTAGAAATTGATTGAATAAAAAACTTTACCACTACCCGAGCGGAGAGTGAGCTTTTTACATATATTAAATAGTCATAGCACTGAAAACACACACATCCTAACATTACAGATTGCTCAGTCATTCATGAACACCCTCTTTGAATTCTCACAAAAAAAGGCAGATTAATTTAGAAATCAAATCTCGTGGCACTTGCACCAGGCAAGCGACTCTAAAGCTATAAGTTATAACTCCAAGAATAAAAAATATACAATTTTAAAATAATGCATCTACAAGAATACTGTCCACATGAAGATACGGTCTGTGCATAGAAGAAATATTTGGGATTGGGTTTAAAGATACTTTTCCAGTATAAACCTGAAGGGCGAGGAATAGGTGGGAGAGGTACAAATGTAGGGTTGTACTTTACTATGTAGAGGTCATCAATATCAACCTACAAAGATATTGCCTCCACTTAATGACCTAGCACTATATCATCAAGGTGCATTTATTTAGGTAGGCATACATTTGCACATCTACTTATTTTCACAATATCGCTTTAGCCGATATATTGGATGAGATATTTTTGTCACACGATATTTGAAATGCGATATAGTCACCCCCCTCACTCCCTCCATGATGGAGGCTACTGGAGATGTGGAGAAAAGGGCCCATAGTTGAGCTATAAGGCCAACAATTTCACTAGACTATGATTACTAAACCTGGTGAAGAGGAATATCAAAGGGTATTTTGGTACCCACAAGATTCATAGTGCAACAGGATGGAAGAAGGATCACAATCAAGATAGACAGGCACAAAAGATGAACTCCTTAGGGTACCTCATCCATTGTTCTCAGTCTTGCATCATAAGCATTGTGTTCCTATACCGACCTTGTAGGGGATGCAACAGCATAGATAATCTTTCCAAACCATTGTCAATTTAATCTACATTAAGAGAATAAAAGTTGTACTAATGGAAGCTCTGTCACAATGGTGTAAACTGTGGGATACAGCAGCGCCCTACTTCTGGTCTTGTCGGAGGGCTTTTGTGGTTGATGCCATCCAAGTGACAAGAACCAGGGAATACAACTGTACTCTGGCCAGGTCCCGGGGAAGGTCATTAATGCATGCTCGGTAGTCAGCGCCATACTGGGGGAAGTGCTTGACCTCAGCTAGGTAATAGGTTTTTGTGGAGCAGACGCGCTGCTCCTGTGTGAGAAATGGGACGGGAAGACGGACGGAAGCTAATAGTAAAATCCATCCCAGTGGCATGAACCTAGGGATATAGGTGTGCCTCGCCCACATCCTGGGGTGAGGCCATCAATAGAGGACCCATTCCAATGTTGAAAACATGGGCTATATCTGTGCCATGCCCATGTACCAAGAGGAAGGTATGAATAAGAGGGCCTATCCCAATAGCATGGCCCATGTAATATTTCTGTACCCTTTCCAAGTCCTTTGAGGTGGGCATAAGTAGCAGTAACCATGCCAACTGCATGAACTGTAGGTCATATTTGTAACCTGCCTACACCCTTGGTTGGAGGGTACTAATGGATATTTCATTCAACAAACGTGAAGCCCAAGGTATGTCTTCCCTCGCGTCACAGCTGGGTGTAGGAGGGCACTGTAAGGCTCCAGAAATGTCATCAATGGAGAAAGTCTCGGTAAGATGGAGGCGACTAGATCCTCTTGAGAAGAACGTCGATTATTTCAGCCTATTGGAACGCCGAGAAGAAACAACCAATGAGGGTTTCGAGGAGCTGGCTTCGGGTCACCGTGCAGTACTGCAGAGTCTTCTAATTCTCCGGGCAGTTCAAGATGTCGTACTTCACATAGCCGACTTGATCCACCTGTCTGCGGGGAGTCATACGCCAGTAGAACTGGTCTTTGCAGAAGTGGATGTTATCTGGAATAATAAAAAGGTCACCGGTAAAGATTGCAGAAATGGCAAAGACAAACCAGAAAATTGCTCAAGAAAGCGACGAGTCAACGTCCACAGTGTGAATTAGTGATAGAGGAAGGAGGTGATGGAAGAAAGTAGATGGGGTGTAGAAACGAGAGAAGGGAAATGAAATGGAATGGAAGGTGGTTGGGGGTCAATGCTAGGAGCCCCGTGGAAGGAGGAGTGAGACAGGGTTAAACTGGGGGACAGAAGAAAACCAGGACATTCGGAGGGCACGTGAGGGAAGGAGGGTATGACAGAGGGACAGGAAACGTTGTGAAAAACAGATTAAAAGCAATAGAGATGGGAAATGCAGGGGGAAGATAAATGGAGAGAGCATAAAAACAGGGAGTAAAGATAAAAAAGTGAAGAAATAGGTGCTAGAGAGAGGCGATGAAGGACATGGAGTTTGTGGGAGGAGAGGAAAGGTAGTGTGTACGTGAAAGTCCTACAAAAAGCAACGAGTGTGATGGAGGGGGAGCAAGGGCAGGCACAGATGCAATATCTCACCTTTGTAGAGGAAGACATCGTGGGCATTAATGGGCACACCAGCGAAAGCGTCCTCGGTGTCCCGGGGATAGCCTTTATCCACAACCTGGGTCTTCACGTCCAACCTGCAGAGAGAAGAACAGCCATTCAGAGGGGATTCTACCCAAAAGACCCTCACCCCCATAGAAGCAACAACCTGGGTCCTGACAAAAAAAAGCATGCACTATCTGTAATAAACTAAGAGATCAAACGGGGGGTCCTGAGCCACAGACCCCCAACTCAATGCGCATCTACAGACTGAACCCACATACTCAATATACAATAAGGGAAATAAAATCAAGTGGAACCATATAGCACACTCTGTCCACAACCACCCCCACAAGTAAAGTGAGGGGCAGCACATGGTGGGTCCTGTCCAGCATACGCCGCCTTCTCACGCTCACTGTAGTATTACGACAGCCGGAGACCCCGCGTCAACTCTGTATAAAAGAAGAGATCTAGCCCTGCGACGGGGGTGGGGGGGGCTTTCTCCGCTCCATCACTCAGTTTGCATCCCTTTCAAGTCTTATATGACTCATGCATGCAATTATGGTTCGCTGTTATTCCCTTGCACAGGATGTGTTCTGCTCAGTATGTGAGCAGTGTTCGCATATGTTAAACAAACTGCTTACAGCGCCATTGGATTAGCTGCGTGAGTGCTTTTAATTGTCTAAGCTATAATTGGCTTGTGCATTTGCAGTCTACTTTCTATCTTCTCAGACCTGGCTCTCTAAGTCTCTCTGGACTGTATGCATCATTCATATGGGACTCTAGTTCTCTCTCATGAGACCTTCTGCCTCCCCACCCCAGGCAGTGCTCTCCTGGGCTTACCTCCAGTACTTGTCTCCGTTGAAGAGCAGCACCTTTCCGCGTCCGCGCTGCAGAGATCCCACAATCTTCTCAACGTCTTTCCCAATCCCCAGCTTCTCCAGTCCACGGGGGCCTAGAACTGTGGTTCCGGTGTAGACCCAGAAGCGGCGACCTGAAAACAGAGCCACACACTGTGAGAAGTGGTCACAGGGAAATGCAGATGCAACGAGAACCAATGACAGCTCTGCTCACAGGCTCCCAGGCGAGAAGTGAGAGATGGTAGAGTCTTGAGTGAGTGAATGCATAAATTAATAAATTAGGTAATTAATGAACGAATGCTGTTATAAAGTGAAAAATGTGCCACACAAGCGAATTAGGTTGGACATAGAACTGTACGACAAAGATACACTTTTCAATGTCTCACCAGAAAAGAAGAAAATCTTCTTGGTCAGCAGGTCTTCGAAAGCAGAGTCGATGACGGCGGGGAGGGCAGGCCAGGTGTCCGATATCTTCAGGGGTCCCTTTATAGCCCCTGGACGAGCTGCTGATGCCTTCCAATATTTTCTAAGGAAAGAGGTACAGGTTGAGTCAAGCGTTAACCAAGCCATTCCTCTGCCCTGCAGCATTCTCCTTGGAGATTATGTCAAACAATCCCAAGAGACAATTTGGAATCTTCCACCACCAGGAACTTCCACATCAGTCGACTATGACTTCTCTCTGATCAACCCAGCCCAGGATTCAAGCCGGTAATGACACGTGCCGAGGCAATTCTACTTGCCGCTTCCCTCAAACCACAGACATCGCTGTGCCAGAAGCTTATAGCATCTCGTAGGCTGTTGCCAAGGAGCTTCTCCCAGAACCTTAAATCATGAAATCAATTTCAGTATTGCAGAAGGAAGCCTGCATGACAGAGAGCTATTCCCAGACTACATGGAGAGGACACTAAAAGATTACTGCACAAGAAGCTGTGCTTCTTATCTACAATCCTCATTGATTCATCACCTTCATCTCTAAGTTCTTTATTCCTTCACATCCACTTTCATCCTCCTTACATCTTCAAGAGATTTTGTGTCTGATCTTCTCCGCTCCCGCTCTCTTAAGTCCCTCCCTCCCTTGTGTGGGTTCTCCCGGGGCTTACACCCCTACTCACCCATCCTTGAAGAAGTGGAGCTGTCCCTCGATTTCTGTGATAGCATCGAAAGCCTTCACTTTGCACGCATCGTTGGTGGGATCCACAGGCACAAACTCGGTGGTGGTGGTGGTGGTGGGAGAAGTGGTTACCGTGGTTGTCGTTTTGTCGCTAACATCAGGGCTCTCTGTGGTTGGCATGGGGGGTGATGGGTGAGGACCAGTGCCAGAACCTAGAGATGAAACACAAGAGGAGATTAGAAATATGCATCTCAATCGTCTGGCTCCTACGGCTGTCGGCAAAGAGTTTGGTGACGTGAGTGAGCATGTACAACAACGTACTCCAGCTCTGTGGCCCTACGCCTCTGCACTATGCACAAGACCTATTCAAGAGGAATCAAGGCACAGCACACAAACTGGGCACCCAGGCACTAACCATGAGAATCCCACCCACCACTGTTCCTCAGGAGAGGTAAATAATCCTGTAGGATAAGGCTGTCCCAGGTAGGTCCGTGAGAGCCTTATCCATACAACATTTTCTGTATTACACTAGCTATGTAAATGAGCTGTATTTCGATTTAATATATGCAAACTTTGCTTAAGCTGATATCCTGAAAATGCTGAAGGGGTCCAGTCCCTCTAAACCCACTTTGGACACCCCTGCTGTGGGGAAATGGAACATATTTCTGCCTGGAAGGTCCTCTGAAGTCCAGGGCTACCAGGGTAGAGTCCCCTGTATCAGGGCAGTCAGGCTTTATTATGGTTGGACTTATACGGGATGGGGGGCGGTAGGGCGTGTAAAGGTCTTATGCAGTTAAAAGACTACAAACTGGTTTCACTTTGTTGATGTTCATCCCTACTCTGTGCCCCCTTTTTAGCAGCCCCCTTAAGTGCGTGGTCTGTATACGAGGGATAATGGGTGTGTGTGACCTTGTCCCCTTCGTGTCCCTGAACGACTACCCCCCCTCCCCCCCCCCCCCCCCCCCCCCCACCGATTACTACCACAACACTGTGTTCCATTACATGTGCCCTCTGGCCTGTTTGACAACCTAGACAGGAGGAAGTGGTAGCAAAAGGTTTAACCACACCAGCCCCACCCCATGCCTCCGTCCCTCTCCCTGCCCACTCTCACTTCCAGTCTATTTGACCCCTCCATCAGGTGCCAGGTGGGGGGACGGTCTTGGCCAATTCCGTTCAGCATACCAAGGCATGCGCGCGACGCTGTTTGAGATGCGGGGCCTCCCCCTCCCGCCCCCCACTGAATGTCACTCCTGTGTTCAGCCCAGCCGGTGACTCAGGCGTTGCTATGGCAACACACATCTCAACAGAGAAAGCTGCAAGTGAGCAAGGTGTGGAAATGAGACGGTGCACCAAAGGGGCGCACGTGACGTGTGCCGCCCCGTCTCTCCCTCCTGCCCCCACCGCCCCCACCCGTGGTCTGTCCTCCCCCATCGTCCTTGGCTCTCTCCCTCACCCCCTCGCTGTCAGAAACAATAATGTGGGTTCCTAATTTGCAACTGAGGGGGCTCAGCCGGAGGGTTTATTCAAAGTTACTGACGTCCTCTCGCGGTCGGACTCCTTCGGTTATTAATTCAAACACCAACGTTCTCTCCCTCCTACATCTCCACTTCCAAAGCTCCTCTCTCTCCCTCGCTATTCATATCTATCTGTCTATCTGTCTGTCTATCTATCCATCCTATACTTCCCTACTACTTTAACGCCTATTGGTTGGTTTGTTCGTCTGTCTGTCTGTCTAACTATCTATTCATCCATCCATCTATCTAGCTAGCTATCTAGCCCATACTTCCCGAGGCTACTTTAGCGCCTAGAAGAAGCTACAAAAGAATAATCATTGATTTATCCTTTCTTCCACGTTACTTTTTCTCAGCCTCTCCCCAACCCACCTCATTTTCTCATCACATCTGCTGCTATCCCTATGACTGCAGCGTTCCTCCTCATTCTGCACCCCCCCCCTCACTACCTTCAATTTTCATTCTTTTAAATGATGTCACTTACTATCTCGTTCTCTTGGAATCTCTCCTCTGGCATGCTTGTAATTTCTCTTCCTCCATATGTCTCTCCCGCCAATCCTTCTAGAGCCTTCACCATCACCCCGTCTCCCTATTTTCTTGTCTCATCCCGCTCTATGGTATTTCCTCCCTTTGGGTGGTTAGTGGCTGCACCACTGTCTTGGTCACTAGTGACACGCAGGTCAGGCGGTGGACTTACCATAGAGGTACTGGACCCCCTCGATGTCGTCCTGGTGCAGTTGGAAGTCTTCGATGTAGCTGTACATGGGGTACATAAGCGCATCCCGCACGGTGCTGTGCTCCAGGCCAATGGCGTGACCGAACTCATGAGCGGCCACCAGGAAGAGGCTGTACCCTGAAACCACCAATGAGAGGACCAGTTAGAACCTTTGGGCGGGCTCAGGCATTACCAGGTCAGAGAAGTGTCTTGTGGTCACCAGGATGGAGGTAGCCTCTTCCCAGAGAGATGAAGAGCAAAGAGGGTTTAGATGCTGGAGGAAGAGGGACAAGTGTTGGGCTGAGGTAGAGGTGGCCGACGTGGTGGGAAATGCAACGCCCCCCAAAAATGGGTGGCACGAGGATGAGAGGCACATGGCCACTTCCTATGGGGTTAGACCAGGGGAACGAAGGAGGTCTTGAGTGAAGGTGACATGGTGCTAATGAGGTGAGGTAGAGAGCGCTCCTGGGGTAAGAATGATGAGGCATCTGAGTCCATGGTTCATATTGATGGGACAAGGAAGGTTCAGGGGTCACTGAGGTGACACAGACAGTACTTCAAAGCTAGAGCGATGACAAAGGTTAGTCCATGGGGCATATTGATGGGACGGAGAAGGTTCAGGGGTCACAAAGATTAGAGAAACGGAGAGTACTGCAGGAGTTCAAGTGATGGTGCAAGTGAGTCCATGGGGGATATCGATGGGATGGAGGTGGTTCAGAGGTCACAAAGATGAAACTGAGAATAACCCAGGTGTTGAAGCGATGGCGTAAGGGAGTCCATGGGTGACATTGATGGGACAGAGAAGGTTCAAGGGTCACAAAGATGAAACTGAGAGTACCCCAGGCGTTTAAGTGATGGCGTAAGGGAGTCCATGGATGATACAGATGGGCAGGAGAAGGCTCAGGATACACAAAGATGTACTGAGAGTACCCCAGGAGTTCAAGTGATGGAATAAAGAGTCCATGGATGACATTGATGGGACGGAAAAGACTCAGGGGACACTAAGATGTACTGAGTACCCCAGGAGTATGATAGATGGTGTAAGGGAGTCCATGGGTGATATCGATGGGATGGAGGTGGTTCAGAGGTAACAAAGATGAAACTGAGAGTACCCCAGGCGTTCAAGCGATGGCGTAACGGAGTCCATGGGTGACATTGATGGGACAGAGAAGGTTCTAGGGTCACAAAGATGTGCTGAGGGTACCCCAGAAGTTTAAGTGATGGCGTAAGGGAGTCCATGGATGGTACTAATGGGAAGGAGAAGGCTCAGGAGACACAAAGATGTACTGAGAGTACCCCAGGAGTTCAAGTGATGGCATAAGGAGTCCATGGGACAGAGAAGGCTCAGGTGACACAAAGATGTACTGAGAGTACTCCAGGAGTTTAAGTGATGGCGTAAGGGAGTCCATGGATGATACGGATGGGACAGAGAAGGTTCAAGGGTCACAAAGATGTGCTGAGGGTACCCCAGGAGTTTAAGTGATGGCGTAAGGGAGTCCATGGATGGTACTGATGGGAAGGAGAAGGTTCAAGGGACACAAAGATGTACTGAGTACCCCAGGAGTTCAAGTGATTGCGTAAGGGAGTCCATGAGTGATACTGATGGGACGGAGAAGACTCTGGGCACAGAAAGACGTACTGAGAATACCCCAAGAGTATGGACGAGGGCATAAGGGAGTCCATGGGTGATACTGATGCGAAGGAGGACGTTCAGGAGTCCCTGAGATTAGACGGACAGAACTTCAAGGCTAGAGCGATGGCAAAGAGGAGCCCATAGCTGATGCTGATGGATTAATGGGCCAAGGAAGGTTCAGGGTTCACTGCGATGAGAATGTGAGTATTTTGAGATTAAAGAAATCACAAGGGGGAATCGATGGGACAGAGAAGGTTCAAGAGTTGCAGAGATGAGGCTGCGAGGACCCATGGGGCAAAGTAGAGTCCATGAGTGAAATTAACGGGACAGAAAAGGTTCAGGGACCACAGTGGTGAGACTCAGAGTATCTCAGCGGTTAGATCAATGGCAAAGGGGCGTTCATGGGTGATGTGGAAGTTTGTGATGGTTCAGGTGGCACAGCTATGTGACAGAGTCCAGTAGTAGCAAAGCTGGGATCACAGTTCAAGTGAGAAGGCCTCGAAGACTCATGTACCTTGATCTTGGCAGAAGCCCCACTTCTTGTCACTATCGTAGCTGCTGGTAGTGGCACACCAGAGCTTCCGGTCCCCGCGGCCGTCACTAGTGCAAGAATTGTAGGTTTTATCCAGAAATACGAAGGGAAAGACACAGGGGTCTCCCTGGGAGTTCCCACCAATCACAGCAGTATCTGCAACCCGAAGAAAAATCGACGTGTTATTCACAACTGAGCACAAAAAAACACAAGAGTAGAGTGCACATCGAGAGAGAAGAGAAAATATCTATTTAAAAAAGCAGATGGGAAACTTTGGGAGTAAGGGAGACAAAGAGAAAGAGAAGTTGAGTAAAATGAGTGGAAGAGGGGATACCGAGGGTGAAACTCCAATATGTTTAAGACTTTATACATCTGAATTCCCTGTACTACATGTTTAGAATAGTTTGTGCAATCGCCGTATAACATTCTGTGAACATATCAGCTACTTCTATAGATTTGTGTGGCACACGGTTGGTTCACTTCCTGCTGCTGCAGCGGAAATCATAATCGCAGATGACCACTTTTTTGCATTTTTATATAGTGCGAACTCCACCCGAAGGTATTGGAGCTCTTTACATGAGCACCAGACACGTTACACAAGGACACGTTCGTTTTTTGATAGGCACGGGTGGATAAAGTGATTTGCCCAGAATCACAGAATGTTGAGCCACCGCCGAGAATCGAACCTGGTTCTCAGACTCAGATCCAAAGTCGGCAGCTCTGGCAGTTAGGCCACATCCTCTCCTCCTTTAGATGCCTACTATTTGTGATTGAGAATACTCCTATTTCTCAGCTTATTCGTAATGTTGTAGGCAATCCTTCCCTTATGGGTACCCTGTAGAATGTCTCAAATCTGAAAACAGTTCAAGGGTGATTCCCTTGGCCGTCCAACTACACGCCTGGAGTGGCCTTGCATCTTCATAGCTGCTAAGGAGCTGCTCCTACTAGTACCAGCAGGAGGCAGCAGAGGGCGTGCTTCCACTACTGGCACCCAAAGGAGAAGAAAAAAATCATATATCCCTGCGGCCGCTCCCTCAAACTGTTAAAACAAATTAGGATTTCATGCACCAGCACGCTGAATGTAAATTCGGACAAGCATGAGTGCCTATACTGTCTGTAACGGCACAATGAGCAAAAAACGATGGAATGGAATGCTAGCTAAGCCAATGCCGGTGGTCATCATGATTCATTCATTTCACCCTCCACGTGTTTTCAGTTTTAAGTTATTCGCTCCAAGAAGTAATACGGATAGGAACAGAAGAGGCCTTGTGCTCACTGTGGAATTAAAATTCAAGCCGCACCCGCCAGTGAGGCCCATGGGGATGAAATTGGTCTGAGTTTGCTTCTGTTCCTATGCGACTCCCCGCGTCATTTATGGCTGGACTGTGGGGCCGTATTTATATATGTTTGGTGCCTTTATCCAATCACGCGATCAGAAAAAAATAACAATGGGCCGACGGAGAGCTACCCAGCGCAGTAGCAGCGGTCCTGATTCATTCAAGCTTTCTGTCATCACGTTCTTGTCCGAAGCGCCGGATACCAGCAGGGGGCAGTAGAGGCTGAGCTTCAGCCGTTGGCGGCCCAGAAGAACAGGATGTTCTGCGCACTCGCCAAACAAGTTGAGGTTTAATGCAACTCTCGGACTGTCTCTGATTGCAGTAGCGGGACAGCAGTGCACGTACCCGCTCTGTGCAGCGTTTTTTTTTACACACGCTTCTATTTTATAAAAAAAAATACAATTTCAGGAAAGATAACGATGTTGTGGAATACCGCGTTCTGTTTAAAATATATAGGTCACTGAAGTATCTTCAACCTAACATCATAGAGAAACGACTCGTAAGAGTTTTCGTAAGTTCCAAATTTGGGAAAGGTTTGCATTGTAAAAACACCCAGGGGTTGCATGATATATCATGAATCTATTTTCACGATTTGTGAAATGTAATCATTCATTTTTTTCTGATTTTGTAACTTTTATCTCTCACCTACTTTTATTGTTTACTATTTATAAATCATTGAAATGTTTGATCCGTCTTGCATTCTTTCATTAACATGTATGCGATCTCCTGCTCAGTTGTGATAAAAATACAAAAAAACACCAAAAAACAATGCCCTTGGGATTTGATGACGAGTCACTCACTCGCCAAGTATACTTGGTGCTACAGGGAACACTCAGAACGCAAAGTAGTCAGCATGTGTTAATTTACTTTATATTTCTCTACATAATTAGGAATCATTAGGTAACATGTCCTCAGGAGTTACTGCTTTGCAGTCTAAATCTCAAACATTTGTTACTGAGAAAGGTGCAGCTGTACTTCTATGAAAGTTCTTCAGTGCAAACGAAAATAACATGTGCCAATGTCACAGAAGCTTCTAGAATCTTGATGCAGGCCATTGTTGACAGCACAAGTGCTATTGGGCAAGCATTAACTCCCTGTGCCTCAATCCCTGTCATACCAATCTTAAATAGTGAGTACCTCATACTGTGCTCTGCTTGCAGGGGCCTCCACACAGAACCAACCCAAGCTGTGATGATTAAAGAGGGACCCCAGTGGGGTAATCCCCATTACCTCTGTTGGGGCAGAATCCGTATTTCTTGTCCTTGTCGAAGTTGTCGGTGGTGGCGCACCAGCGGTAGCCATCAGTGCGACCCTCCTTTGTACAAGCATCGTAGGAGTCACCATCGAAAACGAAGGGGAAGACACACTTGTCGCCGTCGCTGTTGCCGCCATAAGTGTAGAGAACTAACAGGAATGAAAGAAACAAGTATTGTCACCTTTTGAGAGCAGAATTGATCAAAATAAAAAAAAAACAACACTGGATTGACATGAGCATGATGAGAAATTCAGAAGAAACAACACTATCTCTGACTTGGACTGCTGGAAATAGTTGTTAAGTTTTGGGGTCTGGTAGAAGTGGACACCTGTGCACATGCCTTACCATGTGAGCTAGCTAAGAATCCCACAATGGGGGGCTTCTTCTGAAAGGGGATCAATATTTTTCTCCTACGATATGCCCCAACAACCCATTTCCTTAATCGTCCCTCAACGCCATCAAAAAGCAACAAAGTGCACCCCTGGACCATACTATTTGCATGAAGGTCAAAGAGGTCATGCTGAGGGTAGGGTCCAAACTGACAAGGCCCGCTTGAAGAAAGGTAGGCAGTGGTCCTAGGACTGAGGGAAAAGCCAATGGCAGACTAGTGATTCATCTTACCTTTTTGTGGACGGGACTTTCTCGCCAACCCAATATGAGGGCCAGAGACTGTCCTAATTAAGATTCCTCAAATACTACTTTTGATGCTGACTTGGTGCTCAACGGGTGGGGGGGTCACATCACTGAACCTTCAAGGAGTATTGTTATCGCTAACCTGGCGCTAGCTTTCAGCAGGAGTCCTCATCACATTGTCTAGAAGTAGTTCTGTTATCGCCAACCTGTGCTAGTTGGCAGGATCTGCCATGATCACAGTTCCTTAAAATACTATTGTTATCGCTATCATGATGCTAAATGGCCGGGGATGTCTTATCATAGATCCTTTAAATACTACTGTTAACACTAACCTGCTGCTAGCAGGCGGGGGATCTCCTCACCATAGCCACTACTGTGACTGCTAACCTGGCGCTAGCAGTCAAGGGATGTTTTTTCGGTGTGAGTTTTATATAGCGCAAACTCGACCCGAAGGTATCAGAGCGTTTTACATGAGCACCAGTTGCGTTACAGACGGACACATTCATTTTTGTTAAGGCACAGGTAGAGTAAATGATTTGCCCAGAATCACAGGATGATGAGGAACACCTTGCCCTCTGCCATCCAATCTGCCATGACTGAAGCTAGCTTTAGGAAGCTCCTAAAAACTTGGCTTTTCATGCAATAAAACTTGAATTTCTTCTTGGCTCTTCGCTCGCTGCTGAAATACTCGTTAGCGCCGGGACACCTCACCCAGAGGTAGCTGTTCGCGCTTTACAAGCATCTGTATTATTATTATTATTATTATGAGCGTCCCTGCCGAGACTTGTACCCGGTTCCCCAGCTCCGAGGTGGACCGCTCTAGCCGTTAGGCCACATCCTCTCCCCATGTCCTGATCACAGATCGTTCCATCACAACTATTATCACTAACCTGATACTAGAAGGCCCGGAATGTCCTCTCACGGATCCTTCAAACAATACTGTTATCGTTAGCATGGAGCTAGCAGGCAGGGAATGCCTTTTCATATGCTCCGTGGCTAGTCTGTCTTTTTATGGCAGGAGCTGGGGCTCATATACAACTTGCGACTCTTGCTCATGTGCTAGGGTGCATGGACAAAGTGGCAATTATTGCTCCTTCTTTTAGACAGGTCTTTGAGATGCTACTCACGTTCACTCGGACAGAATCCATACTGCTTGTCCTTGTCGTAGTCAGACGTGGTGGAGCACCACAGCAGCCCATCGGTACGCCCTTCGCTGGTACAACTGGAGTAAGATTCGCCATTAAACTTGAACGGGAACTTGCAGACTGCTCCATTGGCATTTCCAAACTTGGTCTTGACAACTTTGTGAAGAAAGTGGAAAGAGATACGTCACTCCACCGGGTTCACTTAAGTGAAGCTTCTACTGCCACCCTACCAAGTGACTGAAACATACTCCTGCACTGCTTCCTGTGGAACTCGGAAATCGCTTTCTGAAGTCATGATTTATCCCTATCAAATTGGCCTTGTGAGTGAGTGAGTGAGTGAGTGAGTGAGTGAGTGAATGAATGAGTGCCATTAAGGAAGAGAAAAATTATAAGCCAATGCTGAGATCGACTTGCTGTAATCTTGAATACTTTCTTTAAAGTACTTGTCAGAGTGCCTGAAATATTGGTGTTTACCTGACTACATCTAATATAGACCCAAGGCACTGAAAACGTACACTTTTTCTCATCATTATCTGCACTGATACCGCTATCCCTTCTCTCTTCCCTTTATCTTGCCTATAGCCTCCTTCCGCAGAATCACAAGCTTCTCTGTCTCAATGCTAGTTTGTGTGTTTGAGTTGATTCTTACCGACTCCTGTCCCCAGTGTCCAGAACTCATCATCATCAAAATGGGCATCGCCTTGTACACCTTCGCCTGGAGGGTAAGCGTGGGCCAGGAGGCCGTCCTTGCCGTCAAAGGGATAGGGATCGCCATGGTCTGCAAAGGAGAAAATAAAGGATATGCGGAGGTCAATAAACTATTTATAAAAATATATAAATTAATACATTCATAGAAATCAAATTAGAAATCACCAATATCATCATCCTTTATGTCCTCTCAATTATCATTGGTACAATATCCTATATCAGTATTGTCAATAAGGCTTCTTTCTGCATGAAGGTCCTGGCGGCAAAGTTATCATCATTAATATCGATGTGTTTATGGATCGATCCATCAACGGATTGGTCATCCATCGAACTACGCAATAATTGTTAGACTAAACGATATCCTGGCTATCAGTGGTCTGGCCCACCATGCCACCCTCTGACTGGAAGTGAAACCAGGTGGCAGCCATGGCCAGTGGAATGTTCGCTGATATTGGCAATCTAAAATAAATATTATTATTGATATTATTAAATCAACGACATTAGGTCAGTTACCAGCAAAGCTGGCTCTGAAGACATCTCAAACCATGCATCCCTAAGGACAAAAGTAAAAATAATGTAGAATTCATGGTATTTCATTGACGTTACCAAGACGTCCTTTGTTGAATTCCAAGGAAAATGAGGACAGTGGATAGCCCCATGGAAGGGTCTAAGTGAGCACAAGATTTATTTCAATCAGCGGAGGCAAGAAACCCATCAGGAACCAACCTGTTTGCCGCGATGGGAGACATTACTCACAGTGCATTCACATATGACCATAATATGCACAAATGGGCTGACAATGGTTACTACCATTGTAAAAAGAAAATGTGAGGTCAAAGTGACACAGGGAGGAAGAAAGGTCTTTCAGTGTGTAAGTATTTGAAAAGAGTGTGGATGGAATCAGGTATTCTGCTGACTTTGACAAAAGGTTTCATTTTTTGAAATGGGTGAA
Organism: Lissotriton vulgaris; assembly: GCF_964263255.1. Taxonomy (NCBI): domain Eukaryota; kingdom Metazoa; phylum Chordata; class Amphibia; order Caudata; family Salamandridae; genus Lissotriton; species Lissotriton vulgaris. Next base: position 1,611,590,334 of record NC_141695.1, on the reverse strand, counting down.
ATGATTGTAGGGGATTTGAAGGAAAATATGAGAGTTGGATTTTAATAGCTCCACAAAAGATTATAAAAACTACTAGGAACTTGATGTTATAGACAAGAAGAATAGAAATGCGAACATCAAATGAGACAGTAAGGCAGTAATCAGAATAATTAACTGGTGCATGGTCATCAGATGTAAATGCCAGCATTTGTAAAGCGCACAGCTACCTCCGGAGAGGTGTCCCGGCACTGGGGGCCGTCGGGAAGATTAAGCAAGCTATTGCCCAGAGTCACATGGTGTTGGACTAACCTGCTGCCGGGGATCGAACTGTGTACCCTGTGGTCCAGAATCAGGCACCCTGGCCGCTGCGCCACACCTCTTCCACTTTGCCCTTTACAGTGGTATCCTGAGGTTTTGGTGGGGATTCTGCCACCTTTTATCAAGTGGAAGGCTTCACGTTCACAAGGTGTTGTGAGGCCCAGGGAGGTGCGTGAAAGAAAGGCTGGGAATCAAACCCTTCTTTGCAGATATGAAGAACATCTCCGATGAAGAGCCTTTTGAAATGGTCAGCTTGGAAAGACAGTTCTGACTGAACTCACAGCCGCTGTAAGGAACTGGAGGTGAAGCAGTGGCACCTCTGGGAAATGCTGAATGCAAGCATGCTGAATCTTTTCACAGATTTCCACTTTCTACAGACTTACGAGGGGATATTCTATACTTGATGAAGCTTGACAGATGGGGAGGTTTCATTTATATCAATCTACTCTTCTAACTTCACATCTACCTACCTTGATGATATAGTGCAAGTTGATATTGCAGAATCGATGTTTGTGCAGGTCAGTATTTAAAGCTTAAAATGTTTGCACCACACCCAATTAATGAAGACATCTGAGGCAATCTTGAGAAATTCTTTGATAAGGACTGAGTCTATGTCTGATTGTTGTCTTGTGCTTTATTATCTTCCCCATTGAACCAAAGGAAGCTTAAAAAGTGTGACTGACTATGAAAAAGTTATCCGTTGTTACATTGCGACTACCATCGCTGGCCGCACAATCCATGTTCTCACATTTCCTATGGCGGCACTACCTTTAATGACATTCTCGCTAAGAATTGTACTTGATTACATCATCATCTATTAAATTCTCAGTAATATGACCACTGATTGATGTCACAAGTAATGTCAAAGCTACAGCAATAATTCATATTAATCTAGGCATCCATTCATAAAATCTATGGCCAATGACATATACATTGTAAAAAGTCATAAAATAACTAGTACTCTCAATAAACAAGATTCTGATATCAACAATATTGTGATAGATGTCATCAATGCAATGTATTCTATTGCAAATGTTGTGGCAGCCCCAGTATTGTTACGTGCTGAGACGGTGACTTAGCGTAAGAGGTCTGCTTACCATCGGACCCAAAGAGGATCATGATGTCCGCTTCGCCGCTGTAGAGCTGAGTGAAGGTGAGTGGAGACACATCACTCCAGACCTTGAAGGCACGACGGAAGGCGTCCTCGATGACTTCACCGTCTAGGTCTGGGGAGTAATTCAGCACCCTGTAGGAGGCAGATAATAGACAGAGAAGAGTTACTACCAGAGAGGAATGCAACTGGGTATTTAGCACCTGCCTAACTGGAGTAATGGTCTGGCACACCTTATTCCAGACTGCAGTCTGAGAGGCAAGGAAAGAGGACATATAGAAGCTGGCATAATGACCAAAGATGGAGGAGAGAGAGTTAGAAATTAGGCAACAAATGAAAGGAGAAATGGAGAAGAAACTATGGAATGTGGAAACGTTGAAGAAATTGGTTTGGTGAAAAGTGGACAAGAAGGAAAAACACTAGGGAGTAAGGGGGGAAAAGAACTAAGTAATAAATATATAAAGAAAGGGGGCATGAATGACTAGGGAATATGAATGAAGAGAAGAAAAATAATAAAAGATAAAATAGCAAGACTATCCAAGTGGTATAAAATAGGAGGAAAAAGTCAACTAAGGAATATGAAAAAGGTAAAAGAGTGGAGAAAACACTTGGGAATATGAAAAATATGAAAATACAAAGGGGATTGAAAAGGAAAATAGGCGAGGTCAACCAGGAAAAGGCGAAAGGAGAAAAATAACCTAATGACCATTAAAAAAAGAAAAAAACAGAACAACAAGGACTAAAAGAGAAGAAAATAGAGAACATGGCAAAGGAAGGTACAGCGTACGAAAACATGGAATTTGAGGAATAGAAAAGAAAAAAAGAGCATTCCAGAAAGCAAAAAAAGGGAATATTACAGATAGCAAAAAAAAGGGAATATGAGAAAGGGCAGAACTGCAGGGTGAAAGTAGCGAGGTGCATGAAAAGAACGAGATGAAAAACGAGACTAGAGAAAAACCCATGAAATGTAAGGCAATGGAATATGGAACAAATAGGGAAAGGAATAAACAGTACAAGAAAAGAGAAAATATGACTAAAAAGAGGGTGAAAACAAGACAATGTCAGAGATGAGAACGAGAAAAGGGGCGACAAGAGAGAATGTGAAAACAACAGAACAATATAGTATTCAGATATAGAGACGAAAGAAGGCGATTAGTAAAGAAAAACAACGGAATGTGAGGTAAGACAATCAACAAGTATATGTGAAAGAAGAAATTTGTGGAATACAGGTCAGGCGGGCAACTAGAACCAATTTTTTTTGGGGGGGGGGGCTGGAAAATATTTAGGGGGGGGCTAATTCTTCCACCACGGGCAGAGTGGCTGTAAGAAGGGGTGAACACACAGCATAAGCCTCATTTACAAGTAGATGGTCTTTTAAAGGCCTTGATAAGTACTCGGATGTACTGCAATTTGATGCTTGCGAGCCGGCGAAGCTGTCCTTGTAAACCCCCCCCCCCCCCCCCCCCCCGCCACCCGGGCTGACACACACGACGGGGGGGGGGGGGATGGGGGGGGGCTGAAGCCCCGTGAGCCCAATGGGTGTTGCGCACGTGATACGGGTTGTCAGAGGGTAAGGATGAAATGGGACATAAATACGGATGTGGCGAGGGGTTGAACAAGGAAATATCAGCAGGCAGCTGGAATTGTTGCTGACTTCCCGAGCTCTCTTTCTTGTCACACTTTACACCCTCGCATGTTTCTCACCTTCCCCCATACTCTCTCACACGCGCTCTATCTCTCGCCCTTCACTCCTGTTCCTCTTGCTCTCTCACTGGTGCTCTGTCCCTCACCAACCACTGCCTTCAGTTCACCCTCACTGGGCTCTCCATCCCAGCTCTCTCCCTCTTCTTGCACTCAGTCAATATACAAAGTTTATTGTGTAGATTACTTAAAACCATGACAATGGAAAACATTTTAAAAAGAAGAAACATAAGTATGCATCCCAGCTCTCCCTCTTCTTGCACTCAGTCCTTGCCCCCCCCCCCCTGCTCCCCTCCGCCTCTCGTGCACTCCCTCATTCCCCTCCCCCCTCCCCCCCCCCCCCCCTCCCCACCCTCTGCCGCCTTCAGTGAGCCCTCGAGTCGCCGGGCCCTTCGTCTCACTCACCGGTACGTGACGTCGTTGTGGTCCCACTTGAGGTCGCCGTCGAAGGTCTGGAAGTTGCCCACGTCGGGCACCCCGCAGCGGGGGGTCTTCATGGCCTCCAGGGTGCTCTGGTCCAGCTCGCCCGTCTCGTTCAGCCCCAGCGTCTTCTGCATCTGGAGCAGGGCCTTGCTGAGCGACACGTGGGTGCTGCTGCGCGACCTCTGGGGGATGTACCCGAAGCGCTGCAGGTAACTCTGGGGAAAGATGGCGGCCGGTCAGTGACAGGCAGTGACGTAGCAGTGTGTCATGGGCCCCTGTCTGATCTTTGAATTATGAAATATAGCGATGGTCAGGGTTGAGTGGGCCCTTCGTGCATCTGGACCCCGGTGTCACTGCACCTGCTGCACCCCTTGCAATAGGGCCTTGCATTAGGAAATAAAGCTCTAGGGGATGGGGTGCATAGAAAGATATAAGGCTGGATAGCTAAGGGTATGGGGAAGACAGAAAGCCATAGGGTCTTGGTGAGAACAGAAATCTATAGGGTCTTGCCAAGTATAGAAACCGACAGAGCCGAAAAAAAAGGCAGAAAGCTGTGGGACGTTGTATCAGCAGGAATCTTTGCTCTTTGGGGAGTAAGGGAAGCGATAGCTGTGGGATGGGTACAGAAAGCTATAATGGGTGAGGGAGTACGGATAGCTATGGGACAGTATAACGACAGAAACGATAGGGTCTGGGTAGTACGGGGTTGAATGGAGGATTGGCGAATACAGAATGCTATAGTGTGTCCCAGTACAGAATGATGCCCGGGCTGGATAACTATAGAAAGCTATAGGGTCTGCGGAGTAAAACAATCTATAGGGATCAGGTGAGTAAACCAAGGTTTATGGGAGCGGTGAGCAGAAGAGAGACAGCTATCTGTGAATGGCAGCCCTGTGGTACCCGGTCTTAAAGGCGCACAACAGCAGTAGTAGTACACTGTGCCAGTCCCCGTACATGGCACCCGGGACCTAACAGTGCTCTGCAATCCCCCTTGCCTTCACACTCAGCATCAGCTGTGCCCCCTGAGGCACACACAACACAAAAACGTGCTGTGATGCTCTCTCTGCATGTCAAACATCTCGTGCCATGTCTTCTCTTCGTGCCACACAGCATCTACCAGTGCCCGGTGGTGGCACTCACCTTCGCAAGCAGCATCCAGCTGTGCACCCACCTCCCCCTCCCAAGAAACTCTCTTCAAGGCACACAAAATACAAAAGTGTGCTGTGATGCCCTCTCTGCATGTCAAACACTCCATGGCATACCCTTTCCTCATGCCACACAGAATCTAACAGTGCCCAGTGGTACCTGCTCCACGTTTGACCTCCGCCTCGTGATTTCTCAGTCAGGTCCTGTGAACCTCTCACTGAAGTATATACAGCGCCCCTTAAGTACCCTTTGACACCCACCCCCTCCACCCCCCTCTGCATGGCACATAGTATATGGTAGTGCCTGGCACAGGAGAATAATGTACCACATAATTCGCCAAATTCGCCCTAAGGCTGGATTGGCACGTGCACCTACACCAGTGCCTGGACTTTCTCTAGTACTTCAGCCAGACTCCCTTGTGCCAGTGTGTGCACGGCTTGCCACCCTTACCACCTTTACCCCGCGGGCACGGTTCTCACCTCTGCCAGCTCGTCGTCGCTGATGCCGCTGACCAGCTCTCCAGGGAAGACGACCCGGACCTGCGGCTGGGTCTGGGACTGCAGAGGGGCGGCGCGGCAGCTGAGGGCGAGGAGCCCCAGCGCCAGCAGGGCCAGCTGTGGCATCATGGTGGCGGGAGGGCGGTGTGCGGACGGTGGGTCTGCGCTCTGTACTCTGTGCTGGCTCGTGCTGTGGCCTGCTTGCTTCTTTCTCTTCCCGTCCTCAGACCGCCTCTCAGTACCAACTCCAAGTCTGCCCTGCACCTTTATACCCTCCTGACAGGCTGACACTGAGGTGCTGACTCACCCCCTCAAACCCCCGCTTACCTCCCGCCCCGCCCGGCCTCCCCTCCCCCCACCCCCAAGACAGCTCAACCCTTTTCCGCGCTGACGAAACACACCACTTCCAACTCCGGCTTTATTATTATTGTGTATTATTAGTTTGGACGATTTCAACACTTTTTGTCCAAAGCCCGTCACCGCAGCTCCGTGACTCCTCGCCTGGGGCACAGGAAATGTGAAATGGATGAAGAAAGAGGCTGTTTACTAAAGACTTGAGCGCGAGGGGGCGCGAGCAGACCCCCGGGGACCCCGGACCCGGTCTTTACGCCCGGTGACCCCCCCCCCCCCCTCCCCCACCTTCGCCGCTATTTAAACGGTGAAATAGCGATAATGATGGTCCACGTCTAGGCTCCGGTGCCACTGCACCTGCCGCACCAATGACAGCTACGCCCCTGTGTGGACTAATATCTCCCCCCTGATTTCAGCTCAGCCCCCTCGTTTGGCAGTGCACCTCACACCCCCGCATCACCAGCCAGCAACACACAGCAGGGCAACTTTCTTGCTCACTTATTTTTCATAATTTACATTTTTCGCAAGATTGCAAACATTCGAACAGTAAGTACATCGGTAAATGTCCCGTCAGAGTCATGGCTGGTGGGAATTCCAATCGATTCCAGTAGCATCTTGCTGTGGAATTTTAATAGGTGTCTGGCGGAGTCAGATGGGTTCAGCAAGTATTTCGTAATTTTATGAACAGCACTTCCCAATTTTAGGGACGCTTATGCCAGAGAAAGCCGGTAACATCTATATATGTTTTTTATTTCAACAGATTAGTGTACCATTTTTATGAAATCTATTGGTTTGGCGAGTGCTTAAAAATAGAGCTACTCAGCACCAGTGTTGCTACAGGGACTCCTTCCGTCGATTGTACCTTTAGGAAATAGGTGAAAAATGTTGACCGTGGACACATCAGATAAATTAAACTGGGTAGCCTTTAACTGCTTGAGATTTAGTGTAAGTGCCTACTGCTTTTATGGTTGTCAACAAGAACAACCGAATAAAGTTTCTTGACTTGACTTGACTACTGCTGAGGGCATTGACTGTTGTTAACGGACTACATTGGATTTCTGGGACGCAATATGAAGGCACAGAATGAGAAGAAAGGGCCATTAATAGCTGTTCATGCCCACCAGCATATGAAAATAATGCTACTAGCATAAGCACAGGGACATTGGAATTATGCGGATTAAATTATGCAGCAGAGTTGCTTAAATTATGCGACAAGACAAGGCAAAGGATGCTGCATAACGCAGTGAATGTTGTGACAGTATTACTGCATTATTGTGTCTTTTTCACACGTTAATACTGTCTGGGCAGTGGTTTCACCTTATTAATAACAGTTTAACACTCATACAGTGATAGGTAATTGAAAGGTGACCAGTTGCGAAGGGCCTTTTACTCCGCACATGTTGTGACATTTTTAGTAACTTTTGATCAATTTGATCTAGAAATATTTTTTAAAAGTGTCAAATTTGAAAATTATGCAGCAGATAATTTATGTGGCAAATGCAGCAAATTCATAATTATGCAGAAAACGCCTCAGCAGCAGGATCACATAATTCCAGTGGCACTACATAAGTTCCCCTAACACCACCTGATGCATATCTATGTCTGTTCCCACTTGATCATTGGAAGGAATGCTTTCAGTGCCAAGCGAATCACTTCTGACTGCAAAAAGCATATGTTGAGGTCCACCTCTGCCAGAGACCAAGTCCTGTGATCTCCACCTCTCTCAGATGACCTCTATAACCGAGCAATGATGCATCCATCACAACTATTATTTCTGGGTGGGGAGGGGTTCTGCCGCGCATCCAACTGTGGTTGAGCAGCCAGAACTGCAGGTCTTTTGCAGTCTCCCTCCGACACCCGGATGGCATCTGACAGATTTCCTTAGTGCTGAGCCCACTGAGACTTCAGATTCCACCACAAAGCCAGCATGTACCACCTGCTGTGATCCACAAGTGGGATGCAGGAGGCCAAGAGGCCAATAATCCACAGGGCTGACCTCACTGGAAGCCCAGGCTGCAGGCTGCGACATCCGGATCATAGCCAAATACTCTGGACTTGTTTATGTGGACGGATGGCTCTGAAAATCACCATGTCTGGGATGGCTCCAATGAAGGCGAGCCATTGTGAAGGCATGATTTCAGCATGTTCTTACCTTAAATGGAAAAGGATTTCCTGCTCTAAATCATTGACCTTACAACCTTGAGACCTTCTTTGGAGGCTACTTTATTGACCCTACCGTTTGTTCCCTTCTGATCACGCTATGTAACAGTTATTGTATCTATCTCTTCTGACCCCTTTGTTTGTCATCCAATTGTTCTGTTTTGTTATTCTTATCTAATGCCAATATCACATTTATTACCTGCCTCCATCCTTTTGTAAAGCACTCTGATATCATTCGTGATCTTGCTCGCGCTATATAAAACTTTATAAATAAATAAATAAATATCTAGGTGTATGGACTTTCTATCGAGTTGCTGAATTTCGGATGCCGGGAAACTATAATAGTTTAATAGCCACATCACTGCCTTCTAACGGGCTGGGCCTATCCTAGCATCCTTTCGCAGCAGCAAGATATATCTAATTATTATCCGGTTCAATGAATTGGCCTTGAAACAATGAAAGTCTGAGAAAGACCCATTGAGGTGGAAACCTGTGATCTCCAGGTTAAAAACAACTCTCCACAGTAGGCAGTCAATACTGGCACTAGCAATGTGCATATTGCAGTTAAACGTACTGCTTGTAGCAGTTACGTGGGTATGCAGGACAGGATTGGCATCAGGGTACCACTCAGAGAGGCACGGCCAGACTGGGAACACAAAGCAGCCCTGGCAATTTTGATAGGACCAGCCCCGGGGAATGGGGTGAATTTCAAGGTAAAGCACTGCTGCTATTGGTACTGGGGCCGATATGGCAGAACCACTGCAAAACCGGCCCACAGTAAGAACAAGACCTGGCCGCGCGCAGAACGTTATCCTATGGGGAAACGCTGCGCGCGGCCAGGTCTTGTCTCACTTCGGCGTTCTCAGACTGCTGAGACGCCGACTATAGTTCTCGGCGAGAACGCGCTTTCAGCGTGTTACTAGCCGAGACCTAAAAAAACAGCCCGCTACTGTAAAACAGGCCCTCACCCTTCCAGCCTCTCAGGAAAACGCCTGATACCTGCAACGGCTAGTCCGACCCTGCAAAGAGGGCACACGCGAGAACAGAGCTTTGTATTTTACTGTGATGCAATGCTTTGTTTGGCCGTCACTCTTACGACAAGGTTTGAAGCCTATGCAGGCGAGGGATGGACATATATTGCAGATTGGTTGTATGTAAAAATACCATCTAAAGATTGAACAGAGGTAATATTTATGGTGATTATCATGTTTTGCCTAACTGTGGTTTACATATGCCTTTAACCCCTTTCGATTTTCTTGAACTTGAGAGTCATTATAGCATTATTTCCCTAATTTGGAACCAACAGCAGCAGCAGTATAGTCATTAGAGTTGAGGAAAATAACAGATATGACATACTACTTTTATGTCTAGATTTTTATGGTATATTTTGTGTTATGATGTATACAGTTGCATGAGTAATATCACAGTATGGGTGTGAAAAGAGAATATTTCATAATATTATGCACTTATTATAAATATTTGTTTCTATGATCAACAGCAGTGTTCAGGTTCAGTTCTCTCAGACCTTAGATGAAAGGCATTTCCCTAGGTATTATGAATGTATATATATAGCGTGTGTTGACATATGCGTCTAAGCTCTAGATCACAAACTTGTTTACATTTTCTATTTTTAAGTAACCACTGGTATGAAATCCTGAAGAAGGCTTTGCCGAAATGCGTTGGTATTCAACAAACATTACCAGTGTTTTTTTATATGGCTCAAATTATCGTTTGCCTAATATTGTCTATGCAGACTATTATGAGTTACATACATTGTTTTTGATCATTCTGCATATATTAATTGAAAGTCATAATGTTCTCAGGTTATACCATAATGTTTATTAATATGTGGTTCTAATTTGCACAATACGATCTGTCATGTGTATTTGTTCATACATTGGAATTTACTATATTTACTATATTTGAATTGTATTCATAAATATATTTATGTTTATATTTTTTCTATCAAAAAAACAAAAAATTGATTAATAAAAACAGAATATTTTTGTATACTTTTGTATGTCAGTTGTCATGATGTGCACCATATTTTTGTGTGTCTAGAGTTTACATGCTTGTCTATAATTAATCAGTACTGTGCCTGGTACAATATATTTTCTAAAATAATTAATTTCCCTGTTAGGGTTGTATCCTCTTTTCAGGGGCCCCGTTCGTTTCCCAGAGGGAGCATATCTTGTAGATTTACATACAGGTATTACAATGGTCCAGCACGGCCACTTTCAATATTTCTTTTCTTTATCAAGGAGAATGGGAAAGATTTCCCAAGGGTCAACTATGAGAGGGATTTAGCAATGCTGACAATTTGCCAATCGTGCACCTATAACCAAGGCCACTGGAATTATGTAGCAGGGGAGGGTCAAAGTATGCAGCGGGGTTGAGTAAATTAAGTGGCAAGCAAAAGGGAATTAAGCGGCCAATTGTGTGATAGTATTACTTCATTATTTAGTCATTTTACACTTGTTAACACTGTCTGGGCATTAGGTGTACCCCATTAGCACCAGGTTAATACCCAAATATAGCAATAAACTACAGAAAGATAACTAGTCAACCTTTGCAAACGTCCTTCCACTGCATGGCAACACGCGTCACTGCATTTGTACTAACTTTTGAACTTTTGAAGCAAGAACATTTTTTTTGTTAAAATCTCAACACCAATCTACAGCACTCCACTACAATCCAACTCACTCAGCCTCAACCTACCGCAGTCTACCCCACTCCACTCCAATCGACTCCAAATTATCCCACTCCAATGGACCGCAATCTAATACACTCCACTCCAAAATACCCAACAATTCCACTCCAATCTACCCCAATCAACTTTACTCATTCCACTCCAATCTACCCCATTCCAATTAACCCCGCTCCACTCTAAACTCTACTGCTATCTGTCCAACTCCTCGCCACTATAATCTACCCACTCCTCTCCAATCTACCCCGCTCCACTACAATCTACCACAATTCACCTCACTCAAATCTACTACAATCTACCCCACTTCACTCACATCTACCACATTAAAAGCTACCCAATATACCCACTCCACTCTAATCTACCCCACTATACCACACTGCACTCCACTCCATTCAAATCTACCTCACCCCACTCCAATCTAGCATACTCCTGTCAAATCATGCCCACTCCACTTCAATCCAATCAGTCTACCCCAATCCACCCCACTCCACCCCACTCTAATCTATCCCACCTCACTCCACCACAATCTACCCTAGTCCAATCTACGCCTCCCCAATCCTCCCCACCCCAATCTGCCCCTATTTACTCCACTCCAATCTACACCACTCAATTCTAATTTACCCCAATCTCCTCACTCCATCCCACTATAATCTATGCCACTCCACTCTGACCTACTCCAATCCAACGAACCCACTCCACTCCAATCTACCCTACTCCACTCCATTCTACCCATCTCTACTCCAGTCTACCACACTCCAAACTGCTCCACTCTAATCATCCCTCTTTAATCTACCCCACTCAAATCTCTCCACTCCATTCCCATCTACTCAACTCTAATCCACTCAATCTACCCACTCCATTCCACCCTAGTCTACCCCATTACACTCCAATCCAATCTACCCCACTCCCCTGTTCCCCAATCAATATCGCTCCACTCCAATCTCAACTTCACTTCAGTCTATCCAACTGCACGCAAATATGCCCACTCAAATCTACCCCAGTCTACCCCATTCTAATCTACACTCCAATCCACCCAATCTATCCCATTCCACTCTACTCCAATCTACCACACTCCATTCCACTCTACTCAATCTACCCCACTTCACTGCAAGCTACCACATGCCACCCAAATATACCCCACTCCAGTCCAATCTAACCCACTGCATCCCAATCCACCCCCACTCCACCCCAATCCACCCCACTCCAATTTACCCTACCCCGCTCCACACTACCCTCTTCCAATCTACCACATCCAATTCGCCCACTCCAATATATCCCAGTCCAGTCTACCCTACGCTAATCTACCCCACGCACTCTATCCAACTCCAGCCCTATATACTCCAATCTGCCCCATTCCACTCCAATCTACCCCCTCCAAACTACCCCACTCCAAACTACCCAACTCCTATCTCACTCCAATATACCCCACTCCAATGCAATCTCCTACACTTCACTCCAATCTACCAGACCATAATCCACCAATCTATACCACTCCAATCTCTCCAACCCCCTAATCTATCCCACTCCGCTCCAATCTACCCCTCTCCACTCCTATCTACCCAACTCCAATTTACCCCACTCCAATCTACCCCAGTATACCCCACTACACTCTACTCCAATCTACCACACACCAATCTACCCCACTTCACTCCTGTATACCCCACTCCACTCCAACCTACCAACCTACCCCACTCCACTCCAACCTACCCCACTCCACCCAATCTACTCCACTTCACCCCAATCCACCCCAATTCAATCTACCCCAGTCCAATCTACCCCATCCAATCTACCTCTAATTTACTCCACTCTTCCCAATCTATCCTACTTCACTCCACCCAAATCTACCCCAATCTAACCCCGGTTCTTTCCACTTTGTCCTACTATAATTCACCCAATCTATCCCACTCCGATCTACCCCACTCCACCCAATCAACACACTCCTTTCTACCACACCCCACTTAAATTTACCTCACTCCAATCCAAACTACCTTAATACATCCCACTCCACTCTACCTCAATCTACCCTGATCTATCATTCTCCTATCTACCCCACTCAAATCTACCACAATCCAATCAACTCCACTCCAATCTACCCCACTTCACCCATTCCACTGTACCCCAAAGTTCCCCACTCCAATCCACCCAATCTACTCCATTCCACTCTACCCAATCTACACCACTCCACTTCACTCCAATCTACCATATTCCACAAAAATCTACCCCTCTCAATTCCAATCTAACCCACACCACCCCAATCTATCCTACTGCAATCTACTCAACTCCACTCCACCCCAAACTACACTCTTCCAGTATACCCCATATAATATTTCCCACTCCAATTTACCCCACTCCAACCTACCCCAATCTGCCCCACTACAACCTACCCCAATCAACTCCACTCCAATCTACTCCACTCCAGTCTACACCACCCTAATCCACTCTACCCCACTCCATCCCAATCTATCCCACACCACATCACCCTATCCAACTCTGCTCCAATGTGCTCCACTCCAATCTACCCCACTCTAAACTATTTCATTCCAAACTACCCCATTCCTGTCTATCTCACTCCAATCTACCTCACTCCACTCCAATCTACTCCACTTAACTCCAATATACCCTACCATAATCCATCCAATATATCCCACTCCACTCTACCCCACTCCACGCTAACCTACCCGACTCCACTCCAATCTACTTCTCTCTAATCCTATCTACCCCACTCCTCTCCAATCTACCCCACTCCAATCTACCCCAATCCACTGTCCTCCACTCTTAACCAATCTACCCCACTTCACTCCAATCTATCCCAATGTATCCCACTCCACTCTATCCCGATCTACCCCACTCCAATCTACCTCACTCAAATCTACCCCACCCCACTCCAATATACCCCACTCCACTCCAATCTACCCCACTATGCCCCAATTTACTGCAATCTACTCCAATTCAATCTACCCCAGTCAGTTCTTCCCCACTCCAATCTACTCCACTCCAATCTACTCCACTCCCTACCAGCCGCAGCCCATACAGGTAAGAGCAGTGGGGCCGGGTGAGGGGGGATTTCGACAGACGATGACGGGGGGAAATAAATAAATAAATAATTTTTCTTCATCATCATCTGTTGAAATACTCCCCCCACCTGGCCCCACTGCCCCACCCCTATTACCTGCACAAGCCACAGCTGCTCCCCACCAATCTACTCCACTTCACCCCAATCTACCCTAATTCAATTTTACCCACTCCATTCCACCCCACTCCAATATACTTCGATCTATGTCACTCCAATCTACTCCACTCCACTACAATCTACTGCACTCTACACCAATCAACCCATGTCCATTCTACCGAACCCCATCCCAATATACCCAAAGGCACTCCAATATACCCCACTTCCCCAATCTACCCTACTCTACTCCACCCAAATGTACCCCACTCCAAACTACCCCAGTCTACTCCCACTCCATTCTATTCCATCCTACTATGATTCACCCTATCTAACCCTATCCACTTCAATCTAGCCCATTTCACTCTATTCTACTCGACACCACTCCAATCTAATCCAACCCACGCCACTCTTCACCAATCTACCCCACTTCACTCCAATCTACCCCTATATATCCCACTCCACCCCAATCTACTCTGATCTACCCTACTACTATCTACCCTCACTACAATCTACCACACTCTGATCTACCCCTATTTACTCCACTTCAATCTTCCACGCTAATCTACCCAACTCCACAGCTCCAATCTTCCCAATCTACCCCTTCCACCCCACTCCAATCTATCCCAATCCACCCACTCTATTCTGCCCCACTCTACCCCAACTCCACTCTACGCTAACCTACCCCACTTCACTCTACCCCAATATACCCCTTTCCACTCTACCCAATCTACCCCACCCCACTCTACACCATTTACTTTTAGCCATGCTGCAGAACAGCCATGCTAAAACATTGCCAAAGCCTATAGCTATTGAAAAAGCAAGACCTAGTGACTTTGCCAATGCTTACTGTGTTTTCTCTCTATAAACAGCAGAATTACACTTAATTCACAGCAAAGACCAACAATGAGCATGCCTTTTCTTCCTGCATATGTACATAAAAGTGCACCAGTGCCTGCATATGTATATGCATAGGTAGAATTCAATATGAAATGTCACCACACCATAGTGTTTCCCTAGAGGTTGTGTTAGACGGATTAATTTGCAGGAAAAAAGTGCCAGGATCCTGGGTATTTTAAAGGAAGTTGCTGCAGATTGCACAACCCACTACAGCTGCCAGCGCTGGCAAATGTCATCACATTGTTACAAAGTGGCCACTTGACTGTACCAGGGGGCAGATGTATCAAGAAACCATTTTGCACTTCTCTAATAGCGATTGTTAAGGAATCGCTATTTGAGAAGTGCAAAATGGTATGTATGTAGAATTTCGCTATTTTTTAGCGATTCCTTAAAATTTCTTAATTGCCAGGAGGCCCATAGGAATGATTGTGCAGTAATTCTCAAATTGCGAATTCGCAATTTGCTAATCGCAATTTGAGAATTATTTCAAGGGTGCAGGGGTGTCTCATGGACCCCCTGCTGCACCCCTGAAACTTACATGTGTGTGCAAATGGCACACATACATGCCCTATGGGCATGTATGTGTGTCACATGCCACCTTCAAAATAGTCATATTTTGTTTTTTAAAAGGATTTCGCAAATTAACACAAACCTCAAATTGGTGTTAATTTGCGATTCCTTAACCCAAATTCGCAATTTAAAAAAGTTTCATACATGCCATTTAAGGAATCGCAAAATTGCGATTCCTTAAATGCATAAGCAAAATAAGGAATCGCAATTTTTTGCGATTCCTTATTTTGCTAATGTGTGATACATCCCAAAAGATGCTAAATGTCCGTTTGCGATTCCTTAAGGCCGAAATTCGCAGAATTTCGGCCTTAAGGAATCGCAAAAGGCTTGATACATCTAGGCCCAGGTCACACAAAGCTGTAGTGTGTGGAATGATATTTTATAGATAGATAGATAGATAGATAGATAGATAGATAGATAGATAGATAGATAGATAGATAGATAGATAGATAGATAGATAGATAGATAGATAGATAGATAGATAGATAGATAGATAGATAGATAGATTAATTGACTGATTTAGGGAGTTAGGAATCTATAGCCCGGAGTCTTTCGCCCCAAACCACACCCACTGCTTTAGTAACAGTTCCAGTTCATCTAAAGGAGGTAAATACTTGATCCATTCTGTTAATAATCATTCAATCCATCAAAAGAAAGAATTCATTAAAGTCTTGTCCTATTCTATTTTATCATATGGAGTTCTATGTCAATAGTTTACAATAGTCCATATCCTTAATTCTGCAGTTATGTCTTTATTTACATTACATCCAAAAATACAGCCAGCCAACACGTTTCGAAGATTAAACCCTCTTTCTCAGGGCTATGTATTGTTGATAATCAAAAATTCTCATGACTATTGCAATATGATGATTATAACTGCATCACAAAATGTCCAATTCTCAAATTTCCCCATGTTGGTAGCTTATATAGACCTTTTTGGCAACACAAGAGTTCCTGTGGTGTCCATGAAAACTGAGCAGAGAGAGTCTACTCTGAGAGAGTAAAGACACAGCACCATAGGAATAGCAAATGTATAGCACAACAAAGAAGTGGTCCAGTGGCGGCTGCTTGTAATTGTAATGGGTAAGGCAATCCGGCGCATATATCAACCCACTTTCAGGCGCTGTTAGAAACTCCAAAGCTCTCAATCACGGCCTCTTATAAACATTGTTACACAATGGGCACAATTGAGAGCTTTGGAGTTGAGGCTCAAGGCAGGGTGTGTTTCTCACACTGCCTGATAGTAGTCAATAAAAGCCAATTTTTTATCAAGTAAATAAATAAAGTACTTACCTAGTCTTCTCCGCTCCCGCAATCCCTGGCTTCAAAGCCAGCGAGGGGCCTCTGAGCCAACTCCCCTAACCAGTCCACCCACTGCTTTCATGCTGTTAACCAGCATGAGAGAAGCACCAGGATTGGTTGGAGTGGGCTGGCTCAGGACTCCTACAGGCCCTGGAGACCTCTGTCTGCTCTCCTCCCAGCTGTCTAACTCAGCTTGGGTTGAAGGGATTTAAAGTGCGCATGTCAGACTGGCCATTGCAAGAAAATCAGCCTATGTGACATGCGCACTTTAAACTGCAGCACCACTCCTCCTATCGTGCTGCCAGTCAATAGCAATGACCCTGCCCTCCCCTGGCACATGGCTTGGACTGGCCTCACTGACAAATAAAATGGTAGCAGTTGGGTGGGCGACTCTCCCTTGCCCTAATGAATGAACCGCCGCTGAAGTGGCCTATATAGAGAACTGGAAATTGTGAGGTCCATTTGATGAACTAGATAGAGAGATAGAGAGATAGATAGAGAGATAGATAGATAGATAGATAGATAGATAGATAGATAGATAGATAGATAGATAGATAGATAGATAGATAGATAGATAGATAGATAGATAGATAGATAGATAGATAGATAGATAGATAGATAGATAGATAGATAGATAGATAGACAGACAGTCCATTTGATGAACTAGATATATAGATAGATAGATAGATAGATAGATAGATAGATAGATAGATAGATAGATAGATAGATAGATAGATAGATAGATAGATAGATAGATAGATAGATAGATAGATAGATAGATAGATAGATAGATAGATAGATAGATAGATCTAGTATATTGCATTAATAAATGCTGTGCTCATGTCCTGTGCTCAAAAATACTAAGGCAGTGCCACAATGTGCTAGTGTTAAGCATTAAGAGTTGGTGCCGAACACCAGCAAATACCAGCACAAATTAAGCACTCATGCTAATCTTGTTGAGTGATATCAGGGGTAACAGTAGCATGCGAGAGAAGTGTACAGGGGTCTTTAGGGACGTTTGAGTAGCATTACCTGCGAAAACGGCCAGTGCTCAAGGGAACCGGTGTAAGATTGCTCATGGCCCCCCTATAAGGACATGGTGAGGGAGTGGTGGTAGTGGAAGGTTGTGAGGAGCTGTGAAGCAGTAGGAATGTTATGTGGGTGACGAATGCATTAAAATTGTTCCTCATGACATGAATGAGATCATGACAGGGAACTGTTGGGAGTTGCCACCTTTCTCAAAAAAATAATCCCATCCATTTGTTTATGTTTTGCTATTCTCATTCAGCCAAAAGCTGGCAGGCAAAGAAAAATATTTCATATAAACTAGCCAGGATTCTTTTATAACATGGCTATTCTGCCTTTGTTTGCACTGTTAACCATTCTTAAACGATTAGGCACTCTAAGACATTTTAATTGATTTATCTACATAGTTGCTATTTTAGGTTTATGTTACAGAAGGGAAAAATGTGTTTAGCTATTTTTCCTAATATCTTTACCAGCCTGTACTTAAAAATACAGGCCAAGTTGATAAAAACAATGGCCAGGTGAACACCGGGATACAGGCTGTGAAGGTGGCCAGAGCATCACAAAATGGTGTAGGGATTGGCGCTGGAAGCTGTGCTGCAGGGGGTCCGGCAGCACCCCCACAGTAACCATGCTGGTGTTCAAAAGGTGAATAAGCAATAATGATGCTTTTAATTTTTGATTTTGTAACGTGAACTAAGTGATAGTCTTGGTGGCCCACGTGGATTGTAAAAGGAAAAGCTTCTGGGTGTCTATTGTTTAAATCAAAACAAAACTCAAATACCTGTAAATCAACTGTGCAGACATTTCAGCAGTTAGGAATGTACAATGAAGCAATTCATTTTCGAAATTCTGAAGTGTGATGGGAACAAAGTTTTTAATAGGATCAAAACAAATCAAGACACTTTACTTGGTGATGCATAAGTGAAAAATATTGGCTGAAATCCCATATGTTAATTATTGTTTATGACATATAGTTTTAGCTTTAAAACTATATTTCTGTGCAAATTTTGTAGCAAATAAAAATGGAAACTGTGCTGCCTGTAGGTGACAGTGACTACCACACCATGCTTCAGGAATATATTTGCAACAGTGTACTCCAAAATGGACCACCGACTACATACCACACTTTACCACTCATCTGTTGAATGGGTGTGGCTCATTTGCTACAATTGTTCTTTGTGTGCATGGATTTTTCATTTTTTTTTCTAGTTGTATATAGCGCAAACTCGACCCAAAATAATTGGAGCACTTTACATGAGCACCAGTTACCTTACACTAGGACACATTCGTTTTTTGTAGGCACAGGGAGATGAAGTGATTTGCCCAGAATCACAGGATGTTTAGCTGACGCTGAGACTTGAACCTGGTTCCTAGAGGTGGGCGAGCCAATCAATTTACAGGGAGAGCTGAACTAAGTGTCTGATAGAGACCATGCAGGAACTGAACCCTTAAAAGTTATGCAATGTAAATCACACAACAAACATTATGTAAAATATGATGAAGTTGCTTTGAAATTCAAAAAGGTCTGTTTCTTTAACATGTGAAGCGTTGACATTAATAAATCAAAAGAGTTTTGGTGAAATAAACTGTTTGCCTAAACTCACAAAATTTAAGCTGTTAATCCGCTATTTATTCAGGTTTTTCTTTGACAAATCAGCCATGAACAGGGTTTCTTTTTGTCTTTCCCTATATCAAGGGTTTGATTTTACCTCTTTGTGCATTTTTTTTTATATAGGGTGAACTCACCCCAAATGCCAAATTGGAGCGCTTTAGACGAGCACCAACTACAAGACCTCCTCGTCCTGTCTTCCCGTCCCATTCCTTAACAGTGAGCAGCTAGTCTGCTCCCCAGAAACCCTATAACTAGCAGAACTTTTTAGCACTTCCCCCAATATGGCGGCACCTATCAGGCGAGCATATAGGGGGAAGTGCGTCTCACAACTTCCTGAGAATACCAAAGAAACCCAGAAATAAAAACAATCACCCCATAAAAACCCATGGAAGGGCTTGGGAAAGGAAGACCAGGACTACCGGGAATTACACAAGGTCATATTCATTGGCTATAGGCATGGGGTGATTGAGCGATTTGCTCAAGATCACAGGACTTTTGAGCCGATGCTGAGATTCCAACCTCGTTCCCCAGTCCCAAAGTCGGCAGCACTGACCATAACGCCACATTCCGGCTAGAGCGAGGAAGTCAGGCAGAGACCACATGAAAGCTCGGCTCGTTATGAGCTTGGGGTTCTAACTG
The DNA here is from genome assembly GCF_964263255.1 of Lissotriton vulgaris. Lineage (NCBI taxonomy): Eukaryota > Metazoa > Chordata > Amphibia > Caudata > Salamandridae > Lissotriton > Lissotriton vulgaris. Next base: position 1,611,570,723 of record NC_141695.1, on the reverse strand, counting down.
GACCCCGATCTGAGCTAGAGCCGAAGTTAAGACTCATTGACTCGCCCAGCTTCAAAATCAGGGGCTCTGGCTGTAATCGCTGTTACTTCAATGATGTAACATTCACAGCAGCCCCTCCTCTCTGAAAATTGTCCCAGCAGCACCACTGGGTGTAGGGATGCTGTATGTGGTGCGCATGCGCATGTGGTATTCTGCCGCGGGAGCGGGTCAAAGGGAGACTCGATCCGTTGGGGTCCGTAGTGATCTGCGTCTGAGCAGCGGGGCCCTGCGGCGAGAGTGCCGGCTCGATATGAGCTGTTGTGCGATGCTGTTGTACTCGGGCGCACAGCGAGGCATCGCGCCTTCTGGCAGCGGGACTTCTCAGCAATTAACCACAGGCCTCCAGCTGCTGCTCTGAGTCGAGTTCAGAGGCAAACCGCAGGCTCCCAGCCACGGAGCCACGTAAACAGGAGAGAGGGGGAGAGCACAGCTCCGAAGGAAAGAAGGACGAGGGTGTGCGAGGAGAGAAAATGAAAGGGCAGAAGTGGGGAATGAAAGAACTGTGATGGGAAAAAGAGGGAGGAGAGGTGTGAGAGAAAAGATAGGGATGAAAGGAGGAGGGCGAAGAGAAGACAGTGCCAGGAGGAAAGACAGAAAAAGCTGGTGAAAAAAGAGAGGAAAAGGAGTGGAGAAGAGAGGAAACAAAGGAGGCATGGCAAGCGAGAGCGAGATTTAGGATGTAAGAAAATGCAAGGTGTAAACAAGACGGTGAGAGTAGGAGAGCAGTGCAAGAAGAGAGAGTGAGTGGAGGGTGGGCACAAGAAAGGAATAAGAATAGACATGGCGAGAAAAAGGGATGGGAGGCGGAGTGTGGTGGAAGGAGAATAAAGAGTGAGAGGTGGACAAGAGAGAGAGAAAATAGAGGCAAGGGGATGAGAGAATGAGTGTGTTGACCTGGAATAGACAGAGGGACACAGAGAAGAGTGAATGGAGGAAAGCAGAGTGAAGAGAGAGAAAAAGAGCAGGGACGAAAATGAGAGTAGGAAAAATGAGTAGGCCGTGTCAATTAATGGGAGGGAGCGGTATGCTGATAGGGAAGAGAATGTGGGATGAGGGGGTAAAGAAGAAATATGGGAGAGGAAAGAAAGTACAGAAAGTCTGTAATGAGGTCCTACAAAGAGCTAATCACCAAAGACTCATATCCTTTCCACCTCTGTCATTTGACTAATTCATATTTTTTTTCTCGAGTTTTATATAAGTGAACTAGACCCGAGACATTGGGTATCAGAGCGCTTTACACGAGCACCAGTTTCGTTACAGATTGACACACAGAGAGATTAAGTGATATGCCCAGAATCACAGGATGTTGAGCGTCATTGCCAAGGCTCGAAGACGGTCCCCCAGCTTCGAGGGTGACCGCTCTAGCCGTAAGGCTACATCCTCTCCCCGATTTTTCTTCCTGTCTGCCACTCTCCCATTCATGCGCTACCCTGCCTCTGCCATTGTACTTTTAGCTGTCTGTGAGGGACCAAATGTTCCCAATACATCACTTACATGAATGGTCTCACAATTGGATGGCTTTTGTTGTCTATGCCACATCCGTCGTGCTCCTCATTCAGTGGTTTTCCTACCTATTCTTGTGTTTTTCCTGCCCAATAGATTTTTGTCTCACACTATTTTTACTGGATGATGTATCCATTCAGTCTGAGGTCAGAGCTCTCCTTCAGGTGAATATGAGGGAATATTTTCTCACCTCGCCCTTTCTCTGTTCCCTTTCATCTGCCACTTCTCATTTTATAAACTACTCTTGCCACCCCTCCAGTGAATGATCACTTTCCTCTTCAGGCCCCTCGTTTTTTTTACAATTTCAAGATGACCATCTGTATGTACGTATTTGCACACATGCATGTCTGGCACTTTTTTATGTGCAGCTTGGTATTTTTTTACAAAATCCCTATCAAAGCTGGCTGCTTCGGATACGCATGTATCCACAGTGTCCATCTTTGATTTGGATGTATTCCCCTATAAAAAATGCATTCAGATATGGCCACCACAGATGCACACACACCCACAGCAGACAACTTTGAGTGTATGTTGTTATACTTTGAATAAAACCCAATCGAGGACGGCTGCCAGTCATCTTCAAATGTATTTTGTTACATTTTGAAGAAATCCCAATTAACCCCTCCCATGCTCGTGACGGAATCGTTCCGTCACGAGCATCGGGTGGGCTGTGCTGGTGACCGAAAGGTTCCGTCATGGCCCTCTCGCCGCGTCTGCGTGGCGCGAATTCTGCGCCTGCGCTAACGTTCTCTAGCATGGGCTGGGCCGTGACGGAACCGTTCCGTCACAAGCACAGCTCACCCGCGTGCCGTGACGGAGCGGTTCCGTCACGAGCACGGGACCGCCACGCAGCCCCCCCCACCCCCTTAGCACTGCGGCGGAATAGCCGCCGCAGTGAAGGGGTTAAAGATTGCCACCATCTTTGGGAAGCAAACTTACCCCACAACGCTTTCAAGCTCGCCATGAATAAACAAATTAAATTACTGTCTTGGATCAAAGATAAGGAATCTTTTAAAAATTGTAAACACTCCTGGACATGTGTAAACACATACAAATTGCCAAACCCACAGAGCTATCTGTTTGAAATAATTAAAGGCTTTCATAAATCCAGGTTTTTAGCTCTGAGGTTTGGCCTATCACCAACTAGTTACGCACTGCCAACATGGGCCCCATAACCTACCTCAATGCTATGCAGACTGTGCCTGGGACAAGAATAAAAGCTCTTACACCTACTGTGCATTAGCCCAGTTTCACAAAACGAACGTAGATTACGCAACATCTTCAACACTTATGGCATCAGGACATGCTGTCATGCTCTTTTTTTTCTGCTTACAAGACTTGAGCGCCCAGGTAATAGTCTGTCTGGCAAAGTACACCACCACTGCTGAGAAACTTCTCAAACCTGGATCCAAAACATCTTGACACACTTGAGCATTCTCAAAACGTGCATACATTCCGACTACACCTAAGTGCAATTATGACTTCTACCAAGACCCACAGCTGGGCTGTTCACATGTGCCCTAATGCAATTTACAAGCACTGACTCCTCAATTGTGTGGCATTGCACCATCACTGTACAATCGCCGTCATAGCACAATGGCAACAATGCCCACTACTTACTCGACCAACCAGCCGGAACAGCAGTTATCATCAACTGACCCTTCTGTACTTTCAAGGCTAGTCCTCTCAATCATGTTTCGCAATTTGAAGATACTTGATCAAAAATGTTTTTAAAAGGTCCTCCTTGATTATTAACACAGTTTTCGTGTATACTTTTTATGTTTTTTGCTTTTCACCATACTCTTTTATCTTCCAATGTTTCGTTTCACCTAAAGCACTGAAGTAGTTTGAGTCATTTGCCCTTGGAAGCCATAACTGGAGGTTGAGCATACATCTTGGGTGGGTAAATAGAAAATGCAAGTAAATGGTGCCCATGTCGTTCCATTGGCACACATGTGTACTCTGAAGCATATGTACGTCTGTGGAATGACACAGCCAGCATTCTCTGTTTTTTCTTTTTTATATTTTGACGAACCTGCTAGCTTTTGCTTTGCTAGTTATTGATCACTACCGCTTATTCAACAATAGGGGTTCCACACGGCTCTCCCACTCGCGCATTATTTGTAAATGCTTCAAAAGTCCACACTGTGGAGTTGTTTGATACTAATAACTGATGAGTTATATGTATTCTAATCAAACCCCATGCCTACGGAGCCCACCCTCTATTGATCACTTCTCTGGACTAATTCATTGTCTTGGCATCCTCCGACACAACATGTTGTCTGGTTGGCTTCATCTCAATTCAGCCATGACCAAAGTGATCAAATATGTTTTAAATGCTCAGAAATGATTCAAGTTCTCTCTTGGACCACGTTTGGGGTGATCATCACAGTTCAAACCAAGGATAAGATTTTCGGTGATCTGTTGTTCACAGATGTGACTTTGGCACCATAAATTGCATTAACAGAAACACCAGTTTCTGAAAGCTGTAGCCAGTAACAATGATGCCAACATCAATGTATTGGCATGACAGAGGATCTGTGGGAGGAGCCAAAGGGATGACTGGATTAGATCATTGCAAACCTTCCTATCTGGACCTTGGTGGTTTCTGCCTCTACCACTGGCTGGCTATAGCCACGTGCATTCTCTTCATGCTACATAATTTGCAAGGCCTTCAAAGAGGCTGTCAAAGATGAAAAATTACAATATTGAATTGAACTGCAGTTTATATTAATTTCTGTCTGTAACCTGCTTGCAAATGAACAGATCCCATTATTTTATAATGAAATGTTGCTCCATGGTGCACGGCTGGTACACAAGGGGTTAATCAAGTTGTCTGAAATTCAGCTGAAAACCAGGAAAGAAAGACAGATGAGTTTGTGCGTGTCCACTTTGCTGAAACTTCAAATTGTTTAATGATTCATTAGCTTTCACCTCTATACCAGAGGCAGTTCAGTCAGTTCAGTGAACGTTTTCCAGGAATTGCTCGCTGACCTAGAGTGTGACATGTTTGGCCTGTCCTTGCCTTGTCGTCGTAGAGGGGCAAAGTGTTTACCTAGCACAGATAGCAAGTGCGTCATTGTGTGGGAAAGCAGAAAACACGGGCCTCTGCATCTGCTAGATCAACATTGCATATGTACATTTGTAGATAACCGGTCACGGCAAGGCTGACACGGGCCTCTGCCAATAGTAGATCAATACTGCAAATGTACATATGTAGATAACCGGCCAAGGCAAGCCTGAAAAGTCAGGAGATGGTGGTTTAAAGATTAACCTGTAGCTGCATGGTCCGATGTGTCGCAAATAATGTAAAATGTGAACGTAGACATATTTTTGAAATGCACCTTGATACTGCAATGTACACGTGGATTTAATTCTAGCATGGTCACACCATGATGTAATAGTTAATGAATAACCTGTCAAGAGATTGTGAACATATATAAAGCCTGAATTCTCTCTGTGAAATCAGATCACTTTGCAAACCTGCAAATTGTCTCAAGCTGCAGCTTTAATTGGCAATAAAGCCACTATTCTTTTGAAAACCTTGTATGTGTTCTTCATTGTCCCTATTAATAATTTTCATACTTTTACAAGGCCACACCACAAAAACAAGCTGAAAAAATCAAGACTTTCAGAAGTATCCGCTTGACCCACAGCAACAGCATGGGCAGGCTAGAAATTGAACTTCCGTGTCGTGTGGAAACTGCACCAGAAAAAGTCAGGATGTCTTCCAAACAGAATGATGACTGTCTAAAGTAGATGCACAGTGGAAACGTGTTGACACAACACTGCAATCAAACAATAGAGGAGTCCTGCATTATAACCGTTAACACTAAACCATGTCATCAGGTAAAGCAGTACTTACCCACAACACAATAGAGCAACATCTAACACTCCTAAATACAACGGTGACTGACTCCATTATGCGAACGTAGACATATTTTTGAAATGCACCTTGATACTGCAATGTACACGTGGATTTAATTCTAGCATGGTCACACCATGATGTAATAGTTAATGAATAACCTGTCAAGAGATTGTGAACATATATAAAGCCTGAATTCTCTCTGTGAAATCAGATCACTTTGCAAACCTGCAAATTGTCTCAAGCTGCAGCTTTAATTGGCAATAAAGCCACTATTCTTTTGAAAACCTTGTATGTGTTCTTCATTGTCCCTATTAATAATTTTCATATTTTTACAGATGGTGCCGTGACTCGTGGGGAACTGATGGTCTCTGCAGAGGATACAGAGCTGCTGTCTTAGGATTCTTCAGGAGCCTTGATGTCTCGGTGTATTCTGCGCAGCTACTGAGAGGACTTGTTTCCTGACACGCCCAGATGACGGGGCTCCCGTTGATAAGCCTTTGACAAAAGACACCACCAGCTTCCCTTGAGCCATCAGGTGATTTTGTTGCCACAGCAAAGAAGGACGCATACAACGGCATACTGAATGGTCTAATGTTCAGGTAGGCAGTGCTTCATTGCACTGAACTCAATATTGTCAATTGAAATAGTGTTTTTTCTACAATACATCAGAAAGTACAAACTGAGATCCATTAGGGGTCTCTAGGGGAGGTCTTAGGGTGCCTTTAAGATAAGTGCCTGAGGACTGTCCAACCTGTGAAAGATCTTAAAGGGTCCGAAGGACAGGAGAAAGGGCCGTGGGTGGTCGCTTTCCTAAAAGGGATCATGGGTGGTCGCCTTTAGACATAGCATGCTTTTGAAAGACGTCTAAAAATTAAAAGTACATATGCATATTGTTGAAATAGGTCATACAACTGTATCTTGCAAAAAGTTTTGAAAAATAGTATAAAAAAAGTGTGTAAAGTAGTGTACAATAGTGTATTTTAAGAGCACTTTAAAAAGAAATTACAAGTGCTAAAAGAGAAAAGATAATTAAATTAGTAACTGAATAAAATTCACAATGCTTAGCAAACTATTTTTGAGCACAGCTAAAGGCCGCAGGACAGCCTTAGATGTCACTCAACCAACACCTCCTCGTGGCACACCAGCATGGTACGTGGCACGGAAAAAAGGGTACCATACAGCTATGCACTTAGATCAATGGACTCATTATACTAGAAAAAATCCTGATCTACAGTTTCCAGAATATGGGACATTTGACAGAGATAAAATGCTTTATTTAGAAGATTGTTTAAGGGAACGTGAAAAGAAAGGGAAGAAAGTACGTTTATTACAATGGGATGCATTTCATGCATGGCGGTCATATGCCGCTAACAGATGGCCAGGGGAACCTGGGACAACGAAAGGGAAAGCTTTGGCATATGATAGGGAGAAGGCAAAAGAAAGATGTGTAACAAGTTGTAGGGAAAAAGAAATGGAAATGGATAAATGTCTTACAGTTCACAAGCCCATACCAGATGTGTACCCCACTCTACCTAATGCTCCCTTAGAACAGGAAGATACAGAAGACCCTGTAATAGAGGCATTGTTAACAACTCCACCACCATACAGCCCACAAACAATGCAAACTACATCAGCACCACAGACACACACACCACAACATACATCACCAACTAGTAAGACAGTACCTGTAGCACTACAAGAAACACCTCTCTCTACCTCTGGTAGACAAGGGTTAAGGCCAAAAATAACAGAAAGAGAACAGAAAATGATACACGAGTGGGTGATAGACATTATGAAAAATGGTACTTCTACATGGCGTACTGCGAAAAGTCGCTTCCCCCCAGAATTCACGCCTGCGCTTCAACGCAGTGCTTTGGAAAAATTAGACAAAAAAAGTTACAACTGGTTTAAAGACTGGGAAAAATATTGGCCTGAGGAAGACGGCTACCCCCAACCTGACAGATTGTCCCGTGAACATAGCAACACAATATCAGCAGCAATAGATGATGTAGGGGCATCAAGCACAGATATATTAGAGGCTGTCCAGATATTAGCTGAATGGATAGATACTCTTCTGATGCTACAACAAAAATGTAAAAAAAAGAAAATAGGTAAAAAGGAGGAAGATAGTACTCTTTCCACTTCTAGAGCCTTGCCATTGAGAGAAGTACCAGGAAGTCAGGAAGGGAAGCCCACTATTAAAGTTCACACACCATGGTCAAATGTTGAATTGCATAGATTTGCACTTCAATTTCCAGACATTAGACAGGACAGAGAAGAATGGTACAGACAGACAGAAATAATACTAAGAGTTGGCACTCTCACACTGGATGACATAGAACAAATGTTTTCTATAATCTTGCCACCAGACATTTGGGGAAAAATAAGGAGAGAGGATGATGAAGTATTAAAAATAAAATGGGAAGAAATTACTAAAGCAAAAAGGGAACAAGGAGAGGACATATCAGATGATATTAGAGACTTACCAGCAAAAATAATGGCTAAAGTAAATACACTGGTCCCCAGAAAACAAATAGACTGGTCAAAATTAAATGCATGCATTCAGGACACTGAAGAAACAGTATCTGGGTTTTTCGCCAGAATACAGAAAGTCTTCACAGCTTCAAGTGGTTTAGATACTGAAAAGGAAGCAACACAAAGTGCACTTGTCTCTTGTTTTGTAAATAATTTGAAACCATCGATTAAAAAAGGGATTCTAGAGTACAACCCTACTTGGTCATGCAAACCACTAACAGAAGTTTTACAATTGGCACAGTATTACGAAATGCTAGGTAAAAAGGAGTTGGAAAGTAAAAATAACAAATTAAAAGAGTTAAAAACTAAAGTTTTGATTCAGCAGTCAAACCAGTATAGCAGCAGAGGACAAAGAGGCAGGGGTAGAGGAAGAGGCCGTGGGGGCCCACAAAGGTCATTTTCTGCTCCCCCTACACAGCATACCACCACAATTGAACAAGCACACCCACAAGGATGCTTTAATTGTGGGGGTCAGGATCACTGGAGAGCTCAATGCCCACACCCCGTCAAGCAGTCACAAAGAGGGGGTGGGATGGGAAGATCAAGAGGCCGGGGAAGGAGCATGGGAAGAGGTGGATATCAACAGCAAGGACGTGACTCACAGCATGGCCCTACAGAGTATCCCCCCAACACAAATTTTTTTGATAATGAACAAATACCAAAAATGCAGGTGCATCACCCTTATGATGGAATATATCAGGAAGGGCCCCAAGGGGAATGGGACTATTATGCACAATAGGGGGGCCCGAGAGAGTTAATACAGAGGATGGTAATCCCTGTAGATCCCACTGGACCATATGTGAGGGGTAAGATTGAAGGTACACCTGTGGAATTACTAATAGATACAGGGGCCACCAATTCCTCCTTGACCAAGAAAAAGTTTCCAGATGTTCCTCTCTCGGGAAAAATAAATAAGTCAGTGGGATTCACCAACATACTTGTAACAAGCCCAATTTCAGCACCCTTGAAATACAGCATAGGCCCAATTCAGGACACCCATTCATTCCTTATATCAGACAAATGTGCATTTAATTTGTTGGGATTGGATTTGCTAAAAAAGATGAATGCCACTATTAAGTGCACTGCAGACGGAGTTTTCTTGGAAGTAGATGGACCAATGACAGAGGAAATGGGCAACTGTTTCCTATCAATAGGAATACAAAATATTGCCGCACAAATAATGGATCAAATAGATTCAAGGATATGGGCAAAACACAAAAATGACACAGGGAAAATGAACATCACACCTGTCACTATTACAGTCAAACAGAATGTAAAATTACCAAGAATACCACAGTACAAAATTGCTCCAGAGGGTCTAAAGGGATTGCAGGATATAATAGCTGACTTACTGAAAGAGGGGATTGTTAAAGAAATATCAGGCAGTCCTTGTAACAGCCCTATCCTACCGGTCTTAAAAAAGAGTGATGGGAATACTAATGAAAAAAGTTACAGATTCATAGTTGATCTGAGGGAAATAAATAAAATAGTGGTGCCACAGTTCCCGGTTGTCCCAAATGTAGTATCAATATTGTCAACACTGTCACCAGAAATGGCATATTTTTCTGTAGTGGATTTGAAGAATGCCTTCTTCTCAATCCCAATAGATGAGGCTAGCATGTACCTCTTTTCATTCTCTATAGGCGGGAGAAGCTTCTGCTTCTGTAGGGTCCCTCAAGGGTTCACAGAAAGTCCGAGCATTTACAACCAGGCCTTAAAGAGAGAACTAGACACATTCAATTTATCACCTAACTCTGTGCTAATACAATACATTGATGACCTGCTACTTGGTAGCATCTCTGAGGCACAATGTACAACTGACACCATTAATTTGTTAAATTTCTTAGCTGAACGTGGTCACAAAGTTTCACCAGAAAAGATTCAATTTGTTCAACAGGAAGTATCCTACCTAGGACACATCCTGTCGAAAGGGCAGAGAAGATTGGATGATAAGCGCATTAAATTGATTCTACAGACACCAGTGCCACGCACCCAAAAACAGGTGCGAGCCTTTTTAGGTATGGCCAGTTATTGTCGACATTGGATTGCTAACTTCTCCTTGATTTCAAAACCTTTATTGGCCCTGACCCACAAGGACACGCCCGAACCCCTCCAGTGGTTGCCAGAACATGAACAAAGCTTCCTTGCCATTCGGCAAGCTCTCTGCTCTGCTCCTGCTTTAGGCCTACCAGACTATTCTAAGTCTTTCCAACTCTATGTTCATGAGTCTGACGGGAGTGCTCTTGGGGTTCTATGCCAGCAGTTTGGTGACCACAAAAGACCATGCGCATATTTCTCTGCCACCTTGGATACTGTAGCCAAGGCTTTACCTTCCTGTATACGTTCTGTTGCAGCAACCGCCTTAGCACTACAACGTGCAGAAACCATAATAATGGGACATGAAGTTGATGTCTATGTTCCACATGCCGTAGAGCTGATACTAAATAAGACACGTACGCAGCACCTCACAAATGCCAGGCTCACACAGTATGAGATCTGTTTATTTGCAGCACATGTGACACTTCACAAATGCAATGTGCTTAACCCTGCTACTCTGTTACCTATTCCCACTGATGATCTAGTGGACACAGACCATGATTGTATTTTGTTAACCGAAGAGCAAACAAAAGGAAGAATTGATATGACAGACATAGCCTATGCAGATGCAGAGGGAGAAGTGTGGATGTGGATCAAAGAGATACAGCATCACAGATAGCGGGTGACATATTTAAAGGAGTGATACCATGGATTGGTCCAGCTATCAACTCCAGAGATATACGTAGATTATCCAGGCTACTAGAAGCAACAATAAATGAAACAACAAGTATACTTGAAAATATTACAGTAGAGCTTCAAGCTGTGAGATTAGTTTCGTTACAAAATAGAATGATCCTCGACATGATGCTAGCAGAAAGGGGAGGAGTCTGTGCAATTATAGGGGCGTCCTGTTGCACCTATGTCCCGGACTCCTCTGTTACTGTCAGGGAAGCAATAAAAAGATTGCATCATATAGGTGTAGAAGCACATCAGGATTCTGGTACATGGGATATAGGAGGTTCACTTTGGAGTTGGTTGAGCGCATGGGGTTGGAAGATAGGGATGATATTCATAACAATTTTCCTACTAGTAATAGGCTGTTGTCTATTAGTTAATTGCCTGCCAATGTGCTGTCAACTATTGGGACAGATGACAAAATGCCAAGTGAAGAAATTAAAGGAAAAAGAAAGGATGCTGATGCAAACAGTCACTACTGAGTTAATGAACATAGACATTTCTGACGATGATAAGAATGAACAATATAATTATTAATTATGATCTGCTGCGTGATGAAATTATTTTAAACTGAGGTTCAAAGGGTCGAGTTGTCAAAGATGAAAAATTACAATATTGAATTGAACTGCAGTTTATATTAATTTCTGTCTGTAACCTGCTTGCAAATGAACAGATCCCATTATTTTATAATGAAATGTTGCTCCATGGTGCACGGCTGGTACACAAGGGGTTAATCAAGTTGTCTGAAATTCAGCTGAAAACCAGGAAAGAAAGACAGATGAGTTTGTGCGTGTCCACTTTGCTGAAACTTCAAATTGTTTAATGATTCATTAGCTTTCACCTCTATACCAGAGGCAGTTCAGTCAGTTCAGTGAACGTTTTCCAGGAATTGCTCGCTGACCTAGAGTGTGACATGTTTGGCCTGTCCTTGCCTTGTCGTCGTAGAGGGGCAAAGTGTTTACCTAGCACAGATAGCAAGTGCGTCATTGTGTGGGAAAGCAGAAAACACGGGCCTCTGCATCTGCTAGATCAACATTGCATATGTACATTTGTAGATAACCGGTCACGGCAAGGCTGACACGGGCCTCTGCCAATAGTAGATCAATACTGCAAATGTACATATGTAGATAACCGGCCAAGGCAAGCCTGAAAAGTCAGGAGATGGTGGTTTAAAGATTAACCTGTAGCTGCATGGTCCGATGTGTCGCAAATAATGTAAAATGTGAACGTAGACATATTTTTGAAATGCACCTTGATACTGCAATGTACACGTGGATTTAATTCTAGCATGGTCACACCATGATGTAATAGTTAATGAATAACCTGTCAAGAGATTGTGAACATATATAAAGCCTGAATTCTCTCTGTGAAATCAGATCACTTTGCAAACCTGCAAATTGTCTCAAGCTGCAGCTTTAATTGGCAATAAAGCCACTATTCTTTTGAAAACCTTGTATGTGTTCTTCATTGTCCCTATTAATAATTTTCATACTTTTACAAGGCCACACCACAAAAACAAGCTGAAAAAATCAAGACTTTCAGAAGTATCCGCTTGACCCACAGCAACAGCATGGGCAGGCTAGAAATTGAACTTCCGTGTCGTGTGGAAACTGCACCAGAAAAAGTCAGGATGTCTTCCAAACAGAATGATGACTGTCTAAAGTAGATGCACAGTGGAAACGTGTTGACACAACACTGCAATCAAACAATAGAGGAGTCCTGCATTATAACCGTTAACACTAAACCATGTCATCAGGTAAAGCAGTACTTACCCACAACACAATAGAGCAACATCTAACACTCCTAAATACAACGGTGACTGACTCCATTATGCTCAACCTGTACAAAACAAACCACAAATCAATCACAAACCTGCTCTGCCTCATGTACCATAAACCTGTCAAATCTTCCCATTTTTACAGAATGAAAACTGGTCCCAGAGCACACACTGGCAAAATATCTGACTATGACCCACACAACAGCACAGGATATTAGGCTTCTCCACATTTTCACTCCAAGGGTAATTCCATTTGTAACCTCTTTTATGACATGGTACATCTTTCTCCCACATCGCACACCACGGTGTACTCCACATACAACTTCTCCTAACAAGGTATCACTCTTCCCCAACAGCATTCCCCATGCACCTTCTCAAGACAGGGTACTACAGAGACCCACATTTTCGCTCAGCAAAGTGCCCCCCAAAGCAACCTCTCATAACAGGGTTCTACTATTGTCCTAACTTAGCACACCACAGTGGACTTACTCCACATGCATCTCCTCACAACAGGGCAATCCACTTCCTCAACTTCAGAATATATGGGGTAATCCCCCATGGACTAATCTCAACAAAAAATTCCCTTATCAATTAAAACCTAGATTTTTGCTTCGAACCTTTAGGGACAGAGTACTGCTCTTTCCACAGCGTGCACAGACACACACACACACACAGATGTACCACACACATATGTCTAACAATGGGTTACTGCCCTTCCCCTTATCCGTGGCACTTAAACACACACAACAAGTATGTACCTACACAACATCATGCAGATAGGTACTACTTTTTCCCTAAACTACTAACTAGACTTCATATGGAATCAAAAGCAAATGCTCACACATTACTCTCAAAACAGCATACAGGTGAATTTACACTTCCCAACCTGTTTTGCAGCATTATGCATTCAGCACACCACATCCATTGTTTATGACTGGCTTGCTTTATTGTTATGCTTTATTTAAATGCTTCTAATTTGATGTCTTGCTTTCCTTTTCTTGTGTTTTTCCTCCCTTGGAGCATACCCTCTTTACCATCCTTCTGATGGGCTGGTTTGTATGTTCCACTTTTGGCAACTACTCTTTTGGTTCAGCACACCATGAGAGTGCATGTGTTTTCCAGTTCATACTCACAACCCCACACTCAGTATTGCTCCATCTTTCTCGTGCTGCTTGCTCTCTCATGTACTTCTTTTCCATGACTTATACCTGCTCCCCATGCTCGGTGTTGCGGTCTCCCGTAGTATGCTTCGCCCAGGCCCTGTTTTACTTTCTCCCTCGAGTGCCGTGTTACAGGCACCGGCACTCTTTCTTTCACAAATGAAGCACTGGCCCTAATCACCCTGCCCTCCACACTGCTCTCTCGACCTTATCTCCCCTCTTTGCCTTTTCCCCCACCTGTCCACACTCCTCTTCACCTCTCCACCACATTATTTAATGTCTCCTCCTGCCCCTCTCCTCCCTTTCTCGGTTGTTTATAAAGAAGTCATTTTGCAAAAGCAGCAGATTTTGGAAACCTGGGGTTTCTTGCGTGAGTCAGAATGCCTCAGCCTCTCTCCACCACTGTGCAGAGTCAGGGCCTTTGTAAGTGGAAGGGGAGCCAAAGCCCAGACTGGCCCAGGGTTATAAACTATAGCAGGGGTTAGGAAGCAGGAAGTCTCTGGCACGCGGCGTGAGGCTCGAGGGCGACGTTCTGTGGAAGCAAAATACTGGCGCTGACGTCGTCGTGGCTGCGGCTCGTGGCCAACGGACGCCATTCAAATATAATAAAGCCCCCCCACATCCGGTTTGTATCCCTCCCCCCTACGTGCCCAGGTGAGCCATCACTTCCCACCCGCCCCCCAGATGGAGTAGCGAGAAACCGGTTTGGAGCGGAGTTCAAAGAATCGTTTTTTTGTTCTTTTTATCATTTTATGATGATTATGAAATATTTGTTCCTTGACGTTGTCAAGGCTGAAACCTCAAACTAGTGTTTTGTTATTTGATGTTGTGCAACGTTTAAGCGGAAGCAAGACGGAACAAGGGATATGAGAGAGTGTAGCATTAGAAAAAAAACGATAAGAAACTGTGAAAAAGAAAAGCAAGCAAAAGAGGTGTTTACGGAATGAGAGAAAGATTGGAAGCGAAATGAAAGGAAGAAAACAAGCCAAAAAGTCATAACGAAATGGAAAGAAAACAGGGAATACAATAATGAATTAATAAATATATGAAAATCAATAATAACGTTTTTAAGTGAAAACAAAAGAAAGACAGAGGCACTTAAAGAGGCAACAAAAGAAACAGACAAAAGGTGATAAAGACAGACAATCAAACGAATACTTGAGAGAATAAAAGTATAGCCACAAAGAAAAAAAATAAAGGAAGATTTTTAGAATGGAAATATTTGAGAAAGAATGGAAGAAATAGGAAAGTAAACAAAACAGTCAAGAATGAAACAATGACAATGAAAGAAATACCTGAAGAGGTCACTAAAAGAAAGAAGGGAAAGAGGAAGGAAAAACCACATAGCAGAAAAATGCACTTGATAAAGATGCAAACAAAAAAATAACGAATAAAAGAAAACAAAGTAAATTCAAAAATATAAATAGTGGGAAATGTTTAAAGACAAACAAAGTGAAGGAAGAGGTTATTGCGAGTGGAAGTCCGCCTAGTCAGTTTCTTGCAGCCATTACATTAATTCTGTGCTTATGTAGAGCTGTTTATAAATTGGATGGATTTAGGTGCGAGGATACTAAGTGGACTGAATTAATGTTTCCAGCTTGGATTTCCAAATCTAAATGTGACTATTACAAGTTGTTCTGCCTCGAATGGGGAATACCTTGCCAACTCCATTTGCCAGGTCAGAAAATAAAACCTGTGGATCCAACAGACAACTTTATGCTCCCATGTACCACCTGCTTCTAGCAGGTGGTAAATGGAAGCCGGGAAAGCTGCATGGCAGGGTCTGTGGAGGGCATCCAGTGCCAGAGGAGACTGGTGCCAGGCAGTGGGGAGCGTTCCATGCCCGTCCTTCCATTTCACTGAAGGCATCAGTGGGCGCCAAGCTTTCTCGCTTCCATCAGCTCTGCCATGTTTAGCAGCGATTTCATCTGATGCACCCCATAAAACTGCACCCGGTGTTCTCCATACCCAGAAAATGTGGATACAGGAACACCAGGCCTGGTATGATTGGGACATAAAGGAAGACATTCTGAAGCAATATATATGCGAAAAACATTTACAGGACCAAGGGAGTAAAGAATCAAATAAACCAAAAGAACTCAAATAATAGAACCACGAAGCATGCAGACGAAATAAACTAGAAGCAGTGATTGAATGTCGAAAGTAAGAAGAATAAACATTAAGAGGGTCCTACCTAGCAAAGGACCTCTCTTTTATTCACAGGTTGTTCCATTTCATCAGTTCAATGTTGTGTCTGTGTGCGTGTGTGTGTGTGCACGCAGGTGTGTGTGTGTAATAGTGTGGTGTACTGGGGATGGATCACAAAAAAAGACTTGGTCACAAAAGAGGGCTTCTCCACTGTAAATGTAGACTTGCATTCCAGCTGTGACAGATGCAATTGGTTCACCCACAAAGTTTAAGGTTATATCCTTCCATAACCATCACCCCACAGTTTGGTGTTCCACCACCTCAAAGGACTGAAGTGAGGTTGCCCTTGTGTCGTTTGCATGCATTGCATCACTACAGGAGCCAAAGTGTGTGTGAGCTCGAGCTCCACAACTAAACTCAAACTGTATGATTTTATCTCCACAAGCCCCAACTATCAGTCTGGAGAACCATACTGTATACATCTGGGAACCTTTCTTCCTGCTTCAGTCTCTGTATGTATTCTCCATTTTGAAGCTTTTGCTCCTTCTCAAATATGCTTCATGAGACTCTCTTCTGGGTCATTCCAACGCCTTAGAGCCCACTTTGGACACTGCCTGCCAGAGTGTCGCTTTTAGTAAACCAAGCTCTGTTTTATTTATTTATGAAGTTTTATATAGCGCAAACATGACCTTGGGGGTATCAGAGTGCTTTACAAATGTCCAATAAAGAAGAAACAGGTAAAAAAAGACAACAGCATAATAAAGAACGGTACAGGATGTGTATTTGAATTTGAATTTAAAAGCATTTGTTTAGCGCGCTTATACCCAGCGGTTTCATGGCGCTGAAGGAGCTATTACCAGCAACAGCAACAACAGGGACAGATTAGGCATCAAAAGCTCTGGAAAAGAGGAAGGTTTTGAGATTCTTCCGGAACTCCAAATAGGAAGTTGCGGATCTAAGGGTCATAGGGAGGGAGTTCCAGAAGACAGGTGCGAGGACCGCAAATTTCGCCCCGCCTGCTTTCTTTTTCTTAAAGCGAGGGGTGGCCAGGAGTGCCATGTGGGTAGAGCGGAGTTCTCTGCCCGGAAGGTAAGGTTTGATGGCCGAGCACATAAACTCGGGGGCAGTGCCCATTCTAGCCTGGAAGGTGAGGCAACCTAGTTTAAATAAGGCCCGCTCCCTCACAGGTAGCCAGTGCAATGATTTCAGCAGTGGGGTTGCTCGATGGTATTTGGGCAGCCCATGGATCAGGCGGGCAGCCTGATTTTGCACTAGCTGCAATCTGTGTATGGCATAGGCCGGTGCGCCGTTGTAGACTATGTTCCCATAATCGAGACGCGAGAGCACCATTGCCATCACAATTATTTTCAGTGCCGGAAGGGAAAAGAGAGGGAATGTGCCACCACAAGGTCCAGGCCGCCAACTCAGAAAACAAGATCATAACAGCCGAGTAATTTACATAGGTGTAGGGACTCTGCCCTATTGGAGCCCAGCCAGTAGAGTTTGTGAGCTCTAGAGCAGAAATGTGTTCCGCAGTAGCACTTTAACTTCCTTTTTAAATGATGCAGCTGTGCGGTTCAGTCTGATTTCAGGGGCAGGGAGTTCCAGATTCTCGGGGCAATACCCAAGAATGCTTGATGGTGCGTTTTCTTTTCATAAACCTTTTGTGGTATCAACAATAAGGTACTGGCGCTTCTAGCGGATCTGCAGCAGCCCGACAGCTCCCTTTTTTGTGCTAGGTACCACAGGGTGTTGAAGTGTAGGGTTTTATGGGTGATTCAGGATTTTTGTTTTTGTGAATCCTTGCCTCATATGCGAGCCAGTTTAGAGTTTGCTGGTCAGGAGTGATGTGGTTGTATCTTTTAGATCCTGTAATGAGCCTTGCAACAGAGTTAAGAGAGGCCCTTAGTGGAGCCAACTCAGATCTAAAGAGGCCGCAGAGGACTGCACTTTCACAGTCCAACCTCGAAATCACTAGGTCTTGAACAGCTGATTTGAAGTTGTCGGTGGAGAGGAAAGTTTTAATTTTTCTTAAGATGTTCATTTGGAAGTTAGCTCCTTTTGTGGCAGTACTGATGTGCTCCTGCATGTTAAAGTTCTTGTCTAGTGTTATTCCTATAACGTCTGGTAAGCAGTTAAGAGCTGTTAGTTGTTAGTTGCTTCATCTATTCTCCGATATCGGGTGACTGTTTGAGTGGGACAATTAAGATGAATTCCATTTGAGAGCTTTTAGTTTAAGGGGGTTGCATGTCATCCAGTTATTTTTTTGTAGAGTTATGTTGAGACACCGGATATCTTTGGGGGAAGAGATTTTCAAGTACAGTTGGGTGTCGTCGGCATATGTGTAATAGTAGATGTTGGATAGCTACATAATTTCACTTAAATGCTCAATGAACAGGTTAAAGAGAGTGGATAAGAGTCG
Source organism: Lissotriton vulgaris (assembly GCF_964263255.1). NCBI lineage: Eukaryota > Metazoa > Chordata > Amphibia > Caudata > Salamandridae > Lissotriton > Lissotriton vulgaris. The sequence continues at coordinate 1,611,552,499 of NC_141695.1, read as the reverse complement.
GACCCCTAGTGTGACCGGTGTGGGATTGGACAGGGTCTGATTAAACTTAATTCTTTGGGTTCTGTTGTGGAAAAGCAAGGTGAACCAGTTTAGGATGGACCCTGATAACCTGTGTAAGTCCTTAAAGTCTCAGGTAGCTTTTCTCTCGGGCCAACCCTCCAGCCACAAGCCGACCGGGTCAACTCATTATCTTGCCTGCCCATTGATCCTGAATCCACTGCAGTTACCGGTAGAGATGCTCTCTGACCATGTCCGATCCTCCAAATGGCTTTAATAGGCTCCTGTCATAAACGATTCAGTTTCAACTTTTTTATGGTCATTGGTAATATATACAACAGGTACGCAATTAGGCATGTAAAATCAATACATACGTAAAGCATCTGTGACAATAATAATTACAATAACAATTAACAACAAACCGCCCTCTAGGCTACAAACTGCATGCAATTAAAAGCATAGTACCTCCAATAATGTTGCATATTTCGGGAGTTGGCTAAATCAAATAATGCTTGAGGTTTGTGGGGATCGGCAGAAAGCTCACTGATGGTAGAGAGGAGGAGCTTTAAGCGGGGTGCATGCTGGGTATGACTCAGGTAGGGATATGACCTTCCTCCACCCTTGCGCAAACCTCTATATGGGTCTGGTTTGTTTACATTGGATTAAAATTTATAGCACTGTAATGTTGAGTTCAGCACACAGTGTGGTTGATTGTTACATCCTTTTGATGTGTATTCTTTCAGGTATCAATTGTTCTGACAAATTAACCTCTTGATGGTAGTGAATCTGAAATGTTGTTGTTCTGTACAAGCCTTTAAAAGGAAACCAAATAAAAATGTTTTTTAAAAAAACCTATAATAACAATGTACAATTCACTGCAAGAAATACATCTAACACTACAAGCAAGCGCTGAGCTACAGTGAGTAAAGTCCTTCAACCCGTAAAGAGCCTCCACGTCTCAACTGGGGTAGTAAGCATTATATAAATCTACTATACAATATATTACATTTACAGCATGTTCCTATACCTTTTTCTGATGTTTGGCCTTTTGTATTTTCTAACTGTATTGCATTTCAGCATCCTCAAGCACTTCCAGCACATGTTACACATTGAATTCAGCCAAGTTTCTTATGGAGAGAGCCAAGGGTATCTCAATCAACCAATCTAACAGCATTTGTAAAGCCCAACATTGTCACCCCAAGGGGTATATGGGCGCTTTGTCTCAGTCGAAGAGCCAGGTATTAAATCTCTTTCTGAAGTCTGCCAGTGAGAGCTGTACGGAGCAGGAGGGGTGGGTCTCAAGGTATTTCTAGCCTATATTTGCCAGTAAATAACTAAATCTAGAGTCCTGCAGAAGTTCATCTACAACTCATGAAGGTACCTATTCTTACAGGTATTTGCGAATTGTGCCTAAAACTTCTAAAATGGGAATAAAACAGGAATGTTTGGGGAATATTCCTGAATAATATGTAAGGGTAAGTGAAATTCACTATGAGTACTACGTGACGCAATCTTATAGGCTTTTGTGATTAGGCCCCTAATCTGTGGATTCTGGGTCTTACTCACATTTAACCCGTTAAGCGCGCCGCAAATTCCGCCCCAGTGCGGACGTTCCATTGCGCGGGCAGGATCGGAACGTTCAGCGGACGTGCGTAGCACTAGCGAGGTAGTGCACGCGACGTCCGCCGAACGTTCGCAGCACTTAAAGGGTTAATATACCAAGTTATTATGTTATGTCTATGATTCGTTCAAAAAGCCTTACGGTGTTTTGAGGTAACAAAACTCAGCCACAGCCCGTGCAGGTAAGAGCGGTGGGGTGGATGGGCCTGGGTTTTGACAGACGACGATGAGGGAAAATTATGTATTTATTTATTTAGTTTTTACCCGTGATCATCTTTCGAATCCCCCCCCAACACGGCCCAATTACCTGCACAGGCCACAGCTGACACAACTTTAAGAATGGAATACCAGACTCATTTGAGCTCATTCTAGCTCATTTTAGTTTTGTAAACACTGGAAAAAGTGGTATATAACTTGAATTTCTTTCTGACGGTGAAAAGATTACATATTTCGTAAAGCCTTTAAGGCAATCATTCGAGGCTCCTGGGACCAGGTGCCGGAAGGAGTGCCGCTGCCCCATCCCTCCACTAATCCCCTGTGAATGGTTTTCTGAAGAAAGGCATGACAGCCTGGGGAGAACCCCACCCTCAGCCCCCAAAAGCTGGATTTGCGGGTCGGGGCAGCATGAAGTTACTTTGTGACCCGTCTCGATGGGCTTCAGCTCGTACAACCCTAAAAGTACCCCCTGACGGAGCAGGAGCGGCACCAGGAGGTGCTGCACTACCGGGCGCCCCCGGGCCGGCGGCAGGTGAAAGCCCTGGAGCGGAGGCTGATGGACCTGGAGCCGCGCTCAGAGCCCGGGCAGAGGCTGGTCCTGGAGCCCCCCGAGCTGGGCTGCGCGAAGACCGTGGACCTGGGAAGGCACAAGAAAAAGGAGCTTCCTTTCTGTGTATTACAACTTAAAACATCAGTATAATTTGTAAACAATGACACCTTCTTGAATCAATTGTATCCCCAACTAATCATATATTGCACATAAATCAAATCATAACATAAAAATGTATTCAAACAATTTTATTTTAAAAAGTTTCATCAGTAAACTTAACGTGAACATTTTCTTATACATAAAAAATGCATACATATATTTTCATAAGTCACAAAAAATGATTCTTAGCACATAAATATACAATCATCTGCTAAAAAAACAATTTTGTCGACGCGTTTCGGTGCTTCGATGTTTAGGACACCTTCCTCAGGACTATATTAAAAACATCTTCTTTATTTATAGCAATTTTTATTTTTGCGCTACCAGTATTGATTCCGGAATTCAGGTGACAATAGATAATCGCCTGCAATTTTGCTTTATCGTCAATGGATTTTATATTTTACAAGGCCATGCGAGTCAATAGATAATCGCCTGCAATTTTGCTTTATCGTCAATGGATTTTATATTTTACAAGGCCATGCGAGTCAATAGATGGACTCCACAATGATTTGTGTTTCTTTGTTCCGTTCGGACAATCCCAATCCTTAATTCCTAAGGGATTGGTCTGATGATCTTCCCTCTTCTTTTTAATTTGAGGTACTTTAAAGCATCTCAGAGAACGACGAACGCACCGCCTGCCCAGTCTCCCTGGTATCCGGTATCTGAATCTGGGAGGGCACGACATGGAGAGCTGCGTGCGGCAGTACGGGGAGGCCCGGGACTGCTACCGGCTGGCCTCCTGTAAGATCCTCAAGGAGATGGTGCTGCTGTAGCGGCTGAGGCGCCCCAACGTGCTGCAGGTAACAGGGGCTCCCGGGCAAGCAGGAGTGTGTGCAGTGCATGGCCAGACGGACCGGTGGGCTCTCCAGCTACGGTAGAGAGCGCAGCGTGGCAGCGGTGGGAAAGCCTCCTTCAAGCTGAAGCTCGAGACAGGGAAACCGTGGGACATCCAGCTCCTGATTTATAAAGCGGCCCAACGAAAAGCGTCAGTGACCACCAGCCAACAGTCAACAAACCAGCAAGGACTCTCATGGACCTCTTTAATTTTTCCTTTGTCCTGGCCGCCATTTTGCTGCTGTTCTCAGCCGCTTTTCTCTGGACCCTGACCCGCCATCTTGTCCATTCCCCTTTCCTTTACCCTTTTCCCTCGTTTACCCCTTGACGATCCACAAATGTTTCTTCCCTTTTCTGTTCTGCCTTTTCTCCATACCCTTGTATCCCTCATATCCTCCCTTGGTGCTGTGACTGCGCCCCCCCCTTCGACTCCACTTAATGGAACTCTGCTCTCCTGGTTTTTTTTGGGTCTTGACCTGAGAAAATCTACTATGTGTATATGTATATATATACATATATATATATGTATGTATATATATATGTATGTATATATATATATATATATATATATATATATATATATATATATATATGGAGAGAGAGAGACAGAGAGACAGAGAGAGAGAGAGAGAGACAGAGAGAGAAAGAGAGATAACTCTAATCACTAGTATATGCAGTACACCTTTGTACTCTCTACCATTCCTATGTGACTCTTAGAGTATATCCATTTGTATCTCTTCCTTGAGTGACTTTACTACTTGTACATTTGCAATTTTTCTTTCTGTTTGTATCTCCTCCTTGTGTGACTTTACATCTTGTACAGTGCAATTTTTCTTTCTGTTTGTATCTCCTTCTTGTGTGACTTTACATCTTGTACATTTGTAATTTTTTCTGTTTGTATCTTTTATGTAACGCATGTAATCCTAAATCCTTATGTTTTGCAACTGGTTCTTATGTAAAGCGCTCTGACACCTTTGGGTAAAGTTTGCGCTATATAAAATCGCATTAAATTAAAAAAAAAAATAAACATCCAAAATTAGGCTTGCCAAAACTGTTAAAACAAGCCCCACGCTGCAGGAGGCCAATGGCTTGATTTTGTGTGTCTTGGAAAATTCTGAGCTCTGCGCAAACCCCTGTTTGAGCAGGGGGTGGAATTCTGAGTTCTGCAGACTGTATGACAACCACAGGTTACCAGGTGCAATAAAGTCTCCATCTCCTGATGAAAATCATACGGTAAAACTGGGAAACGGCCACTGCAACGCGGCCGTCTCCACGCATAACCATAACCATGCATGCATTACAACGCATGTGTGGTTACAACGAAAAGCCCTTACCACGCATACCTTTACTACGAAATACATAGTAAAGTCATGTGTGCTAAAGTTTTTTAAAAAGGGGGGTGGGCTTGGGAGGTCTCCCCCCCCCCAAAAAAAGCATTAGTTTAAAAAGGGGGCTTAAGGGGTCACCCCCCCCCCCCAAAAAAAACAACGCACCTGTTTCCGAAGTATAAAGAAAAAGATGTGGAGGCAATCGGCGTCAAAAGAGGAAACGGAAAAACACTTCTGCTTCCTCTTAACGATGTACAACGTCACCACGAAAGATTAAGGAGAGGAAAGGTAAGGAGGAGGGGTAAATGTAAAAGGCAAATTTTTAGGGTGAAAATCCTTTAACATGAAAATGCCATTTACATGCATAGTTTAACAACGAAAATCGTTGTAAAAGTATGCATGTAAAAGAAATTTTTCTGGTGATGTCAATCGCGTTGTAACGCATGAGTGGTAACGGCATGCGTTACAACGGTATGCGTTGTAAAGTCATACAACTGATAAAACCAACTGGACAAGGCCTGAGGACATGCAGATTTTGGTGCGGTATCTTCACACAATCTTCCACATTAACGCAATATAACTGAATTTATTCCACCCAATAAATATCGAATCCCGGGGTTTGGATTTTATCGGGTTCAATTAATTCTATATACCCCTCCCAGGCACTCGCAAACCGGCCCCACGGCTAGCATAGGACATTGAGGCATGCTTGGGCTAAGGCTGCCCATCCTGCTCTGAAAGCAGCACACCCGCCTGCAGCCTTTCAGGGAATTGCTAGTGTGGCAGATTGCAAAAAATGCAAAATGCACATTTGCTGCTGCAGAGAAGCAACGTAGGTGGGCAAAGAGCGAGACCGCATGAAGCATGTCTTGGAATGTGCTTCAAAACCACCCTTCTAGGAGCTTGGAATATCCTGTGGAAATGAATGAATAATGGGCACCGTTTTTGAAGCATCTTCTATTGGGAAAGGCGGCCCGGCCTCACCACAAATCCTTCCGGAACTCTCTCTGGGCAGCATGTGGCTGATTAAAAAAAAAAAAAAATACCCCCGACTGATTTTAGGTTGCACACCAGCTCCTTCCTACGAGAAATCACGTCGATGTGGCCAGCACCCGAGGACAGTGGCCATGAATGTTCGCTGTTGCAACCCTACACCACACACATTTTCCCGCGCTCGGGCAGATGAGAAATCCAGCCTGAGATTTGTACAGCTTTGTTTCCTCACTCTGCGCCGCAGAGCTGCCCGAGAGGGCAAGGACTTTATAGTAAAATATAGTTTGCACTCAGGAAATTGCAGCAGACCGCAAGGTTGTGTCATTATTTTGTCAACAAGAACAGCATACTTCCAGCGAAACAGGAAATGTACCCTCAAAGAAGCAGACACGGACTTTAAACACCCTGACAGATCTCCGGACCTTGATACCCCACATCTGCTTACACACCACCCTTAAACGCATCTCCCAAACCTAAGCACTTCCAGGCACACCCACTTGCATAATAATCCATTTAACATCATCTTCCCACATGTGATCCTTCCATAAACCAAGTCCACTGACAGACCAGTGCAAACCTTACTATGTCTTTTCCCCAAAAAACACCCATGCACAATCACTACAAACCAGAACTCACAAACCCCTATAACATTTCCTAAATACATATATTTACACGCCACTACCAAACACATCTTATCACACATAACCCACAAATGTAAGCTTCTCACAGACTGACCATCAACACCCAGGTGCCACTCATCACATTTACCCAGAGGTAGTTCCACAAACACATCTTCTCATGGAGCCCCCATAAGGTGTGTACTAGCGCACGCAGCCACAAACACATCTACACATATGATCCTTCCACAAAATAAATCTGTTGGCAGGCAATCACCCCTAGAAACATCCTCTCAGTGCAAAGACACTCATGCACTATGACTAAAAATCCCACACTGAGACATCATCTGGGACAGCAGCACTAATTCAACTAACTCACCTACCGCAAGACCATCCACAAATGAACAAACTAGGAGACATCTTATCATGCACCATCCCCTAAACACATCTACTTCCACACAGCATCATCAAACACATCCACTCATAGACAATCACCCAACACTTCTACTCAGTCCTGCAATCCTACAAGCACATCTTCACAGAACACCAACACACACATAAACACAAATAAACATACTACCACTTACATCAAATCATGCATGTTCCAAGAAGAACTCTAAATACGCACACTATAGCTTAGGGCCATTGTCCCTAACATCAGCCACTGACTCACAAATGTTCACCAAATCATATCTACACACAGACCATCCCTTAAACACTTCCACTCACTTCCTATCTACTATCAGACATTCCCACATGCACATCTGCATCATCCTCAAACACATCCACACACAGACCATGCCTCAAGCACATCTTGTCGTAGACATGAACATATACACATCTTCTACAGAACACTCGCATCAATACCTCCTCGCCAACTATCGCCGGATCACAACTACTCACATCTTCACCCAAACGCGTCTATTTGCACAATATTCCAACAAGCACATTACATGTGCACACACATACGCTCTTCTCCAAAACCATTGGTTAAAACACCAACGTCTACCCTGTCTTCATGAACATATCTACTTAAAACTTAACCACCCCCTATTGACATCTTTTCCCAAACCACCCCAATCACAGTGATCCCACAAACACATCTTGTCAGAAAATATGCTCACAGACCATCTCCTGAACATATCTACACATTTTCACTTAGAGACATATACACAGACCATTCCAACAAACACATCTAAACACACATATACACGCCCTATCCCATATACCCAAACACCAACACCCAGCCCATATACTCGCACATTTCTTCACCAAAGCTTGACTATTTGTGCACCACCCAAACCCATCTACTCAGATATTGCTTCTAAAATACATCGATTTACACTACATCAGAACAAAAGCATTTCATACATCACCTTCGATCTCATTTACTCACACACCGCCCATTAACACATCTGCTCACACACCAGCCTTTAATACATCCGCTCACACAGCACCCTTAACACATCTACTAATATCACCATCTCAACTCACCTACTCACACATTTATCCAAATACATTTACACACACTTTCGCGCAAATAGCCTCACACACTTTCATCCAAACACATCTACTTACACACTGCCCCATACAACAAAACTGCACACACACACACTTTCACGCAAGCACGTCTCCCCAGGCACCTTCACTGAAACGCATCTTTTCACAACCATCTCCAACAGATGTTCTCAAAGCATCACCTAGTAAATCCACTTTTCATACATACCTATAAGTACCCATTTTAATGCACCCTTTACAAGCAAATTTCCTAACACGCCAACTTCCACATATATCTTTTAACACACCATCTCAACCCTACATCTTCTTCAAGCTCCATATTGAAATTTCTTATTTTGTACCATTCTCTAGACATCAAAGAAATGGACATCACTTGATATCATCTGTTTTAATATCCTTTAATTAAGCAGTCAAGACTAGGCTCGATTTATTCATTTCCTCACTGGCTCAACATTATTTCTCCTCTACCCTTCTTCCCCATTGTGGAAATGAAGCATAAGTTCACTTACTGATGCGTCTGTGTTGTGAAACCAAAGAGAGTATGGCGTCCTATTACTCAATTCCTTTACATTGCTATAAACAGCTCCCACCATCTTAATCATACTGAGCTCACCTCCTCCTTCTGAGAAGTTAAGAGGAATTAATTCTATTCTCACGATCTGAGGAAAAAGTCATAAATAACAGAGCTCTTTGACATTGCCTTAGAAGGAAAATTATCTTATCTACTAATCTTTGAGCTACAAATTCACAATTCACAAATAACATGACTCTTTGAGAGTGTATACATTGTCTTACAAGGAAACGTATCTACTACTTATCTTTGAGCTACAAATTCAAGACTAACTGCATTCGGCCTGCTGAGGAGCCTCAGCCACATACTGGGCTTCTTTGACGCCAAGGTTCGCCAGCTCATCATTCAAGCAACCATCCTCTCGCGTTTGGACTACGCCAACGTACTCCTCCTTGGCGCCAACAAAGGAGAGATTGCACGACTGCAACGCGTGCAGAACTCTGCGGCTAGAGTTCTGGTCGGCCTCCCTCGCAGATGTTCGGCCAGAGCTACAATCCGTAAACTTCACTGGATACCCGTGGACTCCAGAATCAAATTCAAAACCCTTATCATGGCCTTTAAAATGATCAAACTTGGAACCCCAACACTGCTACGACCCTTACTCACTTCCTATGTTCCGTCACGCAACCTGCGATCTTCTAACCAGCACCTCCTGTGCGTTCCGCGCATTAAACTTTGCCGCATGGGTGGCCGCTCCTTTAAAGTCCTAGGAGCCAAACTATGGAACAGTCTGCCACAAAACATTTGCTCCATAGAAAGTCTACCGGCCTTCCGGAAAGCCATTAAAACGCATCTATTTCCTCTTCCCTAACTCCCCCCCCCACTCTCCTCTCTCAGGTCCAGGATATGTGGTTCTCTAGCGCCGGGACGCCTCATTGCTGGGGCAGCTGTTTTGCGCTTTACCAAATAAATAGAATAGAATTCTCTGTAGTGTGTTTACTCGTTGTCACTATAGTGTTGTATTGAAGCCTTTATATAGCACCTACTACTTGTATTTGAGCTGATGAAGCTGTTATCCACACAGGTAGCATGCACATTGTGCAGAGATTGTGGTTTCCAGAGTGTTGTCTTTGTTTTGAGCTTAATTGGGAAGTGTTTTTGTGTTGTGCGTGAGTGACCACCGAGTTGTTCTTATCTCGTCTTGGGACGCATTATATGATCTTTTACAAATGATATCTTTTCCAAACCAGGCAGGCAGAAGGTGTCCCCATTTAATGAGCACTGTGGACAGACTAATTCGACACTCACTGTATTGGTGTGAAATTGTGTAGACTTTGGAATGTATTATACGGTAAACAACCTTGACCCCAAATCCATCACCCGGCATGTTGTTACAACGCGGTCGATACAACGACCGTGTTGTAACAACGCATACCATTACCCTGCAAGTCGTAACAACGACTTGCGTAGGGGGTTGGTGTTGGGTTTAAAATCCAACACCTTCCCTACTGTCCGCACAGACTAACCCTGGGCGGAGTTCGCGGAGTGGGGCTTCGCGGAGCTACGCGAAGTGGGCGAGAAACTACGCCCACCTCCGCACTCCGCGTAGCCCCACTCCGCAAACACCACTGGCCGCCAGCCCCGCCACCCGCCCTCCCTAAATACTTTGAAATAAAGGAATAAAATAATTTAAAAAGCACTTACCTTGCCGCCGCTGCCCGCCGCGTCCCCGGGGCTCGCTATCTTCCGTCTTCTTTACTAATGCGCAAACGCGGGCGGCCGCGCATGCGCATTTTCTCGTGAAAATGCGCATGCGTGGCCGCCCGCGCATGCGCATTAGTTAAGCGGACGGAAGACGGAAGATAGTGAGCCCCGGGGACGCGGCGGGCAGCGGCGGCAAGGTAAGTGCTTTTTAAATTATTTTATTCCTTTATTTCAAAGTATTTAGGGAGGGCGGGAGGGAGGCGGGTGGCGGCCAGCTACGCTCCGTCTGCGGAGCGTGCGTAGTGCCGCCTGGCTCCGCCAGCTCTGCAAAATGCGGAGTAGGCGGCACTACGCACACTCCGTGCACGGAGCGTAGCTGGCCGCCCACCGTTAGCACAGACTGGAGTTGGAATAGTAAATTATACTATTCCAACATCCACCGCACCCCTTCCGCAAATCGTTGTTACGACTTGCGGGGTAATGGTATGATTTTTTACAACGTGGTCATTGTAACTACCGCGTTGTAACAACATGCAGGGTAACAGGATGTGGGGTCAAAAAGCATATTTGTATTATACATTTTTTTAAAATATGTTTACGTTTTTTGTAAATAAAAGCAAAGTGGATACCTGTTGAGAGTTGTTTAGTTCTGAACAATGCTCAGCCCACATGGTTGTAGCCAGTTTTGTAAAAATGCCCAATTTCCTCCTGAACGGTCCTGGATGGTAATAGCAGCTCAGATTAGTACCCGGTCACTGGACTTTCCAGGGCTTGTGTGCCTTAGTCTATGCTGTATGAGTAGGAGCTCAGATACAACAAAGTTACGCAATATTACCTTAACAAAACATAACAAAAGTCTGCTTCTCTGCATCATACAGAACACATTTACAGTCACCCTCCCTCAAAACACAAACTCTCATGATCATGACAATACAAGGCGACTTACACATATCCCAAATATATGTATTTACATACTGTCAGGGTCTGTGAATACTTACACGGGAGAAGAATGCAACCACCTGCTGTCTGTACCTTGCTGCAGCAGCCTTGGATAAAATCAGAACGCCAACTGGCTCAGAGCATGAGGGGAAGGGGTTAGGAAGGGAACACCGGGGAGTAGATCCTGTTGAAGGCGAAGACTCATTATAAATCCGTATTGTTTTTTGTAAAGCGCAAACTACTCATCCTTAACCCTTTCACTGTGGCGGCTATTCCGCCGCAGTGCTAACAGGGCGGGGCGGCCGCGCGGCAGCCGCATGCTGGTGACAGAACCGCTCCGTCACCAGCCGTGGTTGAGCTGTGCTCGTGACGGAGCGGTTCCGTCACGGCCCGCCCCGCTCAATAGAACGCGCCGCGCAGGCACGAAATCAGCGCCGCGCAGGTGCCGCGGCCAGGCCATGGCGGAACCGCTCCGTCATCAGCACAGCCCAACCGCAGCTGATGACGGAGCGGTTCCGTCATCAGCATGCAACGGGTTAAGGGTCTCAAGGCACTGGGGGCCGTCGTGGAGCTCCGGCTGGAGCCGGGGATTAAACCGTGATCCCTGTGCTCCAAAGTCAGCTGTCCTGGCCACTGCACCACACCTCTCCTCATTAGAATGTGGTCCTTGGAATTCGCTCTCAAATTAGTGAGTATGATACAATTAAATATCTCTCCTATCTGATGGATGGACTTCAAAACCAACAGAGGAGAATGTGGTGATGGAAGGAGGTATGAACCAGAGACGGACCATTTACATTCCGATCTGTAAAAACAATTAACAACCAGGTCACATAGGCATAATCACAATCACACTGACCTTAACTAAAGTGCGACTCATGCTCTCATCTCACATACGAAGCTCTCCCTTAAACAAAGTCTCAGATTGCTTGCTTAGACTTTTGCCAAACTTTCAGAATTAAATCTTTTCCTGTGGCTTCTTTTCAAGATCTGCTGTCTCATGTGTGCTAATGAGTCCGTGAGCACTTCTCATTATTTAAAAAGAAAAAAAATCTTTCTCTTCTGCTTGTAATCAGTCTTTTTAATCTTTTTTTCTCATAATTCACATTTTGTGGTTATCTGATCCTTTGAGAATGGTCACTGGAACTTAGTTCACCTTTTCCAAAGAAAGATACTTCATGCTTTTAAAATAACTCGTTGTCTTCCTGAGAATTCACAAACAAAATTTCAGGTTCACAACCCATGCAGTTTCATTCACTACCTTAAACAATGTCATTTCCTTATCTCCAAGGAGGTTCAAACACTGAGGCCTATTAGGATGGCAGACGACATGCGTCCGTCCGCCACCCCGAGGTTGAGGGACCGTCCGCAGGGGCAGCGGTGGTCCCTCCGTTGGAATAAGGATATGACCGCAACCCTGGCGGTCACATCCCGTATATATAACATTGCGGTGGGTGCTGCTTTAAGCAGCACCCGCCACAAAGTCAAATATGCATGCTGTGCATTTGCATGCACAAAGCGGCAGGCACCGCACCCCCCACCCCCCAACACCCTGGGGGCTCGCAACGGGCCCCCAGAAACAAAAGGCCACATGCTTTTCCACAGCGAAAAAGCAGCCCTGGTAAAGCATGTTTCTGCCTGCATCCTAATATGGATGGCGGTGTCTTGCAGACACCGCCACCATATTTGTGTACACCCACCGCGGATCAGCGGTGGACGGACTTGCCGTCCGCCGCTGATCCCAACGCCATCGTAATGTAGCGGTTGGTGTTTTCCCTCACCAAGGGGGTGAATCCCCATCCTCCAGCCCGGCAGTGGCTTCCGCTGGCCCGGAGGATGCCGATTCAACGCAATCCTAACAGTCTTTATCTCGCTCTAAAAAATCTCACTCAGGGGCATATGTAAGAGAAAGTGGCAGAGTGAGGCGTTAGCTGTTATTGGCTTAACGCCTCACTCCTCAACTTCTGAAATTCAAGGCTGCACCATATTTGCAACAATATGGTGCAGTCTTGCATTCCCCCTGCGCTGGCACTACACTTAGCAGTGTAGCACCAACGCAGACACTCTTGCACCACAGTGCAGGGGTGTCTGCGTGCAGGAGAGAATTGTTTATGTGTAGGAAGGTGTCCCTTCCTGCAGATAAAAAATCCTGAAATGCCATTTTGTGACTTTCATGTGTGCTGCTTAATGCAGCACACATGAAAGTGAGAACATTTTATTTTTAAAAAGATTGTTTTTGTACAGGAAGGGAGATCTTCCTGTACACAAACAATCCATGGCATTTTGCTTTTTCCATGTGTGCTGCTGAAGGCAAAAGCAAACACGAGGAGAAATAATGCATTTCTCCTCGTTTTGCCAACTTAAGTGTTTCCTGGCCTTAATTTTGGCGCTGCCTCCTATGTACGCTGCCCTTGTATCAATGGGTGTTGCGGTGTAACGCCCACTGCAACACCCACTGCCCACCCCTTTCACGCCAACCATAGCGTAAAAGGGGGCCTTATTTACAAGGCTGCGTTAAGCCACATTAAGTGGCTTAAAGCTGCCTTTTAATAAGTCTAAGCCCCTATCGCCACCACAACGACGTTGTGGTGGTGATATGGGCTTACATATGCCCCAAAGTCTCAGTCTTCTGAGTTTTTGTCTTTTAAGAAAATATCTGCTTCCTCAATCTTGTGTCTCTTATTTTGAGGAATCCTGCTACTTTGTTGGATGGAGACTCATTAACTGGCATTTGAAGCAGGGTGTGGTCTCCTTTTCTTGTGGAGACTACCTCAACTTGGCAGTACTTCAACAAGTAAAATCTTCTACTCCAGATCTAGCCTTTGGCTCCTAGAGCCAAGAGGGAATAATGTCTGTGGTCGATGTAATGGTCGGTTAGTCCAGAAGATAATCTTGGTGCTGATGATTAGGTAATATAAGCGCATCAGTGCGTGTGTATGGGTGTTTTTCAGGGACGTTGTGTGGTTGTTATGTCTGGCAATAGCCAAAGCCTTTTGTCATGATCAAGAAAACTACATAAAACGATTTTTCTTCAGCCTTTGCTTAAAGATTGAGCCAGTAACATGTTGGATCAACCTAGAGAAGCATTTTTTTTATCGCCCTCTGGGTGTTTCATTGGTGGATTTGGACACACAGTCCTTTTTAGGCCATAGCCAACCAGACAGAGTAGCTGTCTGTTCTGCTAATGACATCTGGGGGACATTTGGAAAGCTTCCCTGGGAATGCATTACACCCATGGCTTACCATTAGCTTTGCAGTTTTTAATTCACATTTGCTTGCTTTCTATTTGTTGTCCTTATTTGTTTTAGACTGGCCAGCTTGAGTTTGTCACTCCCATAGAGCCCTTTTTAGGTTTTGCCTCGCCAAAAAGATGCGCTCTGCGCATCTTTTTCGCGCAGGCGAAAACCTGATGAGAACTGTAGTGTGCTTTGGGTCGGCCCTCGTCATTCATTGGCTGGCTCCGTAAATGGAGCCTAGCCATTGGATGAGGGGCCTGTCCGTCAATGCCGGACCAGACACGGGGGCGTTCCCGACATTCTTTGGCTTTTGCCGACGTCACGCGACGCCGGGAACGCCCCCGAGTCTGGTCCGGCATTGCCGGCACCCGCCTTCCGTCGTCAGCGTCTCTCCTCCCCCTTTCCCGCCCCCTCCCGCTTGTTTCTTGGTTTCTTAGATCTGAACACGCCGGGCATGCCAGTCATGCCGTAAACAAGCAATACGCTGGAGAGATCTGCATCCACAGTGGCATGAGAGAACTACGGACTAACCGTAAAGGTAAAGGTAGGTAGCACGCTAATGTGATTTCAGCATTGTTTTGCACCTATGCTGCAATTTGCACAGTCTTGCTCTACCTGTTCTGTACATACCACGGAAGATTACATAAACACCCGTGACGCGGACACGCAGCAATAGAAAGCACTCTTGTAGCACGCTAATGTGATTTCTGCATTGTTTTGCACCTACGCTGGGATTTGCACAGTCTTGATTGTTATATCAATTTTACTTGTTTTAACTGTGTGGCACTCACAAAATATTACTGAGTATTTTAGATTTATTTTAACCTCTTTTTAACAATTTTAACGCTGCTATCAGTTCTCACTGCTCCTTTAACAATTTTAACGCTGCTATCAGTTCTCACTGCTCTCCGGTCCACCACGGCTCCCAACTAATGCCGATTGAGTGGCGAGAGTGGGATAAGGCAGTATCAGTTGAGAAGAGCGTTTTTGGCTGCCATTTTGAGACGGTCAGCACTCTAGCTGTTCTGTACATCACACGGGGAAGAGTACATAAACACAGCTGAGGCGACGTGCAGCGATAGAAAGCACTCTTGTAGCACGCTATTGAGATTTCTGCATTGTTTTGCACCTATGCTGCGATTTGCACAGTCTTTTATACTGTATTGATTGTTATATTAATTTTACTTGTTTGAACTGCGTAGCACTCGCAAAGTATTACGTAGTATTTTAGATTTATTTTAACCTCTTTTTAATAATCTTAACTCTGCTCTCAGGTCTCACCGCTCTCCGGTCCACCACAGCTCCCAACTAATGGCGATTGAGTGGAGAGAGTGAAATAAGCCAGTATCAGTTGAGCAGAGCGTTTTCGACCG
Source organism: Lissotriton vulgaris (assembly GCF_964263255.1). Classification (NCBI taxonomy): domain Eukaryota; kingdom Metazoa; phylum Chordata; class Amphibia; order Caudata; family Salamandridae; genus Lissotriton; species Lissotriton vulgaris. The sequence goes on along the minus strand of NC_141695.1, from coordinate 1,611,536,904 downwards.
CCCTTTTGAGATGGTCAGCGCTCTTGCTGCTCTGTACATCCCACGGGGAAGAGTACATAAACACCCCTGATGTGGACACGCGCAGCGGGTGCACCTATGGCAAGCCCGTCTACGTCTGTCCGCGCTCGGCTCGCGCACAGCGTCAGCCATGCTGCCGGTTTCATATTAGGAATGGCGAGCAGACACTCATACTCCAGAGGTGAGGTCCTGGAACTATCCGATCTGAGTTATAAATGTTCTGAGCCAACTTTGGAAGGTTTTCATAACACTGGAAACAAGACATGTTCGATTTGTAAGTTGAAGCTCACTGACATAAAATATAAGCGTCTTTTAGAGGAGTATTCTTTGGATAGCCAGAAAGCGCCCCCAGAAGGAGTAAGGAGGGATCAGAGTGGCCCCAAGATTACAAAGCCTACTCGAGGATTGTCATGTGCATTACTAAATGCGCGGTCATTGGTTAAACATAAGCATGAATGTTGGCTTTTTAAAATGAATTTCCATGCCCGTGACCTTATTTTTGTCACGGAAACCTGGGCAGATGAAACCTCTGGCCCAGATCTGGTGATAGCTATCCCACCAGGGTTCGCAATAGTCAGGAAGTATCCTGTAGTCAGACAGGGAGGAGGTCTGGCAATAATTTACAGAGATCATCTGAAAACATCTTTTAAAGTTATTCCCAAAGACACAGAAGCTGAAGTGCTCTCCAATTTAAAATAGCAGCCAGCCACGTGTTTTCTTTTAATGGGCTGCAAATGTACAGGCCGCCTGGTTCAAGAAATAATTTTATGCAAACTATGGGCCAGCTTTTGGAACACAAAGTAAATTCTCCAGACTTCACCATTTTAAGTGATTTTAATTTCCATTTAGATAACACCTTGGACAAAGATTCCCTGGCCCTGATGGACCTAGTGACTGGTGCAGGCTGAGAGCAGATTGTAAACAAATCCTGTGCACAAGTTTACAAGTTAGTTGGCTCTTCAGTAAGAGCCCAAAGGGATAGATAATGTTAAAAAAATGAGGTTGAGATCCAGCAACTTTAGAAGTGTGTTTATGGTTCAGTTATGATCAGTACATAAGAAAGTACAATTAGCCGACACGTGTTTCATCACACCGTGTTGAGGATGTGACTCTTCAGGGCTGATGATAATCAGGGATAAGGAAATGGCGCGCCAGGTCCGGAGGGTGTCAAGACCAGGTTGCGTGAACGGTGAAGGTGAGGCAAAAATTAGGTGGAATGTGGCTCCGTGTAGAAAGGCTGCCATAGAGCGGAAGCCTCATGACGGTAGTGTCCTGCACGGCGAACTGATAGCGGTTGCGGCACGGTGTGTGTGATGCTGTGTGTGTGTGTGTGTGATTGTGTGTGTGTGTGTGTGTGATGCTTTTTGTGTGTAGGGCTGTGTGTGTGTGGGGGTGGGCTCTGTGTGTGGCTCTGTGTGCGTGTGGCTGTGTGTGTGTGTGTGTGGGGGTGTGGGTGCAAATGCAATAGGTCTCGCATTTGCAAAAGATTAAGCTATTGGCATTGTAAATGACCATGCCATTTATTTATCTGTTTTCAAAACTAACACATAAATAAACAATTTGTCATTTAAAGTGCCAATAGCTCTAACTTTGTCAAAGGCAAAACCGTTGCATTGTACTTGGTATCGAATCCAACAGCGGCCATGATGCTATGGAAAGAAAGGACAAAGCATATTGACCCACTGTTGACACTATGGAAAGAATGGAGGAAGTATCAAAAAAAGACAGGTGGAGCATAAGAACCGAGCTAGGGGATGCTCATCCATGAAAAAGGAGACTGCTGTTCTTTCCATGCCCTCAGAAAGTTCTCTTTAGGCCACAGCCCCCTAGATTTGAAATGGCTTGCTACCTAACATTTTCAGAACAAAGAAAGGGGTGTGGCAGTTATTTTGATGAGGAGAAAAGATAATGGGCCAGAAGGTGTGTGTGTGGGGGGGCTCTGTGTGGGTGTGTGTGGGGGGCTTTGTGTGGCTGTGTGTGGGGGGGCTCTGTGTGGGTGTGTGTGTGGGGGGGGGTTTGTGTGTGTTGGGGGGGCTCTCTGTGGGTGTTGGTGTGTGTCATTTGCGAGAGATAAAGCTAGTGGCATTGTAAATGACAATGCCATTTATTTATGTTAAAAAAAAACATAAATAAAAATAATGTCAAGAGCAATGCCAATCGCTCTAACTTTAACAAAGGCAAAACCATTGCATTGTAAATGCTTGTTTCTGTATCCTTTCACCAGTGTTGGGTTTCTGTAAACAGGCCTTTAAATCTTGTTCTTATTGTGTCATATTTGCTGTGCTTTCAAAGACAGAGGTTAAAAGGCAGGCTCTGTCTTCTGAGGGAGCCTGGTGTATACCTTTTTTTCTCTGACTTCAAAGTGAGGGAATGTATTTAGTCAGTGTTTTATATAGTGCGGACATGACCTAATTTGGATATCAGAGCACAACACAGTTCCATAGCATTAACTTTCAACAGCAAGTTTGACAAGTCCTTTAAGCAAAATTACATGCTGGCTACTGGGGGTGTGCTGTAAGAAGACTGTAGAGTGTTATTTTTTCTAGCACACCACAAAATGTAAATGTCTTTAAACAATTTTTGCAGATATTAAAGAATATATCAGAATTAAAAAAGCACAAAAGAAGCACCTTTTTGCTACTTTAACCACATCGATGCTAGTGTTATTTTTCTCCTGTGCTGGATCTACTCATTTCCCATTGTTCATGACGAGCTCAGCTCGTCATGAGTGTATGGAGGTGTACACCATGACGAGCTGAGCTCGTCATGAGCGTCCAAGGGGTTAAAGTGTGAAGAAAACAAATATTTTAATACAATCAAAATAAATCAATACACTAGGTGGTGACAATTACACACAATATCGTTGGTGCACTGTATACCTTTATCAGTAAACCTGTATGTCTGTGTAAATGAAATGGTAATTTCAATTGAAGATTTGTTGTCTGTAATGACAGTGTGCTATAACACTATGGAGACTCCACTTTAAGCCACGCCACTATATGCTACACCACTCCACGCCCCTACACTCTACTGCATCACTCCACTCTACGCCACTCCACTCTATTCTGTACCACTCTACTCGTTGTCACTATACTCTAGTCTGCACCACAGCACTCTTCACGACTGCACTCTATACCACTCCACTCTACTCTACACCACTCCACTCTATGCCACTCCACTCTGCAACTCTGCACTCTATGCCACTGCACTCAATGCCAATTCACTCTACCCTGATCACTGCACTCTAAGTCAGTTCACTCTACACAAATCTATGCTGCGCCACTCTAATCTACGCTGCACCAATGCACTCTATGCCACTCCACTCTACTTTATGTCTCTCTCCTCTACTCTGTGCCACTCTACTCTATGCCAATGCATTCTATGCCACTCTACTCTACTCTGCACCACTACATTCTTCACAACTGCAATCTACACCGCTCTATTCTGGGCCACTGCACTCTACTCTGCACCACTCCACTCTGCAACTCCACACTCTATGCCACTGCACTCTATGCCAATGCACTCTACCCTAAGTCACTCCACTCTACACAAATCCATGCTGAGCCACTCTAATATACGATAAACCAATGCACTCTATGCCACTCTACTCTCTGCCACTGCACTCTCTGCCACAACACACTGTACCCTGTACCACTCCACTTTTTGCCACTTCACTCTAATCTGAAACATTCTACTCTATGCCAGTGCACTCTATGCCCTACACTATACGCCACTCTACCACACTCTGCACCATTCCACTCTACGCCACTCTACTCTAGACCACTGCGCTCTATGCCAATGCAATCTACGCTGCACCACTCCACTCTACGCCACTCTACTCTACTCTGCATTATTCTACCCTATTCAACTGCACTCTACACCACTCTACTCTAAACACTGAACTCTACACCAATGCATTCTACATCACTTTACTCAAAACTAATGCACTCTATGCCATTGCACTCTACGCCAATCTACTCTGCACCACTGCACTCCACTCCATTTTAGTCTACTCAGCAGCATTGTACTCTATTTTACTGCACTCTACACCACTCTACATTACTCTGCATCATTCTACTCTGAGCTAATGCTCTTTACACCAATGCACTCTACCACTCTACTATACACCACTGAACTCTATGCCACTCCACTCTGCACCACTATACTCTATGCCACTGCACTCTACTCTGCACCATGCTACTCTACGCCACTCTACTGCACTCTACATCAATGCACTGTATGCCACTACACTCTATTCCGCTCTGCATCAGTCCACTCTATGCTTCTGCACTCTATGCCACTCTACTCTATGCCAATGCACGCTACACTGCATCACTCGAATCTACCCTGCATCACTCCCCTCTATTCCACTTCACTCTGCTCTGAAACAGTCCACTGTATGCCTCTGCCCTTTACACTACTCTACCCCATTCCACTTTACGCTACGCTATGCTAATCCACTCCACTCTACCATGACCCACTCCAGTCTACCCTGCACCACTCGACTTTCTGCCACTTTGCTGTACTTTGTGCCACTCTACTCTGTGCAACAGCACTCTACACCACTGCATTTTTTGGCACTTTACTCAAAACCAATTCACTCTATGCTTCTGCACTCTACACCAATCTACTCTGCACCACTGTACTCTACACTACTACACTCTACTCCGCAACACTCTACTCTATGTCACTGCACTCTATGCCACTCTCATCTACTCTGCACCACTGTACTTTATGCAACTCTACTCTGCGTTTCTCTACGCCAATGTACTCTATGCCACTTCACTCTACTCTGCACCACTTTACTCTACGGAACTCTACTGCACTCTATGCCAATGCACACTGCACAACTAAACCCTACCCGACGCTACTCTGCATCACTCCACTCTATGCCACTGCACTCTATACCAAGTTGCTATATGCCACTTTATTATACTCTGCACTACTGCACTCTATGCCACTCTAATGTGCACCACTGTACTCTGGGCCTCTCTACTCCTCTGCACTCTACCCTGCACCAGTCCACTCTACCCTAAACCACTAGATGCAGCTTCACACTATTCTGAAACAATCTACTCTATGCGACTGCACTCCATGCCACTCTACCCCACTCTGTGCCAATCAACTCTGCGCCACTCCACTCTGTGCCACTCCACTCTGCACCATTCATCTCTGCGCCACTCCACTCAAAGCCACTATACTCCACTCTGCACCACTCTACTCTGTTACTGCACTCTATGCCACTCTACTCCACTGCACTCTACACCACTTTACTCAAAACCAGTGCCCTTCACACCTATCTACTCTGCTACACTGCACTCTAAGCAACTACACTCTGCAAACTTTATTCTATGCCACTACACTCTATGCCAATGCACTCTATGTCACTCTATTACTCTGCACCACTTTACTCTATGCCACTGTATTTTATGCCACTATACTCTGCTCCAGTCCACGCCAATGCACTCCATGCCACTCTACTTTGCAACACTTCACTCTCTGCCACTGAACTCTACACTCCTCTATGCTGCACCACTCAACTCCACATCACTGTACTGCACTCTACACCAGTGCACTCAACACCACTAAACTCTATGCCACTCTACTCTGCATCACTCTACTCTATGCCACTGCACTCTATCCCAATTCACTCTACACCATTCTGCACCACTGCACTCTAGGGCACTCTACTCTAAACCACTGCACTCTACACCACTCTACTCTACACCACTCCACCCTGCCCTGCACCACTCCGCTCATTGCCACTGCACTCTACTCAACTCTGTGTGACTACACTCTACGCCACTGCAATCTATGCTGCGCTACTCCACTATGCACCACTCTACTCTACTCTTTAACACTCTACTCTACACCACTGCACTCTACTTTAAATCACTGCACTCTATGTTACTGCACTCTAGACTAATGGACTCTACACTACTTTACTTAAAACCAATGCACTCTATGCCAATCTACTCAGCATCACTGTACTCTATGCCACTTCACTCTAGACCACTCTACCCCCCTCCACTCTATTACATTGCACTCCATGATACTCCACTCTGACACTCTACTCCATTAAACTCTATTCCACTCCACAACACTACTATACACTGTGCCACCCCACTTGACAACATTCTATGCCACTCTAGGGCACCCTGGTCTGCTCTGAGATGCTCTATGCAACCTCCTCTATGCCACTTCATGCAACTTTACTCCACTCTCTACGAAACACTAGTCCACTCTGCTGCACTGCACTACTCCACTCCACACCACTCCACTCAATGCTCTCTACGGCACTCTATGCCACTCCACTCTACAATACTCCACTCCATGCTACTGCACCCTACTCCACTCTATGCCATTGCACTCTACAACACTACTCAGTGGAGAGGTGTGGCTCACTGGTTAGAGGCGGCAGACCCGAGTGCAGAGAACGGCCCGGGACCAGGGTTCGATTCCCGACGCGGCAGGGTCTTGGACCAGGATCAGCGGACTGATAATTCTCGCATCGGTGCCTACTCCGACCAGGGAGCACACTCGGCAACTCTGGGCATTAGCTTGCCTCATCTCCACAACGGCCCCACACAAACGCCGGGGATGCCTGGTTTCACCTTGGAGACCCCCAGGAGGGACTATCTCACAGGGAAAGCCAGGACGGGTTCCCCAGCGGTCTATAGCGCTACGAGGCCTCCGGGTAGCAGTGCGCTTTACAAGACACAACAATTACAAGACACAACAATTACTCCACTCTATGCCACTCTACAACAATTTACACCACTCTGCGCCACTCTACGCAACTCCTGATATGCCACTCCACTCTGCTTTACACATCTCCAATCTACGACGTTATATGGTGCTCCACTCTACGACACTCTTACTACATTCTATGACCTTCTACTCCACGATGCGATATGGCATGCCACGCCACTCTATAACACTCTATGTCACGCCACTCTAAGACATCCCTCTCTAAGACAATCTACGCCACACCACTCTATGCCACTATGCTCTATGACACTCTATGCCACACCACTCTCTGACTCTCAACACCATGCTACCCTCCTTTATGCCATTAACTTTTAGCCATGCTGAACAGAAGCCACACTGGTGAACAACATGGCTAAAACACGTTAATACATTCAATAGCTCTTGCATAGGCGAGACCTACTGGCTTTGCCAATGCTTCTTAGGGTTGCTGCACAACATGAGGCAATTACTTCCCTTAAAACCAAATCCATTGACTTTTCCAATGTTTCTTTTTGTAATGAAGATGCTGTTTTACTGGCTGTGGTTTGGAATCATGTAAGAGACAAAGGGCCAGATGTATCAAGAATCCGTTTTGCGAATCCTAAATAGCGATTTTTTGCGAATCGCTATTTAGAAAACGGTATGTATGTAAAAATTCGCAATTTTTTTGCGATTCCTTATTATTCTTTATTTGCGAATTCGCAATTTGCGATTTCGCTAATAAAGAATAATTTCCAATGCATTCCTATGTGCAAGGAGGCCCATAGGAATGATAGAGCAATAATTCTCAAATTGCGAATTCGCAATTTGCTAATCGCAATTTGAGAATTATTTCAAGGGTGCAGGGGTGTCTCAAAGACACCCTGCTGCACCCCTGAAATCTACATGTGTGTGAATGTGGCACACATACATGCCCTATGGGCATGTATGTGTGTCACATGCCACTCTCACAAATGCAAATTAGGGCATTTTTAAAAGAAATTGCAAATTACCACCAACTACAAGTTGGTGGTAAATTGCGATTTCTTAACATAAATTTGCAATCCAAAAATGTGTCATACATATCATTTAAGGAATCGCAAAATTTGCGATTTCTTAAATGCTATGGCAAAATAAGGAATCGCTAATAATTGCGATTCCTTAAATTGCGATTTTTTCATACATATGAAAAAACACAAATCGGCCGTTTGCGAGTCGCAAAAACCTTGATACATCTGGCCCAAAGTGTTAGTCTAAGGTTACTTCCTACAATATTTGAGTTTAAATACAAGCCAGCAGCTCTAGGGCCACCCCACAATCCAAAGACAGGGCCAGGACACTTGAAAGCTGAAACTTTTATGTGTGCCGCCCCTCCCCTCTCCAAGTGCAGCACAGGGTGTGTTTTAGACTATAGGATTGTAATTTCACATTACACCCCCTACCGATCACAGCCCCTTCAGTACATGCAGGCACAGTTCTCTGTAAGGATGTGAGTTTTGACAGACTGCCACACAGAGCCGACTCTCCAACCCAGTTTAAAAGCATCGCTGGAAAGCCCCAAGTGATGAGTCAAAGAGGAAATGGCGCCCTTAAAGCCATGAGTCAATGACATCAGGTGATGGAGGGACAAGGGGCAAACAGTTTAAATTAGGCGTAGATGGTGATGTAACAGCTTGTTTTTATAGTGCTAAATCATGTGCATCTACCCTTTCTAAGCACTGTAAACAGCAGATGTCACTATTATGTAAATCATGGCACTTAATTTCCCTATTCGGAAGAATTGGAGGAGGATCCGATAATATGACCTCCAGAACTCCGCTTTTGTCAGTGGTGAATGTTCAGCTCACTGAGCCATCCTCGGATGTATGACGTTAAAACGCATACTTTTACATTGCATACCATTACAACGCGATTTTTACAACGCAGGATCTTTTACAACACATGCCTTTACAACGCATGTCAATACATAGCAGATGCTATTACACCGCATGCCATTACAACGTAAGTATAGGTAAGTATATCTTTTTTTTTAATTGTAATTAATAAATATTTAATTAATTTAATTTAATTCATTTAATTTAATTCATTTATTTTATTTAAAGTAGTTTTTTAATAACTACCCCATAACCCAAACCTAGCCCTGAACCCTAAAATTACCCCTGTACCCCATAACCCAAACCTAGCCCTGAACCCTAAAAATACCCCTGTACCCCAAAACCCAAACCTAGCCCTGAACCTAAAAATACCCCTGTACCCCATAACCCAAATTAAATAAATGTTTTAAAAAAGATAAACTTACCTATACGTACATTGTAATGGCATGCGTTGTAATAGCATCTGCTATGTAATGTCATGCGTTGTAAAGGCATGCGTTGTAAAGGATCCTGCGTTGTAGTAGTTGCGTTGTAACAGTAGTCCGTTGTAACAGTTGCGTTGTAACTGTTGTTTCCCACCATCCTCGGGCGAGAGAAATCCAGTGATTCATTGAAGATGCAGTAAATCCTCCATCGGCAGCGATTACATCAACAGAATTACCACTGCCATACTAATATTAATACTACAGGATGGCAACAATAATTCTTATGTCTGTAATTACGCCTTTCCAGTGTATCAAGTAGAGGATTTGTCACAATGATCCAGCAAATTTTGAGTTGCCACTCACTTCTAACCAAGGGCCTGGCCTTTTGTCTGCTACCAAGGTTCATCCCTCTAGGAATAACCTCTTCTTTTATCTCAGATAGAACAAGATCGACCAAAGGTCATAAGGTCTTAGAAAATCACCCTCCCGCACTCTTATTTACAATAATGTAGATTTCATATTATGAAGATCTTCCCTGATCACGATTAAGTAGATCTCCCTCTAACCTTCGAGTAAACACAGGTAGACCAACTTGAGCTGGGAAAACAGACAAATTATTACCCAGGTATCTCTCACAAACCTTCCTGGCGAGAATGTGTGTTAAGCATGTAACAAACTTGACAGAGACTCGGGTATTTGCAAACATCCATATACTAAACCCTCGTTAAAGGGCAGAATTTTGGTGCTAATATGTTTATTAATTGGAATGGTGAAATACAAAGGAAATCTATCAACAGTTTCATGGTGCCTGCTTTTATAATTTTTACACTCTGTTTACATATAATTCTTACAACTCTTTTTATATTTGCAATGATAGTGTTGCATACACCCTGCACTAAAATTGGATTTAAATGAAGCCTTTTATAACTAATAGTGTGGATTTCTTGTGTATGCTCTCTTTGGTAGGAAAAGTGACAGTGATTTACAACAAATTATGTAATTAGCTAGTGCTTAATGTGTTAAAAAAATAAGTGTCAGAGCTCTCGTCAGGAGGCCACTGCAGCTTGCACCACACATTGCCTCTGCTATGTTGCCAATGATAGTAACATCACAACTACTAACCAGCTCACTCAGGCCTTAATTTGAGCCGGTGGTTGCCAGTGCCGAGCACCGACACTTAATTCTCAACACCGTTGCTTGTGACAGTCTGACACATGGTGGCTCTGTCAGGCTAGTTTAATGATGACCACAACAACAGCAAATTCTTAATTCAATATACGTTTAAAAAAATGACTATTACCTGCCGCCCAAGCCATTTGTATCGTTTTAGGGGCGTGAAATAGTCCAAAGCATCACACTTGTAGTCAGTGCTTAATTTGTTTAAAAAAATGAATGCCAGCGCTCACTTCAGGAAACCACTGCGGTGGCACCACAAATTGTCCCTGCCAGCGCTGCCAATGATAGTAACAACACAACTACTACCCATCACACACCTACAAGTGTGATAATTCAGACTATTCCAGATCCCCAAAGCTTTAGAATGGCTTGGGCGTACGTAATAGTAATTTTTTAATGTATCTTGAATTAATAATTAATTTTTTTTGTGGTCATCTCTATATTAGCCAAACATTGCCACCTTGTGGCAGACTGTCACAAGCGCTGGTGTTGACAATTAAGTGCTGGTGCCAAGCACCAAAAACCACAGGTTCAAATTAAGCACTGCTTTGCACGATTGAACTTCAAACATTTTACAGCTTAATAGCGTGTCTTCAGGACAAGGCTGGACTGCGCCTATGTGGCTAGGGTTAATTAATAGGGTGGCCTGAACTTTTTCTTAGGTATGGGGTTTGCTGTATTGTCTACATCGGTCAGTGCACTCCAGTCCTTCCTGGAGTCATGGACTGTACTCTGTCCGGCCTCTATCCACATTTTCTGTGTTTTACTGTAGCTATTTTCCTTGGTTGTTTTTCCAGCAGTTAGTTCTCATTCCTCCATCCCTGCTGCTGGAATGTGTGTCATCTGATATGGGTTATTTGTTCATTGTGCGAACCTTTCTACTTGATGAGTGTGCTTAAATATTTTGTTATTAATACGGCATTGGGATAAATATAGCAGCCATATAGACACGAAATACCAAGGATGGGCAATGTTTTTAAATAAACCACCCCTGGAAATGTGCCCTTGCGTCTTTAACCCCTTCGATGCTGATGACGAGCTCAGCTCGTCATCAGCCACGGGTGACGTGTGCGGATGACGAGCTGAGCTCGTCATGTATCGCGGTTAATTGAAAACAGCCGCACAGCGCAAAAATAACCGCAGCAGTGATGCGGTTAATGGCCACACTTCATGATTTTTGGAATGAGGAGCAGTCTTCTTTCGGCCTGGAATTGCACTGCATTCAGGTCTGGCCCAGAGCTGGGGGATACTTACACACTGAAAGGTCTTTGCAGCTGAGGAGACCCCCAGTCTGCCCACACTTGCAGACGATCACCTTGTATGAAAATGGGCACTCCCCCTTGGCTCATCCGGTCCCTAACCGGACCTAGAGGGTTGCCATAAATGATGCCTTCCGGTTTCACGGTGTGAAAGGACGACAAAGCTACGAGTAGAGACTGCCTCCCTGCACATAGGGTTAGCCTCGCTCAAAGTCACGTGGGGCCAGCCATCTTTGGTGAGGAAGGATGTCCTCACCCACAACTAACTGTTCAAGTTTTGTTGCACCTAAAGCTGGTTGAACTATTTATACCAATGAAATGTATTTGAATCCATCCAGTGCAAAGTACAAGGAAGCACCATGTTAAACTGTTCGTACGTAAAGCACAGCGACACCTATTAGATCTTGTTTACTCTATATCAAACTGCAAAAATTGAAAATAAAATAAAATGAAAAAGAATGAATAAATCTAGATTTTTTTCATGATCCAATGGTCTAGTCTCCACTGTTCCCAAACACGTCATCATTGATCCAGATCTCAAACAAGTAGTTCAATCCCTCATGCAAGTGAAGATGGACTTTGGTATCTCGCTACTCTTAAGGGGCCACAATCTACACTCCGCCCTCATTAAAACAACCCTCCACGCTGTGGTCTGGAAGACAAAGGGAGCAAGACATGTTGACCACATTTGCCCATTTTTATCTCACTAACGTAGTTTCCCACTGAAGCAAGGATTATCTTCCAGGAGTTGTGGTAGGTCAACCCCACCCTTGGAGTTCCCGCGCCCTTCTTCTTGAGCTCCTAACTTTTAAGAAGAATCCAACTCTAAAGCAATCCTTTCATGGAAGTGCGACCTAGGTGTGGAACAGCACTCCATCCATCATCCATATTCAAGAACTGCAACACCTAGTGTTCCAGCGCCACCACAAAAAATGAATACTATGTTGGGAACGTCCTTAATCTTAAGGTATCACCCCAAAACTTTGAAAATAACACTTCCCAATTATTAGTTCTAAAAATGAAATACTTAAAAAATGGAACACTTCGTTAAGTGCTTGTGCCCAAAATAAATTGGAGAAAGGACAGTGTAAAAGAGGTACAGAGTTTAAGGGTTAGGGTTTGAGGATATAGGGTACAAAGTATAGAGATTAGAGACGGTTATGGGGATATGGGTTGAGGATAGGGGACCTGTGTTGTAGGGTTATGGGTTTGGGGGACAGGGTTAAGGGTTAAGGGCAATAGGCGTAGGCTAAGGGGGTTTAGGGTATTGTGTTGGAGGTTAAAGTTATGAGGTACAGGGTTAAGTGTTTGGGATACAAGGTGTAGGATATAGGGGTATGAATTAAGGATTTGGGGTTACAGGTATAGAGTTAAGAGTCAACAGTATAAGAGTTTGGGATATAGGGTTAATGAGTTTCTGATTTAAGGTATACTTATAAGGGGTTAGGGGTTCAGGATATCAGTGGTCGGGTTAGGAACTTGGGGTATAGGGCAAAGGTTTTATGGGTGAGGCGGTTAAGGGTTACAGATGTCTATGACCTATGTGATAGAGGTTAAGGGAATGGGGTCATTGATTGGGGGTTAAGGGGATTGGTGTAGGGTTAAGGATTTATGGTTAGGATATAGGGGTGTTATTATAGGGTTATATTTAAAGATATAGGTAAAAGATTGCAGATATTTGGTTACAGGGATGGGTTATAGGGTAAAGAGGTTGGAGTAAAGGGTTAACCACTATAATTACATTTGCTTAGTGAGTTGCCAGAAACACGTTTAAGATGTGTTGATAAATGTTATTTATTTTCAGCCTAATTGTGAAAAATAGAAAATAAAAAAAATGTTTTTGAAAGCAGCATCCCACTTACTGCATGTTAAGGAGAGGATGTAGCCTTATTGCTAGAGCGGTCGACCTCAAAGCTGGGGAACCGGGTTCGAGCTCAGCAGGGAAGATCAACATCCTGTGATTCTGTGCAAATCAGTTAATCTCCCTGAGCCTAACAAAAATGAATGTGTCCATCTGTAACTAAACTAGTGCTCATGTAACTCGCTCTGATACCTGATATATTCGTGTCGAGTTTGCGCTGTATAAAACGCTAAAAAAGGAGCAAGCTACTAATTCACAGTGATGTAATTAGAAGTGTTAAAAATTAACGAATGCTATTATTGGTTAAAGAGTTGAATTAATAAGGTAAAACCAATTCTAACATTCACAATGATAGTTTTGGTTACTAATATTGTAAATATTGTTTATGTTAATGGATTTGAACACTTGGTTAATGCTTGCTGTGTACTAAATTGATACTGTGTGTAACTATACCTTATAAGGTCCAAATTATGTATATGTATTACCTATGTAGTATTTATTAATTTAAATTTTTTTGTTGATGTGGCACACACTTTGACATACACAATTTCAGGGTGCATAACAGTACATAACAAATGTTCTTCGTACATGAATGTATTTTCTCTGATTTTGATCTTGTGGGCGCTCTTCCCCCCTGAGTCTTGTCTGAAGTATATTAAACTGCTAATAAATTAACAAAATTGAAGCTTTGGGGCCAGCCAAGTCTTTATTGCTTTCCTGAACATCATTATCCATTTTGAGAGCATGCTGCCAGTTAGGGGGACAACCTGACACCAAGTCAATAAGGAACCTGTCTCCAATCCTGAACGTTTCAAGTAGAGATCTTTTGTTTACATGTGTGTTAGTAGACTAATTGTTTCTGTGGAAGCAAAACGGCAAACCCCAAAGTTAATTAGGCTATCACACAAAAGTCTAGGCCTGGAAATAGTGTTTATAATGACCTGAAGGGAGGTCACCTTGTCCAGAGCTTTGGTGCTGGAAACCATGGTTCGAGCCTCGGGTCGCGTACACATCCTGTGATTCTGGGCAAATCACTTAATCTCCCCGTGCCTGAATGTGTAATGTAAATACGGTGCTACTGTAAAGCGCTCCAATAACTTCGGGTCGAGTTCCCGTTATATAAATATGCGAAAAAAAAGAGCTTGCATGCAGGTTCAGATGAGCTCCATCCAAGGCATATTTGTAGAATAATGGATCCGTTCCACCAGTAGTCCATGTGGCTCATCCTCCTTACCCCCAGTGTAACTTTTAACATCTACATAGTATAATGCCACTGCTGGAATGAGAGCACATGCCTCCATAGACAGCAGCCTCCAGGTTCTATTCTTTTCAGTCCCATCTAAATTTTAAAAAGTGTACCTCCTTAATTAACACAATTAGTTATCAATTAAACAAATATTAATAATTAAAAATCACATTTCATTTAAAAAGGTAAAAATGAATGTACTAACTAAATGTTACAGCTATAAAACCTAAATCCCCAAACAAAAAAAAAAAAAATAATTACCAAAAAATATTTCTCAATTAATAAATGAATATTAATGATCAAGTAATGATTAATTAATTTAAACTAAATTACTTTTCTCTCTCAACCCCAATAAACACCAAAACACACAGCTAAACATATTTACACAATTTCATTACTAATTTTTCATTAATAAATTAATATCAATTAACAAATCATTCATTAATTACAAATAAATTACCTCCCACCATATTCCCCTATAAATGGCACCACCAATTTCTTAAAACTTGACACAATTGACATAATTAATTAACAATTAATGAATTATTAAGTAAAGATTCACAAGCAAAATATCAATAATTATTAATAAGTGAATTCACACAATTAACACCATAAAATAAAATGTAATAAATATCGTATTAAAAATATTAATAAATGTATTAAAATTAAATTACTTCCCACCATACTCCCCTAGCAACCCACAACCCACTCCTAAAAAAAGAACACAATTAACATAATTACCAACTAATTAATAATAATTAACAACCAATTAATAAATAATTAATAATAAATGAATTCCCACTATTATTCAATAAAAAATATTAATAATGTAACTATAATTAAATTACTTCCCACCCTATTCCCCTATAAACCCACAACCCGCTCCTAAAAAATTACACAATTACATATATACCAATTAATAATCAATAAAAATGAACAGCCAATTATTAGTTAATTAATAATAAATTAATTCCCACAATTAACACTATAAAATCAAAATTAAATAAATACTAATAAATACAAATTAATATCCAATGTATTATAATTAAATTACTTCGATATTTTTTAAAACAATATTTCTTACCTTAAATTCGATATTCTTGACCACGAAATTCTTGCAGTCGATATTTCTGTATCTCGATATTCTGCACTCGATATTAGTGCAAGTTGACATTTCCAACTTGATATTCTGACCCTTTACCCTAGCCGAGAACTATAAAAGACAGAATAATGACATAATACTATCAGCCGCATTATGCAACATGGTGTCTTTTATCGCCGCATAATTTACTCAACCCTGCCACATAATTTTACCATCCCCGTTGGCCTACATCCAGTGGCCTTGAATTTAAGGAATAAAAGTAATGCCCCCAACATGCAGAAACTTTTTTTCCTTTGCACCAGGATCGTAGATTGATTCCCTGCCTGGGACTGTTATATTACACATTGCAAACCTGTTCTGAGAAATCCAAGTGAGGGCATAGATAAGCCTGGGTGACTACTACTATGACCTTGCGGCCCACTGGCAGATGGACTGTCAGTCAAGCGACCGGACTGGGAACCGAAACTGGCCCTGGCAAACTGCTCGGCCGACTCCCTGGGGGGGGATGGAGGGTGGTGCGCCTGTGCTGTATGCTAGGGCCGATTTTTTTCACAGGGGCCGATATTGACGCCCCCGGTAACAAAAACAGCCCCCAGGGGCCCAAAACTGGCCTCCACCCTGCCAGCCCACCAGGGAAACGCCCGGTGCCCGCTAAGGCCAGCCCAGCCATGCAGTCAAGGTATTTCAAAGACGGAGCCAGCTGACTTTCTGCTGTCTGGAGCCCCACAAGTCCCTCACCTACAAATGGGATGGGCATACTGTGAGTTTGGCTGGCAGGGCATCCAACGTTTTTTAGAAGACGACCAGCATCTGCCAAACTCAAAATGGTACCCTTAGTGTTCTTTTGCTGCTCAATGCAATTGTGTGTAAAAAAAAGTTCTACAACATGTAAACTTGCATAGAAAGGTTCTGCATACTTTTTACAGCTTGGCTGGGTTTGATTATGTGAAAATGTTCTCGCTATGTGGGAAAAGTCATCTTGCAATTCAAACAAAGGAAAATATACTTAGCTCGGGTGACGGAAAAGACAATATAGTAAACTCTGCAACCTACACACTAGAGGAAAAATACCTTCAAATATCCTTCATCTACTCTACAGGGTGGTATTGACGCCTCCACTGAAGCATTTCTGATGAAAGCAAAAAGCACTGCTCCCACTAGGATTTACAGTAACGCCTCTGCATTTAGCCTCTATCATATCTTTACAGGTATGTCTGGAGAGGTGAGGCAAACACCTTCAATAAGAAGCATGTCTTTGGTAGCAGGGGCACCCCTCTACTTACATTCAATCTTGGCAGTGTTAGCACGACATCTCCATTTGCAGCATGTAAATAAGGCTGTTTCTTTGATTTCTTACTGTATTTCAGCCTTTCTTCATTCTGTCCTATGAGCAACCACATCAAAGATAGAATAGGATAACAATGTAGTGCTTTTTAACATACTTAATTATAATAAATGTGTTTAGAGATGTGGGAGTTGTGCTTCTATATACCTTTATCTTTTGTGTCGGGAGACATACATGAATTACGAGTATGCATTCTGTACTCACACCTCCATTCATAGATCTATCTGTTGAGTTAGAACCTTGAAGTTACACGTGTCTTGTGGTCTGGGCACGCGACTCCATTCATAGCATTTGTGTGAGGGGGTGAGGTACTCAAGCTCCCTTTTAAATTTAGACCTGAGAGAGCATGGCTTCCCTTTGAACTGCAAGAATTGTTCATGGATTCAGGGCTGCCTCCCGAGTGGGATTTAAAATGCACTTTATTGGGATTGAAAAGTCCCCTGTATGGTGACGGACATCCACCCCTGCCCTAGATGCCCCGGTTGCATGATATCTGGACCCCGGTAATGATTTGTAATAATGCCCGAACACAGATTATGTGTGTGCACAATAATCTAGGGCTGTTTTATGGTAATGTAGTCTTATTAATTGGGAGGGGTGCATTAAGCATTACCCTGGTGATGGTAGACGGCTACTGCCCTTACTGGGAATTAAGTGACTTGAGCAATATGGTGGTAGCATACCCATTTTGTTTTCAGTCGAAATCAGTGGTAGGAAAAGGACTTTTCACCTATGTCACTGGAGTGGTCCCTACTGGCCTACTCATGTTGAGTTCTGTGGCTATGTACATAACTCATGGATTGAATTGTGTGTAGAGATAGGCAGCATGTGATACTTACATGTGCATGTTGGAAAGCATGTGTGTGCCTGTGGATGGTACATGACATGTAGGCCTGTGGGTTCCATTTTGGAAAGACTGGGCCCGCAAAGGCTAGTGGAGTAGAGGACTGTAAAGTCCAGACAGGAGATGTGGACTGCTGCCACTACTGAGGGCTGGAGTAGGACTGTCTGAACTGGGGTGGCAGAGTGGGCTAAAGAACGGTGATGGATTAAACCCAGATCAGTTGACTGGGGGTGAGTGCTTGTATTGTCAACGCTCCGTCCATCATTTCCTTTGCTTTTTCTGGAGTAGGACAGCACCCAATGAAGGAAGGGAAGAAGGGCATCCTCTCTGAGCATCCAAGGTCTCTTTGATACCAGGGTGAGTTACTGGTCAGTGGGGCCTGGGCCCATTGTCAGGGAGATGGTGAGACTGATATGGTTGCCAATGTGGACCAGGAAATCTTGGGGGAGAGGAAGACTCAGGCCTTTGAACCTTTATAGGGCACGTTTAAGTGGAGGGAGAGTGCCAGGTGTGATTCCCAGTTACTCCCTTGGACTGCTGTTGGTCAATCAGAACTGAAGCCTCGCCTGCTGTGGCAGACTCTCCATTTGACAAAGGCCAGTGCAGAGGAGGAAGGACTTCAAAGCAGCTGACACCCATCACCTGATTGTCAAAGGATCAGGCACTAAATCGCATGTGTCTGGATTTGCAGTATAAAAGTTCGGAGCATGAGTCCCTAGCCACGGCCCGTGCAGGTAAGAACGGTGAGGCAGTGGGGCCAGGTGGGGGGAATTTCAACAGAAGACGACGAGGGAAAATGAATAACTTACTTAATTTTCCCTCGCCATCATTCTGCGAAATCCCCCCTCCCCACCCAGCCCCTTGCATGGACCACAGAGGGGATCACAAAGACTTCTAGCTCCTTGAATCGGGACTAGGGGCAAGGTCTTCTAGTCTCTCTGCCAGGTGAGGGAGCAGTCACCCAGGAGTCAAGACCACTTGCCCTGAACTTGGAGCACCAGCCTTCAGCCTGGCTGCCAAGACCAATGTACCCTATGAGAACAAGGAAAGCGCCTGAAAGGAGCGAGGACCATTGGGGTTCCTGCCGAGTGGATTCGGATGAGCAAAGAGTGATATGCCTAATTTGGTCTGGACTGTTGCAGCAGCACCTGTCAGCAACCCCCATATGCCAGGTATGGGGGCCACTGTGAAGTAAAGGTCATCACCCTGGTGCAGAGCCAGTCAGCGACTCCCGTATGCCAGGAGGGGGCCACTGTGAAGTGAGGGCCATCTCAAATGTGTAGAGCCACCAGCAACCCCTGTGTGCCAGGAGGAAGGCCGCCATGGAAGCAGGACCTTTGCATGGGTCCTCTGTGCCCAGACCGCTGTGAGGAATGCTTACCGGTTGTGAGGAGCCGCAGTGGAGGACGTTCCACGCAGACGTAGAATGTCCATAGACTGGAGGAGGCCTGATGTGTCATTGGGAAAAGACTGTGATAGGTTGTGGACGATCAGCCTCGGGAGGACGGAGAACACTGTGATGCAGCCGGGTCCTCCTGCACTTGCCGACTGCCCTTAGGTCAAGTATGACTGTTTGAGGCAAGCAGGCTTGCTGTGGATTAGCACAAACTTTGCGTGTAGCGCTGTGAAACTTGACTCTTAAGGTCAAACTGAGGTTTTGTAGTCTGGGCACTAGAGTGGGCTGCATCTGGCAGTCGCCTCTAGTATCAAGTATAACAAGTCTCACTAAGAAGGGATGGTGGGGCTCGGGAAAACTGCCAGGACAACGCTAACGCTCTAACCTTAAGAGACTGTGGCTGTTAATTAGTGTGTTACCTCTATGCTTTGTGTGCTCACATTAAAATACAATTTTTCCCATAAAAGCAAGTATTTGACTGGACAATCCTATTGTTGTTAGTGTGTGAGCCTTAAGCCTGTGCATGCCTCACACCTCATTATTCACAAATAGAGGGACCAAGGGCTTTTATACATGAGGTCCAGCACAGTTGCCCAAATGCAATATGAAAATTAAAGTTGTGCTGTTCCTAAATGATCAGAATGTAGCAATATACAAAGGACATAGGCTACAGAGTCAAAGAGATGGGAATTCATTTCTTTGGAATGTAATGCCCTCACACACCCAGTTGGGTGTCATGCTTCATAATTGGGCTGCTCCTCGACTGGCCGGTGCTGCAATGCATGACGGGCTCCCGATTAGGGGCACTTTGGCGGAGATCATTTTCCAATTAGCCGTTATGCACACACTATACACAAACTAAATCTCTCTCTCCCACTGCACCAAACAGCTACTTGGAAAAAGATCTCCGCCAAAGTGCTCCACATCTGGAGCCTGCCAGGCATTGCAGCGCCGGCCAGACGAGGAGCAGCTCGATGAAGCATGACACCCACCTGGGTGTGTGAGGGCATTACATTGTATACCCATCTCTTTGACTCTGCAGCCTACTGTCCTTTGCATATTGCTAAATTCTAGATCATTCAGGAACAACACAACTTTAATTTTCATAAATGCCTCACACCTACCTCACCCTCGAAGAGCCTTGGACTGCTCGACCCACACTACCACTGAGAGTTAAGTGCTAAGAAGGAATAGTACTTGGCCCAGATACTCCGGGCCCATAGGAGACCGGGCCCTGGGTCATCAGGAGTAAAAGGCGTCACCTCCCACAGTTGGGCCTAGTATCTCCTGCTAGCCCCGTGGCCATCTGAAAGGGGTTTGCCACACCTCCTCAGTTATTCACTGTCAGTACATCATGGGGTGCTCCCATTTGCAGGAGTTTGGAGGCGTAACTCGCACCTTTCTACTATGTCTGGGGTTACCTGAATGTAGAGGTGTGTTTGAGTGAAGCGTGGCTGTCATCTCCATTACCAAAGATGTCTGGCAAATATGGCAAACAGCTCAATTAATCCTATGTTTGGGGGCGGCCTCGTTCCCCTGATTTTAGCATATGTTTACGGAAAAGGTCCACCTCTTCCATTTTAGAATGTTTCTTGTTGTGGAGCGTGAACTTCTCGGCAAAGGGCGCGTGTTTGCGTGCATTTATCATACCTCCGTGTACAGGAATGGGTTCTACAGAATAGTTCGCGGATATGAGTGACAAGCACCTGGCTGCACCTGCCTCCCAGCCTCCCACGCAGGTGTCTACGCTGCCAATCTCTGCGTGTGTTTACGTCGCCTGAGGGAAGACATTCAGACCAGACTCCTACACCCTGTCTGTGAGTTCAGAAAGGGGTGGGCGGGGCCAGGGCTGAGGAAAATCCCCGAGATTCACCCGCCCCGAGGCAAGCTGCACCGGAAACGAACGCGCTGTAAAAACTCCCTAAGGCTGGACGTGTTTGTCATTCGTGTAACAAGAGCTGCATGTGTCACTTCGCAAGAAAAAGTCCCAAGCAGGGAAAAAGGGAACACTGGGACTTAGTCACGGCCAGTGACACACAGACGGCCGGAACGCATGGATACAAGGAGACGGGTTTAGAACAGACGCAGGCGCGCGCGCACGCGCATGGATACAGGCAGGTGTATGGATACAGACAGACCTATTTACGAACAGGCGAGCACAGAAAAACAAGTACAGCCAGGCAGTGCTTGAAATGGAAAAATAGAAGTGCATGTACTCTCTAACAGAGTATTTGCTTGTTTCTGAGACGTGCCGGTACTCTCCCATTAAAATGTATTGCAGTAGGTCAGAGAAGTGCTTGTACTCTCCCTCTCAAAAGGTAAAAGTGCAGGTACTCAGTACCGGACACATACATGCCAATAGACCCGATTCAGGCGCCTGAAATTGCATTTTCTACAATAGGAGTCAATGGGGAATTTTCATTCTCCCGATTTTTTATTTTAAATCTCCCACATCCCTGTCCTAAAATGTTGGCATGTATGCGGACAGTACTGGCCCATTTAAAGCACTGCAGCCAGGCATATATACAAACCGGCCGACATATATGGCTATAGACAGGCATACATTTAAAGTCACACCCAGATACATGCATGAACACACACACGCATTAACAGGAAAGCATAAAAGCAAAAACGCACATACACAAACATGCCCGACACTGGATATGTACAAGACACAAATATGTAATGCAAGCACAGAAAAACTGCCCAACACACGTGGATTTGGACGTATTTACATAGAACACATGTGCATGTACAAAACCGCACTCTAACAAATACACACATGCATACACATACAGAAATATTTACAGACAGGCACCCACACACTTCTGGATAAAAAATGAATGGTACAACACAAGGATAAAGAAGAAATTATTTTCAGAGGTACACACGGACCTGTCATCTCACACGGTGCCGTGTGTCACACGATATCAGCTCTTTTTACACAGTCTTCCAGTGAAACAGCTGATATCGCAGGAACGGAGACAACGTGAGCTGGAAACCTCCGTGCAAGAGTTGGTTTCCAGCTTCTGCGTGGAGGCAGTGCACAGCTAATGTCCATCGTGGGTTTTGCATTTTTCCCACACCATCAGCGGCAAACGTCAAACATTTCGTTTATTTCTTTGAGGAAAAGGAGCGGGGCAGTGGGGACAGAGTATTGGGCAGTGCTCAGCCCAAACCCCCTTCAGGACCAGTGAGAGTAATTGGCTCAAGTCCCCGACCCTCCTCAGACCTCCTAGCCCCCTCCTCTCACATTGTGAGATTTTTCTTAAAGTTGGGAAGTCTGACACACATACAAACGTATGTGGACAACTCTCATATGCAACACACAAACACAAACCAGCATGCATGCACACATACTGCTTCACTCACATAAAAACAGACAAACAAGGTCATAGGCACGGATCTAAACGTGTGTCCAATATAAAAAGACAAATATAGCTATACATAAACACACAAAACCAAATACAAAGATCCCCACATACATTTATACTTCTTCAAATGCATATTTTGATAGAGACACACGCAGGGGTGTATCTACCAATGGGGAAAGAGATACAGAGGCAACAGGGCTCAGGGGTCCAAGGGCCCTCTGCGCCCCCTGTGCAAGGCTGTCTTTCACTACCAAATCACAGGTTAGATGGCCCATGCAGCTTGCTCGCTCAGGTCCCATGGCACCTTTGCTACGTTACTGCACACATGCGCAATTAAATACACACATGCACAGACCTCCTGACATTCATGGTACAGGCAGCAAGTTTCACAGATAGGCACAGACAGAAACTCACATACACAATGGATACAGAAAAATGCATACATAACCAAACATCCACACACACTCACGCAAACTTACAAAAAGTTCTTTCTCTGTACCAACACGCAAGCTCTGGAACACGCTACTGCAAACAGTACACGCAAGCTCTGGAACACGCTACTGAAACAATAAGGATCTTCAGCAATCACCTACATTTCAGGAAAGCAATACAGATTGTTCGCCAATTGATGATTTAAACTTAACTAAGGCAAAAATTATATGGGTTTATTTATGCAATTTGCAAATCTATTTCTTACTCTCTTTTCGCATCCCATCTCACGTCAAGGATGCTTCAAAATGCTACTGCAGCAAGTTTGGAGCATACCTCCCAGCCTCAAACTGTCACCAAAATATATTACACTGAACTCAGACCTCAAGCAAAACTCTTCCCACCATGCTAAAGAAAAGGAGTAGCTATTTATTCGGTCAACCATGGCACATTTTTGGGCTCGGTTAGGCTTAGGAAAGGCCTCTAAGTAAGTTACACACACATAACAACTCATGTACATAAATACAAACAAATTCACATACTAATAGAAATGCATACACCTAAACACAAACACACATACAAGTCACACACACACACACACAAAAATGCAAATAGGCGCAGACACTCACATGTTCCATCTAATTAGCACTGATAAAAAGGCATATTGGTCAACATCTGAGTGCCCCATGCAGACATAAGTATAGAAGCTTGCATGGCCACTTCTATAATACATAAAGAACCAGCACTATCTCAAGGCGGTGTTCCCTCATTTGCATTTGGATGCAGCCCTATGCAAATGATGACATTTTCTGCCTCTGTACCTGTGCTGTACTATAGACGTGAACAAAATCACAGTGGCATTCAGGAGGCACACTGATTGTGCACCACATAGATGTGACTGTGTCAAACTATAGAAATGGACACAAAAGCAAAGAGGCATTCAGGAGATTAACTACTGCCTGCTTCCTCTGACGTCATTCGACACAATTCCCAAACACAAAGCTGTTCAACTCTAACAGCCCCCCCCTTTGAGGAGTCGATAACTTGCCAATGGTTTGCAGCAGCACTTAACTTGCAAATTGCAGTTAGGAGGAACCCTCTTTATCATCCTTTTCTTAGTGCGAATCGGAATGAGTCAGTAAATCAATTTTGCAATTCAGAAAGGTTTTACCAAATCACACAATGGGTTAAGGAGATAACAAAGACCCATTTTGCAGATGCAAGCCATGTTATTTTAAAAGAAAACAGTGGTTCATGTGGGCACTTATTGATTAATATTAGTGATTCATTTAGTGAATCCAGTGTTCAAGGCCATTACTCAAGCAGAGACAGACGAGAGCAGTTCTCCTGGGAGTCACAGGCATGAATATTTTCCACAGCAGATTGACTCTGCATCTCAGATTGGATTTTTCCACACTGGATTCACTACAGAAACGGACTGACATTTACCGCAGTAATTCAAGGTTCCCCATTTATCCTTGGCTTTGTCCAAACACGTGACACCGTCTTCTGGATATAGGATCTTAACCCTTACTACATCAAATACCATTGAATGCCAGTACCCGCTCCTCCATAGGTGCCCGGCCGGGCCCTATGTGAGTTTCCTTGACTACCCCTCACTCCCACAGGTGTTCACCACACTAACTGTCAGTCATCCACAGGTGTTCCTTCATTGATAGGTTCTGATGAGACCCCACATTGTTAGCTGGGTCGAAGCGTCGTCGACAACTTGAAGCGAACCAATTCCCACTCCCTATTATTATACTAGGAGGCTGCTAACATTTATGGTGTATCCATTGAATGGGTGTTTCTGTAACAACATTGAAACCGTGTTTTATATCACAAAAGTCACAATTGATACTCATAGGTTTCATCTTTTTTTCACTTGGGACACTCAGCACTGAAAATGTATAACAAATGTGAATTTTCATATATAAAACAGTTTGTTTCTCTACACACTCTGTGTTACATGTCCTTTCTCTGACATTTCTATACCCCCATTTAACTGCGATTGTGCTGATATATATATTGCAATAATAATCATTATGTGCCCACATAAACCACCATTTTTTGTCTAAATTGTAAGCACCCTGGTTCCATGTGAGTAGGGTGTTCCTTGTGTTTTCTTACACAATGTTATTTTTCAAATCACAGCTTTCGACACCGCAATATGCCTTTGTACATCATGCCCACCATCTATAGAGAGAAAGAAAAAAATCTGTCAACTAGCTGTAGTCCCTAACCTGCATGGGGCTATGTGTGCCCATATGCTCATTATGATACCCACACACATGTACATGTATTTTCTTGACTTAAAGGGCAGGTGGAGGCCCTCCCATTATTTAATCCACCCTGAACAAAATCTGAGTTCTTTTGTGCTATTTCAAGGGATATCTTATCTCCCATGCTTCACGCATCGATTGCTAAGAAACAGTGCTCACAAAACAGCAGACAAGAAGGCCAAATCCTCCCACTTTTCTCTTCATGAGTCATCCAGACTCCCCAAGACCCTGAAGCACAAATGCTAACTACCCTCTCTTTGGGCTTCCAACTAGCCAGGGCTAACCCTAGTAAAGCTCTGCTATAGATAGCAGTGAATACCTCATTGATACACCCCCAATGATGGATGTCCACTTGGTAAGGACTCAGAGTTCATGCCACTTAGATGAGGTGCACAAGCACATTAGAAAAGACTGGTTTACTCAAGAAGCAGCTCTACTAGTTGATCTCCTGCTCAATGGTTCATCCAATCTCATTCCTGCCCAAACGGCGAGGCTAGGGGTAGAGTTGCCCAATTAATTCTTGAACTGAGGAAGATAGGTTCTCCCGTAGAGAGATGAGGCCCTAGTGCACAATTCATCACGCTCTATTGTAGTACATCAGAGTCTCTCTGGGCCTCATCTGCTGTTTATGTTCTTGAAGTGCCTTCTCGAAGGATATTCCATTTTTTCTTAAACAGCTGGTTCCAACCTGTGTTTCTGACTAGACGTGGGCAGGATGGCACATACTCTATAGCTCTGACTTGGGAATCTGCAGAGTACCACACTGTAAGATACTGTGTTCTTCTTCAGCCCAATAATGCTTATCAAGGTATACGACTTGCACCATGTGGGATATCACAATCTCCATTTGGCCATTGGTATTGATCTCCCTTCCTGACTGGCTCCATGTAGGATATCTCTGTCGGTTTGCCATTGTCTTGTTCTGGCATTGCTTAATTTGAGCCTGTGGTTTCCGGTGCTCGGCACCAGTACTTAATTGTCAGCACCAGTTCTAGTGATAGTCCACCACATGGTAGCGCTATCTGTCCAATTCTGAGATGAGCACCACAGCAGTGTTTGATAAGTAAATATCCATTAAAAAAGAATAATACATGCCGCTCATGCCATTATTTTAGCTTTGGGTGGCCTTGAATAGTCTGAATTGTCACACTAGTAGGAGTGGTAGTTGTGTTGGCACTGTCATTGGTAGCGCTGGGTGGTGCAGGTTGCAGTGGCCTCCTGATATGGGCCCTGGCACTAACTTTTTTACAAATTAAACACTGCTTGTTAGGTTCATCTGATTGTCCTGAGGCAGCATATCCTATGCGCCGTTCTGCTGATCCAAGTGTCCGACTGTCCCAGTGTAGGGTGTCTGTCCTAGTGTAGGGTGTCGCATTGTCCTAGTGCCATTATAGGCAACACTCCCCACCCACTGTCAGAGCATGCATGATGACATAAATAAATACACAACACAACTTTTGTTTGGGGGAAATATTGCTGTAGGTTTACTCCATACAAAAGTATGCAATATGGTAGGTTATCTTACGGGCGATCCAAGGGAAGGCATCTGTAACAAACCTATGCTGCCCCGCCCACCTGATGAGCCAAGCATTGTGGAGAACCCAATCAGTGCTACACCTTATGGGGTGATCCTCTTCCTGGATCATGTGACACATTGGTCCCTTATTACTCAAGCCCCTTTCAGGGCAGAGCGTAGCAAGGCAAGCCCCTGGTTGTTCAGATCCACAACCGCCCGACGGGCTAACGCGGTGCCAATGTAATTCTTCCAGGACCCTCCCATGAGGCTCCTGGGATTTGGCTCTGGCACCCCTATTGTGCTCCTGCAGAGGTACCATTCTGTACCCATATGCTTCCAGATTACCCTGTAACTCCGCCTGCAACGACAAAAGAAAACATCACAATGTTTGATGTACTTTGCCTGCCAGCCCCACGCCTGGTAAGCGGTATGGTGGGAGATGGTGTGTCTGGCGCAACGAGGACGCCAGAAAGGGGGGGGAGGTATAAGTACCCTACCCCGATCTCTGAGCGCCAGAAGTGATACACCTAGCGTGCCAAGGCAAGGCAAGGGGGGGGGGGACTTATCCTCGAGTCCCACCACTAGAGGGGTGGTGTACATGTCTAATTGGCACTAAGAGGGCCGCCATTTTAGGGTGTCCCCCTGCGTGGGCCGCAGGCAGCCGCAATAAGTCTACTGGTGCTGCCCAGTGTATGTGACTTGTTTCGTGTAGGATGTGAGGTTCAGGATCCAGATTTTTCATGACAGGACGGATGAGACTCCAGCAAGCCCATCACAGACTCACTGACTGCTCTGTCGCATCAGTCAAGAATGCATGTAAACAGCTGAGGCCAGTGCCCCGGAGACAGCTCCATAAAAGGCAGCAACTTCCTGCTTTTCGGTGTCAAGTTTGAACAGTTTTAGCTGAGATTGACCGCATTTTTTTCCACCAGATTTTGAGAAGCGATATTATCAAACCGACACACAAACACACACCTTCTTTACGTGCATGTATACATGCCCCAGGGGAGCATACCTGGAGGAAGGCCGCTTTCAGGCACGTGGCCTCGCGGGAGCATGACTGGTATCCTCTGGGGGCGGCCATGCCCCCACCCCACGCCCCCTGCCCGAGGACTCTGATTGGACCTCCAGTTTTTGACACCGCGCGATCAAAACATGAGATTTGAAGCTGTGTGTTGTTTCCCAGCCTCGGGGTCTGCAGGCCCGGACCTGAGCCTGGGAGCAGAGCCGGTGAGGGGAAGGCTGCTGGGCCTGGGCTCGCCCCCGGTGACGCGCTCGGTTCACGACTTCCACACCTTGGTTTCTGAGGCTCCTGCGCTCTGTGCGCCCTCGGTACACACACATTCTCGTAATACGGGCTTCTTCTGCTGATCACGTGCCCTTCCGCCTCCCAAAGGGACTCTTCTCCTAGAGACCCTAAAACCCCCCTTTCAGGATGGATTTATTTATTTATTTATTTATTTGTGCATTTTTATATAGCGCGGACTTTACCCGAAGGCGTCAGAGCGCTTCACATTAGGAACAGAAATGAAACATAATGAGAAACATTGCAAAAGAACAGGTTACAAAAGCATACGTTACTTACATAAGGTAATAGTGACAATTGTGAGCAAACAAAATACACGAGGTAGTAAAAATTGTGAGCAACCAAAAATACATGAGGTAGTAAAGGTAATAGTGGCAATTGTGAGCAAACAAAATACTTGAGGTAGTAAAAATTGTGAGCAACCAAAAATACATGAGGTAGTCAAAAGTGCACAAGAGGAAAAGTGACAAGTGTGCAGTTATAAGAGAAAACAGAGTATAATTTGAGGTATAATACTGCAATAGGTGCTAGGCACAAGAACAAGCATTACGTAGGCAAGGTGGCACTTGTGCAAGTATCAAAGGTAAAAACATGTGAGAGGTAGCAACCGTGTGTTACAAGGGCAAAGTGGTGTGTGCATGTTACAAAAGGGCACCGAACACAAGTATATGAAGAATACTGCAAAAAGGCAGACACTCCAACCGCACCTCTGTATGAGTACTAATCATATGTGAGTCTCAATTTCGTGTGTTGAATTCGGAATGAGGTACATATTCCCCCAAAGTTATATGAAGCGACCTGCTGGCACAACCCAGCAATATTAAGTAACTAATAAATTGTTATACGAAGTAGGTACCCTTGTACCACTGAATGCCAACGAGATGGCAGCCTGGTTCGTGGAAGAGGGCGACACGGATTGTAGCTTTGTCTGTTCAGTGATAAATTGTCTTGAAATCCAATGAGGTACCACACAGAGACAAGCTTACAAGTACTGAACAAGTCATCTGATGGTTAATGTTAGGAGAACAAAAAGGAAGAAAACAAAAAGCCCTTGTTACATAATGTGAACTAAATAGGGGCAAAAGGCAAGGAGAGAGAGAAAAGGCCAAGAGAAGAGAGGTAACAGGTACAGAAAGTAAACGTACAGAATGAGAATACAGGTTACAGGCGGAAGGAGAGTGTACAGGTAAAGAGATCAGATTCTACAGGCAAAGAGAGTGAGGAAAGATAGAGAAAATGAAGGTTAGAGCCAGAGAAAGCAAAGATTATGAAGGTTACAGGCAGAGAACAAGGGATTGGGGAATAAAAAGATAAGTCACAAGCAGAAATAGTGAGGGCAGATGAATTGGAAAAGGTTACAAGCAAAGACAGAAATTACAGGCAAAGAAAACAGAGGTTTCAGGGAGAGAAAGTGAGGGTAGAAATTCTGTAGGTGATGTACAGCCTTTAGCATTTAGTGGATGTCAGTGGACTATCTGAAATGAATGTGGAAGCCCCAGTTCAGTTCCAGTGGGACTGTGTTGATCCAATCTCGTCTACAGCACTGCCAATTGGTATATTCATAAGGCTAATGTTGATAATTTACACAGTGTACTCCCCAAATCGATTTTTTAGGCTTACCTAACAGGCAGCGCAAGTAATCTGGTTAGAAAAGTCATAGTGTGCGCTTAACAATAACTTTCAGCCTGCGCATTGCTTACCATTGGTCAGTGATTTAGGGGGGGGAGGTCCACCCCAGGCAGAACTTTTTTGGGGGTGTCGGCGAGCGCAAGGTCAGTTGTCTTCAAAAAAAAAAAAACAAGCATTTACAATGCAATGGTTTTGCCTTTGTTAAAGTTAGAGCTATTGGCATTGCTCTTGACATTATTTTTATTTGTTTTTTTAACATAAATAAATGGCATTGTCATTTACAATGCCAATAGCTTAATCTCTCGCAAATGCCACACACAAACACCCACAGAGAGCCCCCCCCCCACACACACACAGAGCCCTCCACACACACACCCACACAGAGCCCCCCACACAGAGCCCCCCACACACACCCACACAGAGCCCCACACACACTGCGAGCCCCCCACACACTGCGAGCCCCCCCACACACACTGTGAGCCTCCCCCACACACTGTGAGCCTCCCCCACACACTGCAAGCCCCCCCCACACACTGCGAGCCCCCCCACACACTGCGAGCCCCCCCACACTGCGAGCCCCCCCCCACACACTGCGAGCCCCCCCCACACAGGAATGACTGGAGAAGGCCAGGCGGTGCGGCAAGTAAGGATGGTGGGGAGGGGCCCCTTGTCTGCCCCATTTTGTTCCGAGTCACAATCAGACACATTTACGAATAGAAATGTACCTTTACTTTGCAACGCAACCTGTCTTTTCGCAGGTGCAAAGCTTACATCTTTGGGAATGGCAGGCTTTGCTAGCACAACAATCTGGAGCGAGCTTCTCGTTCAAGTCAAAGGCTGCCTTCTCCCAAGCATTTAGCAAGGACCTCACTCTCCATCAGAAATGCTGACGAGAACTAAGAAAATAGGACTGGGAGTACATGATGTCTCCTTTGCAAATCCGTGTCCCCAGACAGCCGCTGCTTGCAGAGCAGCGACTGCACAGACGTCGAGAGGTGTCAAGCTCCAGGCGGCGGCAGCACGAACAGGCAGCGCGCCAAGGTACAGCGCAACATCAGTTTAAAATTGGAAACACCGCTGGTTGCTGCATGTGCGGCATGTGCGACATATGCGGCATAGCGGCGAAGTAAATCAAATCCAATCCGCTCTTAGCGCGCAGCACTTCAGTATTCCTGACACTAAATAACTGTTGATTAAAATGCTTACTGCGGACACGCATACGGAGCAGGGAAGGAGTAATCACTTTTGGTTGCACCTCGCAGGAAAGCAGTAGCACGTGTGAGGTTATTATTTTACAGTGAGCGAATTTGGTGCAGGTTTCACGCGCTCAGTTAACTCCAGCAATGTCTTTTAGATAGCGTTTGCTTTTTCATGTGTAAATATATCTCAAAATGATTTGCAGCAGGATAATCAAACGGGTCTTTGCAGCAGTATTGCATTGATGAACATGAGGACAAAGACTGGCAGACACTCGGGGCCTGATGTGCAAAGCCTTTTTTCAGTTACTAAGCATGTGTGTGTGCCCAACATTACAGGCTTTGTAACTCAAACAGGCAAGACGCAATATTGCACGGCGAGTAGGAAATGGCTTTTCGACTTGCAATGTGTACATTGAGAAAAAGTTACAAAAAAACGCAGTGATACATGTTGTCGTGCAGTGGAGCGCCTTTTGCCAGGTCACCGTTCTGTTTCTTATTGCTATATTTGGGTATTAAAGTGGTCCTAATGACGTGCACCCAATTCCCAGGCAATGTTAAAAAGTGTGGAAGTACAAAATAAAGAAGTGAAACTATTAACAAATGTACCACATTATGCTGCTTAATTTTCCTTTCCTTGCCGCACAATTTACTCAACTCTGCCGCATACTTTGGCCCGCTCCTGCCGCAAAATCCCAGTTGCCCTGCCTATAAACCAGTCCGACCCTGGGCAGATGTGAATGAGCAGTGCAAACGTGGCCTCTGCTGTGCACACGTGAAACTGTGGCAGCAGTCTGCACCTGGGCCCGTGCAGTTTTGCCCGGGATTAGTTTATGAGTCCATCATGCACCCATCATGGTTACGTACAAGGGGGAGCCGCCCTGGACTGGCGTACATCCTGCAACATTGCCCAGATTGCACGCATGGTACAGTTTGTAAATGGCTGCTTGCAGTAGAAGTCAGGCGCAGTTGAGTGTAATTGGATTCTGTTGACTGCCCCGTGAACAAAATGCTCAGATAAGGCGTAGTATGCAGCATGCATCATTGTTCGGTTAAGATGCATGGTGCAGTTTTTATATTCCCCCTTGTGGTAGGGGGCAAGTAGAATAGGGTGCAGTTTGTGGACTGTTCTTGCATCAATGCCCTGAAGAAGCAGCGGGTCCAGTTAGATGACTTTGCCTGTAACACCGTTCAGAAGATGGGCACAGGTGCAGTTTTTAGATAGCTCCTTGTAAGTGCGTCAGACAGAGTAAGGTGCAATTTGTGGACGGCCCCTTGCAGCACTGCCCAGGTGTAGTCTATGTTGAGTTTCATTAAGGTCAACGTTGAGGTACGGGTCTGGTTGCAGTTTGCAAATCTGTCCAGTATCAGCACCCTCGGTGATTGGGCATTGTAGGGCAGCCTTGCACTGGCCTGGGATCAACGCCCTGCGTTTGAACTGTCGGTTGGGTTTATTTTAGGCATTCTTATCAACGCCATCTTTATTGTGCTGAACGTGTTGGCTGTGCCCCTGAATCTTCCGTGCTGGACACTCCATGCACCAATAGGTGTGAGAGGGGGCTGGGACACACTGGTATCTCCATAGCCCTTGGTGTGAAGTGGGGTGAGCCGGGAGATGGGGGCTGGGCTGCACACAGGCCCCCTGCAGGCCTCACGTCCTCGCACAATACTTCTAATCAGTTTAGCTTTGGAAGTGAACCTCTGAATTGCCCCCCTCCCGTCTCTTTCATCTCCCACACAAGGGCACCCAGGGAGCGCACTTCCTGAGGGGAGAGGCGGCTCCTGGACCTACCATTTTAATCCAGTTCACACCAGATCTGGCCTGGGGGGGCGGCTCCAAATCTGAAACCGGTCTCACTTCCAATCTGGCACTGAACGGAGGGGGGTCCAGGGGACCGCACTCAGGACACCATTTTAAAATATAGTGGATGGTTGAAGGTGGAGCGACGGTCCCATGAAACGGAGGGATGGGTCCGACAAGGGAGTGAGGCGCCCCTGGCAACAACCCGAGATCACCGCTCCCAAGACGGATTGAGTGAGCTCAGATATGCCTCGCGACGCCGGAGATTCTCAAGCGAGGTGAGCCGACCCTCCTACCCCATGTCCGCTACCACACAGGGCGAGCAAGAGGGGCATGTGAGGGTGACGAAATCCAGCGGGTTTAAGCATGGTAGCTCCATTCCGGGACTTCCGGGCCTCAATTTATTGCATCGCGAATAGTCATGGTTAACTTCCAAGTCGGGCTGAGGTTCTATTTTCTTCGCCGAATTGAGAACATGGTGTTCCCCTAATGATAGGGGGTAATGGGATATTCCTACCGTAGTAGGGTGGAGAGGCGCACTTGAATTGGGGCATTAGCTTTGTGTGCTTAAAGATGGGCCCACATCGAGTGCGAATATATAACAAATTAACAGTATATTTTAAAGAAATGTCGGGATGTCGCTTTGAAGCGGAGGCACGGAAGAGTGGAGAGATTGGTGCCTACACCGTCGGGTAATGGGGGTGGGGAGGTGAGCGGCCTGGTTGCAGCTCGGAGACGGGCACCCAGTCCTGACTGACTTGCTCTCTGGCTGCGTGCTGATAATACCCCACGAGGACCGGAGCGGTGCCCTGGCCTCCATGTCAGGATGCCCTCCCTCTCGGAGTACAACTAAGCATGGGGACGCTGCGGCCTGTTGGAGAGAGAGTGGCATTATTACCCCAATTCGTGGACCTTACATAACATTTAGGACAAAACCATGGCAATAGATCAATTGCAAAACATCGTACAAACAAGCACCACGAGCACAGGGAGGGAGGGGGGCGGGAGCGGGCACAGGACAGCGGGAGGGGGGAGGGCGGGAACGGCGCACGGATAGCGGGAGGCGGGGGAGGATCACGGCGTACGAACATAAAGGGAAAAACAAGCAGTAGAATAAGATAAAAAATGTCACTTCTACCTCAAACCGGCCTTTGAGTTTCTCCCACACTGACAAATAACAGAGGCAGGTGCCGGCAATGCCGGACCAGATTCGGGGGCGTTCCCGAGGGCTTTTGGCTGACGTAGCGTGACGTAGCCAAAAGCCAAAAAATCTCGGGAACGCCCCCGAATCTGGTCCGGCATTGACGGACAGGCCCGTCTTCCAATGGCTAGCCTCCATTTATGGAGCTAACCAATGAAAGACGGAGGCCGTTCCTGTCTCCCGTATATATCTCAATAGGTTTTCGCCTGCGCGAAAAAGATGCGCAGAGCGCATCTTTTCGCCAGGCAAAACCTAAAAACGTATTCTCCATCGTCAATGTCTGTCGCCTCCCCCACACCTACTCTTACCTGCACCGGCCGTCACTGAGCGCCAAACTTAGCGATCAACCCGGACGGCAAAAGCTCTAGCTGCGCCACTGCCATTGGTTAGTTTTATTGTCACATTAATTTGCTTGCTTCTTATTCAGTGGCTATCCTTGTTCACCTTGTTCCATATTGTGTTTGTCCCTTCCCTGGAGCATAGCCTCTTTACCATCTGTTGGCTTGGCTGACTTGTGTCGCTCTACTGCTCCCTTATAGGGAACACATTTTTTTCTTTTTGCTTAAGCACTCCATGAGAATGCATGTGTTTTTGAGCTCGCCCCCCACCAAATACCTGCCCCTGTGCTTCAGGTTGCTGTCTCCGTTGTGTTGCAAGCTCTTTCTAATGTGCTTCTTCCACGCCAACCTCTCACCTCCCCTGTGCTTCATGTTGCTTTCCTGCTCATAAACCTATTGTTTGCATTCTGTGTTATTTTGCCTTGTGTGCTGCTTTTACCCTCCCCTCGCTCACTCTCTTTTGCATTCTCCAACCTGCTCCTTCATTGCCCTCCTACCCACATGGCATTTTTTAAAAAAAAGATATATTTTATTTTTTATTATTATAATTTGTTTTTTGGGATGGCCTGGCAGCAAATTTGTGCCGGCCCCTCCGCCTTAAAATGCTTTCATGCTGCTTCAGTTTAAGTTACTTTTATTCAGCAGTCCGTCTCCGATTGGCAATTTTTTTGAGAAAAAAATGGTTCCTGTTCAAATTTTTAGTTACACACATGCGTAATTATACATGTGTGAACAAACCTGATCCTGCATGAGTGTGCCTGCAAAATGACATGGTCGCTGCAGCTGCATCATCACACCTTTTGTTTTCCTTTTAGCCATGACTGTACAGGGTCCCCAAAAGGAACTGGAAAAGCCAAGAATTCCCAAAGGCAATACCTATTGGCTTTGTCGCTGCTTGTTTTTTCTTGGCACCTATATAATCACAAAAATAGCATTCATCATTTAAGCTGGATAGTTTGTTTGCGTATTAATAATGCACTCTGCCCAGACGGCATCTAGAACCATACCCTGTATAGTACATGTTTCATTCAGTTCCCACTACAAAGAAGCCAATGCTTTCCAGAACCCAAGCAGAAGGAGGAGGAGGAGAGGCTTTCCACTCCACCTGTAAGGAGTCACGTGGTGGAGCTTCCCCCCCCCCCCACACATGAGCTGTAGAGAACATGGCTGCTGACAGTGGTGTACATAGAAGGCAATGTTTCATCCAAAAGAGCCCCATCATCCAATAGCTAGATTTCACTCAGAGGGTAGAAAATGTGAAGAGTCCCTGAGTGACTGAGCAAGCATAAATAGCAGCCAAATCCTTTCTAAGGATTGTTCCGAGGTAGCCACTGGGGATACTAAGCCACTGATAACACTGAGCCACAGTGAGCACTGAGCTGTAATTATAGGAATCAATACTGCCACAGAACCTTTGATGACATGGAGCCACTGATAACACTGAGCCACAAGAGACACTGAGCTGTTAATAATCCATGTCACTGATGACACTGAACCACTGATGATGCTGAACTACTGATAAACCTGAGCCGCAATTGACACAGAGTTGTTTTTAGGTCGAGCCTGGGCAGCGCATGCGCTGCTCTGCGAGGCATGCTGTGTTCAGGTATGGGCTTGAAGCTAGGCCCATTCCATTTCCCGACCATCTTTTCAATTGGCTCCTGTTTATGTCCTTTCTAAATGGTTGTTATTGATTCATGAATAGCCTTAGTACCATCTTGTCTACATTTATAACCTCCAATGAGGACTGGCCCTTTTACTTGTGTTGTTACTCAGTATGTTTTATTTAGTCTGTGAGCACTACCTTCTTGAACGATTTCTCCTATTCCACCCACAACATGCTTTCCTGTAACGCAGCACGGCATCCACTTTTATGTTTTTTTTAGTAATGGCCGACGTGTCATAATGACAAAACCAGCTTGTTTAGTAATGGCAACAGCGTCATATTTACAAAACCAGCTTGCACCTTTTCATGGACATTTACATTTTTTGTCAGCAAGTTTGCTTTTACGTTGCCAACGCGGTCCGCTTTGACCATAGTGGCCACGCTCCTTTCTTTATTCACGTTACCAGCGCAGTCCACTTTGACTATAGGAGCCGCACTTCTATCTTTAGTTACTTTGCCACAGCGGTCAGCTTTAACTATAGCGGCCGCCATCTTTTCTTTTTATCGGAGTATTAACTAATGGCGGCCCCACACCTGGAGTGCGGAGGAAGGCATTCCGCATTACACACAGTAAAAAAAAATTATCACCTTGCCCATACAAATGGTAATAGCGCTGTGCAAATTTCATCACTCAGATGTCTAAAAAAATGTTTTTGCAATGCAATAGTTATTGCATTTGCGACTGTTTGAGCAATTGGCATTGTAAATGACAATGCCTTTAATTTATGGGTAAGTTTTCAAAACAGATGAATAACAGGCATTGTCATTTACAATGCCAATAGCTTAAACTCTCGCAAATGGAGACCTATTGCAGTGCAAATGCGTCCGGTATACTATACCACTGATGGCACTGAGCCATTGATGATACTAAACCCTGCATAAGTCATTCAACTCATTGACTATACACTATACAATAACTTAGATTTCTAGACGGTCTTTATTGACCTTGTATGAAAGTTGAATTTTAAGAAAACTTTGTAATTTGAGTTCAACCATACCTTAACAGAGTCTTAGACTTGAATTTGGCATACGGCAACGCGGCAAAAAGGCTCGGGACGCTGCCCTGCACCAAATCATTGTAAATGAGGCCCTTAGTTCTTCTGTAGAAGATCCCATGACAAGCAGACAAACAACCATCATTTACCTGGAGGATGAAATGAGGATGATACCGACCCAAAATTGGAACCCTAAGTATGGTAGACCAGCTACAAGGATAAATGGCAACCCTGTGCTACATTCCAAGCATATTGTTTGGAGCAACATCATACAAGAAGCCTGACATTCATGCATGTCACCACAACACTCACCAGACAACCACATTCCATTCACATAAATCTCTACATCCCTATACTACCAATTCATAAATCTGTGTTTAGTACCACCCACTTGTTTTGCCCCAATACATGCCAGGGCACAGTGGCAATGATACAAAGAGAGTACAACATTGGTCATAAAAAATGACAGGAAAATGCTAGTGATATAGCTCAAAGGGCAAGCGCAATTTTTCCACTGAAGCATACCGACTGTGTAGCATGTGTCTCATCCACAAATACGACCATACAACCCCTGACATCATGTGTGGAAACTCAAAACAAGTCTTTCACAGAGTGTGTACCATGTCCTCATCCGCGTTCTAACAACATACGGCCTGATTATGATGTCAGGTGGAAAGCCATGCAACAGCTCATCACGGGCTTTCTGCCCGACATAATAGGTTTCCACCCGACCGCTGATTTACGACACTGGCGGTCAGAGGAAGCCCACAGGGGAATTTCACTCCACTTCCCACAAGCTCAAGGGACCCGCCGGAGTATCGGAAGGACAGATAATACCCAAATGGCGGCAGTGCCTGCTCAGACACCGCCACCGGGATTATGATGCCTTTCCATATTGGCCTTCCTGACACAGATGAGTAGTGCGCTATACAAATGCTTGATTGATTGATTGAAAAGCTGTCGGGAAGTGACTTTGGGGGCCCCTAGCAGGGTCCCCCCCCTGGCCCTCCGCAATCAGGTCTGCGCCCCCTAAAGATCTCTACACCATGTGGCAGGCACCGCATGGATGTTTCAAAAGAGTGTATTTTCTATTGAGGCTTGTGCTGCAATCTGCAGCACAAGCCTCCATAGAAAATATACACTTTCCGACCGCAGTGAAGGCGGTCGCATCATAATTGTGAAAGCAGGACGCCGACTTCTTGTCGGGTGGTCCATTTCCGCTACAATGGCTGACTTCGTAATTGAGGTCATAGCAGTTGCTGCATTCGATAGCATAGCCAGAGTGCCATGGGTGGTAGTGAAAGGAAAGGGATGGGCCCTTTGGTTGTTGTTTGAATTATAAAATACATCTACATTCAGGGTTCCTTCAGTAGGCCACGCGGACCTTCGGGCTCCGGTACCACTACAGCTGCTGCACCAATGAAAGCCACGTCCCTGGCTGCATTAACTTCCTCAGAGCGCCCATCAGTGAACTGGCACCAGGGCCACATTGCTCATGAGGATGTCACACTGATAAAAGCTGAGAAATGTAACCACTTCCCGGCTGTGGTGCAGCTGAGTGATGTTTCCCCAGGAGTGTGATGCAAGGGTCACTGTCAAGGAATGATGTGACAAGTGCAGATGATTGGAACTGCTGTGTGCTGCGGTGAGAAAAGAGAAGTGTGAAGGTCCCATCCCAGGGGGTGAGCACATGGATGGTGAGGGTTAATTGCAATGGCACCCTATGATTCCAGGGGCTGCAATAGGATATGGTCACCACCTACACTGTATGTGCCTGGGCTGTGAAGGTTTATATCCACCCCCTGAGTGGAGGGGCTGTGATAGTATATGGTCACCACCTGCAGTGTAAGTGCCTGGGCTGTGAAGGTGTATATCCACCCCTGAGTGTGGGGGCTGTGATAGTATATGGTCACCGCCTGCAGTGTAAGTGCCTGGGCTGTGAAGGTTTATATCCACCCCCTGAGTGTGGGGGCTGCGATAGTATATGGTCACCACCTGCAGTGTAAGTGCCTGGGCTGTGAAGGTTTATATCCACCCCCAGAGTGTGGGGCTGTGATAGTATATGGTCACCACCTACAGTGTATGTGCCTGGGCTGTGAAGGTTTATATCCACCCCCTGAGTGGAGGGGCTGTGATAGTATATGGTCACCACCTACAGTGTATGTGTCTGGGCTGTGAAGGTTTATATCTACCCCTTGAGTGGAGGGGCTGTGATAGTATATGGTCACCACCTACAGTGTATGTGCCTGGGATGTGAAGGTTTATATCCACCCCCTGAGTGTGGGGGCTGCGATAGTATATAGTCACCACCTACTATGTAAGTGCCTGTGCTGTGAAAGTTTATATCCACCCCTGAGTGGAGGGGCTGTGATAGTATATGGTCACCCCTATTGTGTAAGCTCACGGGCTGTGAGAGTTTGTGGCCACACATGAGTGCAGGGGCTGCAAGAGTGTACCCTCACCACTTACAGTGTAAGCACATGGTCTGCGAGGGCATATGACCAATCCCAGCAGTGCGAGAGCATGGCTGTGGGGTGTATAACAACAACCAGTGTCAGGGTTTGCTACCACCCCAGCAGCGTAGAAAAAATGGTTGTGAGGGTAAAGGACTATCTCCTGCAATGAGAGAATGTGGAATGTGAAGGTCTATGGCAACGACAGTGTTAACATATGGATTGGGAGGGTTTGTAAAATCACCTAAAGTGTGAGAACGTGGGGCGTGAGAGTTCATGCCTTCTCCCATCCTACAGTGTGAGCACAATGTATGTGAGGGCTTATGAACTCCCCTGCAGTGTGAGCACGTGTGCTGTCAGTGTATAGGAACTCCCCAGCCATATGAGCACACTAGTTGTGAGGGTCCAGGAGCTCCCTGCAGTGCAGTGTGAGCACAAGAGCTGTGAGGGTACAAGAACGTTCCTACAGTGTGAGCACATGGGATGTGAAGGCTTATGAACTCCCCTGCAGTGTGAGCACGTGGGATGTGAGGGAATATGAACTCCCCTGCAGTGTGAGCATTGGGATGTGAGGGAATATGAACTCCCCTGCAGTGTGAGCAAATGGGATGTGAGGGAATATGAACTCCCCTGCAGTGTGAGCACGTGGGATGTGAGGGCTTATGAACGCCCCTGCAGTGTGAGCACCTGGGGCCTTATTTATGAAGGCCTTGCGTCAGTTTTGCGCTGCCGGTGCGTCACTTTTTGTGACGCACCAGCGGTGTAAAAAATGCGCCTTGTTGCGCCATATTTAAAAAGTGACGCATCTAGGTAGATGCGTCACTTTTTAAACCCCTGCGCCACATTATACCTGCGTCAGGTATAATGTATGCAGAGGGGGCGTTCCCCACCAAAAAGCCTCGTAATAGTGACGCAGTGAAATCTATGAGATTTCACTGCGTCACTTTGAGGACGCCGTTGCGTCAAAATCTTGCGCCTGCCTCACAGCAGGCGTAAGACTGACGCAAGCCCTTTCACATGGGGCTTTCCCCATGTGAAAGGACGCATTGCTGGAGTTGCGTCACTTTTGTGACACACTCCAGCAATGCGTCACTTTTGCGCTTACAGATACGTCAGAAATACTGACGTATCTGTAACTCCTTGCGACATGATGCGTCATACATTAAATATGACGCATCAGGAATGTCGCAAGGAGTGCGCAGTGAAAAGTGACGCATCGCTGTTTTAACGCAGCGATGCGTCACTTTTCATAAATGAGGCCCCTGGGATGCGAGGGCAAATGAACTCCCCTGCAGTGTGAGCACCTGGGATGCGAGGGCAAATGAACTCCCCTGCAGTGTGAACACGTGGGATGTGAGGGAATATGAACTCCCCTGCAGTGTGAGCACCTGGGATGTGAGAGAATATGAACTCCCCTGCAGTGTGAGCACCTGGGATGTGAGGGAATATGAACTCGCCTGCAGTGTGAGCACCTGGGATGTGAGGGCTCATGAACACCCCTGCAGTGTGAGCACGTGTGCTGTCAGTGTATAGGAACTCCCCAGCCATATGAGCACACTAGTTGTGAGGGTCCAGGAGCTCCCTGAAGTGCAGTGTGAGCACAAGAGCTGTGAGGGTACAAGAACTTTCCTACAGTGTGAGCACATGGGATGTGAAGGCTTATGAACTCCCCTGCAGTGTGAGCACCTGGGATGTGAGGGAATATGAGCTCCCCTGAGGTGTGAGCACCTGGGATGTGAGGGAATATGAACTCCCCTGCAGTGTGAGCACGTTGCATGTGAGGGAATATGAACTCCCCTGCAGTGTGAGCACCTGGGATGTGAGGGAATATGAACTCCCCTGCAGTGTGAGCACCTGGGATGCGAGGGCAAATGAACTCCCCTGCAGTGTGAGCATGTGGGATGTGAGGGAATATGAACTCCCCTGCAGTGTGAGCATGTGGGATGTGAGGGCTTATGAACTCCCCTGCAGTGTGAGCACGTGGGATGTGAGGGAATATGAACTCCCCTGCAGTGTGAGCACCTGGGATGTGAGGGAATATGAACTCCCCTGCAGTGTGAGCACCTGGGATGTGAGGGAATATGAACTCCCCTGCAGTGTGAGCATGTGGGATGTGAGGGCTTATGAACGCCCCTGCAGTGTGAGCACGTGGGATGTGAGGGCTTATGAACGCCCCTGCAGTGTGAGCACCTGGGATGCGAGGGCAAATGAACTCCCCTGCAGTGTGAGCATGTGGGATGTGAGGGAATATGAACTCCCCTGCAGTGTGAGC
Source organism: Lissotriton vulgaris (assembly GCF_964263255.1). Taxonomy (NCBI): domain Eukaryota; kingdom Metazoa; phylum Chordata; class Amphibia; order Caudata; family Salamandridae; genus Lissotriton; species Lissotriton vulgaris. The sequence goes on along the minus strand of NC_141695.1, from coordinate 1,611,495,171 downwards.
ATGTGGGATGTGAGGGCTTATGAACTCCCCTGCAGTGTGAGCACATGGGATGTGAGGGCTTATGATCTCCCCTGCAGTGTGAGCACAAAGGATGTGAGGGTACAAGAACTTTCCTACAGTGTGAGCACATGGGATGTGAAGGCTTATGAACTCCCCTGCAGTGTGAACACGTGGGATGTGAGGGCTCATGAACACCCCTGCAGTGTGAGCACGTGGGATGTGAGGGAATATGAACTCCCCTGCAGTGTGAGCACGTGGGATGTGAGGGAATATGAACTCCCCTGCAGTGTGAGCATGTGGGATGTGAGGGCTTATGAACTCCCCTGCAGTGTGAGCACGTGGGATGTGAGGGAATATGAACTCCCCTGCAGTGTGAGCACGTGGGATGTGAGGGAATATGAACTCCCCTGCAGTGTGAGCACCTGGGATGTGAGGGCTCATGAACGCCCCAGCACTGTGAGCACGTGTGGTTTGACAGGGCTAGTGCTGTAATGCCTTATAAACACCCGGTCGCGAGCTGTACGAATGTAAATTATCAATAATTAAAACAAACTAAATTCCATTAAGAGATTGAACCTTTCCGCATATCAGGTTTGATTCGCTCCTCAATTAAGAGCGAAGGGAAAATAGCAAAACTACCAGTGACAGTATTTAAAGACAAAAACAAGCATAGGCATAGCCAATAGGTCTCGCCTTTGGGACCTTATATGTGTTTAGCCATGCAACAGTTGATGATGTTGCACCCAGGATATATTGCTGGATAACTAAACAGTTATAAGGTCCCAAAGGCGAGACCTATTGGCTATGCCAATGCTTCTTTCTTTTTCTATCTGTGCTGCATTCTGCCACACACCTAGAAAGAGCAAAATGCCAATAATGATTGGTTATGGGCAGGAAGGTGCCCTTTTCTGCACATAAACAATCATTGAATAATGATGATTTGCTACTTCTATGTGTGCAACAGAATACAGAACAAATAGAGTAACATATAGCCATTATAGAGTGTTTATATGCAGGAAGGGCCACCTTCCTGCACTTAAATAATCATTCCCTGCAATGCAGGCACCCTTGCACCATAGTGCAAGGGTGCCTGCGTTGTTGCTAAGCAGCTATTTTTAACTCCAGCGCTATGGAAAACACGGGGTGCCGTATTGCTATAAATACGGCGTATACCTGTGTTTTGGAAATGGCGGAGCACACGTTGGCAAATTTGGCGCAGCTCCACTCTCCGCCATTTCCTTGTAAATATGCCACCCAGCTTCTTGTTATTATTATTGTTTCTCCTGGCCGCCCACAAAGGGATTCAAAAGTGTAAAACCATCCCTCACGTATAAGCATACGCACGCTCTGTACCCTTTTAGCACCAAACCGGTTCTTCATTGCAATGTGTCTTCCAAGCCCTATGCAAACCTAGCCGCTGAGCTCAATAAAATGTCACAGGGACTAAGTGCACACCTTATTTTTTCTCATTGACTGGAGTCAATGACCTCATATCTTTCAGATTTTACTCTAACGGGACATATTTGTCTGTTCTGCACATTATGCAAGACCTCCTATCAGACTTCCTACCCCCATTGACATCTCTCCCCTTTTATAAAGGCCACTGGAATTATGTGATTGTGCGGCAATTTTCGCAAAATTATAGATTTGCCGCATCTGCCACACAAGCCACACTCTTCAGATCGTAACAAAAAAAAATTGTTTCTAGCTCAAACGGTTGAAAAGTTACTAAAACGCAGCAACACGTGTCAACGAGCAGTGGAAGGCCTTTTGCAAAGGTTGACTGGTCACCTTTCTGTTGTTTATTACTATATTTGGGAATTAAGCTGGTACTAATCAGGTGCACCAAATGCCCAGACAGTGTTACTCAGTGTAAAATGTACAAAATAATGAAGTAATACTGTTAAAAAATGTGCCCCATTATGCTGCATAATTTATCTTTTTGCTGCATAATTTGCTCAGCCCTGCCGCATAATTTGGCCCTCTCCTGTTGCATAATTCCAGAGGCACTGCCTAATATCCATTAGTCGTCCTGCCCTGGGAACCATTTGCCTCAGCGGTCAGCAAGGTCAATCAAGGCATATACCAATGCCCAGTGCAGAAGTTAGTGCTCACGGGCACGTGCTTACGCACTTCCGAGATGTGGTTTGAGAGCATGGAAAACACATACCCATTTCAACCCTGGTCTACCTTTGTGGGCCATTCTTTGTCTGTCACAGTCCTCCAGCCTTTTCTCTCTCAAGCTAACGGGGTGAGAATCAAACATACAGCTCCATCACTCCACAGGCATGTGATACGTTTTTGCGGTGCCCAAGTCAAAAATGTCATTGGGGCCCTAAAATTGTAGGAACGCCTGGTTTTAACTTACAATATATGTATCCCCCAGCCAGGGGAAAGAGAAAAGACTGCAACTGCAGTATCTGGTGCAATCTAGTGGTATTGAAATGCTAGATGCTCCTCATTAATAAATGGGGCAGGCTTGCTACAAAATCTACAAATGCCCTTGCAGCAGGAGTGCGTGGCCCTAAAAAGTGCCACCAATGCCACTACCGACAAAACCACTAATTCCACCGCCACCACCTCTAAAACCACCACTACCAATATCACAACCAAATATCGCCAATACCTCATCAATAATACCACAACCACCATTACCACCATCACCATACGACCACCAACACCCCAACCATGGCACAGCATTACCAATATGACATTGATAGCCAATAGAAGTTACCATCTTCACCCCAATTACCAATACCACCACAAATACCACCAACACTGCTGTCCCTAATACCCTCAGTACACAGCTAACATCACCACCTAAAATAGCACCACCAATGTGACAAAGACAACTACCCCTAACAAACATTGTCAAATGCAATAGTTCTGGCTTCAATGTGCTGTTGCCTAAAAATATATTTCTACATGTCTGTGCTTGCATGAGTTAAAGCCAGACATGTTACCTGTGACAATGTTTGCCTAAACTGGCCAAATGATTTATTAATTAATTGCTCTGATCATTATTTACTGTTTTTATTTTAGATTATATTATATCCATTTTCTACTTATTTCAATTTATTGATGTACACGTTTGTTACTTTGTTTTTTGTTGTCCAGTGCCCATAACGAACTTTAGGTTAGGGGCACGAAATAATCTTCTAAATAAATAATTGCATCTGAAAGGTGATCTTTTGCTGGGTCTGTTCTTGTCTCACTTCATTCACTGTATGGGTCCCCCAGCAGTGACCTGTGCTCAATTTGAGCCACATGGTTTCCGGTGCTTTGGCACCAGCACTTAATTGTCAACACTGGCGCTTGTGACCGTCTGCCACAAGGGGGCGCATTATGGCTAATTTAGAGAAGACCACAGAAACAGTTAATTATTAATTGAGTATACATTAAAAATGACCATTACCTGCTGCCTAAGCCATTCTTATAGCTTTGGGGGCCTGCAATAGCCTGAATTGTCGCACTTGTAGTAGTTTGCGGGTCAGTAGTTGTGTTGTTACTATCACTGGCAGCATAGCAGGGGCAATGTGTGGTGCAAGCTTCAGCTGCCTCTGGGTGAGAGCCCTGGCACTTATTATTTTATAAATTAACCACTGGCAGTGGCTTAGCCTATTGTATTTCGTGGTAGAACCCCGCCCCCTTTAGAGGAGGAGGCATTTAGCATACTGCTGACAGGCCTGACGGAAACGCGAAAGTGGGAGGGCAAAAGAACATACACTGGGCACGTGAATGTTAGTCGCCTTCAGTTTTGCCTCAAACTCACAACCAGTGTGTGTTTAAGGCAAGGGTGAGGGCAAGAAGCACTGCCACAAGTGGCAGGTTTGCCAATACTCAAAGACACTAGTGGCCCTGTGCATCGACGCATTTCTCCATAGACAAATAATGGTTAAAACTCTTTGATACATCAGTCTCAGTGTGTCTTGCCGTGGGCACTGCCGTTTGCTCACTCTAGCTCCCAGTACCTTGTGCCCTCCACTAAGTGGCTGAGCAGGAACCAACCTGCTACGGATGATGAGCCATAACTAGGGTGAAACCGGTCCTGGGTTGCTTGTGTTCCAGTTCAGGGAGGTCCTGGCTTGGCCCTTTGGGCTGGACTGCTCCCATTGGAGCAGAATCAAGACTGTTTTGCATATAGTTGGGTCTATACTGAGGTAGCATGGTGTGCAGCATAACGACAGACTGGATTGCTTTGGGACAAACATGAGTGTAGTTAAAGAAAAATGATGAATAAATTAGCCCAATTCTAAAAAAACATTTGTACATAGTCAAGTCAAAGCTTACATTTTTTGCCCAGATCTCTGTACTGGGGTGAATGTATGACATTGTACTGCATTCTGTCCATTAACTGTTGTTTTTGCATTTGTCACCCCGAGGGATGGGTATGCTCAGACGTGAGTCCCATCCTCTCCACACCACTGGAGTCAAGCTATCCTGGCTGAAGACGGCTGATAGCCAGAAACCGGTCCTAGGATGCTTGATTCCGGTCCAGGAAAGACATGGCTTGGCAGTTCGGGCTGGACTGTTCCCATGAGGCACAGGGTCAAGGCTGATTTGCATATGGCCATTGTAGGAGGGTAGCTCCTGACTATGGTTGCCCCCAACTTTTTGCCCTGTGTTTTAGCTGGTTTTTGACATAGTTGGCCTGGGACCCTGCCAATCAGGACCCCAGGCCTACTGCACTCTCTGTAAAATGGATTCCATGTACCTTAGGTACATATCCAATTGGTACTGGGCCACCTTATCAGACCCTGTGACTCAGGGCATAGGTGTACCCAGGGCCTACCAGGGGCTGCAGCATGTATGATGCCACCCCTGGCTGGCCATCTAAATCTGACACAACTGGCTGCACGACAGCTGGGGCAAAGTGGTGTAATCACCCTTTGCTGTAGATATAGTATACCTATATCTAACCCTAAAATGGACACATGTATTCCTATCAGTCACTCCTATGGCAGGCCTTAACAATCCTGAAGGCAGAGTGCTTGGAATTATGTGAGATGGTGCTCTGGCATGAGCTGAGCCCGTCTGCAGCTTGCGGAACCAAGTCCTAATAGTTGTTGTATGATAACGCGTACCATATACTCTTAAGTGCATTATAATCCTCGCGGTTATTTGCTATCTTTGGTATCGCTTTATCAAAACATGTCGAGTAAGGTGTCATACGAATTGGAATACTAACCCCTCGCCAATTCTGGCGACGGGGTTAGCATTCCACCCTTCTAGAGGGACACGACATGTATGTGACTGTGAACCCCGGTTAAAGTTAACTCGAGCCTCAGCATTACAAAATGGATGCTGCCACCACAGACACAAGTCTGACCCCCTGCAGCTGGGAGTCCTTCCAGCGAGGGGAGCTTGGACAAAGGGTTTCCTGTCAGGGGCAGTGCTAGCACCATCCCAGACAGGGGTTTGTTTATCCTAGGTAGGCAGGGCTGAATAGGAAGGTGACTGCAAGTGGCACCCCGGTGCTCACTGTGCATCTGCCAATTTGAACCAGTTCCAGGGGCACACCAGCCCCTGAGCTGGGGAAAGTCCGGCATGGGAGAGGGGTGTAACCACCCCCCTTCCTGGTCCCATCCATGGGCAGGACCTAGTCCCGTACCAGCCCCTTTCTTTAGAATAAAGGTGGGAGCTTGGACCCTTCCAAGTTAGATCATCTTTGAATCCTGAAACTACTTTCTACGAAAGGAGCTCAAGACTTCTTCCTAAAATTTCTCCCTTGTGACTAAGGAGTAGTCACCCTGCATCTGCGGGCACCAACTAAGTGAACTGCGGTTTACTGCACGTCCTTCCTCCGGAACCAGACCGACCAGCACGACGAGACCCGGCTTCCCTGGCACCTCTGACCTCTACCTACATCATCCGCCCAGCTGAGATTCGTGGGTGTAACGAGACCTCGAGGGACCTGCCATCTTCAGAACTGCACTACGCTTATCCAGCACAACCGTCGAGGGATCCTCGAGTGAGTGCTTTGGGGTTTGAGAAGCCCTAACCCTGAGCAGCTCCAGCACCGAAGTCCAGCCCCCCAGCATTCACGAGATCTGCGTGGGGCCCTTCTGCTCTTTGCTGCTCACCGCGTTGTCCGGCCACTTGCCTGCTGGCTTGTAGCCCTCTTGACGACAAACTATGACACTTCCATAGCTGGTCTGGTTGCTCCAGACTGGCCCTTGCTCCCCTCCAGCAGAGGAGCACCCCGGACCCTCCTGGTCCACTCCAGACGCCATTTTGAGTCCACCGCGTGGGCTTGCATTTGCCAAGAGTTGTTGCCCCAATCCTGGGTCCAGCATCGCCGACAGCAGATACCTTTGTGGGACAGCTCGCACCTCCATCCTGCTCGCCGACAACGCCTCCTGGTCCGAGAGACTGCAGAGCCCAGTGTCACCCACTCACCTGGTCGAGGTGACTTCATCCGGTGCCATCCTGGTGCTCATCTAATCACTGGCTAGTGATTCAGAACTTGGTCCCCTCTGCTTATAGGTACCCTCTTCAGCTGATCCAGTCCCTGGATCGGCCCGGAACATCTTCACTGGTCGCCTGCCAGCAACTTCCACTTCAGGCTCCTGGTTCGTCGACGAAGAAACCCGACGACACTTGAACGCTATGCAGCTGCAGCCCCTGGGCTAGGTAAACCGAGTACCACGGTGCTCCAGCGTAGACCAACTCTCTAAGTGTCTAGATCCACTTTCGTTTTTGACCTACCTAGTCGGGTTCGCCCGAGAACACTAACTTTTGCAGTTACTAGTATCCATAGACTTTGTCCCACATCACGCGTGAGAGTTCCCACTCTGCACACGACGTCCCTAGGCCTCCTGCTTCTAATCCAAGGGTTCAGCATTGTAGGCCTAGCGTTTCTAAAGTCTTTGAGAGTAGTACTTACCTGCTAGTAATTTCGCATTCCACTTTTGTAGTATATGGTTTTCCGTGCCCCTCGGGCATTTGTGTAAATTGTGCGACTTTCAGAAATTCTGTAAGAGCTTTGTATTGTGCTTAGCGCCCTGTCCTCATAAAGAGTCCAGGGCTGTTGTGTTCTAAATAAATATCCTTTTATTTTCATAACAACTTGTGTGGTGTCCTTTCACTTGGTGTTCAAGGGGTATATGTGATGGTATAACAGCTGGCTTAACACGCCCTCTAGAGTTTAGCCTAAAGACTGCTCTTGTCCATGCTACTAGGATAGCTGGTCTATAAGGTTGACTTACAACCAATCATCAATAAGGGTCGTTTGGACTGATACATAGTGATCACTAGAATAGTGAGCACTGCATATCAGGCCAACTTCTCACAGCCATGTCTGAACTAGGGTGGTGTGGAGTGCAAAAAAAATGGATTCAGGCCCAGATCTCTGTACTGGGGTGAATGTATGACATTGTTCTGCATTCTGTCCATCAATTGTTATTTTTGCATACATTTTTTGCAAAGCTGCCTTTGCATAGGCACAAAGAGTCGGAAAAAACACAATATTGGCCTGGTTTGGGATGGGGTCACAGGCCTTCCACTTTTTCTGGTGTTTATGGAAGCAACTGGCTAGGTAGAATGGATCATTACTATGATTCTTCAGAAGGAGTTAGAAGTGTGTCCAGCATAGTCAAATTTACAACAGGTATCCCGCAACCCAGAACAAATTCCAAATATTTAGGAACTGGAACCCTAATATGAAATACATTATTGTATCTCTAAGACCCTTACCTACTATGATAGTGGCATGCAGTGCTTGATTAAAAAAAAATTAAGTGCCAGTGCCCTTGCCGGGAGGCCACTGCAGCTTACACTGTCCATTAGCACTTCCAATGACAGTACTAACTCAACTACTAACCCTCACACTCTTACAAAAGCTGCAATTCATACTATTCCAGGTCCCCACATTTCTAAGAATGACTTGTGTGGCAGTTATTAGTCATTGTTAATGTATATTGAATTAATGAACAGCTGTTGTTGTGCTCATTTCTAATTTAGGCAGACAGTGCCGCCATGTGGCAGACTGTCATAAGTGCAAGTGCTGACAATTAAGTTCCGGTACCGAGCACTGGAAACAACAGCTCAAATTAGGCACTGGTGGCATGCTTCATTATCGGGTATCATCCAGTCTCTATCAACCAGGAAGGGATCAACCTCTTTATAGAGAGCGCTTTAGATATTCTTCTATCTGGGTTTGTGGGCAGGGCCTTTACAAAGGGGGGAGTTTTGTCACTAATTGCCCCAGCCCAACTCTTTTCAGGGCCTAGCTCTGCACTGCCAAATCTGTTTATATATCACAAAAGAAGGCATAGCCAGCTTTTGGATTCATTCTCCATAAGGCAAAAGTTGACCTTAGCCACAACTAGGGGTCATCATAAAACCAAATAAGGACCCAGCATCACGTTTGTGACCAGAGCCCCACAAAAGCTTTTTGTGAGCCTGCCTGCCAGGCAATGCCAGCATGCCTTTAAAGGGCCACTTTTAAACAGAGGTGCAGAACACAGGTGGAAGGACGGTGGTCTGTGACAGTTTTTACCAAAGTTTATAGAGAACATTGTCCAAGATAACTGGGACTTGCCTTTGGCAGGGTCCTTCCGGGCATCTGGAAAATGGGCGCTTACAGTGCGGAAATCTGGGCACAAAAATACCCGATAAGTGTTCCTGCCAGAAGGGCAGAGGAGGAGGGGGGCTTGAATTCGACTGTGTCTTATTCTCCCGGCACCATTTCGCCCTTGCCTCCCCATCTGCCAGTTTTCTATTCGGAATGCGTAAGAGGCAGTGGTACCAGGAAGTGGCTCCTTCATGGCACATGATATCTGGCCTAGTTCTGTGTTCTGTAATGATGAGCATGTCGCTGAATTTTAATTGAGCAGATCCATAAAATTACAATCGAGAATCAGAGCTCATATAAATACGCAAAAAAAGTAAGATGACTATACCTAAATACAGTACATCTACAATTCTCCACGAAATATTGCATTTCATTTCACATATAGCTTTCAAAAATGACAACAGATAATAAAGCATAATATTATTACAATAGCCTAGTTGGCATCTGTAGGAGAGTAGGGTCTGCAATCCTATGATCACCCAGATTTTTTGCTTTTGTTTCACTGGTTTACGACTTTCTCTGGCTGTGGGCCTGCTAATCAGACCCACAGCCTGGCTGTTCTCTTTCTAAATTACGATATGTACCCTAGGTGCATTTACCAATTGGTACTGGGCCACCTTATCAGACCCTGTAACTCAGGGCATAGGTGTACCCAGGGCCGCCAGGGGCTGCAGCATGTATTATGCCACCCCTGGCTGGCCTCCTAAATTTGACACAACTGGCTGCATGACAGCTGGGGCGAAGTCGTGTAATCACACTTTGCTTTAGATATAGAAGCCCTATATCTAACCATACAATGGACACCCGAGTTCCTATCAGTCACTCCTATGGCAGGCCTTGACAATCCTGAAGGCAGAGTGCGTGGGCTCGTGTGAACTGTGTTCTGGCCCGAGCCGAGCCCGGTTGCAGCTTGCGGAATCAAGACCCAATGGCTGTTCCATGATAACGCGTACCATATCGGTAACTTCGGTGTCGCGTTATCAAGACATGTCGAGTAAGGTGTCATACGAATCGGGATGCTGCCCTCTCACCAACTCTGGCGACGAGGTTAGCATTCCGCCCTTCTAGAGGGACACGACATGTACGTAACTGTGAACCCCGGTTAAAGTTAACTAAAGCCTCAGCTCCACAAAATGGATGCTGCCACCACAGACACGAGTCTGACCTCCTGCTGCTGGGAGTCCTTCCAGCGAGGAGCGCTTGGACAAAGGGTTTCCTGTCGAGGGCGGTGTTCGCACCGTCCCAGACAGGGTTTGTGTATTCTGGGTAGGTAGGGCTTTGGCGAGAAGGTGACTGCGGAGTGGCACCCCGGTGCTCACTACGCATCTGCCGGTCAGAACCAGTTCCAGGGGCGCCAGCCCTGGCCTGGGGAAAGTCCGGCAGGGGAGAGGGGTGTAACTACCCCCCTTCCTGGTCCCACCCTTAGGGCAGGACCTAGTCATGTACCCACCCCTTTCTTTAGGATAAAGACCGGAGCGGGGACCCTTCCAAATTAGATCATCTTTGAATCAAGAACTACTTTTCTACGAAAGGACATTCGAGACTCTTCTCAAGATTTCTCCCTTGTGACTAAGGAGTAGTCACCCTGCATCAGCGGGCACCATCTAAGAACTCCGCGGTTTGCTGCAAGTCCTTCCTCAAGGATCCGACGGCCCAGCTCGACGAGAACCGGCTTCCCTGGCACCTCTGACCTCTACCCACGTCATCAGCTCAGCTGTGATCTGTGGGTGCGACGAGACCTCGAGGGACCGGCCATCATCAAAACCTGCACGCTTTCTTAACCAGCACGACCATCGAAGTAATTCCCTGGTGAGTGCTCTGGGGTCCGAGAAGCCCCGACCCTGAGCCGCTCCAGCACCGAAGGGCGGTCTCCCAGCATCTCCACGATCTGCGTGGGGCCCTTCTGCTCGCTGCTCAGTACGTTGTCTGGTCACTAGCCGCTGGCTTGTGCCCTTCTGTGACGACATCCGACAATCAACACTGCTGGTCTGGCTGCTCCAGACTGGCCCTTGCTTCCATCTTTGAGAGAAGCACCCCGGACCCTCCTGGTCCACTCAAGACGCCATCTTAGGCCCACCACGTGGCCCTGAGATCTGCCAAGGCTTGTTGCCCCATCCTGGGCCCAGCGACGCCGACAGCATCATCCTTCGTGGGACAGCTCGCACCTCCACCGTGGTCGCCGACAACACCTCCTGGTCCGTGAGACTGCAGAGCCTAGCGTCGCCCACTCACCTGGTCGAGGTGACGGCCAACCGGTGCCTTCCTGGTACCCTCTGACTACTGGCTAGTAGTACGAACTTGGTCCCCTCTGCTTTCAGGTATCATCAATCTCTGATCCAGGCTTGGATCTCTACGAACTATTCATCACTGGTCGCCGGCCAGCAACTCCTTTTCTTCCGGCTCCTGGCTCGTCAGCGAAGACCCCGACGCCTGTAAGACTTGTGCAGCCGCAGCCCTCGTGGCTAGGTAACTCGGCATTTCGGTGCCTGCATAGCCTCTTTACTCTAGGGTCCCGAGTCCCTCGCTTCCGACTTGCCTTATCGGGTCCGCCCGAAACCTTAAACTTTCCGTGTCCTCGGACACTTGTTTTAATGGTGCACTTGAAGTATTTTCCTAAGAGATTTGGTTTGTGCTAAGTACCCTGTCCTCATAAAGAGTACAGGGCTGTTGTGATTCTTAATAAATATCCTGTTTATTTTCATAACACTTGTGTGGTGTCCTTTCACTTGGTGTTCAAGGGGTACATGTGTGGTAAACAGCTGGCTTAACACGCCCTCTCGAGTCTTTAGCCTTAGACTGCTCGTATCCACGCTACTAGGATAGCTGGTCTATAGGTTGACTTACAACCAATCACCATAAGGGTCGTTTGGAACGATACATAGCGGTCGCTAGAATAGCGAACGCTGCATATCGGGCCAACTTCTCACATTGGTGAGCAGCGGTTGGGATTTGAGCTTGCTGTTGTTTTACCACACGTATCCTAAGAATATCTTGTTGAAAGATCACATAAGTACTGTTAGTACATATAACTAAAGCTTAGAATACTCTGAGTTCTACTGAACCAGCTGCTGCAGCTCCTCAAGGCTTAGCACACCTTGGCTGCAACTCTTAGCAAGGGAACAGTAGGTAAACACATAGTGTAGGTAGGTGCATCACTTACACCACACTAGAAACAGTATGTCGGACAAAGGAGGAAACTCTGAGTCTCCCCTTGTGTCAGTTGACCCTCCACAGGTCATCCCTTCAAGATATACTGTGCTGAGCTTCAAGGAGTTAAGACAAGTGTGTCACTCCAGGAAGATCAAGCAGGGGTCTAACCCCACAACGTCCTTTCTGATTGGTCTCTTGGAGACTTATGATGCCAGAAAAGCTGAGACCCGTCTTAGCTCTTCTAATCCAGAAGGAGACATGCCTCCCCTCGAGGGAACCAGAGACGATCCTGACCTCATCCACCTCTCAACTGAGACTGAAGATGTAGAGGATGATGAGAATGAGGATCCCTCTGGGGATGAGGCAGATAAGGGACAGGTAGAAGTCGTTCGACTAAGCAGGTCCAACTTAAGCAAACATGATAGTGGTACAGGGGGGCCCCCAGCGCTACTGTCAGGTCAGCTTAACATTGGGAATGGACGAGCCCGATCTCTGTCGAGAGACTCTGGCAGATCCCTTCAAACCAATGGCTCTCACAACTCTTCTCAAAGAGGGATGACGTCCCCTCAGAGGAGAGTGTACGAAGCTAAGGAAAGGGCAGCTAATCTGAGGATTGAAAGGGAAGAACTTGCCCTGGCCAAAGAAAGGCTTGCCTTTGCTAGAGAGCAACAGTTAAGTGGGGTAGTCCCCACTGGTGGCAGCATTGTACCTAGTAATAGGGAAAGGAGTTTTGATACGAAACACCTTGGTAAGATAGTGCCCCCCTTTAAACAAGGGGACGACATCCACAAATGGATTACTGCTTTGGAGAGGGCCTGCACTGTGCAAGGTGTTCCCCAGAGTCAGTGGGCAGCTATCTTGTGGCTCTCCTTTGAAGGTAAAGGAAGAGACAAGCTCCTCACCACAAGGGTGGAGGATGCTAACGATTACCAAGTCTTGAAAAATACACTCGTTGAAGGGTTTGGCCTAACCACTGAGCAGTACAGGGTGCTGTTCAGGGATACCCAGAAAACGCAGTCTCAAGATTGGTCTGACTTTGTCGATTGTGCCACTAAGGCTTTTGAGGGCTGTTTGCTGGGCAGTAAGGTTACTGATTACAAAGGATTGTATAATTTGATGATGAGAGAACAAATTTTAAACAATTGTCAGAACCAGTTGTTGCATCAGCATCTTGTCGACTCGGATCTGACCTCTCCCCAAGAATTGGGAAAGAAGGCAGACAGATGGGTTCGTACGAGAGTTAATCAGAACCAGGGCCAGAATCAAGGTGGTCAGAAGAAAGCAGACCAAAAGGGTAAAGATTCTAAGGGGGAACAAAATGACCAGAAGTCTTCGACAGGTCCCCAACAACCCAAAGAGGGTGGGGGTCAGGCTCCCCAAAAGAAGAAGGAAGGCCAATCCAAAAGATGGTGCCAGTACTGCAAAAGTAAATCTCACTGGTTTAGTGAGTGCACCAAGAAAGGAGGAGGGCAGACTCCTGCCACTGCAGCCCCTAAGGCACCTGTGCCCCCTAGTACAGTCAGCAGTGGTAGTGCGCCTCCCAAGGGTTTAGTAGGGTTAACCCTGGGTTCTGAGGGGCGTGACAACTTAGTTGGCACACTCACTCAGGCTGTCCTTGTCAGTACAGGGGACGTGGACGTGTCCCCTGACATAAGTCCCAATACTTTGGGCAAATACAGACAGACGCCTTTCATAAATGGAAAGATGGCTCAGGCCTATAGGGACACTTGTGCCAGCGTCACCATGGTGACGCCTAACTTTGTGGACCCTGGACAGATCATGCCAGGTACAGAATTCCTGGTGACCAATGCAAGCAATGTCACTACCAATCACAGTATGGCAATTGTAGCTTTCTCCTGGGGAGGGGTAACTGGCCAAAAGAAGGTTGTAGTTAGTTCAGACCTCCCAGTGGATTGTTTGTTGGGCAATGATTTGGAGTCATCACAATGGTCAGAAGTGGAGCACCGGACTCACATGGAAATGTTAGGCTTGCCAGCACATGTGTTCGCTGTGACCAGGTCACAGGTCAGGAAATGCCCCACTGAACAGGTGCTGGATCCTGGAACAACGGACCAGACACCTCCCAAGAAAAAGAGCAGTAGGGTTAAGGCTGCGCCTTCCCCCTTGCCCCAGGTCGTGGATCATGTCTCAGAGGAGGCTGACCTACAGGAATTGAGGGAAACTGAGCCGAGAGAGTTCGAACTTGATCAAGTTGAATTCTTGGGTTCAGGGGGACCCTCAAGGGAAGACCTGGGGAAGGACCAGTTAGACTGCCCTTCTCTTGAACCCCTCAGACAGCAGGCTGCTGCTGAGGCTGCTGGGAACGCCACAGGTACCCACAAGGTATACTGGGAAGATGGACTCCTGTACACTGAGTCAAGAGACCCCAAGCCTGGCATGACCAGGAGGCTGGTTGTACCCTTGTCTCAGCGAGGTTTCCTACTTACCTTGGCCCACGAGATTCCCTTAGCAGGTCACTTAGGCCAGACGAAGACGTGGGACAGGCTTGTCTCGCACTTTCACTGGCCTCATATGAACGAAGATACCAAGGAGTTTTGCCGCTCCTGTGTCACTTGCCAAGCCAGTGGTAAGTCAGGTGGCACGACAAAGGCCCCCCTTATACCAATGCCTGTGGTGGGGGTGCCCTTTGAACGGGTGGGGATCGACATCGTCGGTCCCATGGAACCACCAACAGCATCAGGGCACAAGTTTATACTGGTGGTAGTGGATCATGCCACCAGGTATCCTGAAGCTATTCCCCTTAGGACCACTACAGCACCTGTTGTGGCAAGAGCCCTAGTTGGAGTATTCTCCAGAGTGGGCTTCCCTAAGGAGGTCGTCTCCGACAGAGGTGCAAACTTTATGTCGAGCTACTTAACTGCTATGTGGAAGGAATGTGGTGTCAACTACAAGTTCACTACACCCTATCACCCACAATGCAATGGGCTTGTTGAGAGATTCAACAGGACCCTTAAAGGGATGATTCATGGACTACCTGAAAAGCTTCGGCGTAGATGGGACGTCCTGATCCCCTGCCTTTTATTCGCTTACCGAGAAGTCCCACAGAAGGGGGTTGGCTACAGCCCTTTTGAACTTTTGTACGGACATCCTGTAAGGGGACCCCTGTGTTTGGTGAAGGAAGGATGGGAGAGACCTCTCAAAAAGCCTGCAGCCAACATAGTGGACTATGTGCTTGGCCTCCGCTCGCGGATGGCTGAATACATGGAAAAGGCATCTGAAAACCTTAAGGCCAGCCAAGAACTCCAAAAAGCTTGGCATGACCAAAAGGCTGTCTTGACTGTTTATCAGCCCGGACAGAAGGTGTGGGTGTTGGAGCCAGTGGCCCCAGCAGCACTCAAGGACAAATGGTCCGGGCCCTACACCATCCTGGAGAAAAAGGGAGAGGTCACCTACCTGGTCGACCTGGGAACTCCCCGGAGCCCCCACAGGGTGCTTCATGTCAACAGGCTCAAGGCATATGTCGACAGGAAGGACATGAGTTTGCTCATGGCCCTAGATGAGGGACAGGAAGAGGAGAGTGACCCTCTCCCCGACCTGCTCACTCAGAATCCTGACGATGGATCGGTAGATGGTGTTGTCTTTTGTGGCAGCCTCTCCGAACATCAACAGAGCGACTGTAAACAGGTTCTTCAGTCGTTCAGACATATGTTCTCTCTAACACCCAGTCAGACCAATTGGTGCACCCATGAGGTTGACACTGGTGACAGCTTGCCCGTTAAGAGTAAAATCTACCGGCAGCCTGATCACGTTAGAGACTGCATCAAGAGTGAAGTGCAGAAAATGTTGGAGCTGGGAGTCATTGAACCCTCGGATAGCCCTTGGGCTAGTCCCGTAGTTCTAGTGCCGAAACCTCACACCCCGGGCGGTAAGAAAGAGATGAGGTTCTGCGTAGACTACAGGGGTCTCAATGCAGTCACTAAGACTGACGCCCACCCAATACCAAGGGCAGACGAGCTTATCGATAGGTTGGCTTCGGCCAACTACTTAAGTACGTTTGACCTGACAGCTGGGTATTGGCAAATCAGGTTAGCTGAGGACGCCAAGCCTAAGACCGCATTTTCAACCCCTGGTGGGCATTATCAGTTCGTGGTGATGCCCTTTGGTCTGAGAAATGCACCTGCCACCTTCCAAAGGTTGGTGAATCAAGTCCTTACTGGGCTGGATGACTTCTGTGCGGCGTATCTTGACGATATTGCTGTCTTTAGCTCCACCTGGGAGGATCACCTGGTCCACCTGCGGAAAGTGTTAGAGGCCCTGCAAGCAGCAGGCCTCACTATCAAGGCCACCAAGTGCCAGATAGGGCAGACACAGGTTGTATACCTGGGCCACCTTGTAGGTGGAGGCCAGGTTCAGCCACTGGAGAGCAAGATACAGTCAATCAGGGACTGGGCTCCTCCAACCACCCAGACTCAGGTTCGAGCTTTCTTGGGCCTGACTGGATACTACCGGAGGTTTGTCAGGAACTATGGTTCCATCGTGACACCATTAAACGAACTGACAAGCAAGAAAATGCCAAAAAAGGTTCAGTGGACAGCGAGCTGTCAAAAAGCATTCGATGACCTAAAGCAGGCCATGTGCACGGCGCCTATCCTCAAGAGTCCGGACTACTCCAAACCATTCATTGTCCAAACAGATGCTTCTGAGTTGGGTGTGGGAGCTGTTCTTTCTCAACTGAATTTTGATGGTCAAGACCAGCCCATTGCTTTTATAAGCAGAAGGCTGACCCCTAGAGAGAAGAATTGGTCAGCTATTGAGAGGGAGGCCTTTGCTGTGGTTTGGGCCCTGAAGAAGCTGAGGCCATACTTGTTTGGCACTCACTTCAAGATTCAGACCGACCATAAGCCCCTCTTGTGGCTAAATCAGATGAAGGGTGAAAACCCCAAACTGCTTAGGTGGTCCATTTCCCTACAGGGGATGGACTTTACAGTGGAACATAGACCTGGTACTGATCATGGCAATGCCGATGGGCTCTCCAGATATTTCCACTTAGAACAAGAAGACTCACCTGGTCAAGGTTAGCTTATTGTTCCGACGTTTGGGGGGGGGGTCATGTAGGAGAGTAGGGTCTGCAATCCTATGATCACCCAGATTTTTTGCTTTTGTTTCACTGGTTTACGACTTTCTCTGGCTGTGGGCCTGCTAATCAGACCCACAGCCTGGCTGTTCTCTTTCTAAATTACGATATGTACCCTAGGTGCATTTACCAATTGGTACTGGGCCACCTTATCAGACCCTGTAACTCAGGGCATAGGTGTACCCAGGGCCGCCAGGGGCTGCAGCATGTATTATGCCACCCCTGGCTGGCCTCCTAAATTTGACACAACTGGCTGCATGACAGCTGGGGCGAAGTCGTGTAATCACACTTTGCTTTAGATATAGAAGCCCTATATCTAACCATACAATGGACACCCGAGTTCCTATCAGTCACTCCTATGGCAGGCCTTGACAATCCTGAAGGCAGAGTGCGTGGGCTCGTGTGAACTGTGTTCTGGCCCGAGCCGAGCCCGGTTGCAGCTTGCGGAATCAAGACCCAATGGCTGTTCCATGATAACGCGTACCATATCGGTAACTTCGGTGTCGCGTTATCAAGACATGTCGAGTAAGGTGTCATACGAATCGGGATGCTGCCCTCTCACCAACTCTGGCGACGAAGTTAGCATTCCGCCCTTCTAAAGGGACACGACATGTACGTAACTGTGAACCCCGGTTAAAGTTAACTAAAGCCTCAGCTCCACAAAATGGATGCTGCCACCACAGACACGAGTCTGACCTCCTGCTGCTGGGAGTCCTTCCAGCGAGGAGCGCTTGGACAAAGGGTTTCCTGTCGAGGGCGGTGTTCGCACCGTCCCAGACAGGGTTTGTGTATTCTGGGTAGGTAGGGCTTTGGCGAGAAGGTGACTGCGGAGTGGCACCCCGGTACTCACTACGCATCTGCCGGTCAGAACCAGTTCCAGGGGCGCCAGCCCTGGCCTGGGGAAAGTCCGGCAGGGGAGAGGGGTGTAACTACCCCCCTTCCTGGTCCCACCCTTAGGGCAGGACCTAGTCATGTACCCACCCCTTTCTTTAGGATAAAGACCGGAGCGGGGACCCTTCCAAATTAGATCATCTTTGAATCAAGAACTACTTTTCTACGAAAGGACATTCGAGACTCTTCTCAAGATTTCTCCCTTGTGACTAAGGAGTAGTCACCCTGCATCAGCGGGCACCATCTAAGAACTCCGCGGTTTGCTGCAAGTCCTTCCTCAAGGATCCGACGGCCCAGCTCGACGAGAACCGGCTTCCCTGGCACCTCTGACCTCTACCCACGTCATCAGCTCAGCTGTGATCTGTGGGTGCGACGAGACCTCGAGGGACCGGCCATCATCAAAACCTGCACGCTTTCTTAACCAGCACGACCATCGAAGTAATTCCCTGGTGAGTGCTCTGGGGTCCGAGAAGCCCCGACCCTGAGCCGCTCCAGCACCGAAGGGCGGTCTCCCAGCATCTCCACGATCTGCGTGGGGCCCTTCTGCTCGCTGCTCAGCACGTTGTCTGGTCACTAGCCGCTGGCTTGTGCCCTTCTGTGACGACATCCGACAATCAACACTGCTGGTCTGGTTGCTCCAGACTGGCCCTTGCTTCCATCTTTGAGAGAAGCACCCCGGACCCTCCTGGTCCACTCAAGACGCCATCTTAGGCCCACCACGTGGCCCTGAGATCTGCCAAGGCTTGTTGCCCCATCCTGGGCCCAGCGACGCCGACAGCATCATCCTTCGTGGGACAGCTCGCACCTCCACTGTGGTCGCCGACAACGCCTCCTGGTCCGTGAGACTGCAGAGCCTAGCGTCGCCCACTCACCTGGTCGAGGTGACGGCCAACCGGTGCCTTCCTGGTACCCTCTGACTACTGGCTAGTAGTACGAACTTGGTCCCCTCTGCTTTCAGGTATCATCAATCTCTGATCCAGGCTTGGATCTCTACGAACTATTCATCACTGGTCGCCGGCCAGCAACTCCTTTTCTTCCGGCTCCTGGCTCATCAGCGAAGACCCCGACGCCTGTAAGACTTGTGCAGCCGCAGCCCTCGTGGCTAGGTAACTCGACATTTCGGTGCCTGCATAGCCTCTTTACTCTAGGGTCCCGAGTCCCTCGCTTCCGACTTGCCTTATCGGGTCCGCCCGAAACCTTAAACTTTCCGTGTCCTCGGACACTTGTTTTAATGGTGCACTTGAAGTATTTTCCTAAGAGATTTGGTTTGTGCTAAGTACCCTGTCCTCATAAAGAGTACAGGGCTGTTGTGATTCTTAATAAATATCCTGTTTATTTTCATAACACTTGTGTGGTGTCCTTTCACTTGGTGTTCAAGGGGTACATGTGTGGTAAACAGCTGGCTTAACACGCCCTCTCGAGTCTTTAGCCTTAGACTGCTCGTATCCACGCTACTAGGATAGCTGGTCTATAGGTTGACTTACAACCAATCACCATAAGGGTCGTTTGGAACGATACATAGCGGTCGCTAGAATAGCGAACGCTGCATATCGGGCCAACTTCTCACAGCATCCCCATAAAGTTTTACTTTATAAGATAGATTTCTAAAATCCCATAGATTACCAAAAAGGTGGATATAAAACATGATGTTTAAGTATGCTATACTAAGGAAACCTTGCTCTAAAGTGCTAGAGATCAAGGAATTGGCCTTACTGTTGATTAAAGTGCTTCAATAAGTGCAAGGTGCAAAGGGCAAGAGATTGAGTAAAGTGCCTTACGCCTGAATCTTAATGAATGACAGTTGTAGGCAGGGCTTCTTCGTTTAATTAGAAGGACGTGGGTTTCTGTCAAGAACATGGTGTATCTGTGCCAACATTGAGGTGTGCACCTTCTTTCGCAAGCGTGCTGCCACACTACCATTTGTACAGCTAGTTACTGGTTTCTACATTTCGAGCGTATTACAGAAAGGGCCCCCAGTACGCAACAGGGATTGCGCCATCTTTGCTAAGAATTGCAGCAGCGTATTTTTGGGGCCAGTTCGGTCTGAAGGACATTTTCCCTCATTTGCATGGGGGTTTAGCAGCATAGACATGGAGGAAAGCTTTTGCACACAGGCAAACAAGGGCAGAACAGAGAGAATAGCTGGTCCCTCTGCATTGAAAGATGGACCAGGGGTTTAAAACCACTGTTTCACCTTTCCAGACCTGGCCTACTTCAGCAAAAATCTCAACGTGTGAGGAGGGGGCAGGCCCCCATCCCTCAGGCCCCCTCCTCAAAAAATAAAAAAGTAAAAGTTTGCGGAGGCTGGTGCCAATGTCCTGAGGTGTTTTCACACCCCTTAATTAATTAATTAATTAATTTTTATTTTATTTATTTAATGCAAATTTATATGCCGCAAACTTTACCCGAAGGTGTCAGAGCGCTTTACAAAAGGACCAGTTACATTACATAAGGACTTCGGAGAACATGAGTTACATAAAAGATACAGACAGAACAAGTCTAAAAACGCAATAGAACAATAGTAATTACATAAGCCTACTACAGAAACTAGAGGTTAGCGTTGCATATATACAAGTTGAAGATTCACTCAAGGAGAAGAAACAAACAGAAAAAAACTCTAAAATTACACAGAAATACATATATATAAGTGTCAAAACACTCAGAATAAGACAATTATATATTACAAATTTACAGAGCATGGCATTTACAAGAGTATCAGCGAGAAACAAGTAAGAAAATCAGATAGGGACAGGAAAGAGAGAGAGAGAGACAGAATGGAGATGGGACCAGAAGTATAAACAATAGTCACAGAGCAGATGGAGAAGGAAGACCATCAATAGGTCGCCCAAGTGGAGACCAGCGGGGATGGAGGAACAGACCACGTTGGCAAGATGGCGCACCAAGGACAAGAGCGACAACAGGAGACGGTCTCAAAATGGTGGGGCGCACACGAGTCCCAGTCCAAATGTTAGGAGGGCCAAGTCCGAAGAAAACCATAGAGCCGACCCAACGGAGGTGGAACAAGAAGGGGAAAGGAGCCAGGCAGTCAAAAAGGGGCAAAAATGGACGTCAACAGTTCAAAGCCTCGGAAAGCAAACTGGAAATCCACTATTTACTGTGATTTTCTGCTCGTTTTCACTGCCACTGTGTGATGTTGGCTGAGGCTCCTCACTGGGTGACTGCGTGATGGAAGCCGATATCCTGTGTCACACTGTGGCACCGTGTGAGTTGGCAGGTCTGCCGTTCAATACTGCTCACTCCCAGTGCAGACTAACCTGGGCTGCTGATTTTACATGAAACCTTGCTCTTTTTTGTATCCCCTTCTAGTTACGGCTTTATCAATGGCTTCTGGTAATGGCCCCCTATTTTCATTCACAGAACCGTCTTTTGACCCTTGTGACTTTCGGTCTCTGCAACTACCCTTAGTGACGTAGCCTCGCTTCATCTAAACTTTAAACACCTCACATTTTTCTCAATTTTGTTCACACCTTCCACTTTCTGATATTCACAGAACCTTGCTCTTTGCTCAACATTTCCCAGTCCTGATGATGACCCTTGACTAATTGCAGGCCGAAACACCATCGGCTTTGTGGGGAATTGGAGATTTTGTATTGATTACATATTGTTTTGTTTAGATAGCAAGGTTTTGTAGAAACAACAATCAGTGATCTGTTTGTCTATTGCTTTCTTTATGCCACTCACACTTTCCTATTTCCATTACTTACCTATGCACTGTGATCACCAGAGCACAGAGCACGATTATGAAAACTCAAATAATGTACTTCTGAGTTAAATGTATGGCTATTGTCAATGATGTATTTGCACTTCTGAACTATGCTTGATAAATTGTGTCAATTGATGATTGAATTAAGTGAATGCATTTATTTATTGATGATTGTTTGTTGTTTAACCACGCCGGAAGGAAGTTTTGTTGTTTTTATTTCCCACACCTGTAATTCAGCAGGGGCACAGGTGCAAAGGCATTCCCTGATTTTCATGGATCCAAGCTCCCTTACAATGGGGGATAACCTAAATGGGATTCCGGGTGCAAAATGTGCACTGCCCATCCGTATTACAAGGGGAGGAGGGGCACACGGGTGTCTTTAGTCCCTTCTGTAACACCAAAGAAACAAAAACGTGTGCAAACACATGTTGCAACCCTGGGGCATTTGCAGTGCTTAATTTGAGCTGGTGATTTCTGGTGCTGGACACCAGCACTTAATTGTCAGCAATAGCATTTATGACAGTCTCCCACATGGTGGCACTGTTTGCCTAATTTTGAGACCAATGCCTCAATATTTTTTTATTAATACAATATACATTAAAAATGACTAATACATGTTGCTTAAGGAATTCATATAGCGTTTGGGGTCTGGAATAGCCTGAATTGTCATACTTGTAGGTGTGTGATGGTTAATAGTCATGTTGGTACTGTAATTGGCCGCGTTGGTAGGGGCAGTGGGTGGTGCAAGCGGCAGTGGCCTCCTGACGAGGGTGCTGGAGCTTATTCTTTTGTAAATTAAAAACTGGGCATTTGCTGTAAAATGGCCCCTTGCCCTCCGCTCAGAAGCACTGCGGATAATCCACTCTTCCATGATGCAGAGCTGTGCTGTTTACTACTCAGGTGACCCTTGCAGTATTACGCAGTTAGAATTAGAACATGCGCTGCATACAGGACCATTTTGTTAAAAAAAAAAGAGGAACACATTCCACTCTACGCCTTTGTACATGTGCAGAATGTGTTCATTATAAGCCCCTTAAGTATCAGCAGAGACGTTTAAAGGCATGGGCAAAGTGGGCAATTGCCCAGGGCCCCCATCTTCCAAGGGGGCCCCTTTGGAAAGTGAATCGTCTTTCTATTAGACATCTGTATATTCAAGTTATCTATCTGAACCCCTCTCCCTCTTTGCCTACATTTACTTTGACTGTCTCTCTACAGTGTCATCTTAAGGATTTTTTGGGGTCCTGTCAATACATATTTAAACTGATTTATTGTGACCCTGTTAAAGTTTAACATATAATTTTGTATTTTTTGGCATTGTGCAGGCTTGAATTGCCAGTAAACAAGTAATACATTTTAAATGTATTCCCACGTACAGGGGCCCCCAAAATATGTCTTGCCCAGGTCCCCCAAAATACTTAAGATGACACTGAGTATCAGGACAAGGTCAGTAGCATTGGCTGTGAGTAACTTCAACTCACAGTGTGAAGGCAAGGGATGTGAGCTGGTATGACCCCGCAGTGCAGTGGCCTGGGTTGTAAGAGGGTATGACATCTTGCAGTGTGAGAGTACACTGACTGTAAGAGGATACATCCCTCCACCCCCTGCAGGACATGGCCTGACAGAGCAGATAATATGGCGCTACAATTTGAGGACATCGGCTCTAAGCGGGTAGAACGCCCTACAGCATAAGGCAAGGGCTGTAGAGGATATCGTTTTTGCAGTGTGAGGGCTGGGAAAGGATATAACTGCCAGTAGTACGAGGACCTGTGATAGAAGAGGATTTGACTTCTAGTAGTGCGAAGACATGGACTATGAGAGGATATAACCCCCTGCAGTGTAGGGCAAGGACTGCAAGACGACACAACCCCCTGCAGTGTAGGGCATGGAATGGAAAATGTTATAACCTCCTGCAGTGTAGGGTATGAACCGTGAGAGTATATAATCCTCTACTATGTAGGTATGGACTGTGAGAGGATATAACCCCCTGCAGTGTAGGTATGGACTGTGAGAGGATATAACCTCCTGCAGTGTAGGGTATGGACTGTGAGAGGATATAACCCCCTGCAGTGTAGGTATGAACTGTGAGAATATATAACCCCTGCTGTGTAGGGTATGGACTGTGAGAGGATATAACCCCATGCAGTGTAGGTATGGACTGTGGGAGGATATAACCCCCTGCAGTGTAGGGTATGGACCATGAGAGGATATAACCCCCTGCAGTGTAGGGTATGAACTGTGGGAGGGTATACCCCCTGCAGTGTAGGGTATGGACTGTGGGAGGATATAACCCCCTGCAGTGTATGGTATGAACTGTGGGAGGATATAACCCCTTGCAGTGTAGGGTATGAACTGTGAGAGGATATAACCCCCTGCAGTGTAGGGTATGAACTGTGGGAGTATATAAACCCTTGCAGTGTAAGGTATGAACTGTGAGAGGATATAACCCCCTGCAGTGTTGGGTATGAACTGTGAGAGGATATAACCCCCTGCAGTGTAGGGTATGGACGTGAGAGGATATAACCCCCTGCAGTGTAGGGTATGAACTGTGGGAGGGTATAAGCCCCTGCAGTGTAGGATATGGACTGTGGGAGGATATAACCCCCTGCAGTGTAGGGTATGAACTGTGGGAGGATATAACCCCTTGCAGTGTAGGGTATGAACTGTGAGAGGATATAACCCCCTGCAGTGTAGGGTATGAACTGTGGGAGGATATAACCCCCTGCAGTGTAGGGTATGAACTGTGGGAGGATATAACCGCTTGCAGTGTAGGGTATGAACTGTGGCGGATATAACCCCTTGCAGTGTAGGGTATGAACTGTGAGAGGATATAACCCCCTGCAGTGTAGGGTATGAATTGTGAGAGGATTTAACCCCCTGCAGTGTAAAGTATGTAGAGTATGGACGGTGGGAGGATATAACCCCCTGCAGTGTAGGGTATGAACTGTGGGAGGATATAACCCCCTGCAGTGTAGGGTATGGACTGTGAGAGGATATAACCCCCTGCAGTGTAGGGTATGTAGATTATGGACTGTGAGAGGATATAACCCCCTGCTGTGTAGAGTATGGACTGTGAAATGGTATAACCCCCTGCAGTGTAGGGTATGCACTGTGGGAGGTTGTAACCCCCTGCAGTGTAGGGTATGAACTGTGGGAGGATATAACCCCTGCAGTGTAGGGTATGAACTGTGGGAGGATATAACCCCCTGCATTGTAGGGTATGAACTGTGAGAGGATATAAACCCCTGCAGTGTAGGGTATGAACTGTGGGAGGATATAACCCCCTGCAGAGTAGGGTATGGTCTGTGAGAGATTATAACCCCCTGCAGTGTAGGGTATGGACTGTGGGGGTATATAACCCCCTGCAGTGTAGGGTATGGTTTGTGAGAGGTTATAGTCCCCTGCAGTGTAGGGTATGGACTGTGAGAGTGTATAACACCCTACAGTGTAGAGTATGGACTGTGAGAAGGTATAACACCCTGCAGTGTAGCGTATGGACTGTGAAATGGTATAACCCCCTGCAGTGTAGGGTATGTAGGCTATGGACTGTGAGAGGATATAACCCCCTGCTGTGTAGAGTATGGACTGTGAGAGGATATAACCCCTGCAGTGTAGGGTATGGACTGTGGGAGGTTGTAACCCCCTGCAGTGTAGGGTATGAACTGTGAGAGGATATAACTCCCTGTAGTGTAGGGTATGTAGAGGATGGACGGTGGGAGGATATAACCCCCTGCAGTGTAGGGTATGAACTGCGGGAGGATATAACCCCCTGCAGTGTAGGGTATGTAGAGTATGGACTGTGAGAGGATATAACCCCCTGCTGTGTAGAGCATGTACTGTGAGAGGATATAACCCCCTGCAGTGTAGGGTATGGACTGTGGGAGGATATAACCCCCTTCAGTGTAGGGTAAGGACTGTGAGAGGTTATAACCCCCGGCAGTGTAGGGTATGGACTGTGGGAGGATATAAACCCCTGCAGTGTAGGGTATGAACTGTGGGAGGATATAACCCCCTGCAGTGTAGGGTATGGACTGTGGGAGGATATAACCCCCTGCAGTGTAGGGTATGGACTGTAGGAAGGCATAACCCCCTGCAGTGTAGGGTAAGGACTGTGAAAGGGTATAACCTCCTGCAGTGTAGTGTATGGACTGTGAGAGGGTATAATCCCTTGCGGTGTAGGGTATGGACTGTGCGAGGGTATAATCCCCTGCAGTGTAGGGTATGGACTGTGAGAGGGTATAACCCCCTGCAGTGTAGGGTATGGACTGTGAGAGGGTATAATCCCCTGCAGTGTAGGGTATGGACTGTGAGAGGGTATAATCCCCTGCAGTGTAGGGTATGGACTATGAGAGGGTATAATGCCCTGCTGTGTAGGGTATGGACTGTGGGAGAGTATAATCCCCAGCAGTGTAGGGTATGAACTGTGGGAGGATATAACCCCCTGCAGTGTAGGGTATGGACTGTGAGAGGGTATAATCTCCAGCAGTGTAGGGTATGAACTGTGGGAGGATATAACCCCCTGCAGTGTAGGGTATGGGTTGTGAGAGGTTATAACCCCCTGCAGTGTAGGGTATGAACTGTGAAAGGGTATAATCCCCTGGAGTGTAGGGTATGGACTGTGAGAGGGTATAACCCCCTGCACTGTAGGGTATGGACTGTGAGAAGGTATAATCCCCTGCAGTGTAGGGTATGGATTGTGAGAGGGTATAACCCCCTGCAGTGTAGGGTATGGACTGTGAGAGGGTATAATCTCCAGCAGTGTAGGGTATGAACTGTGGGAGGATATAACCCCCTGCAGTGTAGGGTATGGGTTGTGAGAGGTTATAACCCCCTGCAGTGTAGGGTATGAACTGTGAAAGGGTATAATCCCCTGGAGTGTAGGGTATGGACTGTGAGAGGGTATAACCCCCTGCACTGTAGGGTATGGACTGTGAGAAGGTATAATCCCCTGCAGTGTAGGGTATGGATTGTGAGAGGGTATAACCCCCTGCAGTGTAGGGTATGGACTGTGAGAGGGTATAATCTCCAGCAGTGTGGGGTATGAACTGTGGGAGGATATAACCCCCTGCAGTGTATGGTATGGACTGTGAGAGGTTATAACCCCCTGCAGTGTAGGGTATGAACTGTGAAAGGGTATAATCCCCTGCAGCGTATGCTATGGACTGTGAGAGGGTATAACCCGCTGCAGTGTAGGGTATGGACTGTGAGAGGGTATAATCCCCTGCAGTGTAGGGTATGGATTGTGAGAGGGTATAACCCCCTGCAGTGTAGGGTATGGACTGTGAGAAGGTATAATCCCCTGCAGTGTAGGGTATGGACTGTGAGAGGGTATAAACCCCTGCAGTGTAGGGTATGGACTGTGGGAGAGTATAACCCCCTGCAGTGTAGGGTATGGACTGTGAGAGGGTATAACCCCCTGCAGTGTAGGGTATGGACTGTGAGAGGGTATAACCCCCTGCAGTGTAGGGTATGGACTGTGGGAGAGTATAACCCCCTGCAGTGTAGGGTATGGACTGTGAGAGGGTATAATCCCCTGCAGTGTAGGGTATGGACTGTGGGAGAGTATAACCCCCTGCAGTGTAGGGTATGGACTGTGAGAGGGTATAATCCCCTGCAGTGTAGGGTATGGACTGTGGGAGAGTATAACCCCCTGCAGTGTAGGGTATGGACTGTGAGAGGGTATAATCCCCTGCAGTGTAGGGTATGGACTGTGAGAGGGTATAACCCCCTGCAGTGTAGGGTATGGACTGTGGGAGAGTATAACCCCCTGCAGTGTAGGGTATGGACTGTGGGAGAGTATAACCCCCTGCAGTGTAGGGTATGGACTGTGAGAGGGTATAATCCCCTGCAGTGTAGGGTATGGACTGTGGGAGAGTATAACCCCCTGCAGTGTAGGGTATGGACTGTGAGAGGGTATAATCCCCTGCAGTGTAGGGTATGGACTGTGGGAGAGTATAACCCCCTGCAGTGTAGGGTATGGACTGTGAGAGGGTATAATCCCCTGCAGTGTAGGGTATGGACTGTGAGAGGGTATAACCCCCTGCAGTGTAGGGTATGGACTGTGAGAGGGTATAATCCCCTGCAGTGTAGGGTATGGACTGTGAGAGGGTATAATCCCCTGCAGTGTAGGGTATGGACTGTGAGAGGGTATAACCCCCTGCAGTGTAGGGTATGGACTGTGAGAGGGTATAATCCCCTGCAGTGTAGGGTATGGACTGTGAGAGGGTATAACCCCCTGCAGTGTAGGGTATGGACTGTGGGAGAGTATAATCCCCATGCAGTGTAGCGTATGGACTGTGGGAGAGTATAATCCCCTGCAGTGTAGGGTATGGACTGTGAGAGGGTATAACCCCCTGCAGTGTAGGGTATGGACTGTGAGAGGGTATAATCCCCTGCAGTGTATAGCATGGGATGGAAGAAGACATACAACTGTAGTGTAGGGCATGGGATGGAAGATGTTATAACTCCCTGCAGTGTAGGGCTGGGACTGGCAGGTGATATTGCCCTTCTGCATTGTAGGGTGGGGGTTGGAAGTGGACATAAAACTGCGGTGAATGCCATGGGATGGAGTGTAGGTCACGATCTGGGAATGATATAACCCTGCGTGTAGGGCATGGGCTTGAAGAGGATATTAACCCTCTGCAGTGTAGAGCAAGCGCTGAAAAATGATATAACCCTCTTTTTTTATTATTATTGTATTTTATTGCAATTTAAGGTACACAACAAAGGAGGAAAATCAAAAGCAAATACATATCTGAAAGAAATATAAGAACAAAAACCAACAAAATGCAAATGCTGATCACTGGAATCACAATCAAGGAAACAAATGAATAATAACAATAAAGAGGATAGTGGCGAGCATTGGGAGGGTGGGTGGAGAGAACAATCATATAACCCTCTGCGGTGTAGCAAATGAGCTGAAAGTGGATATAACTCCCTACAATTTAGGGCACTGGCTGGAAGAGGATATAACCCTGCAGTGTAGGGCAAGGGCTGGAAGGTGATAGGACCCTATGCAATGTAGGGCATGGGATGGAAGGGGATATAACCCTGCAGTGTAGGGCAAGGGCTGGAAGGTGATATGACCCTATGCAGTGTAGGGCATGGGATGGAAGGGGAGATTAACCCCCTTTGTGTAAGACATGGGCTGGGACGTATAGCCCGCTACCGTGTAGGACATGGGCTTGAAGAGCAAATAAACCCCTGTAGAGTAGGACACAGACTGGAAGAGGATATAACCCTACATTGTACGGCAAGGGCTGGGAGAGTATGTAACCCCCCTGTGAGTAGACAAGGGCTGGAAGAGGAAATTAACCCCGGTAGTATACAGGCACGGCCCGTGCCGGGCGTTATACTGGGGTGGTGACGTCAGACAGGGGAGGGTCAGGGTGGGGGGATGTAAAATACGGGATAAGGACCATTAGAGGTAAGTATCAACAAAAAAAAAACGATTTTTGTTGCCCACGCTGCATCACATTTGGCGATGCAGAGTGGGCAACGAAATACGTTTTTTTTTTATACTTACCTCTAATGGTCCTTATCCCGTATGGGATAAGGACCAAATATGAAGCATTTTCAATATTCCATAAAACAAAGCAATATTAATTGCTTATTTATCTCATGCAACTTACGACCATTGACAAAGCCAATAGTCCTGGCTTGTTGTGAGTATAATGTTAATTGCTGTATTATGTATCTGGATGTAATGAGAAAAGTAGCAAAATACCACTCTGACAGCCCACTATGCTAAACTCAGATTTTCAGTTTAAGTTATTTTAAGCCACGCCCTTAATGATATCGACCGCGCCCCTTTAAGAGACCCCCCCTCCCCCTAGTTTTTTCATCCTAATTAAAACCCGAGATATATAACGCCATGAAGACACGGGCTGTGAAGACAGGCTGCTTCCCTATGTGGTCCCCTCTGTTCCCAACACCCATCTATTGCATGCTCTATTCTCGCGTGCATGTTGTCATCACTGAAACAGGCACCGGAGATCGGGGCAACTGCTGTACATTCTGTGCCTACGGGTGCGGGATTGGTCTTTTCTGGATCGCGCTTTTATCAGTCACTGCGGCGCCACCTAGTGGAGAGCTAGCGTTAGGGCGTGCGCGAAATCCAGGAACCGAGCTCGAGCCCGCGGTACATCCACAGCTCGGAACGGGCCCTGAATGCCCCGCGCCGCGGACGGAGCTGCGGGGGAGAGGCAAGGGCGGAAGAAAGGGGGAACTGGCAGTCGGCCGAAGCATTTGAGTTTCTGACATTCCTTTAGATCTAAATATTGGCAAGGTTACCTCTGGTGGTGGGTGAGCTACATGTCACCATCCACTCCCCCACGAAGCTTCTCAAATGCATGGGCGGAGCTCTCAACAGTGCAGCAGGTGCCCATGTACCCAAATCACGGCTGTAATTGACTGTCCAACCAGGGCACAGGGGAGGCTTGCAGTTGCAGCAGGACAAGACCCGTCAGAGGTGGATGTTTAGGAATTTGGGGCGCTGGAAGCCACAAGAATCAGGGGGCGAAGGGTGCAGGGTCATTGAGAAACGATAAGAAAGTGCAGAGATGTTCACTACGAGGAGACAATCCCTTTCCTGAAAATAAAGAGAATAGCTGGGTAGACAGTGCGGTTGGCTGAGCACGAATATATGATGATACAACGAATTCCGTTGCAACGCATGCCTTTACCACGCATGCGTTACAACGGAATTCATTTAGCACGCATAAACCTTTCACCGACTATTTGCGTGGTGACGTCATACGTCGTTTAAAAAAAACGGCATTTTTTTACCGATTTCTCTTAATCGACTCTGATGCCGACGTGACTTATGGTGAGTTGTTTTATTTGGGGGGTCTCCCCCTCTTTTTTTTTTTAACTTTTACCACATATGCCTTTACTACAAACATCGTAGTAAAGGCATGCGTGGTAAAGGCATTAGTTGTAACCACGCATGCGTTGTACTGCATGCGTGGTTAAAGATTTCGTGGAAACGGCTTCGTTGTAAAAGCCGTTTCCCGCTGAGCACCTGCTGCCGAGATCCTTGTATAACCTGAATGTAAGGCCTGGGCAATTGCAAGATCGCTCGGAGGCCAAGAGAAATGAGCGAACACCTGCTGGCTATTGGTGAAATACGAAGTATTCTTAAACTCTGACACCGTTTTGATAATCCACGAGGCCGGCTCAGCCTTTCATGATTATTACATTTATATGGGATCCCTAAAATAATAAATAATAAACCGCGTTACTAAAGCGCCGCACATCTGTTCGGTGTGCTGTATGCTACAAAACGATTACAGTACATATCCAATGCAGGACGGACAGATGGCGCAATTCCAGTCTGTCCTGCCCAAACAAACCCAAAAACGGAGGGTCGGGGTTCCTATCCAATCTGCAGCAAGTGGATTTCGATTACGTGGGAGTAACATGTATATCACGTGACATCATGTCACTTATGTGATGTTAACTTTAGTTATTTTATCTCGTGCTGTGTTAAGCAATGTTATTTTACGGTATCATTTTGTGACGCACCTTGACATTTTTGGTAATATTTGCCTTGGTGATAGGTGTCCCACAGTGGCGGCAGGCATGATTCGAGGGTGGCGGGTGTGGGTGCAGGCGTGGAATAGGGGGGAAATGATCGGTGAATGCTAAAAAGAAAAGAAAAAAAGAAAATAAACTACCCTGCTGCGCCGGTCCAGCGAGTCTGCTCCTGCTCTCCAAGGCACAGGAAGCACAGAAAAGGCTCTCCCCTGACCAATCACAATGCTGCATTGCGATTGGTTTTGAGTGCCCTGGTTCAACGCTCAAACAGGGAATGGGGCCTGGGCTTGTTCTCCATGCAGGCTTTAATGCTCCCTCTTGCGCTGCGCATAATGCCGTTCGCACTGATTTTCCAACAGGGGACAAATCCCTGGAACTAA
Source organism: Lissotriton vulgaris (assembly GCF_964263255.1). NCBI lineage: Eukaryota > Metazoa > Chordata > Amphibia > Caudata > Salamandridae > Lissotriton > Lissotriton vulgaris. The sequence continues at coordinate 1,611,463,822 of NC_141695.1, read as the reverse complement.
AAATCTGCGTGAATGGCACAACCTAACGCACTCCACAAATTGCGGAACTCCGCGTAACATGGCATTGTTTCTTGTCACTTCACCAGGGCCGGCTTTAGGCATGTGCAAGCTGTGCACCTGCACAGGGCCACCAAACCCCAGGGGCCACCACACCAATATATATCCTTAATATAATAATCCTCTGAGGATGGATACATATTTGCGTGGCGGCCCCTGGCAGGGATTTGGCGGCCCCTGGCAGGGATTTGGCAGCCTCCGGCTCTGTATCACTTCCAAACACCCTGACTCCCCCTCTACACTGGCCTCCACGCTCCGCCCTGACCGGACCCCCTTTCCGGGGCCCCCTACCTACGCTCCCTGCCCAGGGCCACCATGAGCCTAGAGCCGCCCCTGACTTCACGAACTCTGCCCAGGCCAAATCTTTTTAACATTTCTTTCACGGTGCAGCAGTTGTTACAGCATGTTCAACCTGTAAGGTTCCACACCTAGATACGCCTAAATATCTTTCGTAGAAACTGACTGTCTTTGGAGGCTTCCATAAGGTTAGAAGCAAAGTAAACTATAGCCATGGCCACAGGAAAAACGCAGCAGTGCAGGGCCAAATTATGCGGCTGTGTTAAATAAATTGTGCAACCAAAAAAGGAAAATTATGCAGCGTGATGTGGCACATTTTGTGAAAGTAACACTTCATTATTTTGTCGTTTTTACATTTGTTAACTCTGGGAATTGTTTGCACCTCATTGGTATCAGTTTAACACTCAAATACAGCAATAAGCAAGAAATAGGTTGTCTTCATTCGTTGGAAAGGGCTTTCCACTCCGCGGTGACCCGTGTCTCTGCATTTTTAGTAATCTTTGAACCATTTGAGCTAGAAACAATTTTCTGGGGGGTAAAACCTGCAGATTATGCAGCGGATTATGGATTATGTAGCAAATGTGGCATTATTTAGTTAGGAGAAAACGCCCCGGCACCACAAGTTCCTAATTCATTGACTATAACCCATGATAACTAGTGTTTCAAAAAGGCTTCTTTCACTGCTTGAGACATCTCAGTACTTTTTGCCTAAATTATGAAACTCTTTACTAGGGGTGGGCGGTGAACTCCGCTCCGCCAGCGGAGTTAGTGGAGTTTTGCCACACTGCACTCTACTTGGAGCATGGAGTTCTGCAAAAATAACTCACACAACCCCAGGCGGAGTGGAGTTTACCAGCACACTCAAACACCTTTCTAATCAGTGGTTCGTGTTACCTTCAGCATCGTATTACCACCTTGAGCACTCTCCAAAGTTTGGAAATTGTGTAACTTTAGACTGAGGTGTTAAATAAACAGTATCTGGTCTTACGGCAGCAGCGATAATTTAAGACAGCGTTGTGTGTTCCGAGTTTGAAAGGGAGCATCCGTTTGGAGAGAAGAGAGGCAGGGCTTTGGAGAGAAACAAAACCAAGAGCACTCCCTTAATAAATCATGTTCAACTTGGAAAGCAAGACATCCAGCGGCAAGTGAAAAATCACATCAAAAACAAACGGGGAGAAAAATCCTAAGGTTTTTTTTCCTCCACTTAGATGTGAAAAACAAACTGGGATATAATGCAGCATTCAATATTTCGAAATTTAGTGGTGTTATAAATTGGAACTGGGCCATAGCAAATTCATTTCCAAAGGATGTTTTCTATATGTGCCATCTTATGAATAATATTTACGTATACATTTTGTCTCGCTGTGATTGCAGAGGGTGTCTTGGTGCTTGAAAGCTGTTAATTGGTTGTTTGGCAAGTAGCCATAAGTATATACGCAAACACTCATGTATAATGCAAGAGACTTCTCTGTAGTATTGCCTATGCACAAGTGCAATGCAGGTTATAATGATATGGGTCTAGCGGTCCCCAACAGGAGAGTTGTGATTCGTTCAGGTCAGGGGCCATCTAAGAAAGAATAAATGGTCATCGCAGGCACATTGGCGACTCACCTCAGTAACCGTGTCTGTGTGTTTACCGTTCATAGGTGTCAAAGATGGACTTTTGCAAGAATTTCCTATAAACATAAATGAAGAACTAATCCCAGAAGTGGGGCTAAAATCCTAGGCGGGAGAAAGTGAGGATGGACTTAAGCTCCTGCGCAAGAGGAGAGAGAGCGGCCGAACCGCACCATTTGAAGGACGCGGAGACCGAAGGGAAGTGAAGCGAGGACACTGAGGAAGGCGGAGGACACAGCAACAGGAGAAACTCTGCCAAGATACCCGAACAACCCAACAGAGAGGTAGAGAAGAAGCAGGTCCCAGTCTGCTACACCCGTCGCCCTGCGATGTTCCAGGTGGAGCGTGGCTGAGCCAGGTACGAGATCGATTGTGGTTTAGACAAGGGAAGTTTGGGAGGTATCGGGAGGGGAAAAGAGCGGAGCACCCATCGTTGACAATACTTTTGAGCACTATGAGCACAGAGCACAAATTATATTATTCAGAGCACTATATTGTTGTCGCTTTTGTTTTAAGTAATGGTGGCGGAGCAATACTCAGCCCGCTCGCAGAACTATGTGGAATTTGGCGGAGTTTTTCAGTAACTCCATGGAATTCAACAAAGTGAAACTCTGTGAGCTTCGCCCAGGTCTATCCTTTACCTCTTTCCACTACAGTGCTTTACTTTACACCTTCGACCTACTGAAGCACACCCTGAAATTGCACTTGCTCAATAAATACTTTGGTACACGGCATTCCTTGTTTTCTAGAACTGATTAATTGCTTATTGAGAAGAATGCAGGCTCCAAGTAAAGGCCTTTGATCATTTTTATGCACAAAATACTTCTTAAAGCTATTGCAAGCACCCTTTGCATCCAGCCAATTGCTTTTGCACTGATATCGTAACAAATCATGTGCTATATGTTGTGATAGTGTAAATGTATTTACTCTCATTAGTGTCACCGTATCATTCTTCGGCCATGATTTATTTCTTAGGATCCCAAGAACTACCCTCCTATGACATGGACCAGCCTTTGCATCTTGGCTCCTGAGGCATGAAAAACAAATGGATGTACCATGTTACAACGCATACCATTACAACTACCTACCATTACAACGCGACCATTACAACGCATACCATTACAACGCATAGCGCTTAGAGGTGCTGGATAGTGGTAAGTATAATTTACTATTCCAACTCCAGTCCCCGTGGACACTAGGGAAGGTGTTGGATAGTAAATTATACTTATTCCCTATCCTAGAGCGCCCCCCAGCGCAATGCGTTGTAATGGTATGCGTTGTAAAAGTTGCGTTGTAACAGTAGGTAGTTGTAAAAGTTGCGTTGTAACAGGTGTAGCCCAAAACAAATACGAGCTTGCTCTGCCAAAACTGTTTAATTTCTGTTACTATTTCAAGGAAACTCTCACTAGGTAAGAATAGGTACCGGCTTGGGTTCATTGTACGAATTTATCAGGTCACCACTTCCAGAAACCTGTGTAGAGGCTGGGTCTTCTTCACTGGTCTTAGTCGGGGAACCTCTATACGTCTGACTCTGTGCTACTACTTCCTGTGTCAATAAACCTTCTCAGATTCTGATTGGTGCTTGAGATTTCTTCAACACTGTATTATGAACTATAAATAGGGCCACTGGAATTATGCGGCAGGGGAGCACCAAATCATGTGGCAAGAGTGACTAAAATATGCCGCAAGAAAGGCAAATTATGCAGCATAATGTGGCACATTTTTTGATACGATACTTCATTATTTTGTAATTTCTAGACATGGCAATACCGTCTGGGAAAAGATTTCACCTCATTAGGATTGGTTTAACTATCAATTCAGAAAAAACTACTGGGCTTCCACTGTGCACAAACCCACGTCACCAAGTTTTTAGTAATTTTTGATCTGTATGAGCTAGAAACAACAATTTTTTTGTGGTTAAAATCTGCAGATTATGCGGCAGAAGATGTTGTTATGTGGCAAATGCGACAAATTCATAATTATGCAAAAAACAGCAGCGGCCACAGAATTGCATAATTCCAGTTGCCCTGACTATAAATAATTTGTAAATAATACTGTGCTCTGGCGTCCCTTTGAGCTCTGTCAGCACCAATATGAAACTTCAAACAAAAAAAATAGGCGTCATGATGGTGACGCAAATGGGCAGCATGTTTCTTTCTTGCTGGTCCAGTGTCAGGCAGTGGTGCTGGAACAATTTTCAGAGTGGGGGCTGCTGCCATTAGTGGTCCATCACTGAAGTCATAGGGATTGTGAAAAATCCAAGCAGCAAATGTGCCAAGCCCATTCAGCAGGTGAGTGGTATTTAGTTGGTGGTGAATATGGAGGACTGGTGAGGTTATGCACTGTCATTTAGTGACAACACATTTTCCATTGAAGTGGCCACTAAATTTGCACAGATATACAGGTTTTTTCATATATGTTTTATTGGGTTTATAAGTACACAGCAACAAGACTATATCTCAATTGTCTCTTACCCTCCCTCCCCCACCCAAGAAGGAGTAAGCCACAGTAACAATCATTATTTGTCAGATCAGATCTAGCGGCATACAGACAACACAAATGTATTCAACAATCCCTCAGTCGTATGTATATCATTGCGGTCATTATACAGCGATGCCATACATTTAATCATCTGCAGCGCCGTCATCTAATTCCATCACCAGAGTGTCCATGGTTTGCTGTAAGTGTATCTCCGCCAGATCCCATTCCATTTCTCCCACCTTGACCTTGTCCAGTATATATTAATTTACACTTGACTCCGCATTCCGCACACACTCATCTTACGTATTCCCACACCCATTGCTTGCCAGTGGGTAATCTGGGTGTCATCCATCGTCTGGCAATATACTTCTTTGCAACCACCAGCCCCAATTCAACAATTTTTTCCGCATATTCGGTGTGTCTGGCCCGGGGCACCAGGCCCAGAAGGCATAGTTGAATGGGCGGTTGCAGTGTCAAATCAGACATATCCTTCAACACTTTATTCACATCTTCCCAGAAGTCACGTACTGCTAGGCATTCCCACCACAGGTGGAGAATGGTTCCCACTGCAATCTTACACTTGGGGCAACCCTCAGGCTTAGTTGAGTCTATCCTATGCGGCCAGCTCGGTGTAACATAATCTCTGTGAATACACATATAATGTATCAACTTGAGTCTGGCATTACGCGTAACCCTCCTGCAATTACCAAGTATATGGGCCCAGTGCTGGTCTTTGTCTCTCGTCCTATATCCTTTCCCCACTGTAATCTCAATAGACCAATGCGGGGCGGCCTTCGGCAAGAGCAATGCATATAATATTGTGATCAATCTACTCCCCCCACCCATATCTGACAATGTTTGATTGCAAATATGTGTGCCTGGTTACTGTGGGAATTACACCGAAGCCTTGTGAATGGTTACAGCCAACCCTGCGAAGGCCAGGAAATCTGGACATTCTCCGTTTGTCACAGAAGATCCCCTAGCTCATCAGGTGGCCATCTTCATATAAATCTCCCGATGTTTCCGGAGTGTTGACCCTGTCTCTATGCCGTTGAAACATAGTCAACATGGGGCTAATTCCTGTAAACAACGCTATCAGAAATTGTGAATATATATATCCACCCCCTTTGTTTTTTGATGTCTGCTACATACGCCCAGCAGAGTCTGGACGGGAAACAGCCACTACAACGTGGCCGTTCCCACGTATACACTTAACCCTGCATGCTTTACAACGCATGCGTGGTTACCACACATAGCCTTTACCACGCATTCCTTTACTACGAGATATGTAGTAAAGGCATGTGTGTTAAAGGTAAAAACAAAATGGGGGCTTGGGGAGTCTCCCCCCCAAAAAAGCATAGGTTTCAAAACGGGGGCTTGGGGGGGTCTTCCCCCCCCCAAAAAAAACTCACCTGTTTCTGTTGTTTTCTGTTTAAGAAGAATAAAGATGTGGAGGCAATCGGCGTCGTTAGAGGAAATGGAAAGACACTTCTGCTTCCTCTTTACGACGTGAAAAGCAAATCGGAAGTGCTTGGAGTGGAGAGGACGTGGAGAGGTAAGGGGGATTTTAGTAAAAAAAAAAAAGAAATGAGGGGGTGGTGTAGAGAAAGGGGGACATTTTTAAGGATCGGAGATATCCTTTACCATGAAAATGCCATTATCATGCATAGTTTAACAACGAAAATCGTTGTACAAGTATGCCTGGTAAAGACATTATTGTAGTAAAGGATGGTGATGGCATTCGCGTTCATGCGTGGTAAAGGCATGCGCTGCAATGGAATGCATTGTAACATCATACAACCAGTCTGGACCTGCATCGGAAGGATCCTTCTCTTTTTCCTCTGGACCAACGGTAGAGCCAAACGCCTGTGCAGCTTAACTAGTCTCCCTAATATACCAGTAACCAGATCAGTATGTTGTTCCAAGAACCATGTGACCACATGCTGAAAGTGAGAAGCCCAATAGCACAGAGACGTTTCAAGGCATGAGCAAAGTGGGCTCCTGCCCAGGGCCCCAGCCTTTCAGGGGGCCCCCTGATAGAGCCAGGTCTTTTCAGTGAGTCTTGCCCTGATTACCTTGAATAATTCTTAAACAGATTGTTTTAATTTATTTTTTATGTGGCTGATGTGTGAGAGTCTTTACCAACCATTTTGCGTAGAAATGTTGTTTTTCTGTCATATAATATTCATTAAAATGTTTTCTTTTAGACCAAAACAAGAGGACCTCACATATGAGACATAAGTGGGTATCACAGAGATTATTTGCTGTAATATCAGTGAGCTGCTGCTGTGTTACAATATTAAAAACACATATCACTATCTCTGAATATTAGATGTAAACACTTTTAGAATTTGTATGAGTGTGCCTGTGCACTGCGAGCGACCTGGCCAAAGAGGTCATGAAAGAGCTGAAATTGGGTCATAATTTTAAAACTGCTCGAACAGGGGCCTCCAAAATACATTTGGTCCAGGGCCCCCACAGTCCTTAAGATGTCCCCGCAATAGCTGCAGAGATGTGGATCCTGTAACCCTTCACTATCCCATAGTAACTTCAACACTTTCAAGCTGATACGTTCTATCCCATTACCCAGGCGGGCAACTAGAGCCAAATTTCATGGGATTGGGGGCATAGGTAGAGTGGCTCTAAGAAGGGGTGAAAACACAACAAAAGCCTCATTAACAAGTAAATGGTCTTTTAAAGACCTGTGAAGAACTCAGGTGCGGCTGCAATTAGATGGTCGCCAGCCCGCAAAGCTGTCTCAGCCCGGGCTGACACTCACAACGGGTGGCTGTAGCCCGGTGAGCCCAATGGGTGTTGCTCGGCTGCCATTACCCCAGTATAGGAGCTGAAGCAGTTCGTCCGGAAGCATGCATCCGGCACCTGCATCGACATTTGCTGTAACACATACATGACCTGAGGTAAAGCAATCATTTTGCTAATCAGTATCCGTCTCATGAGTGACATTGGTAACCGCAACTATTGGCCAGACATACAGTTTTACTGATAAATCTATATAGCACACAAACGAAAATGCATGGAAATTGGGTATCATTGAGTATTTATCATTTGCGCATCAAAAACTAAAGTGTCCTTGTTTTGATCCTATTACAACATGCTTTATTTGTGTTTTCCTAAGTGCTGATATATTTTTAAATACGTGTTTAGTTAATTTACAGGTATTTTAATGTTGTCTGTTAGAAAAAAACTGACCTCCTACAGCCTTTCTTTTCTCTTCCTGTACCCCAGCAATATTGTCACCTAGGTCACTTATCCAGAATCTTCTCACTTTGCAGTCAGAGAAATAACAGTAAACAGTTTTGAATGAGCATCAATTTGTCAGAAGACATACCCTGACATTTGACCTGTGTCTTTGAATGCGCAACAAATGTATAAAGATAAACACACATTTTAGGGTCGATTCCGATTCGGGAAAAACCGATCCGAATAGCCGTTCGGATCGTTTTTCCTGTACGAATCGTACCCTGCAACATCCCCCGTACGTACGACGAAGTACAATTCGTACCAGGAGCTGGACTCCGCACGAATCGTACAGAGACCGTACAAATCAAATCCCCGTACGAATCCCCCTTCAGAACCCGCTGTACGAGACATCTGTACGGTTCGCGGCTGGTTTTTCCGACCCATCAAGTACGATTCGTGTCGGGTACGCACCGTACGAACCTTTTTCTACAGGAGCTGAAAACAGCCGTAAAAGCAGAGTTCGCCCCCTCTGGGTATGGTGCGTACACCCCATGATTGCAGGGGTACGGTGCGTACCCCACGATCATGGGGTGCACGCACCGTACCCCTGTGATCATGGGGAGTACGGACCGTACCCCATGTTCGCTGGGTGTACGGTGCGTACACCCTGCAATCGCGACCGTACGCTTCGTACACCCCGTACACCCCATGATCACAGGGGTACGCACCGTACCCCGCGATCATGGGGTGTACAGACCGTACGGTGTGTATGTGATTGTGTGCTTTTCCGTACGAACCGCCTTACCTGACGTGGACCGTACGAATCGCGTCCTCATACCCCGGTCCGGATCGTACTCGTCGTTTCGTACAGCATATTTACAAATCGTACGGTTCACTGTGAAGGGTCCTTGTCGTACGGTTTCACCCTTGCAATTCGGATGGTTCGAATCGATTCGGACGGATTGACGAGATACAGATCGTACTACGCGATTCGGACGGACGTGTACGATTCGTACGGAGAGGGCTCCGGATACGAATCGGACGGACGCTTTTTTTCCCGAATCGGAATCGACCCCTTTAAAGGCATCTTTATTGCTCGGTCCCATTCTGAACTCCAGCTTGGAAATTTGTGGGGGTGCTGCAGCACCCATGTGCCCCTACTTTTAGGTGGTTTTCAATGCTTTGATTCTAGGCGCTATGTACGTATGACTGTAGCAAGGTTTTATTCTTCACTTTCTTTAGTCTCCTCCATCGGCTGTCTTGGCTCAACGGCTTTGGCCTGTCAATACTTCTTGTGCCTGTAGATGGGTGAGGATGCCCTATAAGAAACGAACATATGCCCCAGTGGACAGTGTATTACGACAGTGAATTTGAAAGGCAAGGCAACAGTCAGAGATATGGTATGGGGTGTTTTTGGCCCTCAATTTCCCCAGGAGAGAAATGAACGTAATATGTACAGCTTTATTTATTAACTAAATACATGAATGAATAAATAAATTAAAGCAAGTAAGTCAAAAAGTGCAGGGGCCCAAAGTTTTTCTTAGGAGGCCGCCACCAGAACTGCCACATGTTGGGTTGCTGAATACCAAGGTTTGCTACGCTTGAATCAAAGTTATTCCTCTTTCTTCCACATCTAGACACTCCTTGTCATTGTATTTATATTCTAGGTTCTGTTCATCGCTGTTTTCTTTCTTTGTCAATGTTTTTCCATCTCTCACCTCCTCCTTCTTAGTAACTTTTCTCTCTATTGCTGTAGGTGAAAGCCTGATGATAAAACATGAGTCCCTGTCTCCAAATTAGTAGGCCAGTGCCCATGAACTACAATTACCAGCACAAACTAAGCATTGGTGGAATAACACTGATAAGTAATGTTAATATTAGACAATACAATGTAAACACCATGAAATATGTGCGTATACAAACGTACTCGCATCTCCAGTGTTAAATTTACCCGATGTGTCCTCCTCCTCAACCCCGAGTCAGAAATACATGGTTAGGCTGGCCCTGCGACCTTCATCTGAAGCAAATGATTGACAGATTACTGGTGGAGGACACACGTCACCCTTAGACAGAACGCACAAGTAGGAAAACCCAGACCGATCCAACAGATAGGCAGCAACACCACAATGGTCAGGGGAGATTGGCCCCAATAAAACATGTTTGGCCGGAGGGGTGTGCGTTCTCAAAACCACCATAAAGTCAGATGCCACACTAAGTTAGGAACACAGAGCCAATCAGAACACAGCATGTAAATTACTCACAGTGATCACACACTCTTCATGCCAGACATACAGACACATACGAACTGGCCTTGCAGTATGTTCACACAAGAACGAGGCCCACCCGCGCTTATTATCAAACCCCGACTTATGGATCTGTGACTAGGCCCAAACTTCTGTCGCCAAAGGAATGCATAAATCGTTTCATAATACGTCATATAAGGGATAAAATGATGTCTGAAACCAATATGCTTCAAGACAATCTTTAGACCCCAACCTAATTGCCTGACCTCCAGGCTGCTGCGTTTAATCAAACAACTGTTCCTGTTTTATCAAACACCTCTTGTCTTTAATTTTTACATTGGTAAATTTATATTTGAGAAGCACTAACACATGCCCTCTAACCTATCTGCATAACAAACATGTGTGACCAAAGCGACAGGTACAGTGGTGAATGTGTTAGGAAAGGGCCTTACTGTTGCCTTATTGTCTCAGGCCCGAGTTACAACTTTCTACATACTGGTTTTCGGATTAATTTAACAAAATGCTAAGTGTTTATTTTGAAAGAAGTCACTTCTTTTGTTTAATTTTGTAGTTTTTTTTTATTTAAAAACAAACAATGCCCTCAGTGTTATTGTCTTTCACCAGCTTCTGTGATGCCTCACCCACCATCTGAGCTATGTTTTAGGGGTGACCCCACAGCGGTGTAGCATGGGTTCCCAGTGTCCGGTGCAAGGCAAGTATACTTCCACTTTTATTTTAAAACTTTGCGCCCCTAAGAATGCCCCTAAGAATTTTGTGCCCGGGGCAAAAGCCCCTGTGGCACCGCCCACGCAACAAAACTGTGACCCAGTACTAGCCTACATGGTTGTTTCGACTCAGCGAAGCGAGAGCAGCAGTGGCTCATGGGGGTGCATTTCATATTTCACTATATCAGGTTTATTTTCATTCCATGCAGCGTCTGCTTACACTTCGCACATAGGACGGGTTTCCATGACAGCAGGTACAGTAAGTGTGACTTTCAACTAGGTCAGCCCAACCAGCTCTGGAACATTGGATGCGGTGGGACGCTAAACTAGGTAGGTCGCCATGTAGGGTAGGTTTGGGACACAAAAAACAAGAGTCAAGAGAGAAGGGCCAAATGACAACCTAATATAGGCAAATGAAGGAAGGAGAGAATAAAAAGAAAGTGGAGGGTATGTGAAAAAAGAAACACTGAAGAAGAGAATGGCTTAAATTGGGGGTAGGTGAGCGGCCATAGAAAGATTACTGCGCCAACATGTCATGTACTATGAAAAAAGTCATTCATATAAGAAATCTCAAATGTATTGGTCCCATGGCCAACTTTTTTTACCAATAAGAAGGGAGTTATTCAGTGGGAAGGGGAGGAGATAGCATGCCATGAATTTATGTTATGTTATGTTAATAGCACTTATAGAGCGCGCAATTACCCATGGGTGTGCTGGCGCTAGGGTCAACTGCCAGGGTTTTAAGCACGTTTAGAGAAAATTCCACCTATAGGGTCTTGGGCGCTAGACCCACATGCAGTGGAAATTATGACACAGACCCATGATTGTAGTGACTGGAACTGGCCTAGGGCATGTGTGCCGAGCTCCCTTCCTTAGCAGGGTCACCTGACAGGTGATGCCTGTGATGGGTGGGTGTTCAGAGTGGGCACATCACAAGGCTGAACACTAGAACGTGTCCAGAAGGCCACTACACCACCCATGAATGACCCAGAATTTCTGAGTAGATATGGGACTAGCATCAAAGATGAGTTTGAGGTCCAGTTTGAGCTTCAGCGTCATGGACCAGATGTGTGTTTGGAGAGATTGTGCCCAACCTCTTTCCCAATTTACACATATGGAAGAAAGCCAATGCAAGGAGTCCATCCCACCGGAGTAGGCTCTTTGACCAACTGCATTAAGGGATAAGATTTTCTGATAAAACGATGGTGTGTCGTCGCTAGGCACGATGGCGGACTCATAAGAACGATGCTCCCAACCCACTAAAGTTATCCTGGCATTATATCTCTACCAAGAACTGCCCTCAGCGCCTCTGCGTGCTGCATATGTCCCACACCAGGTAACAGACCCATCGGTGGCCCTAGAGTCGGTGAGGCACTGCGGAAGGCTGATGAGCAGGCCCGGAGGATCGGTGCGTCTTGGCAGTTGTGAGGCAGGGCAGAGACTGCTCGCCAGTGCCAGTGAAAGACCTAGAGCCAAACGGAGAGTGGTCTACCCCTGCTGTGTGATGGAGACGGCAGGTGGCCCGTCGGAAGGAGCATGGCGCCCTGTGCTGCCCGGACCTGGACTGCTGCCCACAAGATCCATTGAAGCAGCAGTGGAGGAGAGTAGCACAGAGACCCTTTTGGTTCCTCGACAGGTGTTGCCCCCTGGATCCTGACTCGCCTGCCCCCACCTCCACAGCAGGACATTGATGTACCTGAGAGAACGGCAGGGTGCGAGGGATAGAGTGATTAGGTCCCTTTCCCAATTACAATAGTGAGGTGCCTGTCTGGACTGGACCTTGGGCACGAGAGGCTCATGGTGACATCTTGAGCAGGTGAGACAGAGGAGCAAAGTTAATAAGGTTAACCCTGGGGGTGCAAACGGCGGACATGCAGGCAATCACGGAGATGTGGGAAACCTGACCCCGGCTCAGCGGGCGGAGAGTGAACCCACCAATGCTGCCAAATTTAATCAAAGCCGAACCACTACTGAACCAACGAGTCAGACGCCGACTTTGGACAAATAAGAAATTAATTTCCCTTATGTTGATAAGGACATTAAAATAAGCGAATTGATTTGCTTTCTCCTGACAATTGAGATTCCTTCTATCACAGTAATTTCTCAACTGATTCTTTGTTGAGCAAGGGGTCAAGAGCACATACCTAAATCCATTGTGTCCTGAAGATGGTCTTAACAATGTGTTTCAGCGAAGACCGAAACGTCGACGACGAGTCCATTCCACTTAGCAATTGTTAAAACTCAAGTTACCTCTGAGTATTTGATCCTATGTATAGGACAGGCTCATCCTTTCTATTGGAGATGTACTTACACATTGATATTTTTTCTGTACTTTATCTTTATTTATGTTCTGTTGTCAATGTGACTTTAGTCTGTGTTATTGTATTTCTTTGTACCCCTGTTATATTAGTGTTGTATATTTAGTGTCATTGTTTTGGTTAATTCATAATTAAAAAAATTTTTTTGCATAACTCATCGTCCGGATGTTGTAATTAATTTACTAATTTATTTAAGCTAGTGTTTGATTTGCTCTTGTGAGTGTTAATAGATATCACTCTGTAGAAACATTTTTCGAATTAAAAAAAAAAATGTGTACTTCAATAAATCCCCTGTAGGCAGCTTTACCTTTCAGCCAAATTATTAGAAGTACATATGGCTCAGACTCTATGCTCTCACCTGGAGAACTCTCAGTTTTTGAATATGTGCCATGCCGGGTTGCGTCCTGCTCATGGTACTGAATCAGTAAAAAATCTGTATTTTTTTCTGTAGTGGATGATATGCGTAGGGAGGGCGAAGACAACTTGACCTCTGCACTAGTTTTATGTGATCTCTCAGCGGTTTTCGACATGGTCGACCATAAACTATTGGTGGATCGTTTGGAGCCAGATGGGATTCAGGGCCCTGCCCTAAATTGGATGAAATCTTTTCTGGTGAACAAACACAGTCGGTTCTGTTGGGAGCTTTTAAGGCCTCAGCAATTCAATCGGACTGTGGGGTTCCACAAGGTTCCTCCCTTTCCCCTTATTTATTTAATAATAGCAGCCCGCCCCAGCGTTGCCTGGGGCAGAAAGGGGCTGGGGGCAGTACACCCGCTCCCGCCCCGACCCCCTCCCGCACCGACTCCCTCCCGCCCCGACTCACTCCCGCCCCGACTCACTCGCGCCCCCCTCCCGCCCGACTCACTCGCGCCCCCCTCCCGCCCGACTCACTCGCGCCCCCCTCCCGCCCCGACTCACTGCGCCCTCCTCCCGCCCCGACTCACTCGCGCTCCGACATTTTCATTTACTGCTGCCTCCTTCTTGCCTCCCCCTGCATCACACAGTCTCGCACTGAACTTTCCCTTTACTTACCTGTGCCGCCGCTCCTCACTGCACAGCCGCTCGTCAGTGCACCGCCGCTCCTCCTTCGTCGTCATCACGCACGTCGCGTCACGATCATTACGCACGTCGCGTCGCGGCCAGCGCTAGGTCCCGGCCGGCGCTACTTTCAGGGGACTACTTTGTTTACAAACGTAATTTTTTTAATTTACTTTTTTTAAAAATTTATATAGCCTATGTCCATCTACACACCCTGACATTTTCATTGATGTATCGGGTGTGTAGATTGGCGCAGCGTTCCCTAGTTTACCTGGCCAAAAGGTGCAAGTTCTCTCTTTATAATAGTAGTATAGATTTACATTAAACCCCTTATTCAAGCCATAAACGAGATGGACTGTAAAATATACAATTATGCGGATGACTCTCAGCTTCTGTTTAGATTGAATGGGTCCCTTGAATCCCAAACTTCCAATTTGTTATGCACTTTATCTGGGACTAGATGGGTAGCAATTTCGTAAAAGCTCAATGCTGACAAAACTGAAATTGCCATTTTAAATAATAAAATCTACATTTGGATTCCCTCTGCTTGACCTTCTGAAATGGGGGAACCCCCTATCCCTAAAACATCTTCTAAAAGCGAAGTTTTTAACATCAATCATGAGCTTACCCTGAAACCCAGGATAGTTCCTGTGATCTCAAACAGTTTTCTGACACTGATGAAAATAAAAATGATTGCTAGCTATCTTAACCATGAGACCTAATTCTGGTGGTCATTGCACTAATTACTTCTTGGCTAGATTATGCCAATTCCTTCTATCTCAGTCTTCCCAAAAATCAACTATGTAGACTGCAGATTTTCCAGAATCAGGCAGCCACTTATTTTTTGAGGCACCTAGAACCTACCACATTACCACCTCTTGAGGAGTCTTCATTGGCAGCCACTGGAACAAAGGATCACTTTTAAAGCCTGTTGCATTATTTTTAAGGCGTTTTGGGGAGGAGGGTCTCCAATTTAAGAAACAGAATCATGAAATGTTTACCAACTAGGAATCTATGCTCATCCTCTGCCACCTTATTCACCATCACCAAATTCAAGAGGCACAGGCTGGGTGGTGTCAGGTTTCAGGTCAAGCCCCTATTATATGGAATTCCCTGCTTCAACCTATTCACCATTTCACTAGAGGGGGATAGGCCCAACAGACCGGAACCAGGTAGGGCCTTCATATATAGTATACACAAAAATGGACCTGGTATCCTTGTCACTTGTACTGCTTTTATTTCTGCATAAACCACGCTATATTTCTTTCGTGATTAGGTTTTTTTAATTACCCTGTTTTTTTAAGATCATCATAATTTTTAAGCAAGGATTCTGGCCTTCACACAGTTACACAACCCATTTAAAGACATATGATACATACATTTATACATAACACACTTTACATTTATACATACAACCGCAACGTATCCATCACAATGAGTAACAATTATACAATACTTTTACGATATACGATATGAACACGTCAAGACAATACAATACCAATGTTGAACAAAGATCAAATTATTTTTTGATACACCAAACAATGGAAAAAATATTCTCTTTTACAATCTTAAACACTGTTCAACAATTGTGAGGTATCAATTCAAAATTCCTTTCTCTTGATCCTTTTTTTTGGGGGGAGCTGTGTGCTTCTCTCTCCCTCCTTCCTTGATTTTGAAACAGAACGCTTCATAATCACAGATTGCAGGCAAAAAAGGAACAAAAAAGGTATTCAGGTATGTTCAATCCATTTGGCATCTAGGCAGTTTCATCCAATAATGTCATACACAGGAGTATTAAAACAGAACTTTATTAATTACAGGTTCATTAACAGAACGGAATGTGATCCCTTCTCGTGAATTCTAAGAAATAGTCCTAATACAGAGACAAGTGTGTTTACCATATTGGCAGATACGTGTTTACCCCCATAAGGTAACAGTTTTAGACTGAAAATAACAGCGCAAAAAAAGTGACGGCTGTTACATTTTTTATGTTTATAGATGAGTCCAATGTTGTAAAGTAAGATGCCCTGATGAGAGCCCACAGCTGTGAGGCTCGAAACGCGTCGGTTCAGCGTTTAATTTAGCTGGTTTCCCGCCCTTCCCCCCAAAAAAAAGGATCAAGTGAAAGGAATTTTGAATTGATACCTCACAATTGTTTAACAGTGTTTAAGATTGTATTGTCTTGACGTGTTCATATCATATATCGTAAAAGTATTGTATAATTGTTACTCATTGTGATGGATATGTTGCGGTTTTATGTATAAATGTAAAGTGTGTAAAGTGGGTTATGTATAAATGTATGTATCATATGTCTTTAAATGGGTTGTGTAACTGTGTGAAGGCCAGAATCCTTGCTTAAAAATTATGATGATCTTA
Organism: Lissotriton vulgaris; assembly: GCF_964263255.1. Lineage (NCBI taxonomy): Eukaryota > Metazoa > Chordata > Amphibia > Caudata > Salamandridae > Lissotriton > Lissotriton vulgaris. The sequence goes on along the minus strand of NC_141695.1, from coordinate 1,611,447,469 downwards.
AAAAAACAGGGTAAATAAAAAAACCTAATCACAAAAGGAATATAGCGTGGTTTATGCAGAAATAAAAGCAGTACAAGTGACAAGGATACCAGGTCCATTATTGTGTATACTATCAACCTATTCACCGGCAAACGCACTATTTGAAATTTAGGAAAGAGCTAGAAACCTGACTTTTCAGGCAAGCTTATTAGTCTTCCCCTTTCAAGTGTGCATTAAGCTTGATAGGGACCATCCTTGTACTTAGTGCTAATACATCGCTGGGTGTATGTAAACTCTATAAGTGCATTATTGCATAACCTAACCTTTTCTACACAATTCAGCAGGCCCTACAAGATTCCAGAATGGCACTGGAGCAGAAAACAGATGCAATATCCATTGATGTAGGCCTGTTTGTTGCTGATCACAAGAAACTTACAGATAGGGTGGAGGGAAAGAATCGACTCTAGCCACTCCGAGGCTAATGGTGGTCACCCTGCAACTCCAGGTCAATAACATGCAAAGAGATTTACAAATTCTGCAGGAAAGGGCAGATGATGGAAAATGAAGATACCAATGCAACAAGGTCAAGTTGACAAGCCTACCGGAATGGGCAGGTGCTCATTCCACTAATCTTTTCATGGAGGACTGGCTGCTCCACATGGTGTTTACAAATACTAAGTCCAAGTTTTTCACTGTAGAACAGGTGCATAGTGTGGAGAACTTTAACAACTGTTACCACCTGCCACAATGTATCAACTGGCAAGTTTTAACTACTTTTTTACTAAATTCTTTCAGAACATTATGCCATGTATAACTGTTGTTTATGTACTTGTGTATGTCTATACTGTTTTTGATAAAGTGCTTACCACTCGTAACTCATGGTAAATACGTTAAAATTGATGTATATCCACCTATATGTAAATGTTTTGAACCTTTGCTTTTTCATGTCTGAATTTTTAGATAAGCCCCAATAAAGAAGAATCAATATGTTTTAAACAGTTGTTGACTGATTGCACTGAGCTTGGGTCATCCCCCACATCATGGTAAATAAATCAATGTAATGCCAATGGTATTCACTGCCTAGGAAAGTGTTTCCCTTTGGTAATTTGCCCTGTCCTAGGAGTTCTAGAACCATACAGGGGGTCCTAGTTTTTCACATGACCAGACATCCCCAACCAGACACACCGTCGAGGCTAATGGTGATCAGTCAGCTGAATTACTGAGATCTGGATGATATCCGGCAAAGGTAACGTGTCATGGCGCATGGGACCTGACCAGTCAGAAAGTGCACATTTTCCCGGACTACACGGCCACAGTGAAGAAACAATGTCAGAGCTTCTTGGTCACCTAAAAGGCGCTAAGAACCTTGGGGAAAACCTACAGCTTTCTTTAATTTGCAAAGTTGAGTGTCACATCAAACAATAAGTCGCATTTCTTCACCACGCCTGATTTGGTGTGGACATGGCTGGAGGCTCCCCACTACAACAACAGGGGCTACATGAGGGCTTCAGCCAAAACAACACCAGCGAAGAACGCACACTGAAGCCCTCTGGAGGGCAGGTGCTGCGGAGAAAAGAGAATCTCTGATTTCAGATATCTGTTTGAGGAGAGAGACTGGCACCCAATTGAGATCCAGTGATGCAGAGGGTGTCACTGGGACATTGTTCTCGGATGGCCGACACTCGTTGACTAAAGGTCCCCTGGTCAACCCCCAGTCAGCAGGTGACTTGATTTCAATCAATCAATTAGATGAGATTTGTAGAGCTCTGCTTATCACCCCTACGGGTATCTAGGTGCTGGCGGGCGGGGAATGCTGCTGCTAAGATGAGTTTGTCGAAGAGCCAAGTCTTCAGATCCTTCTTGAACTACTACAGGGAGTGGGATGTATGGAGATGGAGGCCATTCAAGGATTTTGCCGCCAAGAGTGAGAAGGTGCTGCCACCACTACTGCTTCTGTGGATGCGGGGTTTGGGCCAGGATTAGGGATGAAGAACGAAATGTGCGGATAAGTTGGTGGAAGTTCACCATGTGGTTGAGGTAGGCTGGGCCCTTGTTGTGAAGTCATCATCATCATAAAACTTTATTTCAGTCATTTTGACCATAAAAGTGCAAATGCATACAGTACAAGGAATCAAGATAAAAACATACCAAAATTCATTTGCTGCAAATCATCAAGTTTCAACTAACATAATTTTCCTGGACATTGGTATAACCAATTAAAATTACTTTCAAGCAGTTGGAGCTGTGACAGCAAGAGCCTATGCTTCGAAGGAACTCCAAGTAGTAGTGAAGTGCTTTGTAGGCGTGGGTGAGCAGTTTGAACTGACACCATTTGCTGACGGGGAGCCAGTGTAGGGCTTTGAGGTGGGGGGGAGATGCGAGTCTGCCTCAGGAGGTCAAGGATGAGCATGGCTGTTGCGTTTTGGAGGGTCTAAAGTCTGTTTATTCATTGAGTGGTGATTCACACATAAAGGGGGTTGCCATAGTCCAACGAGCTGGGGATGAAGGCTTATGTGACGATGTATCTAGTGTCAGAGGGAAGCCATTTGAAGATTCTTCTGAGCAGGCACAGGGAGAGAAAGCAGGAGGATGAGATAGTGTTTAAGTGCTTTCTCATTGAGAGCTTACTGTTGAGTATTATTCTTGGGTTTCTTGCATAGTCTCTAGGTGTGGGTGCGGCACCGTGCTCCGTTGGCTATCAGGAGTCGTCCTACAGGGAGTTGCCGCTCCCAAAGATGAGTGTTTCTGTTTTGTCTGTGCTGAGTTTGAGGGATCTAGTATGCATTCAGCCTGTGACGCTGGTCATGCACCTGTGGAAATTAGATATGGTGTTAGGAGGAGAGTGAGAGGATGAGCCGAGTGCTGTCAGTGTAGGATATTATGTTCATGCTGTTGGATCTGACCCTGGTGGGCAGGGGTGCCATGTAAGTGTTGATAAGTGTAGGATATAGAGAGGATCCTTGTGGGACACCGCAAATGAAGTTTTTCAGTCCAGAGGTAAAAGGTGGGAGGCAGATTCTTTGGGTTCGTCTGGAGAAGAATGAAGAGCCCCATTTAAGGGCATTCCATTTCATTCCCATTTGGTGGAGACCATGCAGGAGTGTGTTGTGGGACACAGTGTTGAACGCTGCAGAGAGATCAAGGAGGATAAGGGTGGTGGTCTCTCCTCTGTCTAGGAGGGTTCTGATGTTGTCTGTGGCAGCAATCAGGGTGGTCTCTGTGCTGTGATTTGAGCAAAATACAGCTTGGGAGTGGTCTACAAGGTTGTTCTTCTTCAGGTGGGCGGTGAGTTGGAGGTTTATTGCTTTCTTTAGCACATCGGCTGGGAAAGGCAGTAGGGAAATGGGTCAGTAATTTTTTATCTTTAACAAAAAAGTTATGCTGTTCCTCTAGATTGAGAGTCAGATACAGGGAATCTAAACCAACCTGACCACAGTGGTTCAAGGTTGGCAATCCATTTAATTGGATTATAATGCCATAACACAAAAAGACTTTCCCTTCATGGAACCAACGTCAAGCAGGGCTTGGGAAGAGGAACTGGGGGAGAGTATCACAGATGAGCAGTGGGAATTCGGATGTAGGCAGTTAGAGTGACTGTCTCCCAACTATCGCCTCAGGCTCATCCACTTCAAATATCTCCACAACCTCTAACGCTCTCCAATACAACTACATAGGATGAGGTTACGTTCAGACAACAGTTGTTGGCGGTGCGGGGCCCCCCAAGCGACCTTCCTACATCTGGCCTTGCAGTGCCGACCCATAGCAAACTTCTGGTTAAAAATACTACATCAAATCAAAAACATAACCGGGCAAGAACTGCCTTGCATCCCATAGGTGGCACTGTTGGGAGTTATTTCAGGTGTGCCACCAAATCTAGGAAGCTTCTGGCAATGCTATTGGTCTTGGCCAAGAGACAGGTGGTCCTGCATTGGGGCGCTGTTGCCCCTCCGACAATAACAGAGTGTGCCTAGAATGAGGAATACTGTACGACACAATTGGCGTGCTACTGGGAACTTCTGCCGATAAAGTCTCGCCCGTGTGACATTTGGGATCCATTCACAAGTTGGCTGCTTTCTGCTGCTGCAGATGACCCATGATACAATCAATTTTGGGTTGTGATCCCCTGGTTGGCACTGGGGCAATGATTGGGAGTATAATGTTGTAAAGGTTAGAAGTATCTGTGGTGACCTTAATGTCAAATGTTAATGGAGCATTTGTTTAACAGGTTTCTACCTCAGGAGCTGCAGATGCACTTTGTGTTAAATAACTGTATCTCTGTATCCCGAACGGGCCGGCTGGCCCGCCAGTAAGTAATTACTGCATTGTGTGCTATTGTTTGTTTATTTCATGCGAACTGCCAATAAAAATAATTTAAAAAAAAATATATTCTTTAAATCTGTAGCCACAAGGCACAATATCAGAGCAGAAAATACAGTACTTGGTCACAATAGAGAACAGGCTTGTGTGAGACGTGTTGTGTCATTGGTTAGTGGCCTGAAAGCACGCTTAAAAATGTCACCTGTTGAAGGTATTCATTGCCTTCAAGAAGCCTGTGGAGCTTATGGAGTGAACTCACTAAGGGCCGCTGCTTACTAACCTGTGAGTTTTGGAAGGCGATAGCATGACTTGTGTTGTGGGAAGCCCACTACCGCTGTTCACCAAGTGGTCAGTGCCTGTGCAACTGACCTGCAGGTTTAACACTCTTTCTTAAAACACAGCTAGAGTTGAAGCAGTGCTAGGCAGCTTGCTTGGTGGATTCATTGTAAAAACGTTAACTACAAATTCAAACTTATGTTCGACAGTGATTTAAGGTGATTTGTTTATTATTTTTTAACCAATTATCCTCTTCCCAGGTTTTGAGAATCTAAATAGAAAGGCTCCTTACTTAATCAGGGAAAGATTTTGATGACTAACAATTATGATCCTCCGATCAATTTTTGAACATTTCTGCTCTTGAATAATCATTAAATGGTTCTCTTTTTATCAAAACATATGGTGGACCTTGAAATTGCTTGTTTTGATGGTGTAACTTTATATGGGTACATTGTGGCCCATTCTCCCATAAAGTATAACCTTGCTGTATGGACCACGTTTTCAAAGGCATATCTTATAGAAAAAAAATGTATTTATGCAGATCACACTATGGGACATATTCCAAAAGGCTAGTCATTGGCCCTTGCTTATTCCTGTCTGATGTTCAGAGACCCAGCTGTAAGGTTGATACACTTTAATAGTTGTATGAAAAGTACTTTATTCAGCCATAGGCCATTAAAGTAACACAATAAAACAGTTAAAAACATGATACATTGATTTCATAAAACGATACAGCAAATAACACATCAAATATTATATAAGAATGCATCAAAATAGGCCTGATTGCACAGAAGATAATCCACAAGCACAAACCAAAGATAAAAACCTACGTGGTCCACCATGCTTAAAGGTAAGGTTCATGCATATCATAATATAAGTAGTAGCTTGAGCTAAGTGCATTCACAGACCAAGTAAACAATTCACAATAAAAAAGGAGTGCACCAATAAGTGTATTAGTAGACATATTAACAGGCGGGGATAAAATATATGGACCATTTGGCAAAAATATACCTGCATGGACATAACATATAACGGCAGATGGCAACATTGGGTCCCTCGCTGCAGCACTAGTGCGTGTGCAAACCATGCACTGTCCCGGACCGCAACCATAATAGTGCAAGTGCTCTATAACTCAGGCAAAAATCCTAATTACATCCTGATACCACCCACTACAGAAATAACTAAAAATGCAGAACTCTAATGCTAAAGTGGAAGACCAGGTTGCTTCTAAATCACATTTTTGAAAATAAAACACCCAGGCAACAAATAAACACTGGCACAGTTTCAAGCAACAATGTGTCGAAACGCGTAGACGGAACCATCTCTCCATTGTATCATTCAATTATATAAACAAATAACATGTATCTGTTGTATATCAACTGAAAGAAACCTTTTTTATTGTCTTTTTAATCAGTTTGTCAATGAATTTTCTTCATGACACTTTTATACAATTTATTAAATTGAAATTTCTGTGCTAAACTTAGTGCCTCATTACTTATCAATAATTTGTTGCTTGAAACTGTGCCAGTGTTTATGTGTTGCCTGGGTGTTTTATTTTTCATAAATTAATTGCCCTGACCCAGGAATTTCATCCTTATCGGGGGGGGGGTCCTTGTTTTTCCCATATTTATGCTTCTAAATCACAGCCACTGCCAATAGGAATTTACTAATAAAACAACCAGTCATTTTACTCGTGTCGTAGCTCAAGATTCGAAAAGCAGTTAAAAGTGATGAAACCACAAACTCTGACAGTAGGGTTTCAGCCATTTTGCCCACGCTACGGAATATAGTGGACAACAAAATAAGATTTGTTCTATGCTCTCTACCCTGCCCGGACAAATGGAACATGATCGCTTGTCACTCGCCTTGAGGCTCATCTTGTTCCATCTATGAGTGTAGCTGTTCACTGCTAGAGTGCGGACCCTGAATTTGACAAAAAACGTCAGTGCCCACTGTGGAACAACCTCATCAAGATAGGGTTCAAACTGAGGAGTGAGATGGGTAGAAACCTCCCAATAAGGCTGTTACTGTCAGCTTTCCATAAACACTTTTTTGTGTGCCCCAAAAATATTTCCTTCACATGACCCTTTTTTGAAGGGATGATGGCAGAGGGATTGGTCGACAGAGCTTCGAGACCTAGCCTGAGGAGCCATTTTCTCATGTGGGCTAGCCAAGTAACAATTGTGTCCCCATCCAAAAGGATGAGTTCACAAAGGCCTTGCCTATATGACTCAAGCTTTGGGCAAGACCATAGCCTAACCCAGTATACCGAAAATTCTCATAGCGGCTAATTCACCAATCCGCTTTAAAAGCAAGTCGAAATACAAGGAGACTAGTGGCGTGGATTGGGGGAGGGATAATATGGACCTTTTAAAATGGTTTTCTCCGACAGGGAGACTGTGCCCCAAACCTCAGCCCTATCAAGTGCAGCCCACTGGATCACAACCTTATAAACCTCCACTTTTGGAGAGGCTGCTCTCTGGGTATAATTCATGTGCATCCTTCCGATAGCCACTGATTTATGTAATATAATAGCCTGGACTTCTCGATATGGGATGACATGGAACTGCTGAACCTTATACCAAGGTAATCAAAGTGTTTGACATCCTCGAGTACCTCAGACCCCAGTCTTAAGTTCCTATGAAAGGACCTGTGCAGCCTTAAAGTTATGATTTTAGTGTTCTTTGCAGTAATCTCGAGCCCCCTATTACTAAAGAACTCCTGAAATTTGGTTAACAAATTCTGAATCCCCACAGGGGGTTTGGATATAAAGAGTGTATCATCATCGAACAGCAAGCCAGGAATGGGGACACCACTAAGTTTGGGTGCGTCATGGTTGATGTAGAGGGAAAACACTGTTGGTGCCAATACACAGCCCTGGCACACCCCCATGAGATGCTGATCCTCTCCGTTAGTGCCCCGTCCCTCCCCAATGCATTTGGGCAAAGTTGTTCTCATGTAACCTCACCAAGATCCCTACCAGGGTTGGAGGAGCCCCAATTTATCTGAGAGTGCCCCAGAAATTAGCTCTAGCAACCAAGTCTAATGCTGCTCACAGATCAATGAAGGCAACATATAGCTGAATATTTGATCCATACTTCCTACCTCGGATCTAAATGTGGCCTTGAACAGGGTGAGACAATCAAAGTTTGTAGCCCATGCCTGAAGTTTGGCCAAGACCTGGCAGCAAAACACCTTCTGCAGGATGTCAATAAGGCTCACAGGCCTATAATTGCTTGGACCTGATCTGGCACCCTTTTCAAAAATGGAAATAACTGCTCCTCTCCACGAATCAGAGAGAAGAGCACCTGACATGATGGAATTGGACCGGATGTTGATGTAAGAGGCCCAGATCTCGATCTCATAACTGTACAGATTGCCAGGAATAATGTCTAGTCCTAGTGCTTTCCCCGGTTTTAGAGATAAAATCACTTCCTTAGCAATCTCTAGAAGAAAAGTACTAATATCAATCATCACTGGATCTGTGTTAACCTGAGAGTGCAAGACAGGGCTAGAAAGCAGGTGGGATAAGGAGGGTGTAGAATAAAGATTACTAAAATGTTTGACCCAGTTCTGCAGATGAATATGATGGGTAGTAGGAGTTCGAACTTCCAAGCTGATATGGGCAATTATATGCCAAAAAGAGGAAACATCCTTCCTTTTGGAAGCTTGTAATAGATCTTGCAAATTTTTCTCATCCCAACTCTTCTTACTGGCCACTAGCACCTTTTTGTACAGGTTCCTTGCCTTGCGAATCTGCTGGAAGCATAGAAATCTAATAGCAGTTATTAGATTTGAGTTGGCCTGTCTGCAGTCTTTAGAGAACCACTGACTGCCGGGCTTCACCTCCACCTCAAAAAGACGGCTTAAGGAGGAGAAGATGTGGCCCTGAATAATAGTAATGGGGATGGTATCTATATCGACATCCTCATATAGCGAGAGAGCTCAATCGAGGAGACTGTATTTAGAAGCAAGCCGAGAAAACCAAGAATTAATTTTAGGCCACTTAAGGGCCCTCCTGGAATTCCCAATGATTACATCCCCAGGTAATCGGGGCAGATCCAGAATCTCATACGGTACTCCTTTAAGTGTTAGGTGGAGAGGATTGTGACTACTCTCCAGCCTAACAGTAACACAAAAGTCCACAACCATTCCCATAGGTCAGGAGATAACAAGATGTAGCCGATCCTACTTTTGGTTAGGCCCCTGATGAATGTATCAGCCCTAATCTCTTCAGAATCTGTCCTGCGAATACATGCCGGAACCCTATGTGCAATAGTAAAGGGCCAATTACCAGTAGAGGACATATTTCTTAAGGGGAGAGGGGTGTTCAATCCCCGAATACCCAGGGCTGAAACCACTGCTTCAGTTACCAGTTAGATGTTGTCCAGCAGCTCAAAAGTGGGGTTAAAATCGCCCCCCAATTATAAGCTTTGGTTTGTAATCAAGGACTCTAGGTGAATGTTAAGGACAGACAGTATAGGTAAGGGACAGTTGCAACCCACACTACAGTTGTACGTTATAAATGTTAATAGAGGGCCCTTTACTAACCCATAGAGACAACCCTAAGACATCCGGTAAATCAATTTGGAGAAGCTCAATATTCCAGTAAAGAGAGATAAACAACCCATGTCAAGGTGCCCCCAGAGGGGTGACCAGAGGAAGAAGGGAGTGCGTCAACTGAAAAGGTTACAGAAATGGATCTATGAAGCACCTCTAAGGTCCTGGTCTCCTGGAAAAAGAAGATATGGAAAGAATCGATAAAATCGTCCCCTAATGGGCCACTAAGCCTACTTCGTAAGGATGCCGAATTCCAGGAGAGAACTTGTAGTTGTCCCCCGGATCTTGATTGATCCAGTGCAGTGCCCAACAGATCATCCCACTCTCTAGAACAGTGTCTGCCTCCGCTACCCTTGGGGACAGAAAAACTACAGGGGCAGCCTCGATATGCACAACAGGGATACCTTGTACGGAGAACAGATCCTGTGCACACGCACGTGTGGTAAATAGTCCGGGTGTGAGGACTCAAGACTCTACTGAGAGAAAGTGGTTGCTTCAAAAAAGAACGTAGGATATCGAGATTCGTGTGAATAACGTTTTTTATAAGTCATATAGCGGACAGTACAGTAAGATAGTAGCCAGCCGACACGTGTTTCGTCACACCGTGAAGGAGGTGTAACTCATCAGGGCTGCAGCTAAGGAGGAGCGCACACGATACGTGCGTCTTGGATCGAGCGGCACCTAGGTAGTGGACAGGATCTGTTCTCCTTCCAGTTGGTCCAGGCCTCCCTAAACCATTTCAGGGGTGTTTTTCCCAAAGGGTTTGTGTTCCCCTGTCCTGCTTTCCACCGCGTGCCTACTGCACACCTATCTCAGCCACAAGATCACACTGCTCAGAGCGCCACTACTTCCTACTCTCCCAACACAAACCCAGTCTCTAACCAGGGATACCTTGTTCGACTGCAGATTGCAATCAGTCCACACTGCTCAGTGGTCATTATCTTGTAGTGGCACCCTCCCTTGATCGTAAATCACCAACTCTCCCATTAGTCTAGTCAAATACAAGCTGAATCCCAGTGTCTGTGGTGAGTTTATCTCGTGCTTCGATTGCCAGCAAACCATCTAGGATCTCCCTAGAGCTCACGGAGATGATAATGATGTCATACGACTAAAGCTCTAAGGAGCATCCATAGGCACATAGAATATCTTGCATAATGATCGACTTACACTATACCAAGCCACCGACACATCTGCTGATACAATACTTGCATGTTATCGGGGAAGGATCGCATGTGATCCACTGGCTGGTACAAGCATTGCTTATACACGTCCTAAAACCGCTAATAAGTCTCCGTACACGCTGGGCTGAAAACAGAGGCAGACCCTGGACCGATAAGGAATGGGGACAAATATTAGCCAGCACCACATACATGCAGCGTAATTTCAGGTTTAAACTCATACAAACATACATATTGCACAGAGCGTACCTCTCACCGGATAAAATAAACAAATACTTCAACACCAACACCTCTGAATTGCCCGCGATGTCGACTGAATGGAGCTGACTTCCTGCATATGCTGTAGTCCGGTCCCTTACTCCAAACATATTGATATGCGATTACAGAGACACTCGCGAAGTTCACCGGCGCCCATATGCCTAATACATGGGAGGTCTGTATCCTTGGGTTTTTTGCTCACACCAAAGGTGATAGGGTAAGCGCTAGATTCCATGTCTTGGGTCTAATCACTGCAAAAAGGCTGATTACCAAACAATGGAAACATAAGGATCCTCTTGCAACGGCTAGTTGGTTGAAGTCCCTAGAGGTGTGGGCAGATGCCGAAAGCACCGTCCTCCACCGGGAGGAAATGGCGGGACTGCGTACGTATCCAATAGCACAACCCTGGGATGATATTCTTAAAGCACTTATATATCCTAATACTGTAACACATCCACCTTCTTAGCAGCAGGCAGGAGATAGCGCCCAGTGGGTTTGTCGTACTGCATGTGTTGTTGAAAAAGGGAGCATCTGTCGGGATGAGATCTGAACTCTTATCCCTGAAAAAACATTCCATGAAAATAAACTTTGCCATACACCCCCCTGATACACATTTGGCCATAAACGAAACATAAAATGCAGCTCGCACCACCTACAAACAGCTCGGCTCAACAACAGCGCACCTTAAACAGCGCCCGTAAAATGTTCTTGTTTCACCATTGATATCATATTTGATTTCTCTTTTTATTTTCGTAGTTGTAGTTTCCACATCAAAATAATGATATCTATCAGACTCAAAGAAGTACATGAATGCCGCTTACATGTCATTATCCGTAGCGTTCTGATATGTGCTATATGTGCAGAGAGTATTGGTCAAACATTGTTCTGTCAATTGAGGTAACAGTACCGCAAGTACAAGGAGTTAAGAGTTAACAATATTCTACACATGCATGTAAGTGTATATGTTATAAGTTAAATATATATTGCTGTGTATACAAGCTGGAAATGTTCGACTTCACATGTATAGAACCATAAATGCATCTTTTTTGATATGTGTAACACATATACCACTGTATGTATCAGTGCATAAAAAAGAAAAACTCAGTAAAAGATATTTTTTTTTAATGATCTACTTACACTGGTAATGACCTCTTAACTAATGTAAAACTTTATTGTGCAGAGATTTCCTTTCCTTGAAGTGTTCCCTCCCCAATTTTGGTACATTAAATAGCTTGAAGTTGTAGTGGCCCTCGCTAAGCCTGGGCTGAATTGGTTTCTCTGGGCAGGTAAAGCCACAGGTGTCACTAGACATGAATCCCGCTTGAGCCCCTCTTCTATATGACAACACAGAAAAACATGGGATAGTAGTTTTACTAGGATCTGCTTGACTAAAATAACCAGGCGTAGTATGGCTATGGATACAGGCCCCCTTAGCAGGTGGTCCAAGTTGCCCTCCCTGAAGCCAAATGGTCAGAGGTAAAGGATCGGCACATACTGGTACTGACCTTGTAGTATACAGAAGTTCCCTGGTTGTAATATCCTGACACATCAGGGTTAGGGTGGGGCAAGAGATAAAGACAGGTCGGACTGACTACGGTTCCCTGCTATGAATTGCCACGAGCTAGCGGTGGGTTGCAATATTCGGTTTGCATTCCAGGGATTTGACCACCTCTTTTAAACCAGCTATAAAGATATGCCTTCTTTCTGATGTCCTGGTTATGGCATGTTTTTGAATAGAGAATCCTTAACTGAGTGACTCCCTATTAATCAGCTCCATCATAGGCACTTCCTGCATCTGGCAGGCTATATTAACCCCAACAAAAGAAAATGGGATTGGCTGACTTGCTTAACCCGTTAAGCGCGCCGCAATTCCGCCCCAGTGCGGACGTTCGATTGCGCTAACGGGATCTGGACGTCCAACGGTCGTGCGCAGCACTAGCGAGGTAGTGCACGCGACGACCGTTGGACGTTCGCAGCACTGAACGGTTTAATAAACACATTTTAAATAATTAAAATATGACTTTTAAAATTATATTATTTATATTGTTAACATTGTTTCGACATATAATGGGAGCTCCCATGTGTCTGGCCAAATGTATGCTTCTCAGACAAGCTCTAAGTAGAGTAAATCATGTGTCTGGAGATGCTGTTAATTATTCAAGTTTGGCTTGGATAATGTTTTATCAATCCAAAGTTGTAATACCGTGCCGCAGATGGTAAAATGCGTTTGTCATGTTTTGGTTTGGCAGGGATCGCACTTGCTGATCCTATGCTTAAAGACATTAACAAATACCTGCAAAAAAGTGTTGGCACTTTTCTAGCACGTATGGATGGCATTCATCATATATCGATATAGATAGATAGATAGATAGATAGATAGATAGATAGATAGATAGATAGATAGATAGATAGATAGATAGATAGATAGATAGATAGATAGATAGATAGATAGATAGATAGATAGATAGATAGATAAATAGATATTACCTGCTGGCAGTCGCCAGTAGGTAGTTTTGGTTAGGACATAGATTCCATAGGAAAAGCATTTTTTTTTGCCTATAACTTTGACGCAATTTCACAAATCATCACAGAATTTTCAAAACTAGTATGCACTGCTGTCTGGAAAGTTTCTGAGGGATTTGTGAAGCAGGCCGAGAAAAAAAGGAGGGGGGGGGGGGCAAAGCGCATTTTCCCCATGCAATTTCCCATAGGGATTTTAGACACGGCTACAGCCCAAACCACTGAACAGAATTACACCAAATTTGGCAGAAAGCTAGATCTTGGTCCACAAAATAATGCTTCTTGTGATTTGGTGTAAATCCATCAAGTAGTTTTTGAGATATTAAAGGAAAAACACATTTGTAATTTAAGGCACTCAGACTCTCCACAAATCCAACAGATCTCATGCTGAGATGTGATTGGCTGCCAACACTTCAACCAGGAAGTGTTGGAAGCCATTTTGGGATTCAGACTCATCTGAGTCCCAAAACAAAGTTATAAATAAAGAAAAGGGGGCATAGTAGGAATACTCTGACCCCCTAGGCCTGGTGCTGGGTTCCCCCAGGGACACAAGGGCCAAAAACCATTTTTTTGGCTGCAAAAATCCCAAAGACTTGCGAATCCCCTTGGGGAAAAAAAAGTGGTCCCCATGGCTTGTTTTTAATTGAGCCCCAAAGTAGGCAAGCTCTCGGTGGCTTATTGTTATATATATTATGGGGAGGAGGGAGCACACTGCCCCTATGCTTGGCCAATCTGGGCCCGGGCACTGCCACCTCCTCGTTGCAGGCTGTCATTTTTACTGAAGGGGGCCACGGGGCACCTCCTGAGGCTCATGGACCCCCACTTCCTCTGGGCTTTATTAATAAATGGGAGGGGGAGCCACGTGGATCCCTCCATTGTCCTTAAGGGCCAGTGGGCACAAATACAATTTATATGGGGAGGGGGGGGGAGCGTATTAGGCCCCAATGGCCACCACCTCCCTGGGCCTTGCCAACTTGTAAAAAGGGAGAGGAGTTGTGTGCCTACCACCTTCCCAGAGCTGACCCTAAAAAACAAAGGAGGGGGCATAGGGCACCCCTCCTGGAGCCATTAATGACAGCCACCTCCCACGGCCATCTCCCTATGTCCCGAGGTGCCCACCCCTGGGACATAACTGTTTATTCTTGCTTGGTGAGAGCAAACAGTAAGTCCACTCCCAGCACGTGGGAGCAGGAAAACTACTTCTGCCTGCTGGGAGCAGACTTTTCATCTGTTTACCTGTCCGCTGTGAAGCAGGCAGGAAAACAGATTAAAGAATTGTCCCTACATGTAAGGAGCAGTATTGGAGCTCCCCTGCGATCCTCAACACTGCACACTAGGTGCCCTGGGTATGCTCTAGGGCACCCAGCATCAAGTGGCCAGGCCCCGAGGATGGGGCCCAAAATCCTTGAAGGAAGTGAATGCAGGTTGATCTATTGGAGCGCAGTCTGTAGTGACTGATGACTGGGTTTTTTCTTGGCCTCTTCTGGTGAGAGCAGAGCCCATGGTTCTCCCTTTAAATTAATAAAAGTATGCAAAATCACCTGGAGGCATTGCCCGTCTACTTTAGTAGTATGCAAAGGTCTTCCTGCCTTTTGCCAGGATGAAGGGCAGCTTACTAACGGTCCCTTACCATTACCCACCAATTTTAGTGACACGCTCTTCATGCCAAACAATATGAGGACCAAGCAAAGAAGTACTTTCTTCATATAGTTAAGAGGAAGTACCCTTACTTGGAGGAGATTCAGGTCTTTGTAGTCTTATCATCTTCTTTATACCAAGATTCATGTTATCACAGATTTCTAGATGAAGAGGCACGTGGAACAATCACATAGTCGAAACGGACATGAGGTCACTGGAAACATTTCCTTGTTGTCCATTACGCAGCAGTAGTGTTGAATATGCACTATACATTTACCCAACAATGTATCACTTATTAATTATCCAGTAGAAAGTACTCCAGTTGGGTAGACATTTTGTGCAAAACTGTAGACTTGTGTTGTATAAAGTAGCAGGTGAGGGTCTGTTCTGGCCCAGTCACCCACACAGCTACTGAAACACCCACACACACCCACTCACAGATCCATTCAGCCCCTCCACATCCACTCACAAACACACACACCCACTCACAGACCCAGTCACTCACACACCCACTCACAGACCCATACAGCCACTAAGACACCTTCAAAACTACTCATACACCCACAAAACTACTCATACAGCCACTCACACACCCACTTACAGATCTGTACAGCACTCACACACCCATGCAGCCAATCACACAATACGGCCACTGCCAGGTCTCTGGTGCAGCATCATCAGGCCGTGCTTGACCTGATACAGGAGGAGGCCCCGGACATCGTGGCCATCACAGAGACGTGGCTGAAGGATGATTATGCGGCTATTATCAATCTGGCATTCCCCTCTGACTTTTCTGTCTTTACCCTTAATCGATCTACTAGGGGAGGGGGCATTGCTCTTGCCATGCGTTCCAGTTTCACTTGTAGCTGGTCTGGGCTGACCATTGCGGGGTGTGAAAGTGCGGTGTTTAAGATTTTGGTCACCCCACATTTTTCACTCTCGGGGATGGTGGTCTATCGCCCCCCTGGTAGTGATGTGGCGTTTAGAGCTGCCTTCCCCGACGTGGTCAGCTCCTTGGCGGTAGGCTGTCCCAATTTTTCCATCTTGGGAGACCTTAACTTACACTTCGATAATCTTAACATCCCTACGGTAAGCGGTCTTCTTGCTGACTTGGAGGCCCACCAGCTTGTGCAATTGGTTCGGCAGCCTACTCACAGAGGTGGCCATACTTTAGATCCGTTTTTTACCAACCTGGCAGACGCTTTTGTCACCGCCGTTACACCCCTTGGCTGGACGGACCACTCTTTGGTTGCCATCTGTACCCCCTTGCCGGGAATGATTACTACTCCCCCTGCAAAGTTGGTCGCGAGGCGGCATTGGAGTAAATTACGGCTAGAGGACTTACATCGTGTCCTCGCCGCGGAGCCTTTAGAACCTTTGGTAGCTGTTGACACAGGTTACGATAGGTTCTGCTCCTGGATCTCCAAGGCGCTTGACGCCCTTATTCCTATCACCGCTCGTAAGATCAGCTCCAGGGACTCAAGTCCGTGGTACGATGGCGCCTTACGTACACTCAAGGGTAGTTGTAGGCGAGCGGAGAGGGCTTGGCGGAAGGCGTACGATAACGGGAAAAAAGCTATTTATCTCGCCTCCGTCAAAACTTACCATCGGGCTGTTTGCCGAGCGCGGGCAGCTTATTACGCTGCTGAATTCGGTAACAGCTCCAAACCCTCCAAAACCATCTTCAAAGTGATGAAGGATCTTTTAGCAAAGCGAGCCTGTGCCCCGACGACTGTCTCTGCCACTCACTGTGAGGCTCTTTCTCTGTTTTTTTTGGAAAAGGTCCAAAACATCTATAAGACGTTCCCCTATACAGGGCCTCCAGTTGAGTCTCCGATTAACATCTATGGAGACACCACTTTGCACGTGCTGCCCCCGTTGACATCTGAGGGGTTTGACCTCTTGGCTCAGCAGGTTAAATCGGGGTCCCCCGCTGATCCGCTCAGACCGACTCTTTTTAGAGATCAGTCGTTCGTGGGCCGGGCCGTGGTACACTCCTTGATTAATATCTTGTTGGAGTCAGGCACGGTACCCGCTAGCTGGAAGCGGGCGGTGGTTTCTCCCATTTTAAAGAAATCTTCTCTGGATCCTGAGAAACCTGAAAACTATCGGCCTATCTCCTTGCTCCCGTGGCCGACCAAAGTGTTGGAGGCCCATGTCAACAAAGTTCTCTCGGCCCACCTCATCCATGCTAACATCTTGGATCCCACCCAGAACGGGTTCCGTGCTGGGCACAGCACGGAGACCGCCCTTCTCTCCATGGCTGAACATCTTCGCACGGTGATGGATGCGGGGCAGACAGCGGCGCTAGTTTTATTAGATCTGAGCGCCGCGTTCGATACTGTCTCGCATCTCATCCTGTTGCATCGCCTGGAGGAGATTGGGCTGGGTGGCCCTGCCCTCCAGTGGTTCCGGTCTTTCCTAGACGATCGTTTCTTTAGCGTTGCCATCCCACCGTTCCAGTCCCAATTCCATCCTTTGAAACAGGGGGTGCCGCAAGGCTCCTCGCTGAGTCCCACGTTGTTTAATCTTTACGTGAGACCGCTGGCTGAGGTCGTCAAGCAATGGGGCATGACCATGGTCTCATATGCCGACGACACTCAGCTAGTGGTTACGATCAGCGGGGATGCGGACCGGGATGCCCCCAGGTTTCAGAGTGGACTTAGGGCGGTGGCGAGCTGGATGAAGAACAACTGTCTCCAGCTCAACGCAAAGAAAACGGAGATCATGATCGTCGGTAGGAGGTCGGAACTATGGGGGGACAGGTGGTGGCCTGCGGAGCTGGGGCCGGCCCCCATTCCGGTCACAGAATTAAAGAACCTAGGAGTATGGATGGATCCCTCCCTCAGTTTTGTGGGCCATACGAAGAGAACCGCGGCCTGTTGCTTTGGTATTCTACGGTCGCTGCGTCCCGTCTTGAAGTTCTTTGACCATCGCACCAGGCAGCTGATAGTCCAGGCTACAGTGTTATCTCGCCTGGACTATGCCAGCTCGCTTCTGGTAGGGACCAATTTGGCGGAGGTTACCCGCCTCCAACGCGTTCAGAATGCAGCGGCGAGAGCCATTGTTGGCTTACCCCGAATATGTTCCGTCTCCGGGACATTGAGATCACTGCATTGGTTGCCTATCAGGGCGAGAATCCAGTTTAAAGTGCTGTGTTTGGCGTTCAAGATTTTGAGGGGTGGGGGTCCTCAAATTCTTGCGGACCTTCTGTCCTGGTATGTGCCTACTCGGTCCCTGAGATCTTTGGGTCAAGCTCTTACGGTGATCCCCCGATACAGGCTGTGTCGGGTCGGTGGCTGATCTTTCCGGGTCAGAGCGGCCGAGCTCTGGAACTCTCTTCCTGTAGAGATGCGGTTGCTTAATGATCTTTTAGCCTTTCGTAAAGCTTTAAAAACTTTTATGTTTGAATAATCTGCCTTTTTCTCCTCTTCTGTTATGTTCCCTGTAGGTGTTGCTTACTACCTGCCATGCGCCAGGACGCCCCTTAGCTGGGGCAGCTGTGCGCAATACAAAAGTCTGTAACATAACATAACAAACCTACCCACACAGCTACTAGCACTCACTCACAGACCCAGTCACTCACACACCCACTCAACTCACAAATCCACTCATGCACCCACTCACACACCCTCAAAACTACTCACAGACCCATTCATACACCCATACAGCCACTCACTGCCTTTTAAAGCCACTGAGACACCCACTTTTAAAGGTTACAGGCAGGAAAGATAATTTTTAAAACCTTCAAAATAAACTAAAAAAACAAAGCTTGCAGGGACGTTATAGTTAGGCTCAGATTTTACATGCACAAAACCATAGCTATTCAGCAGTTACAGTTACCTGAGCTAACTATAAAACTTACGCCTCCACAATGCACTGCTTATGATGAGGGACATATTATGGACTGGGGATACCATTGGTTTATAGCGGATTGCTTTGTATAAGTGCAATGCGCCTGTATCTGCACTTTTTTTGGTGGTTTTAAAACAAATTTTGTTTAAAAGAAGACGTGGAAACAGTAGTTGGAGCAGTAACCAGTGCTGGCCCACATATGTGTGGAATTGCAGGACCCAGAGTGAAAATGTGTTGGTTGGGAGCATGATAAGCTCAAGAACTGAGGAGAGCAGGGAAAATTAAGAGCCTCATCTCATTCATTTATGTGTTCACCTGCCTGACATTGTGTCCCTTCCTAATAAACACGGCCTCATCCTGGAAGAAAAGCCTGGTGTCAACAACCGCTAAATATGCATGCTTACCTCCAGGGCGTTAAGTGGGGAAAAAACTGGGGGTGCTCTAAATGGGGCGGGACAACCCTTAAAGGGGTGTGGCCTAAGTAGGGGCATGGTCTAAATAAAGATAACTAGTGTAGCACTACCCCCTGCTCTGACAGGCAGTCAGCTCTAGGCCTCCTCAGGGTGTCATTAGATTTGGAATTCCCCACTCAGGCTTGCTCTCTCCCCTCATAGGAAACAGCCTCTGTCAGAGATCCACACCCTTTTTTTGGTCTCCCACACCATCCTCATCGGTAGACTCAGGGACATTGGCATCTCTGATTCCGCCCTATCCTGGATTACGTCCTTCCTCTCCGACCGTTCCCAAACTGTCACCTTAGGTCCATTTCACTCCAAAGATAAACTTGTCCCTTCAGGTGTACCACAGGGATCCATCCTCAGTCCTCTCCTGTTTAACGTTTACCTCATTCCACTCCTCAATCTGATAGAATCATTCGGCATACCTGTCACCTCGTATGCCGATGACACACAACTCATCGTGCCATTAGACGAATCATCCACCAAAGCCGAACTTAACCTCAAACACTGCCTGACTGAAGTATTTCGATGGATGGACAATAACCACTTGAAGTGCAATTCAAGTAAAACGGAGATCCTCCCGATTGGCACAAATATCTCCTTCTGTCCAGCACTTTGGTGGCCGGACAATTCCGTCGCCCCCCCCCCCAGACAGTTTCGTCTGCTAGGAATCTCGGCGTTACCTTTGACTCCGATCTTTCCTTTGATCAGCATGCCAGAACCGTCGCAGGCAAATGCTTCGGAACAATCAGATCCCTGAGAAAGTTCTTTGACTTTCTCCCCATCGATGCCAGAAAGACGGTGACAGTCGCACTTATAATCTCGCGACTGGATTACTGCAACGGCTTGCTCGCAGGAGTCAAAAAGAGCACCACCCAAAAACTGCAGAGCGTACTTCATACAGCCGCCCGTCTTGTTCTGGGTCTACCCCGCAGATCCTCCATCTCTGCAGCGCTTCGTTCACTTCACTGGCTCCCACTCCATAAAAGGATTCTCTTCAAAATCCTGATCACAGCCTTTCGTGCCTACAACAATACTGGCCCTAAATACCTCAACAAGCGCTTTCCCCACTACGTGACCAGCCGTCACCTTCGTTCAACCAATGATAACCTCATCCTTCTACCTAAATACAATCTAAAAACGAAGGGTGAGAAGACCCTCAGTTTCCTGGCAACTAAAGCGTGGAACAAACTGCCCAAAACCCTCAGACAACAAACCCAGGAAAAATCCTTTCGAAAGCTCCTAAAGACATGGATCTTTAATCTCCCGGACGATTATTCCAAAGCTTCCATCTAATCCTATTGGACTGGTTCACACAGGTTTCCTAGCGCCAAGATGCTCCCTCCGGAGCGAACGTTGCGCTCTAGAAATACCCCACCAAATATCCCAAAAATTTTTTTTAAAAACAAACTTCGCCAAAGCAGTGCTTTGCAGAAAGGCAGTCTGCAAATGAGGGCCGCTTTTTTTTTTAAGCGTGCCCCGGATGATTTTTTATCCCAATCCAACTCTGCTGACTTGCGTGGTGGAAAGGTCTATTTTCAAAACCGCTTTTAGGAAGCAGTCACTTTACCTGAAAGAAAAAGCTCATGGGTAACACGTCCTCTTTCATCGTATATAGTACAGTTGTCATTTGCTTTAAATACACCCTACATTTTCTTGCGTGACACTATCCTATTTTTTTTATAATCTCAACTGATTTTGTGGTATGGTGCTCAGACCAGACTAGTTCTGCAGTGCTCCGCACTGTCCTATCTGGTTACATCTATCAGATAGGTCCTGTTCACATAATGTTTCTAAAAAGGTCCCGTTCACATAATGTTTTTAAAAAGGTATCTTATCATTGGAATTAGGTGTTTTTGAAAAACATTTTGTCCGTTCGGTACTTCTATAAACTGGAAAAATCCGGACGGGGTGAACCCAAATGCCAATGTTGAGAGCTCTGCCGGCCTCTGGCATATGCGAGATACTCAGCTCAGAAACTGAAGAGGTACCTCAGAATCAGAGGAACGAAGTGGACTTTAAAGGAAGACCTTATAATCGAGCTCAGGTGCGCAACACGCCCATTGGGTTCAAAGGGCTTCAGCACCCCTCATACCCCTCCTCGTGTGTGTCAACCTGGGCTGAGACAGTTCCCGGGCACACACACAGACGCTCCCGAGTACTTCACAGGTCTTTAAAAGACCATTTGCATGTAATGATTCTTTGTCGTTTTTTCACCCCTTCTTAGAGCCCCTGCATCTCCACACTTCCTACTACTGGAATAATGAGACCTACCCCAAAATTTTTCCTCAGCCCCTCCCGAAATTTGGCTCTAGTTGCGTTTCTGATCGAGCTGGTGTAGGAATGCCAGGGGTACTGGGAGCGCATTAGCTTGATTTGTTTAAGTATATGTGTAACAATAGTCCAAGAAAAAAAAAAGAAAACTGAATACCTCTGCGAGGCCTGAAAATAGAGCTAGATAGAGACCTGTTTCGAGGTCCCCTAAAAAAAACTGCTGGTGCTCAGAATCGGACAGACCCGGCCCACTTAAAGCCCTGCTAACCTCTATCATATGGCAAAATCGTGTCTGTTCATGACATAACAGTATCATGGGTATAATAATGGTCATCATTTGCTATTATGGGCGTTTGTGGTCAGGATGTGACATACTGACAGCCATCATTGACATATTACGAGCATGACTGGCCTACCTTTAGGTATCCCTGACATAATGGTTGTCACCCCTCTCATAATAATGGCCATGACTGATATATATTGACCATTCTGGGCAATGTGGTATCCAGCATTGACACAGAGGTTGCCCTGGTATAATGGTGGGCATTATTAGCATAATATAGGTATCACTGGTGATATGGTGAGCATCCATAGTCTATGATTGTAATTCCTGGGCATTCATAGCAGAGTGTGTCAATGTGAGGCATTTGAACAAGTGAGAATATGACAAGCTGACATTTGGGGACAGTGTAATTCCTAAAAAAGAAAACTAATATTTTAAAGATTTTTTTTTACAGAAGACGTTTTTCTGCTGTAAATCTGAGTTTGTCCAAAATGGAAAGTCATATATGCTAGAAAACATATACATATTTTCAGGAACTGATAAGCAGATGAAGATAAAAGGATGAAGTTAAACACATTTAACTGACTGGATCTGGACTGAACAGAAGTGACATTTGCAAAATAACATGGTCATCTCCAATGGAGCTACTGACTGAAAATGGTCATGTCTGTTAGAACTGACCATATACCAAGGTGCGTACAACCAAGCACACACATTACTATCTAAAGGGCCGTGTGGGACCCTAATTACAGGGGCTTAACAGATTTAACGGTGAGAGCCAGTAGCTGCAAATACAAAAACCTGTACCCATGACTACCAAATCACTTCCAATTACCATCAGTCTTCTTATAGAATGGCAGGAGGGTGCGCTACCTGCCCCGACAGGGAAGCCACAAAACATAAAGCCGACATACTAGTTGTATTGAACTTGAATGGCTACTTAAAACATGGGGTAATACACAAATGTATTCCTAGCGGCAGCGCGGCTTCACCGTGTACGTTCTTTTATCCTTACTGGTGTAATGATTTTTGTTTGCTGGCCAAGGTGGAACAGTATTTCTGGTGACACAATGTATGGTGCCTATCTTTTCAGATGTGCTTCCAGTGTAACTATTTAAAGGGAGTCAGTAGAATCCCCCTGGTCATAACACAGATTTTACACTCTCTTGGTGCTATGGACTAGGAGCACAGAAAGGGATGTATTGGACTATTAAAATGTTAGAAAAGCCCTGAAACCCATTCGCAAACTCCAAAGAGGAAGTAAGACGCCCACTGTGGTGCAGATGCTTTGCATGGAGGCATGAAGCATTACAGTCACAGAGCATTTGTCACAAGACCTAATGAACAAGAAATGTCTTGCTGGACTCACCCGTGTCTAGATGACCAATAAAAGCATTAATTTCCATCCACTTAATAAATAGGAAGAGGAACTACTACAAAAATAGAACATATCATGGAATCATATCTGAGTAATACAGTGGGGGAGCTTTACCATCAATTTGAGGGTAAGGATTGTCACTAAACATGGAGCAGGTTACATGGCTGATGGCCCTCACCCAATTAGTACGT
Source organism: Lissotriton vulgaris (assembly GCF_964263255.1). Classification (NCBI taxonomy): domain Eukaryota; kingdom Metazoa; phylum Chordata; class Amphibia; order Caudata; family Salamandridae; genus Lissotriton; species Lissotriton vulgaris. Next base: position 1,611,424,304 of record NC_141695.1, on the reverse strand, counting down.
CCATGCCTCAGATGAACTATATTAATTTTTCAGCACCTTTACTGCAGATTGAAGCGAACTGTGTATGTGGATAAAAATTGTAAGGAAGTTAAATATGATTATGTGGGGAGGGGAGGCTTAACTGTTATCAGTCTATTTTAAAGACCTACTGTGGAAAACATCATTAGTTACACTGGCCTTTGGGTCATCCCATTTTTACCATTGGCTTCTTGTCAATCTTATCTGCATGCTTCTTATTCAGTTGATTTCTTTCCTCTTCTTGTGTCTTTAACAACTGTGGAGTGTACATTCTTTTGATTGGCTAACTTGTGTCCTTCCACAGCTTACACAGAGGAATACATTTTTTAAGTCGAGTTTACCTTACGGCATTACTGGTTAAAAGAAAAAATGACGTTGATTTTACAGAGAGCTTAAAGCCAGTCCGTTGCTTACCATTGGTTGGCTTTATCTCAACTCTCAGTTGCTTACTTCTTATTCCTTGTCTTGCTTCATCCCTCTTTTGTTTGTCGTCCCCTCTGGAGAATATTTTCTTTACATGTGTCCTTCCACTGCTCACTTTTAGCCAACTACTTTTTAGGTCTCGGCTAAAAGACGCGCGTAAGCGCGTCTCCGCCGAGATCTTTTGTCAGCGAGTATCATTCCCAGGAGACAGTCCTGGCCATGCGCATCCTTCCAGGCGATTTGTAACTGGAACACGCGCTGTGGCCAGGCGCTGTCTCCTGGGAAGCGCAAGCACCACACACGCATGCGCATACACACACACACGCGCCCATGCACGCACGCACATACATACATACAGAGACACCACCCCTGACTCATACACACACGCGCGCACACACACAAGTGCACCGAGGCCCCCCCTCCCCCTCCCCGTCGCGCACATACATACACACACACACGAGCATACACACACACAAGTGCACCAATCGCGCTCCAGAACTTACCTTACCTCAGCACGCGGCGCCCAACCTCCTGCTGGCGCGGCCCCGGGGCTCTACACCGCTCACAGGAGCCCCGGGCCGCGAGACGCTACGACTCCGCCTGCCTCCTCTTCCGGTGTGAACGTGGCCCCGCCCCCGTCACAGGCGACCGTGCCTGACTTCCGGGGCGGCCGCGAAATGAGTAGGCCCTGACATACAACGACTAACACTGAACTGTTCACCGGAAAACAGGCCACTGAGTCTATCGACGTCATTCGGGACTTACTTTCACCGTGAAGCCTGCACGCGTGACTGACCTCTCTCCTCACGGCTTTCAGAACGTGACGTGACTAATTACTAGGACATTCAGTGACCGCTCTACAGGTACTTAACTACTACTGTGCTGCGTGCCCGCAGACCCGAGAGAGAGCGACATGTCTCCAAAGTTACCCTGCTATTCCTACTAATATTGCCCGTGCCCCGCCAGTCACTGGCGACTCAGACACGACACTGCGTCTGCCCGAGGCTCCTCGGCCTCTTGAGACGTCTCCAGATTTCCGCAGCAACCAGCCCACCCCTGGCAGGTAGGAACCCCTAGTCACATCAGTCAGGCCCACGCTGCCCTCTTCCACCCTGGGGCGGAGGCGGAAACTCGACAGGTGCGTCATAAAGTCAAACCTTACACAACCAAAGAAAACTGCAGCATTCCACCCAGAAACCTTCGAGTCACCCTGCAGGGGGCGGTACGCGCTAGGCTCAGGTGAGCAGGACGCGCACACGAGCACTATAAAAGAAAGAAAACCGCGCGCGCTGCACGTGCTCCCCAGCTGGACAAGGAGCAGGAATGTGCGGAATGAAGCCCGAACCGGGTCTGCCTAATACCAGGAGGCAAGACAAGATTCCTGACATTACCCAGCGCCGGGCGGACAGACATTTGTAAGATTCCAAGATTGCAGTCTGAAAAGTAATCCAATATGCTTTCCAAGGATTTACATACTGGCAGATTGCGCAATGAAGAAAAGAGAGAGTACGTGGTTAGCCCAAGACCACACCATTTTCTAGAGCGGCGAAGGGCAGATTCTAACTTGAGGCAGACCGTTTATCAGCAGCAGACGTGAATTGACTAGGACAGTGACTAGGTAAACTCGACAGGGCTGATAAGGCACAGCGCCCCAGCTGTATCAGCCTTCCGAGGGACCAGACAGTGAACAAAACTTTCACTTTTGAAAAAGGCCAATTTACCGCTGCTCACACCTCTGCCCACCGTCTCTTTTTTTTCGACGGCATACTGCCCTACATCCACGGGCACAGCAGGACCACAGGGTTCAGGGATTTTAAAAAACGAGGCGCTGTGGAAATCGCTTCAGTTGGACTAGAAGCCGAAGCCTTGTACAGGACCATGCCCTACACTTGAAAACTAGGGGCCTAAATAAAAGAATGATTGTTCAGTGACAACTTTCCATTAATGCAAAAAAATTACGTTTGGTGAATCCGGGATTAGGATAGGCAAAGATCAGACGCAATCACATGCACCTTTGTTTACCTGCGTAAACACCCCACGCACCCAACTGCCCCATACAAAGCCGAAGATCGAGCATCTCCACCCATCGCAGACGGACACTTCCCTTGTAGTGCCTGCACTTATCTCCGGAATCCTGCCCCCCCTCATCCACCAGCGACCCAAGATGGCTGTCCCTCCTTCTGTACACTGCATATACCAGGAGCTGGCCACTACCTCAACACCGCAGGCGTGATTCTATAGTATACTGCAGTGAGCCATCATGCCATCACGTCCATCTGTTGTGGCCTCGAGGCGGGCACGCCCCAGGGCATGGGCAGCGCCGGGAAAGCTGACCTCCACAGATTTCCTGTTCGGATTCTGTCTGGCTCTGCCAGTTCCTCTAGTGGAAAGTTCTCACAGTCGGACCCTGGCGAGCAGGAAGGGATGGGCAGGCCGACCAGCGGTGCCCGCCACTAGCCCAGACCAAAAGCATCGGAAAATATTTAAAAATAAATATACCAACAGGGAATCAGCGACTGTGACTACAAATTACAAGGGATGCCACCTGTGAAAAATGCTGGCTGGTTAAGGGGCCAGTATGTGGACATCTCCTTGGCAAGCAATGGTGTATTTGATCAGTGTTATGTCTCGGCTAGACAGAGCATGCATCCACCTGTGGGCTTACAGGACACCCATCTCCTAACATTGGTAACATTTAGCGTCACTCATTTTGTTGATGCCATTTGTCATGACATGCAGGTGTCATGCCCTCTTCTTGTGTTTGCCTTCTCTTAGCGCATGTCCCAAGTACATGTCACTCTACACTGCTCCCAGTTTGTGGGGTTATTTTTTCTTTGTTTTCAAGCACTCCATATGAGTACTTGAGTTTTCAGGCCATCTCCCTTGTGCACATACACACAGACCACAAAAATGCAAATGCATGTACATATATGCACTTCTTAAATAAATGTAATACACGACCACCACTTAGTGAGTGCAGAGTAGTGAGTAGTGAGTGCAGAGTAGTGAGTAGTGAGTGCAGAGTAGTGAGTGCAGAGTAGTGAGTGCAGAGTAATGAGTAGTGAGTGCAGAGTAGTGAGTGCAGAGTAGTGAGTGCAGAGTAGTGAGTGCAGAGTAGTGAGTGCAGAGTAGTGAGTGTAGAGTAGTGAGTGCAGAGTAGTGAGTGTAGAGTAGTGAGTGCAGAGTAGTGAGTAGTGAGTGCAGAGTAGTGAGTAGTGAGTGCAGAGTAGTGAGTGCAGAGTAGTGAGTAGTAAGTGCAGAGTAGTAAGTGCAGAGTAGTGAGTGCAGAGTAGTGAGTGCAGAGTAGTGAGTAGTGATTGCTGAGTAGTGAGTGCATAGTGAGTAGTGAGTGCAGAGTAGTGAGTGCAGAGTAGTGAGTAGTGAGTGCATAGTAGTGAGTAGTGAGTGCAGAGTAGTGAGTAGTGAGTGCAGAGTAGTGAGTACAGAGTAGTGAGTGCAGAGTAGTGAGTGCAGAGTGAGTGTGCAGAATGCAGAGTAGTGAGTGCAGAGTAGTGAGTGCAGAGTAGTGAGTGCAGAGTAGTGAGTGCAGAGTAGTGAATGCAGAATAGTGAGTGCAGAGTAGTGAGTGCAGAGTAGTGAGTGCAGAGTAGTGAGTGCAGAGTAGTGAGTAGTGAGTGCAGAGTAGTGAGTAGTGAGTGCAGAGTAGTGAGTAGTGAGTGCAGAGTAGTGAGTGCAGGGTAGTGAGTAGTGAGTGCAGAGTAGTGAGTGCAGAGTAGTGAGTGCAGAGTGGTGAGTGCAGAGTGAGTGTGCAGAATGCAGAGTAGTGAGTGCAGAGTAGTGAGTGCAGAGTAGTGAGTGCAGAGTAGTGAGTGCAGAGTGCAGAGTAGTGAGTGCAGAGTAGTGAGTAGAGAGTGCAGAGTAGTGAGTAGAGAGTGCAGAGTAGTGAGTGCAGAGTAGTGAGTAGTGAGTGCAGAGTAGTGAGTGCAGAGTGAGTGTGCAGAATGCAGAGTAGTGAGTGCAGAGTAGTAAGTGCAGAGTAGTGAGTGCAGAGTAGTGAGTGCAGAGTAGTGAGTGCAGAGCAGTGAGTGCAGAGCAGTGAGTGCAGGTGCAGAGTGGTGTGTATTGGCAATGTAAATGACAATGCCATTTATTTATGATTTAAAGAAAAAAAAAGAATTGTCATGAGCAATGCCAATAGCTCTACCTTTAATGATGCCGAGACCATTGCATTGCAAATGCTTGTTTCTCTTTTGCTGAAGCACTGCATGAGCGAATGTACTTTCCAGTTGTCTCCCCCATGTGCTTCTCCTCCCCAGCGCCCCAAGTTGTTCTCGAACATCTGTGCGCTTCTCCTCCAAGATATCTGCTTTGGTGCACTTTTTATACAGCTTCATACTCCAAAATTGGTGTGAGTCACCTTAAAATGCTAAATTAAAACAAAATAGCCACCTTATCATGATGCATGCTCACGCAAACATAACCAAACTGCGGCCGCCATAGTGTTATGAAGCAACGGGCACATGCATAATGATGGGTGCATGCATCTATCTTCGTGTTTTTAATTAAATATTTTTAGCTAATGCTTTTCTGTATCAGCAAACAAGCATGTGTTATCTTTCTGTTGATACCAAACAGCAGCAACAAAGAGCACTGGCAACGACCAAAGGTCAGGTATTCCCCTAGAAAAGCGATACCTACTGGGTTTGTTATTGCTTGTTGTAGACGTTTAGTAGTTTCAAAAATATTTTTTCTTGATTTTCTCACCCCTTTTTCCATGGCAAACAAATAGTGAGCATCTGGAAGTTCCATTGGTGGCAGTGCATGCCCTACCGACTAGCTGGGATGCATAACAGAAACTGGATAATTACACTGCAGCTCCCTTAGCTCACCAATAGTAGCGGGCTTAAGTAACAAAACAATAAGTGGTTTGTGAAATGCTATCATGTATTACAGCACAATACAACTATTACCAAAGTCAAAAAATCTGACTGCCCAGAGATATTTTCTTTGTGAAGATAATGTCACTTGTAATCAGCCAAGTATGCCAGTTAAAATATTGCACACAACTTATTAGGAGGGTTCTTTGTCGGATGCAATAATTATTGCACCTCATAAAATCTGAAACCGAGGTGTTCTGAATTTATTGGGTGCAAACATTATTGTCGATTCTGACTGTTTAGGGAATAACATGCAGATGTTGGTACTTACTGCACAACAATCCGTGTGTGTTGGTAAATAGTGGGCCGTTTTACCCCATGTTAAATTCCGAAAAAGTTCTTTAACCCACTAAATTTGCATAGTAAAATTAATCCACACAGGACTTGATTAAAATGCAGAGTTTTTAGTTAACAGACTGAGTGCTCTTAATCCGATGCAATAATAATTGCACCTTATAAAATCTGACATCAAGCCACTAAGAACTGGTCAGGTGTAATAATGATCTATTCTGAATATTTGCGGAATAACATGGATTTTGGTGCTTACCACACCAATCAGCTTTGGTGATAACAAAGAAAGGAGCACTTCGACTTAGTCCCACTCAATGTTTGACAAAAATCTTTACTCTTCAGTATTGCTCAAAGTTACTGTCTCTGAACCCCAGTAGTTATAGGGAGTATTTCATTAGCCAAAGCTTCAATCCACAACTCGCACTTACATCATACAAACCTCTCAGTTACTCATCCCCCAGTAACTACAATTCAACCTGTTCAAATGTACGACTTGCTCTACTGATGTCAGATGGACATGATCAATGTTCACCATGAGGTGCAACTGATATAAAATCTAGCACTGAAGAAGGTGATTCATTTCTTTAGCAGGAAGTTTTTATATTCTTCAACTTTTAGAGTTAATGCTGATGAACCTTCATCATCCCAGTTGTGTGGGAGATACAAAACAACTGCTGCTCATACTCAATGAATGCAAAAGGTTTTCACATGAACGCATCATTCTCACAGAAGTTTGAAAATGCTTATACAAAAGGCAATGTGTTCTGTGATCATACATTCCATTACCACGTACATTGCCAGTCACTGCACTGAAGCAACAGCAGCAGAATTTTTATGTGATAGGGTCAATGAATGACCCAAGACCTCACGCCTGAAGCTCAAAATGTTGACTACTTCCTGACTGACTGTATTCAAGAGAAAAGTAAATGTTCTAACCAAACATTTTCATACCGTAAGCTTTTGTATACTGAATTTAGCCCAAGTCAACAGACTGTGAACTGGGACGAAGTGTTATTTGTCAAGCGTCACACTGAGTCACTTTTGTACTTTTTTGCACCATAAAATGTAGTGTTGCGTGAACAAACAAAAAAAAGATTTTAAAACTGTTCTCTTTTCCTCTTCCCTCTCCCCCTCACTTGGGGAAAAACCAAAGATAAGCGCGTAATCACAAATTGACTGTATACAAGAACTGCAAATTGTATATTCCACTTATATATATATTTTTTTATCAATAAATTTATTAAATAAAAACTGCTTCAGATGAAAAAAACCTCAACACCAAAAAAACATGCAACTTGTTAATATCGAATCTATTAGTAATCTTGGAAAAAATAATTAAGGTAGTTTGAAATAACTAAAATTTTAAGGCATATGGATCAATGGGCAATTCCGCAAAGCAAACCACTATTTTTGGTAATATGGATATGTCTTGATGATTCAGACAAGTTCATACCAACACTGTAGCATCTGTGAATGTCACAAACTGTGCAGGTTCCTGCAGATGAGAAAACTTTGAACAATGACAGTCAAATTTAAACACAACAAAAAAATCAAAAGAATTTAAAGTCGAGCATGAATTTCAAAATGAAAATGTTTTTAATCACCTACTTTGAAGTCACCTGTTATATTTTACTCAGGATTGGGTAGGAATAGTTCACCATATTTTCATAGAGCGAGTTCTAAGGCTTCGATGATGACAAAAAAAGACAGCCATGAGTGCCATGCTTTTAAGATAAGAGATACAATTCCCCAGGAGCAGTGGTATCTAACCATTATCAGTGTTTATTTGTTGTGTACACGGTGGAGCAGTTTCGAAGATTAAATTAGGGACTTATTACTTATGCATGCAATAGGAACAAGTTGGGTTTCAAATAGAAAGTTAATCACACCTTTGAAGTGTTTGATTTATTGTTCAGAATGTCTATGAATATGGTGTGTTATGGGAGATCTGCTTCTATCAGTTGTACCCTTTAAAAGAAAGTTCTGCGTTTAGTTATTTATCAAACAGGGTTTAAATGCGGGTGAATGGGGCCTCTTCCTCAGTTAAGACCAACTTCAGTTGATACGGTTGCACAGATACCTTGTGGCCCCATATCTTGTTCGCGCAATCATCCAACACGAGCTTCTTAACCAACTTCTCAACCATGTGGTGTTCCCCAGGGATCTGCTCTTTCTCCTCTCCTTTTTAATCTTTATATGCAACCACTCATGGCTTCCCTTCGCCACTCCTCTGCTACAATATACAATTATGCCGATGATTTACAACTGATCTTTCCTTTGGACGTTACACCTTCCTCTTGCCTCAACTTCCAAACAACCATGTTACTCATCTCGGACTGGATGGCTCACAGCCAGCTCAAGCTGAATCCGTCTAAAACGGAACTTGTCCTGATGGGTGGTCCGTCCAACCCTTGGGATGACAACTATTGGCCCCCCTCTTTGGGTCTCCCCCCCTGCCCGGTCAGCTCTGTGAAAAGCCTAGGAGTGATCATCTCGGAGGATCTCTCCATGAAACCTCAGATCTCAGCGGTGACATCATCCTGCTTTTTCCAACTACGCAGGATTCGCAAGATCTGCAGATTCTTAACCAGAGAGGCACTCATTCTAGTAACACTGGCTTTGGTCATCTCCAGAGTTGACTTTGCCAACATCTTGTATGTGGGGATTCCTGGCTATCAGCTTCATAAACTTCAGCTGATCCAGAACCAGGCAGCACGCCTGGTGTACCACCAACCCAAAAACCAGCATGTCTCCCCCCTCCTGAGGAGCCTCCATTGGCTCCCTGTGGCTAAACAATGTTCCTTTAAGCTAGGCTGCACCCTATTCAAATCTTTGCATAACCAGGCCCCTGAGTTTATTTCCTCCAAACTTAAGCGTTATTCTCCTACCCGCAACTTACGATCTTCTGCCAATAATCTCCTCTGCATTCCATCATTCCGCCGAAAAAAACATGGAGGATCATGTTTTTCTTTCCTAGGCCCTTCCTACTGGAACTCCCTCCCTTCTTCCTTTCGTCATTTTACCTCATATGAGTTGTTCCGCAAAACCCTAAAAACACACCTTTTCAAGGTGGCTTTTGAGTAACTCTCCTGCCCTGGCTAGCTATGTTTGTTATGAGCGCCAAGAAACCGTCTCGGTGTACGTGCGCGGTATAAATCTTTTAACATAACATAACATAACAAGTGTTGCATTGCGGAACTTATGGTTTCACTTTTAACATTGCAAGTGTACATTGAAAATTCCCAACATGCAAAATATTGTTGCTTTAAATGATTGACTCTCTGGAATGTCACAAATCAGGTGGGGGCAACATGAAAACAATTGTTTGTGAAATGTAGAGGCTCCCATGTTTTCTCTCCCTATGAACTAGTTGTAGAATGAAAAAAGGTTCTGCCTGCCGCAAGGGAAAAGTCCTGTGATTTCCAACATCAAACAATGTATCGACCTGAAAGTTTCTGAAATAGAAAACAGCTGAAAGGAAGATATATACGATTGCCATTGTGGGAAACCATTAAAATGAATGAGTCAACATCTTTTTAAGAACCCCAAGATCATAGCAGTATGTAAAACAAGCATTTGCAATGCAGTAGTTCTGGTATTTACAAGTTTGAGCTATTGGCATTGTAAATGGCAATGCCTTTTATTAATGTATTTTTAAAACAGATAAATAAAAGGCACTGTCATTTACAATGCCAATAGCTTAAACTCTCGCAATGCAGAGCTATTGCATTGCAAAGGAGTTTGGTGCCCGTGCTATAAAAACATTTTTTAAAGCGTTAGGTGAGTGCGTGCCCTGCCTGCAACAGCACGGGGGACAAAGCTATATGGGAAAATAGTGCTAGGAAGCTGTAATTGATGCCTACCTAGTAACAACACACGTAACAGGGGCTATCGCCATGGGAGGTTATAACATGAGACACAACAGTACTAAGGAAGGACTACTAAGCCTATTGATTAATGAACAGGTTATAACCTGAGACTCAACAGTACTAAGGAAGGACTACTAAGCCTTTTGATTAATGAACAGACAGTTAACGGTGGACGACACAAGTGGACGACACAAGCCGAGAAAAATATGGGCGGAGCCTCAAGTCCCTACCTGAATACAGCATGCTCACACAGCAGAGTCGGCTGCCAGGGCTCGACTTAGAAATAACTGTATATTGACAGAACCATGATCTGAGCTAAACACTACTTCAGGAACCTACACTCAGGATCATAATCGTAAGAGGTGCAATGTTTACTGTTGTGAGAAAGTCCGTAATGACCCTCCACAAATCCATCCCTTATGGCGGTAGCAGTTGCCAGTTACACTAGCAAGCTGAATTACAATATTACAACCCTATTTCCAAAATTTTAAGTTTTTACAATATTACAATACTAGAGTTCGAATTGTAAAAAAACAAAAAATAAACCCCCCCGGAATTCTTTAGGTAGAAAAGTAGCACTTTAGACAGTAAATTAACAGTGAGTCGCTATATTCGCATAGCTTGCAAGTGTCCGCGACTTCCTTCTATCCAGCCCTCGGTGCACTCAACGACGTTAAAGTGACGCCACCACGTAAGTTTTTACTCTCTACGTATCGAAGTCCGCTTTGCACCGAAAAGTAGTTCCCAGTTTAAGCCTAAGTCTCGGTATCCTAAACCCGATAGGTGACCAGTACACGAGTTAGTGCGAATCTGGGTACCGCATTCATGGGATGGCAAAAAAAGACCAACGCAGAAACACAGTCACATTAATAAAATTAGGGTGATATGTTGGGCTGTGGTATCACTCCGCCAACAGACGGAGACCGATCATGGCGCCTGTGTAGAATGCCAGAACAGAGAAGGAACGAAACATCTTCAATCCGAACATGGTAAGGGAGCATTTGCGGTGGGTTACCCGGCGCTGGAGCGGTCATCTATCCGAGGGCCAGCTGAGGACCCTGAGGTCCCTATAGTTGCCTGAGCGGAAAGCGTCATACACACAAGATGGCTGCGTTGCAGGCAGTGCGGGGGGCAGCCGCGGCGAGGGCCTAAGCGGATTCAGCGTACTGCCCACCTTCATTCAGGAAGGTGCGGGAAGTGGGAACTTAGTTGAATAAAATCAGTTCGTGCTGATTTCTCGAAATATGAGGATTCCGGATAGGTTGGGTTGGTAGTACGTTCCCCGCTGATTCCCGATAGGTGGGTTGGCAGTACGTTCCCTACCCGACCCGAACTCAACAGTGTGACTTGGTAGAAATCTAATAGTCGTCAGACTTGGCGGCCCAGAAACCTGAAGCAACGGAGGCGCAACTAACCACGTTGTAGCCGTGTAGGTTGTGTCTAAGAATGTCTCGAAGGTCTTCATGTCTTGCAGTACCCGGAGGGTCGGGAGGCGCACCGCTAGTGGGCTAGTTGCGAGAAGGAAGTGGGGTCTGTTGTCGGTCGATTCTACTAACCGGGAACCTTCTTGTTCCTCCACATCTGAAACAAAAATGTGGTTGCGTTGAACTTCGACCTCCTGAGGGGTGGGTAGTTGTCTTCGTCTTTTTTGCAAGGCGTTTTGCGTACCCTTAGGACAGGCATCTAAAGTAACACGGTTCTTAGCCCACCTAGACCATGTTAATATTTGGTGCACGCTTGAATATGTAGCTCAGTTTAACTCCTCACAAAACTGTCTACAAGTCCCAGAATTCAAAGGAAATTCAGACTGCACGAGTTGCTCTTAGTCATGGAATTAGGAAATTCGAGAATTATGTTCATACAATTCCAGCTAGGGGAGCTCGAGGGCCATCAAGGAACCGCTGTCGAAGGCCTTATCAGGTGTCTGTCGTGGTCCAAATGTTGAATTTAGACATGGAAGGACCTATTATGTAAATCACTCAAAAAGTAACCTATCATGAAAATTACTCAACAGTTGATGTGTAAAAGAATAGGACAAGATTTTAAAAAAAGTTCTCTTCATTTGTGTCACATTAGATCACATTTTTACCATGCTAGAACAACCTGGTCATGATTCTTATGTAGAACTTTAAATTAAATAATCTGTATTAACTTTTCAACAAGACCTTTCTGTCTTAGTTTACTTTAATTATCAAAAAACATAACAGGGAAAATTAGGGTCAAAGGGATATTTTACTGACCAGCCACAGTTCCAATCCCTAATTTACACAATAACACTAACCAACTGAACTGGGTGTCTATTAGATATCAAGCCACCAAGTGCTTTTGGTTGCTACAAACAGAATTAGAAAAGTAAAGAGAACAGGAATGTTAAATCATTGAGCAGAGCTTGGATTCCCATCAATTATCAGAGTGATCAATCTTATCTGGTTATCCACACATATGGATGATATGCCTCCTGATCATGGAGACAAACTTCCAACAAAGGGATTCGCTCAATGGAATCAGAATAGGGACCCCAGAGAAAAGTGAGAGACTATGCAATATTTTCAGTCTGTGACCTCATGGAAATCAAAAAGCAGGGCAAACCAAAACAAAAGTGATAACCAGATGATAAGATTGATCTCTCTGATAATTGATGGGAATCCAAGCTCTGCTCAATGTTTTCTGGTTCCTTTAACATTCCTGTTCTCTTAACTTTTCTAATTCTGTTTGTAGCAACCTAAAGCACTTGGTGGCTTGATATCTAATAGACCCCCAGTTCAGTTGGTTAGTGTTATTGTGTACTTTAATTATCTGTCAGACGATTATTAGGGCAACTATAGAACACATTTTAAGTGTTTTATTTTTACATTTACTGTACTGATATTTTGTCTTTAGGAGATTTTGTAAATTTTTATACTGTCTGGGACATTAAAATAGCAGTTATGGTGGCATGAAACCAGCCACGCAGCAACTCCTAGCTTTCTGTGAATTTTTTTTAAAACTTGTAGTTTCTATTAAAAGTAGAAAAATTTAACTGAATACCTGGGCAACTTTGCCTCCTATGAGACGAGTAACAGTTACAATTTTGGTGTGCGCTTTATAAATTTATCAAGTCAAAAAGGCTTTATTTCGATATAAATTATCATAAAAGCTTCACAGTAAAAATATACAAGTTCATTTGTTTAAAAAGAGAAAAAGGAAGATACAACAATTTAATTACATTCAACTTTAAAAGTCTTGATTTTCAGATAAAAGAAGAATTTCATAGGTGATTGATTAAAAAAAGAATTAAACAATTTCTTTAAGCCTTTTACTTCTAATGCACCAGGCCCATGATAAAAATTTAGAAAGGGTACAGACGTACAATGGGCGAGAGTCCGACATTAAAATGCGTAATTCCTCAACGTGGTGCCTGGTCCCCAACAAGCGGCACAATTGCTTAAGCCATTTTCTTTTTGTTCGGGCATACTCCTGGCACTCAAACATAAAATGTGCCACTGTCTCTTGTCTGGATGTACACGTGGGGCAAAACTCTGTGGTCTGTGCTGGCGGTTTCCACCAGGATGTAAAGGCATGCAGAGGAAGAGTCCCAGTTCTAAATTTAAAATAAAGGGTCCTATCAAATGGTTTCTCAATGATGTCTAAATAGAGTTCCCGAATTGGTAAGTCCTTGAATTTCAAAAAGTCCTCCGTGAGTCTACCCAGAGCGCGGTTGGTACTCCGTTGAGTCAGAATCCAATTCCAGTACAGACTCTTGAGTGTTGCCTTTGGTGGAGAGGACCTATTTGCCCAGGCTTCACTCAGGCCCAAGTTGCACAAAAGGGATTTCATGTCTCTTAACCATTTAATTCTGTGCCACCCTGGTACTGACATAATTTCAGAGACCCCTTTCGCATATTTGGCAAGCTTCGGAACTCGCCACAGCCGGGCCCATAAGAATAAGGGCCGGAACTTTGCTAAATCTCAAATAGGTCGACAACCTAAGTCAAGCATTAATGGGGCCATGGGAGTACCTTGGGGAAGTGACATGATGGCCCTACAAAACTTCCTCTCAGATCTTGACAATTCATTGATGTTACATGAGGCCCATCGCTCTGCCCCATAGAGAGCAGAGCTAACTCCCCTTGCTGTATAGATTTCAATAACAGGGGCTATAGGTCTAATAGCACAAGATATCATAACATTGCATGTGAAGCAACATTACATTGTAGCAACCAGCATAACACTAAATATATGTCAGTCCTCCTAAAATTATCAGCTAGCACACTGAAGTACAGTCTCGGAGTTGTTCGCGTGGGATCATGTTAACTGACCCAACATGTAAGTCAGGATTTCAGCCCTGATGTTTCTAATCTAAAAGTCTTCAATCAAGCCACAGTTGCCACTTCTTTTTTTTAAGTTGGGCCAGATTATTTTGGATCTTTGCATTTTAAGAGCAACGTTGATTTGTTTCAATATTTTAAATGAGCCGACTTGTAGAGTATATAAACTTCTTCATGAATTTTTCTATTGCTAAATAATAAAAACATTTTTTGTGTAAACCAGCTGTGATTCAATCATAAATTGCAAATAGCATAAACCAGTTCAGTTCACACAGCTTTATTCGATCTTTGTAAACAGACCATAAAAGCACAACAGTACATAAAAAATGTATATATGAAGTTAACCCCTTGCGCAAATTTTTGCGATGTGCGGGCAAATTAAAGAGTGGGCGGGGTTCGGACGGCCCCCGGCCGTCCTCCACACACGCCCACCGTGACGTCAGACGGCCGGAGCCGTCCGCATCACGCAAGGGGTTAAAGTAAGCATTAAATAAATTTGCTGTGGAACAAATAAATCATTAAAAACATTTAAAACAATTTAATAAGTAGAACTACGCAGTGCTACTCGGATGGAGACCCGTAGAACTACGCAGTGCTACTCTGATGTAGACCCGCCTTTTTCCTCTTCCTAGAACAAGGCCATAAAAATGAGGCAACACAGAAGCATACAAAAGGGTCCGGTAAGGCCTTTAGGAAATACATGGTGAATGAATTTCTTTTTCCCCTCAGAGTAATTTTTACAGAATAAAAAGATATTTAAGTCTGTCTGTGCAGCATAATTATTACTGGGGCAGGGAGCAGGATCTGATAGTCTGTACATGTTTTGTGGGTAACCCAGGAGTAACGGAATCCTATTCAGTCGGAAGCGAAATAAAATAAATCTATGCTACGCACTATTTATGCGGGATAAATTATGAAAACCTTCTCCTGGTATTGACAGTACCTGATCGTAAGCAATGGAAGAACGAAGGGTATGATTTTTTTCCCTTCGCACGTAATTTGTTCTTTTTGCATACAAATCCGTTTACCATGTCTCCGTGACCTTTTTACATAAATCTGGGTCCTGGAAAAGTTTACCAACCCTACGGCTTTCAATTCTGACTCAACATAGTTTAGCCACCCAATCCTTTTATAGTATTCTAATTTACAGCATTCCCTAATGATGGTGTGGGTCAAGTCCACCGTGGTTTTCCGCCATATTGAGAGCCACAGTAGGACTGGGCCAACCTTATGAGGTCACTCTAAATAGGCAGCCCCAATTCAAGATGTAAAATGTAATTCGGGGTAAGGACACACTTTTTGAAGAAAGAATCTTCCATTTGCTGTAATGAGATCGCGTTAGCCATCCCCAAATACCTGCCCCATATGTTGCTGCAGACTTTGTTTTTGCTAAATAGATATTCTTAATCACATCCAGTGGGCCTCCTCCCAGTTTTTTTAGCAAACCTTCCAACAGCATTAAGGCTCCTTTGCATACCCTGGCCTCTTGTTTCCACCAGTTTGGACCACGAGTGGTCTTTATCAAAGATCACTCCAAGGTATGAAAAGGAGTCTACCACCTGGATTTTCTTGCCTGCCAAGCTAAAGTGGGGATGTTTCTCCCCATTAGACGCTCCGCCACGATTATAAATGACTTGGATTCATTAACTTTTAAGTCAAGGGAGGCCATAAAGATGGAATACGCTTTAACTAAGTTTTGTAGGGCTAACCTCGAACTAGCCATCAAAACCACATCATCGGCGTATGCCAGGATCGGTAGGGGGGTTTGATCAAATTTGGGCACGTCCATTGAAAGGGCAGACAGGGAGGACTCCTCCCATTCGTATAGATTCAAGCTCACCTGGTCCAACCACTACAGCGTCGACTTCACCTTCTCAGGACCCACCAACAATGGCACCTTACTCCCTAGCTCCATGTGCAGACATTGGAAAAAGATATCAAAAGACAAGTGGAACAAGCTGTCAACTCCGTCCTTCCAGACAACAGCCTACCAAGAACAGGCTGCAAAGAACCTCTCCCAGTGGATCACTGAAAGTGTTGACACAATCGCCCCTGCCAAGTCAGCGAAATCCAAAGGATCTGCCAGAAGAGTCAGCTGGTTCACAGTTGAGTTGAAATCCAGCAAATGCAGCTGCCAATAACTAGAGAGGAAGTGGTGCAACAGCAAAAAACAGGAGACCATAGCACCTTCAAGGAAGCGCTCAACCAGTACTACCGCCTCCTGAAAGAAAGACTGTTTAGGATATCGTATAGAAGCCAGCACAAACCGCAGCATGGATCTCTTCACCATCGTGAAGGCGTTCTCCAATCCTGCAGCCTCCGTGAACATCATCACCCCTCCCAAGAACTGTGTGACACCCTGGCGGACTTCTTCCACAAAAAGATCTTAGTCATCTACTAAAACTTCAAACCCCAACCCACCGCAGCCGACGATATCAGCCTGCTCTCACCCACTCGCACCTGATCACCCACTGGAACCCCCTCACAACTCCAGCCGCAAACTCCATCATCTCCAACATGAACTCCATGCACTTTTGTTCACCTACGGCCCCTTGTCCCCACCACGTCTTCAACGTTGGGAGCATTTTCTTACATCACAACCAAAATATGGAACGACTGCCCACAACCCATCAGAGAAACCTTGCTTTTTCAATTCCGCAGGAAACTGACAACCTAGCTCTTCAACTAATTCTGAGGGGCCTCACGCCTACAAACTGGCTCCAGCACCTGGATGCCCTGACTGGTGATTAGCACACTGTACAAATCCATATTTGATAACCATGCTCCTATTTCTTTAAAAATAGTCTGTTGTTTGGACTTGCATATGTTTTGCAGTGTGGGTCGCAAAGCCGCCATGCACCCAGTTATCGCATTCTGCCCAAGCATGTACCTCAATGCCAGATACAAAGTCTTAGGAGTGCCTGGTCTGTTAGGGGGTGTTTCAGGATGCAGGCTTCATCCTGATAGCCAATATTGACATCCGGCAGGAGTAAGTAGTTTATTCGAGCTGGCGACTTGTGTGCTGCTGAGTAGCACATGAAATCTTTGTTGTGTAAGTGTCTCACACCAGGTATCAGTCATGTAAAGCAGTTGTGCCCACCCAGCCAGTGCATGGGATCTGTGAATGGTGGTAGCACCTTTCCGGCCAGATGTAGGAAGCCTAATACCGGTCGGTAACGGCCGAAATTACCGAATTTTGGCCATTACTTTTCAGATGTAGGAGGCCACATTTCAGGATTCCGTAATTTACCGAACCAGTAATTTAAGAAATCAGTAAATTACGGAATTCTTACAATACAGATTCAGTAAATTACCGAATCTGTAATGTAGGGAGCACTCAAGTGAGTGCTTCTTACATTTAAGGATTCATTATTTACCACCAACTATTAGTTGGTGGTAAATAACTAATTCCTTTTAAAAAGCAATTTTTTGCTTTTTATTCAGTGCCATGTGGCAGACATACATGCCCTTAGGGCATGTATGTGTGCCACATGTGCACCCATGCACTATTCAGGGGTGCAACAGGGTGTCAATGTGACACCCTGCCACCCTTGAAAGGGTTCCCCCTATTACCGACTCGGTATTTACCGAATCTGTAATTCCCATTCATTCCTATGGGCATCCAGGCCCATAGGAACGAATGGGAATTACCGAATCAGTATTTACCGATTCGGTAAATACAGATTCTTAATTACCGAATCTTACCAATGCGGTAATTTTTACCGAAAAATTATCTACATCCCATTTACCTATTCTTAAATACCGAATCGGTAAAATTCAGTATTTAAGAATAGGTAAATTGAGATTACCTACATCTGGCCCTTCGTATTCAAGTTAGAACCCATAACTGAATTAAAGTCCCTACTCACTACTGTTAATCCTACCAGCAAATGAAGGTGCATACACCGAGACAAATGTACATCTGGCCTTCCCCAGATTGCCCTCCACTGTGGTGAAATTCCCAAGGTTATAAATATACATTTTAGGGGTTTGTATTTAGAAGTGTTTGCTAATGAGATGGCTGTGCCTCAAGTGTTATAAGTGTATCCAGTGTGGTGGGCTGTGGTGTAGCAACTGCGGGGCAGAATCACAAATCTATTAACCACTAAGTGGGTTACCTGCAAAAGGATTGTCTGTGAAGCATGTCTTTTAGGGTATTGAAATATGGCCCCTTGCTTGACCTTGTTATTGAGTTTGTTCACGTTCCA
The DNA here is from genome assembly GCF_964263255.1 of Lissotriton vulgaris. Classification (NCBI taxonomy): domain Eukaryota; kingdom Metazoa; phylum Chordata; class Amphibia; order Caudata; family Salamandridae; genus Lissotriton; species Lissotriton vulgaris. The sequence continues at coordinate 1,611,406,290 of NC_141695.1, read as the reverse complement.
GGAGATTAGGCTGAAAATGTCTTGAGCAACTGTCATGGTGGGTCTTCACATGTGATTATCATGTATGTTGTGTGCTGCTGCTTAAATAAGGGAGCCCAAATATGTAATCCCAGTTCCTCTTCACAACACACTCCGAAGTATCTTTTCACTCCTACTCACCTTTTGAATCATAAGTTGGGGTGTAACCATGCTAGGAGTTATCTAAGCATTGCATCAACAAAGAATAAGTGTGGTCGACCAATCAATTAGATGTGTGCATTGCAGGAGTCAAGTCAAGTCAAGTCATAGAATTTATATAGCGCACTACATACCCAGAGGGTTTCAAGGCGCTTAGGAAGGGGAGGAGGATTACTTGTCAAATATCCACGTTTTAAGTTGCTTTCTGAATGCTAGGTGGTTCTGGGTAAGGCGAAGGTAAGCGGGGAGTGAGTTCCATGTTTTAGCAGCCAGGTATGAAAAGGATCTGCCTCCCATGGTGGTCTTGTTGATGCGAGGTACAGTGGCGAGGGCTTGGCTGGAAGAACGTAGTTGGCGGGAGGGGGTGTAAAAGGACAGTCGTGAGTTGAGGCATTCTGGTCCGATGTCGTAGAGTGATTTGTGTGCGTGGGTAAGCAGTCGGAAAGTGATCCTCTTATTGACGGGTAGCCAGTGGAGGTCTTTAAGGTGACCAGAGATGTGTTCGTTGCGTGGGATGTCTAATATGAGCCTGGCTGAGGCGTTTTGGATTCGTTCGAGTTTCTTCTGGAGTTTTGCGGTAGTACCTGCGTAGAGGGTGTTTCCGTAGTCCAGTCGGCTGGTGACCAGAGCGTGGGTGACTGTTTTCCTTATTTCGGGGGGGATCCAGCGAAATGTTTTTCTGAGCATGCGAAGAATGTTGAAGCAGGAAGAGGATACGGCGCTGACTTGTCTGTTCATTGAGAGTGAAGAATCCAGGATGACGCCTAGATTCCGTGCGTGGTCTGTTGGGATGGGTGCTTTTCCGAGGGCTTCCGGCCACCAGGAGTCGTCCCATGCAGAGGGGGATGTACCTAAGATGAGGACTTCTGTTTTGTCTGAGTTCAGTTTCAGACGGCTTTGTTTCATCCATTCGGCAACTTCTTTCATTCCTTCGTGTAGGTTATTTTTGGCGGTGTTAGGGTCATTGGTGAGAGAAAGGATCAGTTGAGTGTCATCCGCGTAAGAGATGATGTTGAGGTTGTGTTGGCGTGCGATGGCCGCGAGGGGGCTCATGTATACGTTGAAGAGGGTGGGACTGAGTGAGGATCCTTGTGGTACGCCGCATATGACTTCAGAGGCCTCGGACTTGAATGGTGGAAGGCGGACTCTCTGGGTTCTTCCGGTGAGGAACGAGGTGATCCATTCAAGTGCTTTTCCTTGGATTCCGATGTTATTGAGGCGTTGTAAAAGGGTGCTGTGGCAGACTGTGTCGAATGCTGCAGAGAGGTCAAGGAGGATGAGGGCGATTGTGTCTCCATTGTCCAGTAGAGTTCGGATGTCGTCTGTTGCTGCGATGAGGGCGGTCTCAGTGCTGTGTTTTGCTCGGAAGCCAGATTGTGAGGGGTCGAGGGATTTGTTGGCTTCGAGGAAGGCGGCAAGCTGGTTGTTGACAGCTTTCTCGATGACTTTGGCCGGGAATGGAAGAAGCGAGATGGGGCGGTAATTTTTGAGTTCGGTGGGGTCCGCTGTGGGTTTTTTCAGAAGTTTACTAGGAGTTCACCTAGTAGTCACCTCATCCCCAAACATTTAGTTAATCAGTAATGGAGAGAAAATGATTAAGGCACTTGAAAGCGGAATCAAACTTAAGTAGCACTTTTTTGCTATAGGCCTTATTGGTTAATTTGGAACCTGTTTATTAGGAATAGTTAAGGGAAAGACAGAAGGTTTTGCTTTCTTACTGTGAAAAATGGATGTTAAGAACAATAGTCTTTTTATTGGTGAATTGTTATTACACTGGAGTCAAAGCCTGTAGACAGGCATTTTGGTAAATGGAATCTGAAGGTTTACCGTAATAGGAAAGGATTTTGGAGTTGGTCACTTAAACAAACTGAGGTGATAGGTTTGCAATGTTATAATCCTTATTAAGAACTTTTAGTAGAGATTTTTAATGGTTTTGATGTCTGTAATTTTGTACATAGTTGTAATTTCATTGCTGACTACCTGATAGTTGCCTTGCTGGAAAGATATGTCCAATACAGTATGTCTGAGTTGGTTATGACAACAAGCCAATGATAAAGGCTACACGCATGATTGATTTATTGGGAAAAGTTATGCCCGATGTCGTTGTGTACTGCTTTTTTTTTTAATACAAAAATTACAATGGAGACAACCGACTTTATTTATTGTAAATCATATGTGTAAAAGCCAATATACTTTTACGGGTGGATTGTTATTGAGACTTTTCAAGCCTACAGATATGTATTTTGTTACATGGAATATCACAGATTACCTTTTTGTAGGCAAGGATTTTGGTGTTGATTACATCCTCTGACAAAAAAGACTTCCACAGGGATCATTCACGCTAGAATTGCTTTGGAAGGTCTCAGAGATTTACTAAACTCCATGTTTGACGCATGTTTGGCTGTAGATACTCTTGATGCTTAGCATAATCCCGTCATCTAGTGTTGGACTTGGATGTGTGCAAGTTGTTTTTCTTCGAAGAAAATCTTTCTAGTCATGAGATATGGTGACTCATCTTCTTACTGGTAATGCGCATGGTCATCGGCTCCATTGTTAGATTGTTGTCTTCCTCCGTCGATTTTGGACGTGTGCTCCTCTGCTTCATCACAACATTGTTGTTTTCTAGTGTTTAGGCCTTAATGTCAGTATTGTTTAGATTGCGGTTTTTACTCGATCTCATATGTCGACATTGTTCTCATCAGGGAGACTCAAATCAATCCCAGCTCCTGTCGGCGCTTAAACTTCAGGGCAATCCTCTATTTTGGCCATTCCGTCCACTCCTTGTTCATCTGGTGATGGAGCGGATGCCCTTCCAATCTGCCTCGCTGCCATGCCAAGTTTCCACACACTGACCTACATCATTTGTTTAACTTGTGCCTCCCTCAAGACCATTGGGAAGCTACTTGCGTGGCCTGCAGATCCGTCCGGTCCAAGAAGGTGCTGCATGACAAACGAGCTCGATGACACAAGATGTCCCGCCACAGTGCCGAAGGCACATCGGACCTCTTTGGACCCGATGACCTTCATCTTGAGTCTCTCGCCCAGGTGTCCTCAGCAGATAAGGGCACCTTTTTGCATGAAGACAGCTTAGGCTCTGAGATGGAGAGGCGGTATATCGCACCCGGTCAAACAGTGAGTACTGTGCCCCATCCATCCTGGCCCCAACCCTAGCAAACCGTTCCAAAGGGCCACCTATCCAGTTCAGACTGTCCAAAGTCTTTACTCGGGCCACCACTGCCCTTGGGTCATGGTCGGCACCAATAGCTGCATCGGACACGTCCCGGCTCGGTGCAGAAGAACAGCAAAAGAGACAGACTTCCGGCCCGGCTACTACACCCTCGGACTTGGGAGAATCGGCGCTTATACATTGCTCCTACTTACCCCAAAAGTGGCGTCTCCGGATACAAGACCCTCAGCAACGAAACCATCAGTACCGACCTCTGCGTCGGATCTGAAATCTACTCCTTCAAGCAAGCGCTCGGATCCTAGCCTGTGGAGTCCGTGCTCCAATGGATGCAGGATGAAAATGACTCTAGGCAGAAAGACCTAGTCAAATACTTGGACACTGAGCCTTTTTATAGCAATTCCCACTTACACAGGGGCACAACCAACAAAGAGGCAATTAACATTCAAGGAAGCTTTGGAGACACCGATCCCACCAAAGCACAAGAAAAGGGCAGATAAGGCAACAAGCCCAGCGCACCTCATCCAATTACCACATGTGGCACCACATGCACATTCCCCTCCCCCTCCTGCATCAGCACCATACTCTCCAGAGAGTTCCATCCACTGGTTAGGGGTGGAGAGGGATGACGGACATCCGTTCTCCATTCCACCACAGGATGACTCATGGGACACATATATATGCAAAATAACACTCCCAGGCATACACCTAAAGTAATTGCACAATAGATTAAGCAAACAAACTAGTTCAGTTTAGAAAATATACATTTTTAATTTGATTAAAAAGGAATAATAAAATTCAGTGCATTGATCAGACTTGATAAAATGACATTATAGTGATACATTTGTATTCACAAAAAACAGGGTTAAAAAGAGAATAGATGGTATCCAGTCGACGCGTTTCGACATAAAGACTATGCCTTCATCAGGACTTTTACCATCAAGTTTCTGTAAAAGAGATCACAACAATGTTTTACTTTTTTAGCCTCCTACCGTGAAACAATGTAACAGAACTAGTTACATGTTTGCTACAACATTCTATTGGCAATATGAGACACATATGACACAGATCCACATGCAGACATAGGCCCGATCTGTATCCGGCCAAACCGTCTCCTCCAGATGACACCACCACCTATCATGATATCATAGGTAGGGCTGCCACTTATCACAAGGTTCAGCTCCACACTGAACCACTGGAGGATGTTTTTTTAATTTAAAACCCTTTCCTCCAGTCAACTCTTGGTGCAATACCTGCCAATGCTCAAAGTAATGCTCAGACACACACCTGATATTGTCAAAGCTCTTGTCGTCACATCAGGGGTCGATTTAAAAACAAAAAAGAAAAAAGCCTCTGCGCAACCTACATACTTAAAAGGTCAAATACCATTGGTATCATTAGTGGTCACCACAGCAAGGAAAAGGAAAATACACAAACATCTGGTGAGGTGCCCCCACCAGATAAAGAAAGCTAAAAAAAGATAGATGCTGTGGGTAAAAGGGTGACTGCCCAGTTTGCCAACCAGTGGAGGGTCCCAGGATGGGTCAAGATTAATTTGCCTATAACTGTGTCTAAACTGGGGTGGCAAAGTGAGCTAAAGAACAATGATGGATTCAACCCAGATCTGTGACTGGCGGTGAGTTTCTGAAAAGTTTCAGCTCTCCGTCCATCATCTCCTTGAGTTTGCTTTGTTCACCCTAAGTTGGCTGGTTATGCCCGGACGTGGGTCCCTTGCTCACTTTGCCACTGGATTCAACTAGCCTGGCTGATGACGGCTGTTAGCCAGAAAGCGGTCCCAAGTTGCTTGTTTCCGGTCCAAGGAAGACATGGTTTGGTAGTACGGGCTGGACTGTTCCCATGAGGCTTAGGGTCAAGACTGATTTGCATATAGCTGTGTCTGAACTAGGGTGGCAAAGTGAGCTAAAGAACGATGATGGATTCAACCCAGATCTGTGACTGGGGTGAGTGTCTGAAAAGTTTCAGCGCTCCGTACATCATCTCCTTGTGTTTGCTTTCAACCACTGGAGGATCGACAACTCCCTTGGCCTCTTCTCGCACTATGACAGAGCCCACTGGAATGAGATGAGAGGCTCCTCCAACAGGTCCCAAAAAAATACAAGAAGCCGGCATAAGAGATTGGCTCTGAAGGTAAACTAATTGTGAATACTTCTATTTGCTTCACTTTTGACCTGGTTGACACCGCAGTTAGAGGCATTAACTCCAGTATCCTCTTTAGACGACATGCCTGGCGTAGAGTCCCAGGTTTCAATCCTGAAGTGCAGCACAACATCCTTGCAGTTAACAGCTCTTTGGTCCTCAAGTAGGCACTCTGCTTGAGAAAATCAAATAAGACAATGAAAGGGCAAATCCATTGGAGCGTTGCAGACACAATTGCAACGAGGTTTCTTTCTCCGCCTTTCGTGGAGGAACAAAATCTACCTGTACAGACACCTGTACAGACATCTCCACCTCCTATCAGCGTCCTCAGGCACAAACCACTTCGCTTAGGCTCCTACAGGGGCAACAATTCTAAAGGCAGCGGCAAGGACGGTTTCACTAAACCCTCCGACACTGCCACAAAACATTCACTCCCCAACTATCCCCTCCTGACCATACAACACTTATTGGGGGACGAATGCAAAAGGTTTTTTCCCGGCCGGTGAAACATCACTTCTGACCAGTGGGAGTTGGATATTATCCAACATGGTTAACGTTGGGTACTCACTTCCATACCTCCAAATATTACACCTCACAAACACAAATTCTCACCACTACCTTTACAGTTACTCAAGGAAGAAGTTCAGGCACCTGTCACCAAAGAGGCCATAGAACCAGTACCGTTACACCAACACAGCACAGGTGTCTATTCTCTCTACTTCTTTATTCCCCAAAAGGCTGGGTCACTGAGAACAATCTTGGATCCTTTATCTCAGACCCCTAAATCAATACATTCTCTTGGAGCACTTTGGCAGGGTCACTCATCAAATTGTCATCCCGTTATTGCAACAAGGTGACTTCATGACGGCACTCAAGGATGCCTACTTCCACATTCCTATTCACCCAGAACATTGCTGATACCATAATTTTGTAATAAACGAACAACATTTCCAATTGCAAGTCCTTCCCTTCAAGGTCACAACCGCCCCCAGGGTCTTCACCAAATGTCTTGCAGTAGTAACTTCTCACCTGTGCAGACAAAACATACACGTCTTCCCTTATCTAGTCAACTGGCCCAAAAGAGTGCAACTCGTCAAAAGTGCTTCCTACACACTCAGACCACCATAAAGCTACTTCATCAACTAGGCTTTACCATCAACGCAGTTAAATTTCACCTCCAAGACCCCTTCAAATACAACCATACCTGGGAGCCATCCTCGACTCACAAATGGGGATTGCTTACCCCAATGCCGCCCGGATTCAGTCCTTGCAAGTGTTTATTCACCAGTTCCAGCCTCACCAGCAAGTAAGAGTGAGGACAGTCATGCTTTTCATTTTTTGATGGCTTCATGCATAGCCATATTGCCTCATGCCAGACTGAACATGGGTCAGTTGCAAGAGTGCTTAGCGCAACAAAAGACTCAACGGCCGGGACAAGGGGAAGATCTAGTTTTAGTCGGCCGTCAAGATTGCCACTCTCTGCAGTGGTTGAACAGCAACAATCTCCTAAAAGGATGGGTTTTCTACACCCAGTTTCACACAGAACCATCCCAACAGATGCTTCCCTCACAGGCTGGGGAGTGCATACTCAAGATCTAATTGTCCAGGGACACTGGACACCCAGCCAGAGACATCTCTTTATCAATCACCTGGAGCTGCTAGCTATTTACCTAGCTCCAAAAGTCTTCCTTCCTCACCGGCAAGGTATTCCTGATCAAAATAGAGAACATGGCTGCCATTTATTATCTTCAAAAGTGGGGGCACCAGGTCCCCTCCGCTTTCTCATTTAGCCTGGACCATTTGGAGGTAGACTTTCCAGTACAACATTCACCTGTTAACGGAGTATGTGCTCAGCAGTAAACGCCAACAAGTCCACAAGTGGGAACTTCACCTGCAAGTCCTCTTCCCATACTTCCGGCGTTGGGTCATACAGAAATAGTCCTTTTCGTCACAGCAGAAAACGCCAAATTCCCAATCTTCGCCTCCAGGTTCCCACACCCACAGTCCAAGTTCAACGCACAACGAATGAGTTTGTACGAAATTTTTGCTTACGCTTTTCCACCTCTCCCACTGCTTCTGTTTATTGTTCGCAAACTTCGGCAGACATCTCTCACCCTCATCCTGGTGGCTCCCACATTGGCATGGTAACCATGGTTTTCCCTACTCCTGGAACTCTCAGTAGTTCTCCTCAAGGTACTGCTGAACAGACAAGACCTTCTCATTCAGAGCCATGGAGAAATCGGACACATGGCCCCCACGTCCTTCAACCTTGTGATCTGGCTCATGAAGTCCTAGAGTTTGATTATTTGAATCTAGCACTGCCTTATATGGACGTTCTCAAAGAAGCACACAAGCCCACTACTCGAGCCTGTTACGCTGTGAAGTGGAACAGATTCGCCACTATTGTCATTCCCAACACATTGATCCTTTAGGAGCCAAGGTTCAAGGCATTGTCTGTTATTCATTTCATCTACTCACCTCTGGTTTAGCTTTCACATCTGTAAGGCTACATCTAGTGGCAGGTGCTGCATACCTACAAAACAGACAACGGGGGGGAGGAGCCAAGATGGCGACCGGAGCAGACCTGTAGGCTCCCGGCTCCACCGGCCTTTTTCCTCCGCACCGACATCCTGACTTCAATCCTGGTGGAACTCGGCAGCGGATTGTTTATGATGCGGTGCTGATTTCAGTTGCGTTTTCCCAGACTCTCGGCTTGCCCGGCGGCCGGAGATATTTGCGGAACTGTTTGCAGCCCTGGACCCCGCCTGCACAGTCGCTCTCTGCCGTGCCCCGGAGGACTAGCGGCAGCCGGACCACTCGTTAGGTGCCGAAGACTCAAGCACTGGAGCAGTTCTCATGAGGCAATGTCCGGACTGCGCTGCCTGTAGAGGTCCGTCGCAAGCGGTGTGTTGTAAGTGCTTACTGGGTTGAGACGCTCGCCAGGTACGGATCCTTTGTTTGGGGCTGGAGATATGCGACGTGGGTCGCTCGCCATGTTTGTTCGGCATTGGCTGCCTGAGTCCCTGTTTCACTATACTGGCCTGATGCAGGGTAGCTCTCCGTGACGGGTGCTTTCCTGGCACCGCATTTGGTGGTATTGAGCCTTGGCTGGGCGCCCGCTCGTTCCACACTCGTCCTGGCGATTACCCCGGACTCTCGCTATTATGGCTTTGTTTGGCGCTTCGTGGCGTGGGGGAGAGCGCCCATCCCTGCCCGTGGTCTGTGCTGCCCCGCCTGTGTTAGGGTCCGGCTCACAAGCGCCTTCCTTGGGAAGTGAGAAGCAGGGGCTACAGCCAGCATTTTCTTATGGAACTATCCTGAGTGCCCTGCGTGACCTCCGAGCTGACATGCACCATGGCTACCATGTATTGGGAGGAAAACTGGACAACATGGCGTCTGCTCTGCGGCAGGGATGCAACGTTTGGACCCAGCAAAGCTTTAATTCGCCTCTGCCTGCGCCTCGTGGGGATACAGTGCTCCCTCCTGCCCGCAGGGAAGATTTGCCCGCTTCAAACACTACTGGCGCCCGAGACCGCCCGACCGACAGTCCCGCCTGGGATACTTTGTTTCCCCTTTCACCGGAGTTTGCTACATTGTTGGTTTCATCATCGCGAGTGACTCGGGACCTGTATATGACACCACTGGCCCCCTCGATGGCTCCTTTTCTGTGTCCTTCACCTTTGTCATTGAGGAACTCGTACTCTCCGTTTGTCCCGGAGGGACTCCCTACGACGGACAATGGATTTTATGGTGACTTTCGACGGCCATTTTGTGTTCCTGAGTCGCTCTCACTCTTACTGTGGCCATATTGTCTCTTTGTTTTGAGGGGGGCGGGCTTCTCTCGGGGAGCGTATTTGGGGATGTATCCAAGATCGGGCCAGGGCTAGGCTGCTTTCTCTATCATCGGCTTCTTGGCTGGTTGGGCCGGGCTTGGGACTGTTTTTTGAATCCGGTTTAGTCACACGCTGCAAATTGGCATTTCACTCCTGTATCTGCATTATGCTTGCCGATGTAATTTGAGTTCGGGGTGGAGGATGTATTTGTGGCTGGGGGGACCGGGACTGCCTAGAATTGATCCTCCTCCTGCCTCGTTTGTTTTTTGAGAGTTGAAGATTAGGATGCTCTTTTCTCACTCTCTATATCTTGGATGTTGTACCCTTTTTCTTTTTCTTTTCTTTCTTTCTTTCTCGCTAAATTTCGGGTTTATTGGGCGACAGACACACTGCTGGGGGGGGGGGGGGGGGGGGGGTAGGCCGTAGCCTCTGCATGCGTGTAGGGTGGGGGGTTAGAAGTTATTTTTAGTTATAGTTTCTATGGTGCCTTCTTTATTCTTGTTGTTGGTTTTTTTTTTTTTTTCTTCTGTCTGGGTCCATGCCTAGGTTACTAGGGGATGGGTGGCGGTGAACACTGGGTGGGACGTTAGGACTGAGATTTTGTTGGATATACTTCTGGCTGCCATACTGCCTGGGTGGGACTTGACTGTTGGGTTGTTCTCCTGCGTGGTGAATTGTAGCGAACGTCATGCTCCTCCCACATGGACTCTGCCTTCTTGCATTTTCCTTCTTTTATGATTCAGAAAAAGTACGATTTGAATTTAATAGCTGCATAAAACCTTAAAATTAACCTTCACTGATTCTGGGACACGGTATTACTGCAATTACAGTGTAACTCTTCAATGCTTTTATGGTGATGGGGTATTACTGTGTCGCCGTATTGCATGCACTGGTGCTTCATAAGTCTTTGTGGCCGGCCTGATGGTTGTGGGCCCGTATTTGTTCTTCTTTGATGCACAATAAAGGTTTTCAAAAATTTAAAAAAAAAAAAAAAAAAACAGACAACACACTTCCCTGTTCAGTATTCCAGTCATCATCAAAGAGTTCCTGGAAGGTCATAAAAGAGTAATTCCTTCTATGGTGCCACCAGCTCCCACTTGGTATCTCAATATTGTATTAACAATTAATAAGCCCGTCATTTGAACCCCTCGAGGTTTTGTTCTGAAAGGTATAATTCCTAGTTGCTATCACTTCACTCAGACGTGTCCGTAAGCTTCAGGCATCAACTTTAGAAGAACCTTTCTTCCAGCTACATAGAACTAGGGTAGTACTGTGTACCATTACTAAATTTCTTCCAAATTTGTTGTTGCAATTTCACCTTCATCAATCTTTTGAATTGCCAGTCTTTTTTCCCCAATCTGACTCAGTTGCGGAAAAGGCTCTGCATGCCTTAGACATAAATCGAGCCCTTGTGTATTGTATTGCTGGAACCAAATCATTTAGGATGGTTTGTTGCCTTTTCAAAACCACACAAAGGAACAGCCATTTCTAAATTTTTGGATTGTTACATGTAGCCAAATATGCTATGCTAGAGCTAAAATAACTTTACCTATCCCTCCTAGAGCTCACTCCACCTATAAAAAAGGAGTTACAATGGCCTTTCTAGGCAATATAACTATAGCTGACATATGTAAGGCAGCTACATGGTCTACACCGCATATAATTACAAAACATTACTGTGTATATGTGCTGGCCCATCAGCAAGCCAATGTGGGCCAAGCAGTTCTACGTGCAATATTTCAAACAACTGTAACCTCCACAGGTTACATACCGCTTATGGAGGAGGACTGCTTTATGGTCAAGGCTAAGCATGTGTATCTATAGCAACACATGCCGGTAACAGAAAATGTTACTTACCCAGTAAGCATCTGTTTGTGGCAAGTAGTGCTGTAGATTCACATGCGCCCACCCTCCCCCCTGGACACCTGTTTCGGTTACAGTTAATCTTATATGTTATCACAACTTTTTCAGCATGGACATCTCACTATACTACTCTCTGCTCCACATTCCTTTCTCACTTGCCTTATCGGAAAACAATCTAACAATAGAGCCAATGCAACAAGAGGAGGAGTCACCATACCTCTCGACGTGAAAGTCTTAGAAGAATAACAACTTGCAGACATCCGAGCCAAACACTATATTGCTGGATTATGCTAAGCATCTGAGTCTATAGCACTACATACCACGAACAGTTGTTTGCCGGGTAAGTAACATTTTCCTTTACACACAAACACACACACATATATTATAAATATATTCATTTAAAAACAAAGGTTAAAGGGACGTTACAGTTAGGTGAAAATGTCATTTAAAACATAACTTTTAAAACTAACAAAACCACTGAATTCACTTCTCTCAAGTGTCTGAAACTCATGGCCTAAAGTAACAATAATTCGCACCCTTGCCATGCACATAGTTATCAGTGATGTAATTTCAGACGTCATTAGGAATGTTATGAATGCAGTAATTTAGCATGTAACAAGTGATGCAATATGCAAAGGTAGAAGCAGTGCATGGCGAGGGCGCGAGTTATCATTCTTGCATAAATGAGTCTTTGAATCAATAAATGGAACTGAGATTTAGTGATGTTTGCTGGGAGAGTGTCTTGGAAGAACTTGTTTGTTTTAACTGCATTTTTATGATGGCTGTGGTCTCCATGGAAAGCAGGGAGAAGCTTCTCCAAATGTTTAGCATCTTTGGTTGAAACATTTGAGGAGAGGACTTGGCGTTTGCTGGAAACTTCTGTGTAATGTTGTGGAAACGTAAAAAGTCATTACGTTTGGCTGGACTTTGTAAAGAAACTGGGGTTAATTAGGAGAGATGATCTTGTAGTGTAGTTCCTATATTCCCAATAGGCTTTGCGCATTGGAATAACATATACTATAGTTTAGACGTAGGACTGAGGTCGACTAGGTCTCTATCGAATATCTTACACTTAATTGTGAGTGCCAGCTAGCTCAGAGGTCACTAGAAACTTTCTTGAATTCACAAGAAGGGATTAGTTTCTGACAACCGCATAAACATGACACCTTTGTTTCCCCAGGATAAGAAACGTATCTCTAGAGTCGCGAAAACAATAGATGGCTATTTTACTCAGTCAATCGTGCATGCTTCGTTTCACCAGAGGTGCTGAGAAAATAGAGAGACGGGCGTTTTCAATAAAAAGTATTTATTGAACAGTCTTCTTTCTCAAGCATAAGAAATGTACTGCTACAATCGTAATACTGGTTATAAAGTACAAGGTATATAATACGATCAGTATTATAAAGTAGAACTGTAAAAGCATGATATGGTTTCTAAGCCATAAAATACCTAAAACACATAAAATACATACAGTGATAAAATAATGACTAAAAGTACTCAACTGGTGCTTTCTAAAATACGTTTACCCGGTGTACCTAACCTAAGTCTAGTACGAGGGAAGAAGTAAGTGAGGTGTAGCTTGAAGTTTTAGTATTCTTTGCCAAGAATCTATTCCAAGAATTCTCTAAGGGTCTAATCGGCTCCGTACCTTGGTTTTAGAATGAAGGAGGTCTGGTATATCTCTCTCAGGACTCGATTTCCCAGCAACCCGCAAGGGTAGCCTGGAAACACTGGAGCTGGATTTCTCGGCAGGAGAGAAAACAATGTTTCTCAGTGCGTCAGCTGGAGGGTCGGCTTCCTTCGGCACTTGCTGCTGCAGGACGTGTCGGGCAAGTAGATAGTCGAACTGCTCCAAACCACCGTGTGTTTGTCTGGGCAAATGTAGGAATATTTATACCTTGAGGGTGCCGAGTTTGACGTATGATTGGACTTAATAACCCCATCAAAGACTTAGTTCTTTGAAAACTCCATGATTTCCTAGATAAATTAGTATTCAGGCAAGGGGAAGTCCCTAGCTGCTGAAGGCGGGTTTTTCCAAGAAATCGTTGTGGATTCTCGGAACTTAGTGGAAGTAGCCATGCCGTATTTGGGCTGCATAGGCTCAGTCTAAATAAGGGTATGATTTCTATGCCTATATAAGGATCGGGTGATTTATACCTATATATGGGCATGAATCGGGAAAATTACACTAGGGTCCTAGACTCGTACCGAACACCCACTCCACGATATTAATATCAATAAAACTAAATGTATAAGCACTGAACATATATAAGGCTAGTGATTACAATCCCACCCAAAATACAAATTGCATTTGCAAAGTGGTTGTTCACATGAAATGAGTATAAATTGCATGAAAAGCAGGTCTCAATAGATATGAAGCATATTATGAGAGCATACATTCTAATCTTTTATCAAATATGAATTTACAATCATGAAATGTCTTTTAAGGTACAGAAAAAAGGTTGAGACCCTCCCATAGCATAATATACAAACTTGTTCCGTTGTTAGGACAAGGCCAAATATTGTCATTTAGGAAGTTTTTCAAAATAAATCTTATTCTCTAAGAATAGTTCTACTTTAAGCAGATTACTCTGTGCCAAAGTTCTATTTTGAAAAAAGTTCAAATTGTTTCATGGTTTGTTTTGGAAAAAAAAAACGAAGACCGAATTTCAGAGTTCTGGGAACGTTGTGTGCATGAATCGAAAGTTATTCTCGGTGTCAGGAGAAAACATCAGATCGTCTAGGCTGGCAAAGAAACCGTCTACCATAGTAGGTGAAAGTGGAACCACTTCAGTTAGCAGTTCAAATGTGCATAGATGAGGATCATCACCATCGGCGTTTGATGCATTAGCAATGTCCGTAGTAGGTGGTGCCTGTGAGCCTGTAGTGTCACGTATCTCGCCCTCAGTTGGACTTGCCGATGAGACCTCAATGAATTCCGTCATCAGAATTGGCAGCCGTTGGGGGCAACACGATGCATGAGTCGTTACCGGACCAAGCAAGGCGTCAACATCCGATGGCAGGACTGATGGAAGTGTAATACAAATGTCCAACACTCATTCCTCAGTGCAAAGCAGGCATCGTAGAACAGGTAAGATGCAATCTTGCCAGATTGGTCTGAACGAAAGGAACTAAGTAGTGTTCAGATCTCTTAAACGAGCCAAGCCAAGAATCTTTATAATGCGTTCACGATACCTTATGGCAAGGAGAGCTTGTTCCATGGTAGTCTCGGTATTGCTGGTGACTGGACTTGCCATATCGGAGTAGAAGGAATAAAAATAGGATTCCTGCTACGAGTCCCAGAATGAGAGGCAGGCCTCCGAACACAGAGTGCACAAAATTTGGAAAAATGCTGAGGACTGCTTCAAATGATGTTAACAGTCCCGAAAAAATTGTCTTAAATACATAGGCGTTGACGCTGGTATCAGACATGTTTAAGATTTGACCTAACATTTCAGCGAAATGTACTGGGCAATTTGTTGATATTAATGCATGTATCTCTGCAGATCATATGTTTCTCTGGACGAGGTCAGTGGCACAGTTTTTTGCAAAAGAATGGCTTTCATTCTGCTAAAGTATCAATTTGTATAGAAGAGATATTCAGTGAAGGCCATAACGTTGCCCCCCTGTCTGTCTTTCTCTTTGGATACAATACTTGCATACAACAAGTGACCCTGGATGACACTCTAACTAGATACGCTTTTCCTGGCAACATGCCACAACAGCTGTGGCCATTGAGCATAACGTAGCTGCCATTGGATAGCTGCCTGAAAATTGGTTCTATCACTGTGGAGGGTGTACCATGCAGGTGGCAAGAGAGGTTATTTGCAGAACATTTGCAGGCTCCGTGTAAATTAATACCCTGGCACAAAAGTGTACCACTTAGTGAGCTCTTACAATTTTTTCCACTAAGTAATACCTCTTTTCCCCCATTCCAACATTTGTGTGTGTAAGGTAAAGTCCAGTTGACTTAATGTATTCTTTACCCAACCTTTCATACAGGCCCGCTTGTATATGCCGTAGACAACACTGAAATTGGAAAATCGTCACTGGTATCGTGATGGTGCCATGTATTATCCATTCAACGATAGGCTTCTCAGAATCTGTCAATGGTAATCTTTCCAGTTTTTCAATGCTCAGCACTTATAGTCTGCTCCTCTTTGTTAAATACAGCAAACAACGACGTTATGTTTATCAGACGCCATGGCATGTAGCCTGAACGAAGATTTTGTAACGTCCAGCCTAGCTGCATTATAGAACGTAATTGAGACTGGCTATGTTGTAACATTAGCAAGTCCTGCTCTATTATGTCAATTGCAGAGGATATAATGCTGTCCAAAGAATATATTCTGGAGGACAGAGTTGTTAACCCATTGTCCACTAAAGAGAGCGCTTTCTCAAAATTAATACGATCAATTTCTCGTATTCTTTCTGCAGTTTCCATTTGCGCTATTTTCCAAGCTTCGTTGTACACAGCGTATATGAAACGTTTTTGACGTGGTTTGCGAGGCCCCATTAAGAAATCTCACAAATCATTTCCTTCTTTAAGTAAAGATAAGTGTTGTTTGATTTCTGGATGTGTAGATTTCTGTAGCCACTCAAGGCATAGCTTTCCTACACTGTAAGTAGTTACTATCCCTGGATGTTGTCTCTGCTAGTATCTTGGATCTGGCCTATTCGCTGTGAACCCTTGTGTTTTGTTCAGGAATCTTTCTTGACAGTTATTCGTGTCTGTGGGCCAGATTAACCATTTTTTCCAATCAGGATTAGTTCTGTTTTGTTTCAAAATATATGGTACGTATATCTCCTCTTCTGTAGTTTCATTACTGTCAGATGTGGGTTTCGGTATTGACGGTTTATTTAAATCTTTCATCTTAGCCAGGCCAAGACAAGAAGTTTGTTGAACAGTGTCATTTAAAAACATTATTTGTTCTGGTATAATGCAGGCTCTGAACAGGGCTTCTAAACCTTGCACCTGCCAGTCTTTTGTGCCCCGGACAGTTTTTGTCTCAATGCTGTCTTTCCAAAAGTCAAAACCTCATTTAGATAGCTGAGCATAAAAGTTTGCACAATAAATTTGTTTTGTATTGGTCAACATTGTTTTCATTCCTGTCTTATTGGTAAGTTTGAAATAAAACGTTTCTGGATTTGTAACATTAAACCCTGAGAAGTACGGAAACGTTTCATAAAATGTTTTTGAGCTACCCTTTGGTGGTGTTGGACAATGTTCCCATTGATTACAATAAAAAACATTTCTAGGGTTTGCAGATTTATGCAAATAATGGTGACCATAATGATTAAAACAATACATTTGTTCATAATCTGATGAACCTTCTAAGTCATGGGTACTCACAATCTTTCTCTCGGGGCCAAATTTAAAGTGTGGTTTGTGTCCGAGGGCCGCACCGGTGGGGGCGGGGTCAGTGGGGAAGGGGCGGGGCTAGAGCAACAAAAAAAACTGTAACCATGAGGTTGATCATAGGTCCCTGCAGCGGACGCCTTCGTCCACTGAGCCACCAGACTCAGCATAGACACACATCTCTCTCCCTCTCCCTCTCTCTCTCTCTCCCTCTCTCCCCCCCTCTCCCCCTCTCTCCCCCCTCTCTCCCTCTCTCCCTCCCTCTCTCCCCCTCTCCCCCTCTCCCTCTCTCCCTCCCTCTCTCCCTCCCTCTCCCTTTCCCTCTCCCTCCCTCTGACTCTCTGTCTACCTCTGACTCTCTGTCTCCCTCTGACTCTCTCTCTCTCCATCTCTCCCTCTGTCTCACTCACTCTGACTCTCTCACTTCCTCTCTTCCTCTGTCTCACTCACTCTCTCTCTCCCTCCCTCTCTCTCCCTGTCTCTCCCTCCCTCTCACTCTCACTCTCTCCCTCTCCCTCCCCCTTTTCCTCTCCCTCTCTCTGTCTCCCTCTGACTCTGTCTCCCTCTGACTCTCTCCATCTCTCTCCATCTCTCCCTCTGTCTCACTCACTCTGACTCTCTCACTCCCTCCCTCTCTCTGCCTCCCTCCCTCTCTCTGTCTCCCTCCCTCTCTCTGTCTCCCTCCCTCCCTCTGTCTCCCTACCTCTCTCTGTCTCCCTCCCTCCCTCTGTCTCCCTCCATCTGCCTCCCTTTCCCTCCCTGCCTTGCTTTCCATCCCTCCCTCGCTCCCTTTCACTCCCTCGCTCTCCCTCACTCTCCCTCCCTCCCCCTCGCTCTCCCTCGCTCTCCCTCCCTTTTCCCTCCCTCACTTTCCCTCTCTTTCCCTCCCTCTAGCTCTCCCTCCCTCTGTCTCCCTCTCCCTCCCTTTTCCTCCCTTTGTCACCCTCCCTCTGTCTGCCTTCCTTTCCCTCCCTCCCTCCTACTTTAACAAAGGTAAGGTCCATCAGATTGGTTTCGACGTCTTCAGTGAATTTGGACATCCGAAGACAAATATGCAGATAGATACAAATGGATGTCCTCATAGTATGGGCAACGGAGTAGAGCTGTGTCCAGTCCAGATTTAATGGCATGGCTGGAAGCTTTCTGACAATCTGCATTGACCTCCTGAAATGCTCCCCCCCCCCCCCCCCCCCTCTTCCACACACACATACACACCTTCCAAGGCTTTCTTGGGAAAATGAACTTTCTCTCTAGCTCTCTTTTGTGTATTTTTGTCGTAACCTTTAACATATAATTCCATATTGTTAGGCAACCTAGGGCTTAAATTAGTAAAACCTGGGAAATAAAAATAGAATTTGTTCGTAACAGTATCCACACAAAAAATGTAATGCCTGAAGGTGGGACACCCTCACCGATGCCGAGAGTGCAGCAGTGCTTGCCTTGAGGGAGTGACACCCTTCATGCCGAAAGTGCAGCAATGCAGCTGTGAGTGGGGGTGTGACACCCTCACTGATGCCAAGACTGCAGCAGTGCTTGGGGGAGTGACACCCTCCATGCCGAGAGTATAGCAATGCCCGGGGAGGAGAGGGGGCGGGGGGGTGACTCCCTCACCGATGCTGAGAGGGCAGCAGTGCCTGAGGGTGAGACACCCTCACCGATGCCGAGACTGCAGCCGTGCCTGAGGGTATGACACCCTCCATGTTGAGGCTGCATTGGTGCCTGGGGGAGAGGGGGAAGAGCGGGGGACACCCTCACCGATGCTGCGAGGGCCTGGGGATGAGAACCCTCACCGATCCCGAGACTGTAACAGTGCCTGAGGGTATGACACCCTCCATGTTGAGGCTGCATCGGTGCCTTGATGGCTTGTTTTAAAAGGCTGTGTGCAACCAGAGCTCGACTCGGAGACTCTGCTGCCTGTGGGGGCCGGGCGATTTCCGCCGTAGTCAGAGTGGGGCTGCAGGGGCGCTGAGAGGTGAAAATAGCCTTATTAACATGCTAATGGTCTGAAATCGCCCGGCCCCCACAGGCAGCAGAGTCTCCGAGTCGAGCTCTATTTGCAGATAGCCTTTTAAAAAAAAAAAAAAAACTCGGGTAGATGTCTGAAAGGTCCGCGGGCCGCCAGAGAAGGCTTGCAAAAAAAAACAACTCGGGTAGATGTCTGAAAGGTCCGCGGGCCGCCAGAGAAGGCTTGCCGGGCCGCCAGCGGCCCGCGGGCCGTACTATGAGTACCCCTGTTCTAAGTATTCATGTTCTGTGAATTTAGCTGACATTTCTAAGTCTGTCATCATGTTATTAACAGTTTCAAAGTCCCAATCATCACTATATGAGCTGGGTGATACAAAGTCACTCAAAGAAACCTTGAACTGATGTGGAATCTTCAGCAATTCCACCGTGCTATATATGTCATAATCAGTTCTATCCCATGCTATACCACCGTGATAAGTCTTTCGGTTTGAACCTCTTGGATTGTAGCAAGATTTGGTCGTCTGCTACATCTTGGGAGTCCACTGGGCCTACTACTTATTATCGGTCACATGATGTGGTTTGACCAGATCGATGGACACAGCTCTGTTCTCCCTTTTACCAGCAAGGGGCGGTAGTACTACTGATCTTGTTCCGTGTATAGCTAAGCCAGGTACTGCTTTTCTGTAAGAAGACCCAAATTCCTTCTTCACTGTTTGGAATTACTCTGTCCCCCACTCCAGGGATTCGAGCAAAAGGAACGGAGTTTGCATTAATTATGTATGTATTACCGAGTGGATAGTTCACAGGTAACGCTGCATTGCTACCTTCCATTGAGGCTTTGACTACTAGCAATGTTTCAACGTCTATCGTTGTTTTTGAACGATTGATTGTAGCTACAGAAGCCGTTTGCACAGCTGCCTTCTTCACCGCGATCTTTTCCCTGACTAGATCCCCAATCTTTGGTATCCAGACAGGTCTTGCTGGGACAGGTGGTTTCTCTTCAGTGGTTGTTGGCTTCTGTATCGTGTTACTCAGACTTCTTCTTCTTTCATTTAAGACCTGTAAAACAGCCAAACGATCTTTAACATCAAAGGGTTTTTGTTCCACCACTGAAGTTTGATAATCGAGGTCTTCGATTATCATTCTAGTACCAAACAGTAATTCATATGGAGTGATTCCCCCCAGAGTATTTCTTGGCAGATTGCTAACGTTGGACACTTATTAGATGTTTGACCCACCCATCACCCGAACCTAATACCTTAGCTGTTATGGATTGCCTTATGTCACAGTTTTTTCTTTCCACTTCCGCATTACCCTCAGGATGGGAGGGACTAGATTACCGCAATGCAACGCCCAAGCTAGTAATCTCGAGAGCTAAACTCAGGACCCTGGTCAGAATGTAGCGTGCCGATTGCTTATGTGCCGATAAAGACTCGCAAATCCTTTATAACAGTTCTGGCGTCAGCCGAGCGCTGGGGCAACATCCAAATAAATCTTGTGCAGGAATCTACTGCGACCATGATCTATTTATAGTTTCCATCCCTTTGTAAGGGACCGCAGTGGGCCAGATAAACACACGCTAGTGGTTTATCTGAAATCAGAAGGGGTGTCTGTGCAGGTCGCTTCACTGTTGAAACTTTAATTTTTTGGCAGATTTCACATTCTAGAACATAGTTTCTAATTTGTTTCCTCATGCGCGGCCACCAGTATCTTTGTTTTAGTAATGACCCGGTGGCGGAAATTCCTGTGTGTGCAGAAACGAGTCCTTCGTGTGCTGCTAAGATCAGTCCTAACCTATGTTCCATGTTTGGAATTTCCTTATCCCCCACTCCAGGGATTTGAGCAAAAGAAACATTATTTGCATCAGTTATATATGAGTACTTTACTGGAAAGCCTTTTGGGAGTGTCTTACCACTGTCTTTTACTGAAGCAGTTACAGCTTGCATTATTTCGCTGTCTATTTTTGTTTTTGAACGAGTGATTGCAGCTATGGAAGCCATTTGCACAGCTGCCTTTGCAGCCTCATCAGCCAATGAATTCCCTGCAACGTGAACGCCGTCACGCTGATGACTCAGTGTATGAATCACATGAGTCTTTTGTAGTTCTTTCTGTAAAAGAACTATTTGTTCCCAAAGCATTTTCTGCTTAATTGTGCCACCTTTCGCGTCTTTGAAACCATTTTAAACTCAGTTTTGCAGGTATTCGTTGTAAGACTGGACGCAGTAAGATGAAGCGCACACTATTAGTGTGGGGAATTCGCGATCAGTATTTTCAAGTGCCATCTTGAAAACCTGTAGTTCAGCTCGCTGAGCTGTACAGTCTCCGAGTAAATGAGTTTTAGTGACCATCGGTCTAAATTTACCTTCGTGCCAGCGACCTTTAACAATCGCGCACGCAGCACTATAGGCTTGTTTACCCCCAACTGCGGGCTGTGCTGATCCGTCTGTATAGATTATACATCCGCAATGTTCTAGAGGCAGAATTTTGGTCGGCAGGGGACATTCGTTTTCGTATTGTAGGAATTCTTGTGTCTTCAAGTAGAGGTCAAAGACGTATTCAACGTCTGTTGTAGCAAGAGAGTTAACCCATTGAATCCATCTCTGATGTAAAGCTTTAGCATTGGGAATGCTTTGCTTTCGTTACTGCTTCTAAGGCAGGTACAGGTGTAACGATCATTATGCGTTTTCCCTGCGCGAGAGCTCTCTCCTTTGCTACTGCAGTTTGAACCGCTGTCAGAATTTTTTCTGTTGAAGTGAATTTTATTTCAGCTTGTGTGTACAAGTGTGATTTGGATGCTATTGGTACCTTTTCACCTTCATTAAAGCTCAGGAACGTGAATCCGCATCTCCCTTTGCTGATTCGGATCACAAGGTTGCGCATGTTGTTGCGTGTTTCTAACTGTGTTCTTGTTAACATGTCTGTTTGTACTGAACGCAAAATTTCTGTATGGTTTTGAGTCCAATTTGTTGGTTTGAAATCAGGTTTGATTAGTTCGTAGAGAGGTTTAACCCTTTCTGCATAATTCAGAACATAACTTCCTCAAAAATTCAGGAAACCTAGAATTGACTGTAAGTTTTTCAGCGTTTTTGGAGGTTGGAGCAGCGCACATTTCTCTAAGAAGTTGGCTGCCAGGCTTTTGCCTTCACTTGATAACTCGTAGCCTAAGAAGTGTTCCCTCTCTTCAAGTGCACGTCCAATTCATCGTCTGTAAGATAGATGTCATTGACATAAGATAATGCCTCATCATCATACATTTGTAGTAACTCTGTTACCCTGGCTGAAAATAACCCTGGACTATTCTTGAATCCTTGGGGGAGACGGTAAAATTGTCGCTGTGTCCCCAATATTGAGAAAGCGGTCAAATGCCTGCTTTCAGGTGTAATGTTTTGACAGAAAAACCCATTTGAAATATCTAATCTGGTTTTAGGTTTTTTCCACCTGCTGTTATTCATCAGTGCTGCACTGTGTGCATTTTGTACTGCAAAGGTTTTGCAACAGGAGTTTAAATGTCTGTAATCCAAAACTAGACAATATGAATTGTCTGGTTTGGAGACAGGAAACAAAGGATTGTTCATTGACAAGGTGCATGTTTCAATCACCCCTTGGTATTCAAGTTGATTTAAAATTTCCCTGACTTGTTTTTTAGCTTCTTGCTTAACTGGATACTGCCTTTGTGCAGTAGGCTGACTTTTCAACTGGATTTTATGGTGAGGAGAGTCCTCATCCCATCCTACGTGATTTTTATATAAAGCTGGAGCATGCACCACTGCCCATTTTCTGGCATATGTGTATTTGTTATGAATTGGAATGTGATTTGAGAAGGCTGGCATTATTATCTCTTCGCCATGTGGGCACTCCCTGACAAATTCAGGTGGCCAGTCTTGTTCAGCTAGAAGAATGTCATAACCCTCTGACAGCTTCTCCCAAAAGAGTGCTTTTATTTTTCTAGGTATGTCCCCCTCCATCTGGATAGTTATTTCATATAACTTGTGGGGTGCACTAACCCTCAACGCAAAATTTCTGTATGGTTTTTGAGTCCAATTTGTTGGTTTGAAATCAGGTTTGATTAGGTCGTAGAGAGGTTTAACCCTTTCTGCATAATTCAGAACATAACTTCCTCAAAAATTCAGGAAACCTAGAATTGACTGTAAGTTTTTCAGCGTTTTTGGAGGTTGGAGCAGCGCACATTTCTCTAAGAAGTTGGCTGCCAGGCTTTTGCCTTCACTTGATAACTCGTAGCCTAAGAATAGGACATTGAGGTGGGCAATTCGTGATTTCCTAAAATTTAATTTATACCCTTCAGATGCGAATCCCAAGTATTATGGTATTCACTCTCTTCAAGTGCACGTCCATATCATCGTCTGTAAGATAGATGTCATTGACATAAGATAATGCCTCATCATCATACATTTGTAGTAACTCTGTTACCCTGGCTGAAAATAACCCTGGACTATTCTTGAATCCTTGGGGGAGACGGCAAAATTGTCGCTCTGTCCCCAATATTGAGAAAGCGGTCAAATGCCTGCTTTCAGGTGTAATGTTTTGACAGAAAACCCATTTGAAATATCTAATGTGGTTTTATATTTTTTCCACCTGCTGTTATTTATCAGTGCTGCACTGTGTGCATTTTGTACTGCAAAGGTTTTGCAACAGGAGTTTAAATGTTTGTAATCCAAAACTAGACAATATGAATTGTCTGGTTTGGAGACAGGAAACAAAGGATTGTTCATTGACTAGGTGCATGTTTCAATCACCCCTTGGTATTCAAGTTGATTTAAAATTTCCCTGACTTGTTCTTTAGCTTCTTGCTTAACTGGATACTGCCTTTGTGCAGTAGGCTGACTTTTCAACTGGATTTTATGGTGAGGAGACCTCATCCCATCCTACGTGATTTTTATATAAAGCTGGAGCATGAGCCACTGCCCATTTTCTGGCATATGTGTATATTTGTTATGAATTGGAATGTGATTTGAGAAGGCTGGCATAATTATCTCTTCGCCATGTGGGCACTCCCTGACAAATTCAGGTGGCCAGTCTTGTTCAGCTAGAAGAATGTCATAACCTTCTGACAGCTTCTCGCAAAAGAGTGCTTTTATTTTTCTAGGTATGTCCCCCTCCATCCGGAGCGTTATTTCATATAACTTGTAGGGTACACTAACCCTGGTGTCGGCAGTTTCAACTTGAATGGATTAATTCAAGTTCACTGTCTCCAGATGATCCTTCAGGATCTTGCGAGCTATGGCCACTTCTGCTGCGCTGTCTAGCATTGTCTGCGCCCACTCCCCGTTCTTGAGTTGTGTACTCAAGATCCTCGGCATGTCTGATTTTTACTCTTGCTACCTTCTTCTTGGTGAATTGAGTTTTCTTATTTTTTGGAACGTGTTGTTCGTCTTTGGACTTCACGCGTTCTTCTTTTTGTTCTGATCGTCCTCTCCGCGTGGATTTCTGCGAGGAAGTCGGAAAGGTATGAGAGGAACATGTATCAGTATCTTGATATCTGTCAGGTTTTCTCAGATTATCCCTATTTCTAAGGCTATATCTTTTTCCAGAGGGTTCCCGTTGGGGAGATCTTCCTCTGGACTGAGAACGTTTCTCTTTAGGAAGTGTCTGTTTAGTATTTTCCCACTTCTTTTCAGGAGTTGTGAGATTGTTTTTAATAAAAACTTTTTCAGGATTTTCTGTTAGGTGGGGTTTTAATGGTTTCCCACCCAAACTATCTCTACCTAGTTCTTCATATGATTTTTCAATAATTCTTGCAAGCTCATATGGTTGGTCTGTTATATCTGTTTCTTTTAGTTTTTGGCGGATTGCCACGGATGCTGCTTCACCTTTTAATGTTGGCTAATAGTATAGCTGAGACCTGTTTGAAATCTTTTAGTAATTTCATACCAAGATTTAAGGACCGTATTCATTTTGAATCTGTCTCAGAACATCTAGTATTACCGCCATGGACGGTACACCATGTGTTTTTGTGTAGATCGAAGCAAAGACTGTACCCCAAGTGTCACAGTCCTCCACATGTGGTGCTATCCCCATTGGTAAACAGATTGTCAGAATTCTGTGTTTCTCATGAGGTGTACTATAAGGGAATACTGCCTCTATTTGGGTAATTTTCTGAGCTAACCAGAACGGAATTTGTTCCCTTTTTGCGGACAATTTACCAATGACTGATTGTATAGTCTGTGGTGTGCTTTTGTTTGTATTCCCCTGGTGAGGGGTGTGCTGTGGAATCCTTACAGTGGGTTGGACTGTTAAGGTCCGTATGACATATTGAACCAATTGTCTATGTATTTTAATTACCTGTTTTAGCTGTACTAACAGTTGTGGACCTGTCATGTTTTCCGTGTCAGGATGTGGTATATAGCTGGCTAGTACCGGCCATGTCGATCCTAGTTATGTGATTTTCATGTTGTAGGGCGCCTTTAAACCAGAGCTGATGCTCTTGGTATGTTAATGGAATTTCAACGTCCCTGTAAGGAACATATTCTGTTGGAGGTTCCTCTACTTTGTAGTAGTGGAACTCGTGTGTCCCTCCGTCTTCTGGAGGAAAGTGAATCCATGAATAGAACACTTCCGTCTGCCGATATTCATGTGCTTCTATGACAAAGATTACCTTACCACCTCTCGATGATACTCCATTATTTATGAGTTTGTAAGTTATAGTTTTTCTTACATTTACCGATATGATTATAACATCCGGGTCATTCTGTAGGAGATTTCTGTCATCTAAAACTGCTTGAGCTGCAGCTGTAGTTAATTCTTCGTCAGTAATCATTATTTTACTGACTGAAGAGTTTGCAGAACAAGTTTCAAGGAAACAAAGATTAGGTTCACAATATTTTGGAACACTGTATCCTTCAAAGTAGAACAAAACCAAAAACTAATACATAGGATTTTTCGTCCTACTCAGTTTTGGCGGATATTATCCTTTTACCCACTCCAGACGTCTATTGGAGTATTTACAGGTAAAAAGGGGGTCTGTGTGAAAAGCATAACTGAGTTACTCTAGTATCTAGCGTTAAATTATCGCCTTACCAAACGTTGGGCGCCATGTAGTGTAGTTCCTATATTCCCAATAGGCTCTGCGCATTGGAATAACATATACAATAGTTTTTTTTTGTTGTTGTTTGTTTTTTTAAAACCTTTATTGTGACATTCAGAAAGTACAAGTATGAGCCTACAACCGCAGGGGCCGGCCGCTAGTCATAATTGGAACCAAGCATATCACGGCATAACACAGCTCATCAGCCGACAGCCCTGAGGTCCGGCAGCGATTCAGGATTAAACTTGTATTGGAACGCATGAATAGGTCACAGGATATATTAAAGATTTCATTTTATATTATCGAAATAGACGGATCAGGTGCCATACAATCGAACAAAAGGAGACTGGGGACAGGCCAAGAAACAGGATATACGTCTAGAAACAACCATATGAGGAACCCTGGCGCCAATGCTTATGGAACGAAGTAAACAACAATACAGTATATAGTTTCGTAAGCGCCGGTTCCCAGAGCCTGCCCACCCGGAAGTTCGATTAACGTATGAAGCATGAGCACAAAATTCCAGAACACTGTGTAATCAGAATAAAGCACAGACTATACTGACCCGAAAGGAAGAAAGGGAAGGGAGAAAAAAGGCCATAGAAAATAAAAAAGGCAAAATAAACCCCCCAATCCCCCACCCTGCACCCCTGCCGATGGCTATAGCCTAACCCCACTAGCAGCGTGCCTGTCACCCTAAGTAACTAAAACCCTACAAGAAGGGAAAAGAAGAAGAAGAGTGGAGGAGGGCCTATTTGTACGTGCTCCCAGCCCCTTAGTCCCCCCACCAGAAATAGACACCCCCTATCGCAAGGAAACGGATGTAGAGCGACCCTTAGTAAAGAAATCAGGGGGCACCATGATACACCGCCCAGCCTCTTAGATCAAACCATTGCAGATCGAACAGTCATAATACCATTTCAAACCGTCCGAGTTGATTGATCTTAACCCTGACCCTTCTGAACCAGCACACGAATCCTCCCCAGCGAGACCCAAAGGCATACAAACGAGTCATAGAGGAGAGGGAAGTCATTGAGAGTCAATCCGTTACCACTTGCAGCAAGTAAGTCCACAAGAGCTTCAGGCGCAGGAAGTCTCCCTCTCCCAACTAGACAGTCCCGATGTTTCTTGCCCCGGGGTCGTAACGTCTCCAAAAAGGGGGGAGACTACCACAGGATGCAAGAAGAGTCTACAACACAAGTCTCCGGGGGTAGGACGCCAGCCAATACCTCCAAAGTCAATAACGGTGGAAGGTGCGGTAGCACGCTCACGACCTCTGGGACACCATCTTCCAGGGCTTCATCCGATGGTTCCAATTCTCGCTTCTCCACGGGGTCCTGGCAGTGAGTCAAAATGGCCACAGCTTGAATAGCTGCTGATTGCTGTTCCAATAGTGGGGCAGGGTCCGGTACCATAAGTAGCATCCCAGATAGGCTTGCATCCATTTTAGTCATTTAGACAGTCACTTGTGAGGGAAACGCCCAGAGTTCTGCCAACAGTGACCTCAGCGATGGCTCAGACACAGTTCGATCCATCGTCTCACGCCCGAGACCAGTCACAATCACTGCCTCGGGTGAATTGGTGTCTCCGGGGGGGACAGACGGGATCACGAGAGGGCAAGCGTGGACGGTGACCCGTCGTTCTCCACAGCCACGATCACCCGGCTTAACGCCGCGGGCCAGGGCCCCGACCCGCCGAACGCCGGAGGGAGCCAGCACCGGGTCCGCGGGACGGGAACCCCCACCCACCGTCAGTAGCGAGCAGGGTCACCTCTCCATCAATGCTGAGCACAGAGATCAATCGCTGCCAATTTCGGGCGCAAAAGAAGCCTCCACTACGATCGACCGGACCCTGCCTGGGTCTCTCAGCCGTTGTTGTTGCACTACCACCCGGCCATGCAGATACTCGAGGCCCCGGCTTCACCGCTGGAGTAGCCACAATCTTCAACTCGGTGTAACTCCGTGAAACCGGACGATAAAAATTCCCGGATTTCACCATCGGAGTGAGGAACAGTTCATGCACGCAGGGGCTGGGCGTAAAATCAGGATATTGTGCTGGATCTTGTGGCGGGATACGGAAGTCGGCGGAGCCGGGAGCCTAAGCAGCCATCTTGTTTGCCATCGTAGCTCCTCCCCCCATATATATACAATAGTTTAGACGTAGGACTGAGGTCGACTAGGTCTCTATCGAATATGTTAGACTTAATTGTGACTGCCAGCTAGCTCAGAGGTCACTAGAAACTTTCTCGAATTCACAAGAAGGGATTAGTTTCTGACAACCGCATAAACATGACAACTTTGTTTCCCCAGGATAAGAAACGTATCTCGAGAGTCGTGGAAACAATAGATGGCTATTTTACTCAGTCAATCATGCATTCTTCTTTTCACCAGAGGTGCTGAGAAAATAGAGAGACAGGCGTTTTCAATAAAAAGTATTTATTGAACAGTCTTCTTTCCCAAGCATAAGAAATGTACTGCTACAATCGTAATACTGGTTATAAAGTACAAGGTATATAATACGATAAGTATTCTAAAGTAGTACTGTAAAAGTATGATATGTTTCTAAGCCATAAAATACCTAAAACACATAAAATACATACAGTGATAAAATAATGACTAAAAGTACTGAACTGGTGCTTTCTAAAATACGCCTACCCGGTGTACATAACCTAAGTCTAGTACGAGGGAAAAAGTAAGTGAGGTGTAGCTTGAAGTTTTAGTATTCTTTCCCAAGAATCTATTCCAAGAATTCTCTAAGGGTCTAATCAGCTCGATTTCTCAGCAACCCGCAAGGGTATCCTGGAAACACTGGAGCTGGATTTTTCGGCAGGAGAAAAGACAGGAGAAAAGACAGCATCTCTCAGTGTGTCAACTGGAGGGTCGGCTTCCTTCGGCACTTGCTGCTGCGGGCGCGTGGGGCAAGTAGGTAGTCGAACTGCTCCAAACCACTGTGTGTTTGTCTGGGCAAATGTAGGCATATTTATACCTTGAAGGTGCAGAGTTTGACGTATGATTGGACTTAATAACGTCATAAAAGACTTAGTTCTTTGACAACTCTATGATTTCCTAGATAAATTAGTATTCAGGCAAGGGGAAGTCCCTAGCTGCTGAAGGCGGGTTTTTCCAAGAAATCATTGTGGATTTTCGGAACTTAGTGGAAGTAGCCATGCCCTATATGGGCTGCATAGGCTCAGTCTAAATAAGGGTATGATTTCTATGCCTATTTAAGGATCGGGTGATTTATACCTATATATGGGCATGAATCTGGAAAATTACACTAGGGTCCTAGATTCGTACATAACAATCTCATTATTAAATTGGAAAGTGAACTTTTCAGGTTTCTTGAATCTAATTTGCTTTGGACTTTTGCAAGAATTGTCTGTATTCATTTTTTTACAGCTTTGAGTTTGGCTGGCTAAATGGGGAATCTTGAAGCTTGCATGAGCAGGATATTATTGAACCAGGATTGGTTGGGCTTGAATCTGGATAGTGTGAAATTAAAAGAGGCTTTGGTGTTGAAAAACGGCGAATCTGAATAATATAAAAACTTACTGCTGAGTCTACATTAGTTGGGGGCTCAATCGTGTTGAGATTTGGTAGCAAAAGTCTCTTATACTAGATTCTGCCATGTTCTGTAAATGGAAGGATTCCGTTTTTTTTATCTCTGTTGCATTGTTGCTGATGGAGGCTTTTATTGATGTTAGCGTGGTGAATGTTATTAGGCAGCAATCAGGCCAATCTACCTCAATGAGGAAATAACATTTAATTGATGTTTCTGGTTTTTATAATAGGGTTTATTAATCACCCATTGTATGTGGGATTGTTTGATAACTGGGAAATATTACGCAGCTTTAATTAGGTCATTGAGAAGGCAATGTTGTTTAGATTTGTTTTTCCAGAGTCTGTATTTAGATCACCCAAGAAAATATTATTTAGAGCTTGTGCTAGATTTAGAGTATTAGAGGTGTGACATAAGAAATGCTAAATATTTGCCACATTGATGTCTTTTGTAATTCTCCTGTAGCTGATGAGAGACAATCCACCTTTTCTGCATGGTCACCACTCATACTTCATCTTTTTCTGATCCCTATTTATATTGTATTGGTAATATTGGTGTTTGAACTAGAGTGTCCTTTGCATGCTATATGGGTGTGTTCCCCTGCCCTGAATACCTAAATGGGTGTGTTTAAGGTATCATGACTTTATTTTGGTCCTAGCGCCTCACTAATATGGGCATGCGCGCAGAGATCTAGGCCCATGCTTCACCATCCAAGGACCTGGACCTCCCCTATGACCTTAAGGTGGTCCACAAGCATGCCCTGATAATGGACGGTGGAATCCTGTCCCTGCCTGTCCTGGTTAGGGTACATTAACCTTTTAACTACTTTGACTTTTCCCCTTAATGCTGAGCGCTTTTTTGGCTGTTTAGGGTAGTTTGCGCTTAGGGCTCCATAACTTTTTCCACATAAGGTATCCACACCAAATTTGCGTTCTTTCTTTTCCAACATCCTTGGGATTCTATAGGTACCCAGGGTTTGTAGGTTCCCTTGGAGGGGACCAAGAAAATAGGCAAAATATAGCAAAAGTTTGAGTGGTTTTTTTTTTAAAGAAAATTAGGAACCAAAGTGCTCCAGATAAAACGTTTTTTTTCCCTAAAACTGTCACCAACTAATTGTTTGCTGTGCTAAAGTAACCATCTTCCCTGCTTTCAGGAACATGCAGAGCTAAAACAAAGAACCTAATTTTGTACAACAGTTTTGGCATTTTTCAAAGAGGTAGCCCATTTTCCTATTTTTGTGCTCTCAACCTGCTTCCAGTTTGTGGTATAAACCAGTGTGTAACCCATAGGTTATCGGGACAAGCTATAGATTTCTGAAACCTAGACAAAATTACGAATTCAGCAAGGGATCATATGATTAGATCCTTCAAGGGGCATTGTTGGTAAGAAAACCTTGTGTGCTCCTTGCACGGCACTCCACCGGCTCTTTAGTTTTCGAAAATATCTGGGGTTTGTAGGTTAGCAAGGATGGTGCCACAGAACGGCCCCAAATATAGCACCTATTCCTATTGCTTATCTCTCAACATAGCAATTTAGAGCCTTTTGTGTAATTGTCTCTTAGAGGGTACTGTTCTTATCGGGAGACATGTGCGAACTCAGAGTGGTAGGAAACCTATGAATATCCACAGATTTCAGGTCTTTCCATCACAGAAGTGTGATGAAAATGTGTGTTTCTTCCTAAAGTTTGATCTTTGTAAGGGCTTCTGGGTAAACGTACCTGGTGAGAGTCACGCAAGTCATGCATCCCTGGACTCTCTTTGTTGTCTAGTTTAAAAAAATGTACAGTTTTTCCTAGATGCCGGCTGAGCTAGGGCCCAAAATCCACAGCTACCCACTTATTAGTGAGCGTCAAGTTTTCTTTTTGGCTGACAAGGAAGACTCCATTGCCCTGGCAGAGGATTTAATGTCTGCCATGCTGAGACCACTCTACCTGCCAAATGTTGAAATGAGCACTAGGATGGCGATCAATTCAAAAACATTGACAGGAGCCGCTGTCACAACGGTTCCTATCCATGCCTTCTTACTCTTGACACACTACTCCATCAATATGATGCAGCAGCCCATTGATTTGTTTTTAATTTTAAAAAATAAAATCCTGAAGCCAGATTTTCTTTTTGAAAAAACAAAAGAAATGTCCCTTCCACCATCGGAGTTATCTCTCATGATAACGGGGGCATTAGACAGTTATCACTGCCTCTTACCACCTTGCTTTTCCAGGTGGTAACGGGCAGTGAAATCTGATCTCTGTCTGCACCTCTAGATTAGGTGGGTGGACATAGAGGTCAGCCGCAGATGGCCCTTTCTCAATCGGGACATGGGAGGAGTGCAACCTTGCCAGAGATGGAGTAGTCTTCCACCCGGTTTCACCAATGGTCCCATCGCATATACAGCGGGCGGCCAAACCATTATCTTCACGATAAGGATACTCTGTTGCTTTTGCGACGGAGTGCCCTTGCCACAAAATATATAAATCTTGTATTAATTTTTAGGTCTCGCTTAGCGAATGCAGCGCATGCTCTGCTTCGCCTTGGCGAGACTCTATTGTGGCTTTTGCTAGCGAAGGGAGACAAACCATATGCGCGCACGGACATCCGATGTGCACGTGCATGGCGTCTCCCACCGCGCGCTCACGTCAGGTCCTGCTCTTCCCCCTTCCCTGCCTTCTGCCACCTCCTGGGCACCCGCCTGGTCTGGCGTCATTGCCTACCATCGGACGCTGTCACATGCCTCCATCGGACGCTGTCACATGCCTCGGCGCGCATGCAAAGTCTGTCTGGTGTACCCGACACTGCTTGGCCTGTGAACTCAGCAGGCAACAGCGCGCCTGACAAGAAACTTAGCGGACTATTAAACATGGTTGAGCCTCAGCTGACAGAAGCGCGTGCACCCTTCCGCCTTCCAAAGCTGCATGGCCTGCGGTTACTTATCTCAAAGATATACTGTACTTCTCACCCGAGGTATCAAACTCCAGTGCACTTCCCAACATGGCGTCACTCTGTGTTCAATTTATTACCACTATTATTATTATTATTATTAAGTATTATAAATCGTCATGACCCTCGCTGTCCTCCTCTGAAGCTGCGCCCCCCCCTCCCCTCCCCCTCTGTGTGATCTCTCCGGGGCTGCGGCTGGTTCACAAGTTTCTGAAGCCGAGCCCCTCTGCTCTAGTTGTGCTTTAAGTCCCCCCTTAATGGACTCGGTGAGAGGCCCGCCAGTCCTCTTAAAGACCCCCCGTCTTTGGCTGTGATTAAAGTCGCGTTGACGGGCTGTGGAGCTGCCCCTCCTCCTTCAGACTGGGCTGGAAGCAAAGCTGCGCCCCCTGCACCCATGGAATGGTGCACCCCCCACCCCCTGGGTCTGCACCCCCTAAAGCCCCCCCTCCCCGGTCTGTGACACTCACCCAGGGCCCGTTCTCACAGCGCCGACAGGCAGAGAAGCAGCGGGAGGCGCAGCATGGCGGCGGCCGGCTTGGCGTCTCTCCCGCACCCGTGTGTTCAATCTGCCTTCAAGTAACTCAGAACAAGCGGCCGCTGCAAACTAAAGACTCAAGTAAATGTCACAACTTTCTGATCCGAGAGGAGGGCCCACCCGTAGGTGCTACCAATGAGGGGCGGAGCCTGCCGCTGCAACTAATCCGAGGACCGCGCACACTTACCGGAAGAGCCACAGTGGAGCAGCACACCTCCCTGCTAGGGTAGACGACACGGTTTACTCATTTATACTGTAAACAAACATTTACAATACAATAGGTCTTGCATTTGCGAGAGTTTAAGCTATTGGCACTGTAAGAGACAATGCCTTTTATTTATGTGTTGATTTTAAAACATAAATAAAAGGCATTGTCATTTACAATGCCAATAGCTTAAACTCTAGCAAATGCGAGACTTATTGCATTGCAAATGCATGTTTAATGAATCCACTAAACTGGTTAGTTTTAGACCCTCCAGAAATGCTAGCTTCAAAGCACAAATACCTATCAAAGTATCTGAATATTGAAACCAAGACTACTGAAGGTAAGCCATAAATCCATGTCGAGGCGCCATCAGCTTTCTGGTCCATTCACATGCCATTACGCACCACACGGCCATTCAAATCGCCGGCCGCAGGCCCAATCCAACAGATCAGTGCATTCACATCAACATACCGCATTCATTCAAGGGCCCATCATATTCATACCCCACATGACGGAATCCCCATTCAAGACAACCTCTCAACCAATCATCAACCAAATTGCACACCACAAACAAACCTCTGTAAACATGTATGTTCAGAGTTATTGACAGTTGGTGCATCCACAACCATGGCAAATAAAAAAACTGTACGTTTTTACCACCTGTCAAGTAACCACCTCATTCTGAACATTGCCAAACACATGCCTAGTGAAGCTTTACTAATGGCTTCCATTACAGCCACATGAGGCTATGTTAAACTTGTCTTTAGTTAAACACGTCTTTAGCATACTCACTATGTTAAATCCAACTCCTTCCAATTTGTGGAATAAAAATTAGGGGTGTCCGAGAATTCCTTCAAAGCCTACAATGCTCTTAACTGAGCAAGCATATTTACCTTTGAAACTAATGCAAACATGCTGGGCAATATTGCCTAAGTTCCCTAAAGAGAACATCATAAACTATAAGGAATGTAAGTTTTTGACACACAGGGTTGTCAGTGAGTAAATAGCATATGTCACATCCACTGTTGTGTACGGTGCTGTGACTGTAATGCAATTGTCTTACAGTAGACTGAACATATACTAAGTTCTGTTGGAGGACGAACTTAGCAATCAGGACACACATTTTACCCCTATGTGTAGGGTTGGGTGCATAGTTCTCTGTAATTTTATATTTTTTTTGTAATGCGCACTATCACTCGAGGGTATCCTGTTGCCGAAGCAAGAGCATTCAGGACTCATCCATGGATTAACCTAGTCGAAGAGCCAAGTGTTCAGCTTCGTGGGGAATACACACATTGTTTTTTGAGACTGCGCATTTGTGTAGAGACAGGTCACGCTGCCATTTTGGAGCCAATTAGGAGTAGTCTATTCTCCTTGTTCTGGTGCTACCTATGCAATGAATGTGTACGGGGCAGCTGAGCAAAGGTGTCTAGAAGGTTTTTGAAATCTGAGGCGGCATTGAGGTATGCTGGACCAGTGCTGCTTAAGGCTTTAATTTGTGCTTCAGGAGTTTGAAAAGAGCTGTGGATCGGAAGTCAGTGAAGCTGTTTGAGGTACTGTATGCATTTTTTTAAAAACAGATTTTACTACCATTTACCAGTTAGCAATAGTTCCCTTACATACGTTCATATCTTTTATATTTCTACAGTAGTTTCACATTACATTTTTCATTTGTTTTTACATATATTGTCGATCTGTCCAGGTTCCAATAAACTCACTCAAGCCCCCCCCCCCCCCCCCCGGCTCCCCCACTGTAGATCAGTGGGTTATCAATTTATTTGCCTATGACATTCTTTGTTAGTTACTGTGGTGGCTAACTCTACTCCCTTGGGTGGCATTCCCCTATGATCTTCCCCTAGCCACACCGGTCTATCTCTAAGGTTCCTCCGACAGTAGTATCTGCTCTATTGCTCCCGCAGGTTTATATCCTAATGGGCTTTCCTGTTGGGAGTGTGTACACATTTTGGTGCCTCTGGATTCCAGATCCTCGTGTTGCATGCTCTCTACTAGTGCCTCCCATGCCCTGCCCCTCTGGATTGTACCTAGTCCTCTTCGTGCATTCCTAAGCAGTATCCTGCGCTCACAGGCTGCCCATTTCTCCACCCAGCTATATTGGCCCCCCTGATGCTTTCCATCGACTAGTAATTTCCCGTTTGGCTAGAATGAGCGCCAATTCTTGAAACTAGTCAGTGATCTTTGTTTTAGCCGTGTAGGGGAATAGGTTGAGAAGGCAATGGGCCGGCGTGCATAGAACCTCTCGGTCAATAATTCGAGGGAGATCGATTGTAACTGCCTGCGAGTAGGCGGTCAAGTCCTGACATCGCCATACCATGTGCATAAGGTCAGCCCCCCCCACCTCAGCGCATCTCGGGCAGCCTGCATCCTCCCTATAGAAGTAGCGGTTAATACGGTTTGGGGTAAGGTATGCCCGGTGTAGTATGTAGAAACTGATCAGTCTAACGCGGGCGTTTCTTGAAATCCTGAGCGTCCTGTCAATTATGTTCTCCCAGTCCTTTTCTTCTAGGGGCCTACCTAGGTCTTCTGTCCAACGGTCTCTCAGTGCTGTCAGAGATCTAATGGCATCGCTACCTATTGCCCTATAGAGGCAGGTGACTGCCTTTATGGTGTCACCTCCTGTTCCTATGTAGCCACACGTAGAGTGATGATCTGGCTCTACATTGCCCCCTCCCCAGTGCCTTCGTATCTTCGTATGGCCCTAGTGATCGCTCTGTGTAGCAAGAACGGACTCTTAGGGATACCCCAATACTTTCTAAAAGTATCGAAAGGTATTAATTCCCCATCTTTATACAAGTCTCCCACTTTAGTAGCCCCTGCCTGCGTCCAGTCTTCTAGACCCCTCCACTGTCCCCCATGTGGTAGCACTCAGAGCTCTATCATTGGTAGGTCCGGGGAGTAGGGTCGAGGTGCTGGTATGCATGTTGTTATCTTGAGGGAGGAGGCTGCCTGCTGTGTTCTTCATGGTTTGGAGTCATTTGCTTAGTTGAGTGAGGGAATAATTCAGTATCGGGGTGAATGCAGCACCAATGGGTTTGAATCTGGAGGTGAAGATTGTTATGTTTATAATTTAATTGTTTGTCTAGATTGCCTATTGACAGTGTGAGTGATGCGAATGATGACGAATGGGTGGTTGCAAAAATATTGAACCTCGGTGTAGCCATTGAGAAAACAGAATGGAAGGAAGCTGTGTCAGGGAATCCTGAGTTGGATGAATTAATTGAAGCTCTTCCGAGTGCACATAAGTGGAGGTGTTATGAGAATTTGGAATTTGCAGAGTCTCTGACCTCCTGGTCAGAGACTCTGCTCTCCACCCAAACAGCTCCGCTGTTGTGCCGCTGTCCCTGTCGCATCACCTCTCTGTAAGGTAGGTGTTCGAGGCCCTCCTGCACCTGCAGTCTCCTGCCTGCGCCTCATCCCTGGTGGTCCGTTGGGAGAGCCTTGCTCTTCTGCTGGTCCGCTGTTTTCTGTCTTATATTTGTGCCTGTTTTCTGTCTTTTTTGTTTTTTGTGCCTCTGTAATTGTCATTTCTGTATTCTGTTGCCTGTTTAAAAATTTTTTTATTGTGCCTGTGCCCTTGTTTGTGTCCTCCATGCCTGTTTTCCCTGCCCTTATTCCTGCCGCTGCTGCCCCTGCGGCTCCTTCCCCCTGCCGGTTCCCGCTCCCCCCTCCTAGCTGCGCTTCATTCCTCCTTCCCTATTTACTGGCGGCCGCTGCTCAGACGTGTGAGCAAGACCTCTGACCTCCTGGTCAGAGACTCTGCTCTCCCCCCCAGCAGCTCCGCTGTTGTGCTGCAGCAGATACCCCTACACCTCTCTGTAAGGTAGGTGTTCGAGGCCCTCCTCCATCTGCAGGCTCCTGCCTGTGCCATATCCCTGGTGGTGTAGTGGGAGAGCCTTGCTCTTCTGTTGGTCCACTGTTGTCTGTCTTTTGTTTGTGCCCGTTTTCTGAATTTTGTCTGTCTTTTTTATTTGTGCCTCTGTAATTGTCATTCTGTATTCTGTTTATTTTGCCTGTTCTTCATTTCTTAATTGTTAATGGCGGTTGCGCGCAGCGTCTGTCCGCGACGTGACCAGCGCCAGGGACCCTGGTTCTCCAACCACCCACCGCTACAACTTAGCGGACCTCCACACACTCAACCCCGGAAGAAACAACAACCGGCAGTTGTCTATGCCGAACACCACCCATGGCCACTTCTCCTGCTGACCCTGCCGACAATCCTTCACCATCCCCACTGCCTCCGCACTCACACCGGACAACCACACCCCCGAAACCTTGAGGTGCATCCTCCTCAAAGTGCGCTCCCTGCACAGACATGCTATAAAGATTTGGGACCTCCTCGCCACCCTCTCACCAGATGTTGCTTTCTTCACGGAAATCTGGACCAAAGCCACCTCCGCCCCGACATCGCCACCTCCATCCCAGACGGATACAAGATCCAGAGGAAGGACCCCCCCAATCGCCCAGGAGGGGGAGTTGCCATCGCACACAAGAGCACCCTCCGGCTATCCACCTCCCGCACGAGCAACTCCCCATCCACCACAGAACACCTCCATTTTCAGATCCAGACCAGCCCCAAAATGACCCTATGCGGCACCCTCGCCTACAGACCCCTCCGGATCACGAACTTCATTCAACACTGCCATCGCTGACCTCATCGTGCCCCATGCTATCGCTTCTATGGACTACATACTCATCGGAGAGTACAACTTCCACCTCGACAACTTCAGCCATCCCAACTGCGCCACCCTCCTGGACAACCGCACCAACCTCGGACTGACACAGCTAGTCACCACCCCCACCCACAAGGCAGGACACACCCTTGACCCCATCATCGCAGGAGGGATCAACATCCACTTCAGCCACACCACCCAACACCGTTGGGCCGGACCACCACTTCTCTTTCAATAATGCCACCGCTCACAAACCCTCACCACGCCCACCGCAAAGGAACTGGAGCAAGGTCACAGAGGAGCACCTTAACTCCACCCTCAACCACGATCCCCCTCCCGCCTTGATCGACACCAACTCTGCAGCCAAAGAACTACACCGGTGGATCACCAACTTTGCAGACAAGCTTGCCCCCTCCGCCACCCGACAGACAGCGCCCATGAAGGCCACCTGGTTCACCACCGATCTCCAAGAATCCAGACGCACCTTCAGACGTCTCGAGAAGTGATGGAGGAACAGCAAAACCACTGAAGAGCAGACCACCAAGAACGCCATGACAGAATACCACCTACTCATCAGATCCACCGAAAGGACCTTCATCCGTAACAAAATCCTCGCCAACTACAGCAACTCAAACTAACTCTTCAGCATCATCCAGGAATTCACCAAACCTCCCAGCGAAGCCACGGACATCACACTCTCCCAGGACCTTTGCAACAAGCTCGGCTCCTACTTCCATCTGAAAATCAAGGCCCTCTACGACAACTTCGGCGAACAGACTCCAGAAACCACTCCTGCCTCCAGCGACCACAGCCAGCCTACCATCGCCGCTTGGACCTCGGTCACCACTGAAGATACCACCATGACCAGTGTACTCAATCAGGAGCCCCCACGGACCCCTGCCCAACGCTCATCTTCCACAGAGCCGCCGCCATAGCACCCAAGCTACGACGCACCATCTACGTCACCTTCGAATCCGGCACATTCCCTGACAACTGGAAACTGAACACTGCCATTCAGTTGACTGTAGGGGTGAGGGATGACCCTGCAGTTTTTTTTGTGCAAGAGGAGGACGTTTCTGGCCTTTTATGTACCCGCAGTTACTGCTTCAGAGAGGCTTATGACAATCAGGTGCAGAAACTTCACACCTTATTTTGCCCATGTTGTGTGTACTCCAATTTCAAGTCACCCCCATTGGTACCTGCTGTGAGAAACTTCACTCCACACAAAGGCTGTGTCTGGAGAGCAGCTTGAGAACCACTCAAAACTGGTTCTGAACTTTGAGACAGTCGAGCCACATCTGCTTTCTAGAAAATGTATATAAAAGTGGGACCCAAACCAAGGTACTTTGGTCATAACTAAGCAATGGAGCGCTCCTCGGAGTACTAAATGACTGCTCTGTGGCCTGGGCTAGTGCTTTGTGTGACAGTTAGGTTCCTGGCCTGGGCTAGTGTTTTGTGTGACAGTCAGGTTCCTTGAGATGAGAGGAAATCGGCTATTATCTACACTTCCTACTGCAGGAGCAGGGTCTACTTTGTGCCTAGAAGCCTGGTTGCCTATCGAGAGATTGGAATGAGATTGCCTGGCACTGCAGGAAGAGAGATTGGCCTGGAGGAGAAGCCTAGCGTGTCTCTGCATGGAGAGAACTTCCTACCCACTGAACCACCAGGTAATAGAACCCGTGTTATGCTTAAGTGATCGTGCATTTGGCCTATGGGGCACCAGAATCTGCAACTGAGAGTGATTCATGCCTCTTCCTAAGGATTAAGCTTATCAAGGGTCACTGAGGGGCGATAGTATGAAGAGGAATAAGTGGATGTAGTTCCCCTCTTTATTTCGACGGTATTGTCATAAAAGAGATCACATTACAATCAGCAATAAAATTAGCACAATCCATTTCATTTCAACACGTTAGGAAGCTAAAATTACATCATGTCCATTGGGCAATTTCATCTCAATAAAATACAAAAACGATCTGAACATTAAAATTACTGTGTCTGTTAGTTGTTGAGTTTGATCTAATGTCACTCACACTACCTCCCTGTGATTGCTTGCCTTTGCTACCCTGAGAATCAAAGTGCTGAAAGGATCATAATTAACCCAGTTTGTGGAGCCGCAGTATAACCCCAGGATACCAGTGGCAAATAACTTTAATCACTGCAG
Organism: Lissotriton vulgaris; assembly: GCF_964263255.1. Lineage (NCBI taxonomy): Eukaryota > Metazoa > Chordata > Amphibia > Caudata > Salamandridae > Lissotriton > Lissotriton vulgaris. The sequence goes on along the minus strand of NC_141695.1, from coordinate 1,611,366,630 downwards.
GCCCTGTCTAGACTGTGCCTCCCAAAACTAGGTCTGACCGTTTTTTTTAACCAATTGATCTATTTAGATTTCTTGTAAGGCCAAGATAGATGGTTCTGAGTTTGCACCATTGGGGTGGAAGTCAAGTGCTGGTTGGGAACTGCACTGTATATTTAAACCACCAATATATATGGATTCCAGTCGTACCAGTATGCTTATGACAGGAAATGTGCCTTTAATATGTACAAAAACCTAGTTTTATCATTCTAATTCAACCACATTTACCGTAAGACATACCTAAGTGCGTTTAGAAATTGTATAGCTTCACTTTGGAAAATGTTAGAAGAATAATTCTGATGGAAACTTTTACCTGCACATTCCTCGTTCTTTGCATGTCCCGAGACGCCACATTGGATCAGAAATTTGCTGAACTAGCTCTCCTGTGCCAGTAGGTGGAGTCTGCTCCATTTAACATCGATTGCTGAACAGATGTGACATTACTGGAGCCATACTGTGGCCCCCTAATGCCAGTTCCCTTTTTCTTCTCCCTTTGACTTGGATCTGGAGTTCCCTGTGAAGCTTTCCAGAAATTGTTTGAAGTTTTGTAGTGCTTTAGTTAATCCCAAAGAAATCAGGTGTTAAGCTGTGCTGTACCTTTCATAGACAGAGACCCTTTTCAGAACCCCACAAGAGCTGTTTGTGGGACTCAGGACCAAAGAATGACATATAGTTGTGTGAACAGTTTGGCCTCGTGCACAAGAAGGCAATCCAGAAGAAGGAAGCACAATTGTGGTGCATCCATGATGAGTGGTGGATTCCGATCAATGAATGCCACTTGCCTGCTAGCTTTGTTCACCTATGCACTATGGAAAATGGCAAACATGGTCGACGATAGCCCATCTAAATGGTAATGTGGCTAGTTGTTTGCCTCCAGCTCCTCCAGAAGAAAGAAAGTTCATCCATTTTGAATTTAGAGCTTTTGGGGATTTTTATTTTGAAGCAAAGAGGAAGTGTTGCAAAAGTAAGTGAGCATAGGGTGAGAAATAGACAGGATATTGCAGTAAAACTTCTCCAATAAATGGCTAACACGCAGTGTAAGACCAGCACCTCTCCACCGCCACCTTCGAACTTTCCTGTACAAGGCACAACTACTTTAGGTTAATCAGAAAGGGCCACCTCACAATGGGTGGATGTGTATCCAGGTGTCATTGGAATACAACATCTTTGTTAAAATACCCCTCACACACCAAAAGGGCCCTTGGTGTCATGCTTCATCATCGGGGTCTTCCCGTCCCGCTGCGGGGCGGGGCAGTGCTGCGACAAGCGGATACGCTGGAGCACCTTTTAGATGGAGGTGCTATGTGTTGGGAGTGAGTGTCAGTGGGGTCAGGGGTGATATCTGGTGTGAGTTAAAAAATACCTGGCCTAGTGGAAAAAAGAATTTTATTAAACACTGGCTGGTATTATTAAAAAGAAAAAGTGAAACGGAGAGATAGAGCAGGTTAATGGGCTCTCTCTCCTAAGTGGGTCAACATGTTTCGAGGCACGGGGCCTCTTCGTCAGGACCTAGGGGAGATCCCCCTGTCACTCACTAATGTATTCTCCACATAGGTAGAAAAAAATGTGTATGTACAAAAAAGTGAAAAAAGAACTATGTGAGTAACTACCAATTAATAATTACAGCACATATATGCTACCACACTAATAATGTAGTATGCTTATCAATAGGGGGATCAATGCCTCATGAGCCAGCATAAGACTGAAGGGTATGGTGGGGTGTCAGTGTGCCCCTAGCACGGTTGTGCTTCCTCCTTCCACGGAAGCCGCGGACGAAGGAGGAAGCACAACCGTGCTAGGGCCACACTGACACCCCACCATACTCTTCAGTCTTATGCTGGCTCATGAGGCATTGATCCCCCTATTGATAAGCATACTACATTATTAGTGTGGTAGCATATATGTGCTGTAATTATTAATTGGTAGTTACTCACATAGTTCTTTTTTCACTTTTTTGTACATACACATTTTTTTCTACCTATGTGGAGAATACATTAGTGAGTGACAGGGGGATCTCCCCTAGGTCCTGACGAAGAGGCCCCGTGCCTCGAAACATGTTGACCCACTTAGGAGAGAGAGCCCATTAACCTGCTCTATCTCTCCGTTTCACTTTTTCTTTTTAATAATACCAGCCAGTGTTTAATAAAATTCTTTTTTCCACTAGGCCAGGTATTTTTTAACTCACACCAGATATCACCCCTGACCCCACTGACACTCACTCCCAACACATAGCACCTCCATCTAAAAGGTGCTCCAGCGTATCCGCTTGTCGCAGCACTGCCCCGCCCCGCAGCGGGACGGGAAGACCCCGATGATGAAGCATGACACCAAGGGCCCTTTTGGTGTGTGAGGGGTATTTTAACAAAGATGTTGTATTCCAATGACACCTGGATACACATCCACCCATTGTGAGGTGGCCCTTTCTGATTAACCTAAAACCCTGACAAGAGGAGGACGTGCCCACCTCGGTGCCCACCGGCATCACCTCTTCACTCCCCCCTTTGATTTCCCAAGGCACAACTACACCTGAAGAAGGCCCAACTAGAAGCAAGAAGACCCTTGACTCCTGTTAACCGTAGAGGAGGTAAAGACTCAATGCGTACTGATTCCTGCTGGCACTAATGGGCAGATACTGCTCTACAAGTTTCAAGTGGCTGGCTTCCTATTTGCCTCCTCTTGGGGCACAGGAAGTAGCAGGATTACTAACTCCATAGAGGGCCCAACTGACCACAAAGGACAGGACTCTTAAGGGGCCTTGGCTAGAGCAAGATCTGTTGCCTTATCTGAGGCCTTGAGGCAGTAGGACTAACCAGAAAGACCTTTCACAGCAGTTGGAGAAAAGTGGAAATTAGTAGTTCTTTTCACCTCAGAAGCCCTGGGACAATGTGCCAGGGAGATCGCGCCCAAGGTGGGCAAGAAAACTAGGTTTGTACCCCTCTGAACTTTTTGCTTTGCTAAAAGCTGGTCAAGTGGGACCTTGCAGTAAAGGTAATCAGCCTTAGGGAACCCTGCCCAGCTAGTGTTTAAAACCTTGCATGACTGGAGGATTTTAAGAGTCAAAAAGTGACTAAGTCTGAAAGTAGATTGTTGAACCAGAGCAAGGTGGCAAATCCAGTCAGATGACAAAACGACGTTGGCAGCTACAAAGTCTCTGAGTTTTGTGGCAAACAACTGCTTCAGTGGGATGTCAGTGACAATGTAGCCAGCTTCAAGAGACCCTCACCAGTCTTAGCCCTATACCTTTCCTTACTGAAGGATTTTGACTTTAATTTCAAAAACAACGTTTAAAGTTATAAACTTTGACTTGAACGACCCGCTTGGTGTATCTGACCTCTCCTCCATTGCAGTAAGCCTAACATCCTAATTAGGCCCCTGTCAACCCCAAACTGTTGTTTTTCAATGGTGCATTACACTTTCCAGATTTTGCCCTTAAACTTTAAAAAGTCATACCTACTTCCCCCTGCACCCAATTTTAATGATTTAGGCAACGTGGTGCTTGTTAAAATGTTGTCTAGCTTTCCAAATCGGTTTGGAACTTTTTATTGAGTGTTTTTACTTACTTTATAATTGTTGGCACTGATTTAACTGAGCATGCACTTCTCGTGGGATTTCTTGCTGCTTGGTACATAGTTTACCAGGGTTTGAGAAAAGGTTCCCTGGGAACTGTTTTGGCCTAAGCAAACTGTATTTATTATGGTGGCAAGGGTCATGTCTTCCCAAACAACTAAATGTCTTGCTCTCAGTATGTCTCCACGTCCCTTCTACCACATGGAACTTTCTGGGCACTCATGAGTTGTAATGTATTAGGTTATATGCTGTGAAAGTCATATTTTTAAATGTTTTTTCCTATGCATTGCCTAAGTTGGCTCTATGAGGTTACTACCAATGATTTGTTAAGCAATGCACACGCCTAAATGCAACATGCAACATACAACAATTTGTGTGCATAGACCAGTGTGATGAGGTACTGTTGCGTGGTTGACTGTTCGTCCTTGTAATCTGCCTACCTTGTGTTCAATAACACGTTTTAAACTACTTAAGAAGTTGCTTCTACGAGAGGCATCCCAACCACGTGTCCTTTATCTAGCTATTTCTTGGATTCTTGAGCAGTCAGAGGTTACCCTCTTTCTGTAGAGTGAGGTTGTTTACACTTAGTGTCCCAGCTCCACAACCCTTTTACATTTTATTTGATAGTCATGAACTCCGTTGCAGTACTTTACTATCAAGGTAGCGAGATCGAGAAAATAAAGCTTGCCCTGGAGGTGGAGGGGGCTTAGAACTCAGAATGTAGCATGACAGACTTGATAAAAGTTAATAATGTGAATGTCTAGGCTATTTTTAAATTTAAAAGAAGTGAAAGGACTTTAACGGCAGATAAGTTCATATTGCACTTAAGAATATAATACACAAAGAAAATCTAACCCCAAACTCACTAGGCACTAGAAGTACATTTCTAACACTTGTGGGGATGTTTGTGTGGGTTCTGGACTTCTCGGAAGCGCTCATGTCTTTTGTCTAGTGCTGTCTGACAAAAGGGTGCATTGCTACTATATTGGTAACTGCAATATCGGGCTTTTTGAATCAATGCCCATTGCAGATAACGCTTTTCTGAATAATGTAAACAACCATCACTGGCCTAAAAATCCAAACAAAGCAGGATGACATCTTTGATTATGATTTTTCTGGTGGTTTCTTTTAGCAGATCCCTGGGGTGAGCTTTTGGAGAGAAACTAAGACACTGTTGCTAGTTTGGCACAGTTCACTCACTGGAGTTCCACGTCCCAAAGCCAACTGGACTCTTGTAGGGGTAGAGGGTAGCTAATGGGACATAACTCAGTACATGTTTCTTTTTATAGGGTCCTGTATATCCAAAACTTTTTTCTGGGGTTTAGATTTCATGGCCGGGATGGGAGGTACAACTGGTCAGAAGGGTGCCCTGACTGAGGTTCTTACCAGTGATATCCCTGAACCAGCCCATTAGGAAGCAGCTTTCAGTGGTTTAGGGGGGCCTCACATCTCTCTGGAATATAGATACATTACAGACAACTCTTTAAAGGGCCTCCAACTCCAGAAGCGCAAAATGTGACTCTATGGCCAGGCTACATTTTTAGTCCGATTAATGCAACTATTAGGCAAGGATATATCTGTCCAATGCCCTTGCCTAATCAAGCCTCTTCTAGGGATCTGCAGATACACCATGAGTATCCATTTTTAGTGAATCCTCAGACAGCACAGCTGTCTGGTTGCTAAAAGATTTCTTGTGGCCATTCTGAAAGCTTCCCTAGGACTGCATTTCATCCATTGCTTACCAGTGGCTTTGTGGTTTGAAACTCACATGTTCTCACTTTTTATTTGCTGGCTTTATTTGTTTTAGACTGTCCAGCATGTCTTTTGTCCCTTCCCTGGGGCAAAACTTGCTCACCATTGCTCCTTGCATTCTTCCACAAGTCCTCATTTTCTGTAAACAGTCCTTTAAATTTTGTTCTTATCATGTCATATTTGCTGTGCGTTCAAAGACAGAGTTCAAATGTCAGGCTCTGTCTTCCGAGCAAGTTTGGTGTATACTTTCTTTCTCTGACTTCAAAGTGGGAGTATTTATGTGATAATCTTGCAGGGTATTGGGAAGGAAACGTTTTTATTCTAACACACGGCTCAATTTAAATGTCTGTATACGAACGGTCAAATATTTCAGAATATATCATAATTAGGACAGCACAAATGAAGTACTTTTTTGAATTCGGAAGAGTGGTGGAAACAAATATTTTAATACAAAAAAATTAATCAGTACACTGGATTATGCCATTTCCACACATTATCGTTTGTACGCTGTATAGTTTTATCCGTAACAATGTATGTGCAAATGTAATGCTCATTTCAATTGAAAATGCGTTGTCTCTAATAGCAGTGCGCTAAAACACCATGCATACTTCACTTTAAGCCACTCCACTCTGACACTCCACAGCACTGTACTCGACTCTGACACGACACTATGACATAAATCTCAACTCTATCATATGATGCTCCACTCCCTTCTAGGCCACTTTACGCCACTCCACAATACTCTAAGCCTCTCTACGATACCGCATGCGATTTTACTCAACTCTACGACACTCCACTCTGACACTTCACACCACTTGTCACTATGCCACTCCACTCTACGCCACTGCACTCTATAACACTTTACTCGATTCTACGCCCCTCCACTCTACGGACCTTCTACTCTAATACTCTTCTCAACTCTACAATACTGTACTCAACTTTATGCCACTACACACCACTCTACGTCACTTCACTCTATGCTACTTTACTCCTTGCCATTCCACTCTGTATCACTTCACTCAATGATCATACTCCACGCTATGCCACAACACCCTACTATGCCACTCTGCAACACTTTATTCCACTCTACCCCTGCTCTCTACACCACAACACTGCAATCCACGACCTTCAGTCCACAACACTCCACTTCATGACACTCCACTCTACGATGCTCCACTCCTAGCCACTCTCCTCTACGCCACTAACCTTTAGTCATGCTGACAGCAGCTACACTGGTGTACAACATGGCTAAAACATATTGGCAAAGCAAATAGATGTTGCATGGGCAAGACTTATTTGCTTTGCCAATGCTTGTTAATAGTAATTATCGCAGTTAGAGCCTACACTCCAGCCTGTTGAAGCATCTACCTGGTCTTAAACCAGACTGGTTATCATACAATAATCTCACCTCTCGCATCTACTAATTGGCGAACGCTGTCCTCAGTATTTTTGTGCCTGTGTTCATCACAGCACTATAAGAGTGCGACAAAACTATATTTAAAAAATTTGTCTCAATAATTGTTAAATATACATCCCTGATGACCACTTTACCGTTTTCATTGAAAGCTTCTTCATCCTGTTGTGGCTCCTTCGTACTGCAATATAAACCCACTTGTGCGTCACAGAAGGCCATCACCTACAGGCCCAGTTATACTTCCCAATCTGTATAACTATTTGCCCTATGATACTACCTAAATGTAAAACGTTACATTGCAATACATTATCACTTTAAAGCCAGATCTACAGTCATTGTCAATTCTTGTAATAGTGCTCTGTATAAAAAAAAACACACACAGTCATATTTTGTTTTTAAACTATTTCATACCAAATTATAACAAGCGTTTGCAATGCAATAGGTCTTGCATTAGCAAAGTTTGAGCTATTGGCATTGTAAACAACAAATCTTTTACTTATGTTTCTAGTTATAATTATTAAAGTAATAGGTGTGTTATTTACAATGCTACCTTGTAACTTTTGCAAATGTGATTTGCATCTTAAAGTTGTTTTTGAGTTTGTTAATGTTTGCAAAGGTAGCGTGGCATTTATTACTATTTATGAAAAACATGACATTAGAATTTCTGTAAAAGAAGTGTGAATTAATTATGTACAGTTAAAGTCGAATAGTATAACATGTTTTGATTTGTTATAGTTGCTAAGAAGGACAATGCTGTACATAGCTGATAGTTTATAATTGTTAGCAAGTTTTTTTTATAATAGATCAAGAAAGGAACAAGGCTATCTTTTGTTGGAAATATAAGGAAGAATCAATTATAGTGTAACAACATTTTTATTTGTAAGTATATGTACAACAATAGAATATTTTTTGTTGAGCATATTTTACATTTGTATGATATAAGCATTGGAATTATTCCTGTAACAATATTATACATTTAAACGAAGTAAGCAAAGATATATATATATTTTGTTCTGTTTAATTGGCATTATTGTTTGAATTACAAAGTTACAAACAATGTTATAACATTCAGTATTTACCAATGTGTAGTTTCTAAATATTGTTGGTAAGTAGGATGAACATGGTAAGTAAGATATAATTTTTAGGAACAACTGATAGGTAAGAAATGTATAGCATATAAGGCAATAAAAGTTGAGTCTGAAATAAACATGGAAAATTTTTGTTGAGTATATCTTACATTTGTATAATACAAGCATTGGAATTTTTCCTGTAACAATATTATACATCTAAATTAAGTAACCATAAATATACATATTTTGTTCTGTTCAATTGGCATTACTGGCAATTTACAAAGTTACATACAATGTTAAAACAGTTTTGATTTTCTCAATGTGTAATTTTTAAACAGTTGTGGATAAGTAGGTTGAATATGGTAAGTAAGATGTAATCTTTAGGTACAAATGATGGATAAGAAATCTATAGCATATCACGCAATAAAAGTTTAGTCTGGAGTAAACATGGCAATTTTTTCGGAATATACTTTTTGTGAGGCATATTTAAAATAGAATACTTTGTAACTGAAAAACTTCTATAAAAATAGACAAGCTGACGCAATAAACGTTTAGTCTGAAGTAAAGATGGCAATTATTTTGGTAATATACTTTTTGTGAGGCATATTTAAAATGGAATACTTTGTAACTGAAACACTTCTATAAAAGTAGACAAGCAAAACAAAGTAAGGTACAGTCAAACATACAATTGTGCATAAATATTGTGATATAAAACGTATATATGCTAAATAGTATCTGAAAATGTAATAGGAATTTTTTTTTTTGTGTGATCACAGTTTTTAGTGCTGTAAAACATTTTATCTAATGTGTTACAGTTCCTTGATTATATCAGTTATGCATCCATTGCAAAATAAAACATTCAATGATATAGGTAAATATGGCATTAATGAATTTTCCAAGTCTTCAGTATCAGTTTCAATACTTAAAAAGTCCATCGAACTTGTATTGGTTATATCCATTGATTGGATATGGTCACTTCCTTCTATTTGTACTTCCATTGTACTTTTTTCCTGTAGAGTTTTTTCAACTCCAAATAATGTTACGTTAATGTTTTCATTTGGTGGTTGTTTTTCCTGTAGAGAGAGTGTATTAATAGTGAGTTTTTGAAAAATAAAGTTTATTAGTGTGATAGTTGTAAATAAAATGTTTACTTACTTGTATTGTAGTATTTCTAGTTGTGTTCAATATCTTTTCCCCATTGAACTCGTGTACAGACAAGTGTGTTAACTGTACGTATGTTCCTATGTCCGTAGTAAAGTCAGTTGCTTCTCTCCAGAGACTTATTTTGACAGAGTCTGTAGCATCATTAATTTTGATACTTTTTATCTTTGTGTCTTGTCCATTGACAAAGATAGTTTTTGTTTCTTCTACCTGCAGTATATAAAATAATACTTTGTTGCTGCGTTTTATATATTTATATTAAGGCAATATTAATATGTTTAGTGCATTTGGCTTAATATTTATACTTTCTATGTTGATAGGAAGTATAGAAAATAAATTAGGAAAAATGCATTCACATATTATTCCAATTATACAATAATAAATAAATAAATATAATTTGTTTAAAATACATAACATTTTGCCTTGGAGAAGTTGTTATTTAAATAAATAAATGCAGCTTACATGTGTTTGTTATTGTTTTTTTTCTTTTGTCCAAATAGTGTCATATAAAATGTTTTACTTACTTGTTATAGTTGCTTAGTTCTTTTAATGTAAGTAAAGTAATGATATAAGTTTGTTTTGTAAAGGTATTTTGTTGGTAGAGTAGTAGTAGTAAAAGATGAGACGGGGAAGTTGTAGTAATTACTTGTTGCAATCAACTTAGTACAATGTGTTTTTTGTACAAGTAGTTGTTTGTAACAAGTAACTGTTAGGGTAGTAACATGCTGCTGACAGGCTTATGAAGCTAGATATTGCAGCTACATGTTAACAAGCAGGAGGGATTGGACAAGGCAGTGATAGCTTGAAAGGACTGTGGGGCTGGAGAATGGCAGTTACATGTTGACATAACTTGTTGTTTGGAGAAGGGCAGTGACATGGTAATAGCATTGTGGTGATTGACTACGGCAGTGACATGCTGAGAAGTTATCTGGGCTGGAGTAGGCAGTGAAATGCTGTGAGGACTGTGGGCTAAAGCATGCAGTGACATGTTGACATTTTGCCGGTATTGAAGAATGCAGTGACATGCTGAGAAGCTGATGGGCGTGAAGTTGGGCAGTGATATGTTGATACGTTGGTGGGACTGTAGAATGGGCAATGATTTGATGACAGTGTCAAGTTAGTGGCGCTGAAGGAGGCAGTGATATGCTGAGAGGCTGGTGGGGCTGGAGTAGTGCATTTAGATGCTGAAAAAGTTTAAAGGCTGAAAAAAGAGTATTGACATGCTGATATGTGGTGAGGCTGGAGAAGACAGTTTATGTTGAGTGGATTGTGGAAGTGGAGAAGGACAATGACATAATGACATGAGTGTGGGGCTGTAAAATGGCAGTGACATGCTGATAGGCTAGTTGTACTGGAGAGGGCAGTGACATGCTGATAGGGATGTTGTGTGGAGAAGGGCAGGGACATACTGAGAAGATTGTGGTGGTGGAGAAGGCAGTGACATTGTGATAGACAGTTGAAGGTGTAGTAGGGCAGTGCCATGTGACTGTTGGTGTGGCTGGGGAAAGCTACAAAAGACCTTTAAAGTAACTCCTTTTCTGTTGCAAATAGTGCTATGTATTTGTATTGGGATACAATCACCTTGGTGTTCCACTTAATACAGGAGATCATGAAGGACTTTATGGTAGAGCAGTTGTTCATTGTTCATGTTTTGAGAGGCAGGTTGTGTGAATATTAATTGTTTAACATTTACTTGTTTCAATTGACATTGTACAAGTTTTTTTGTTGTACAAGTAGTTGTTGAAACAAGTAAATGCTTTACATTAGTGACTATTATTAAATGAAGCTTTTAGTTAATAGTAAAATATAGAAAGTTTTACTTACGTTGTATTGGTAATATATGGCTGCCTTTTGGAAGTGCATAATATTTACTTGTTTCAATTAACATTGTACAGTTTAGTTTTTGTACAATTACTTGGTTGAAACAAGTGAATGCTTTACGTTAGTGACTATTATTGCATGAAGCTTTTTGTTAATTGTAAAATATAGAAAGATTTTTACTTACGTTGTATTGGTAATTAATAGCTGTTTTTTGTAATTGCGTAGCATTTACTTGTTGCAATTAAAATTGTACAATTTTATTTTGTTGTACAAGTACTTTTTTGAAACAAGTGAATGCTTTATGTAAGTGCCTATTATTGTATGCATAAGTTTGTTAATAGTAATATATAGAAAGCTTTTTACTTACGTTGTATTGGTAATTAATAGCTGGTTTCTGTAATCCGTTGCATTTTCTTGTTGCAATTAACATTGTACACTTTTATTTTGTTGTACAAGTATTTATTTGAAACAAGTGAATGCTTTATGTTAGTGACTAATATTGTATTAAGCTTTTGCTAATAGTAATATATAGAAAGCTTTTTACTTACGTTGTATTAGTAATTTTTGGCTGCTTATTCATGTTGTAGACTGTTGAGTTTATATTTAAACCAATTTTCTCTTTGAATATTTAGTTGACATTTTAAAATAGTCCCTTAAATGGCATTACTAATATATTGTAAGTTATATCTTTACATGTTATTACAAGCATTTGTAAGTACATATTAACGGACACAATTTGTTATAGTTATACAGTTGTACAATTTAGCAGTACATTAAAGTAGTTAAATAGTATTACATTAAGAAGTGATAGAATGCACCTTACCTCTGTTATTGTCCCTGAGACACTCATAACTGTCTTTATAGCAGCTCCACGGACAGTTTTTATGGGAGATACAGGTGGTGGCCTCCTCTATTATACCTGAAAAAATTGTAAGTGGTGGCATTCTTGCAATTTTTGTTTGCTTTGTTATCAACAGTATACCGTTCTCATATAAATAATTACGTATTATCATTCCATTTTGTTCTTTTGTTTGCATATAATATTATTCATCATAACATGTTGCTTTTATAGTGCCAGTTTCATCTGCCAAAGCCATGTGATACAAAACTCTATTTTCTTGCTTTGCATTGCGATAATAAGTCTTTGTTGAACATTTAATGATGTTGACTCGTAGTGCTTTTTGATATGGCTTTGTATTTGCTTGTTTGCTGTCTTTCAATTCTTCAATGGAAATCATCTGTAAAACAATGCAGTAATTAAGGATATTGTAATCAATAATGGCATGATTAATTTGTATTACAAAACATTAATGCATTTTTTAAATAGCTATCCATATTGGTTTGTGATCGCTGTAATGTGATTCTAGTGTGCCGTAATTTGTAGCATGTGCATCTGTATAAATGTGGTCTAGTAAAGAGTTGTAATCTGTTGTAGGTGTGTTTATTTTTTGTTCGCAATTAAAATTTGTTTGCATGTAACTTATTAGTAACTTGCTATTGTGCGTTGCTTGCAGTAGATCAGTATTAAAATCACCCATGATGATATATTTATGATGTGGATATGCATTTAATGTTGTACTTAAGATTGCTAATAATGTTTGTATTGCAACTGTATGTGGCTTGTATATGATCAGTATTAGGTAATGTATGTTGTTGATTTCTTGTATGAATTGTACAATGTCAATTTGTTGTGCAGTTGTGAATATTGGATGTATTACATGATGTTTCTTGTAATATATAGCTATTCCATGTTTTGTATGTTTGTTATAAAATTTGTCAAACATTATACAATTATAATGATCTATATTGTATGTTTCAGAAGGTGCTTTGTAGGTAATGTTAATTTTAGTTAGACATAATATGTCAGCATTTAATATATTAGTATCTGCTCGCATTGCTTTAAAATGTTTTTGCAGTGATCTAATTTTATGCACTATAAGCGTGAATTTTTTTCATATTGATGTATTTGTGGTATAGATATTTGTAATAATTTATATGTTCTTAAGCGAAACATTTCTTCATGGACTTTAAAATGTGTTAATATTTTGCTTTCATTAAAGTTTTTAATGTATATGTTTTTTAAAGACTTTGCTCTGCTGATTGCTACATAATGTAAATGATGTGTTTTGCTGTTATTAAAATGTGTATATATAATGGTTCTATTGTTTCACCTTTGCTTTCTGTGTATAGTACGTGCAGATGATTGCCGTAATGGAAATTGTTTTCGTATTATTGTTATGAACTTCTTACTGTATTGGAAATGTCGAGAAATTGGTAGTATAGGTGTCCAAGTATGATAAATACTTGCATTGTACAGGTGTTTGTTTTGTTGTCTTGTTTGTTTGCCTATTTTGTCATTGTCAAATTGTACCCAAACAATAATAGGAATGTCATTTGTAGTATCTACGTATTCAACTATACCTGTTGCACCATTAGTTAAACCATCATTTACATTAATATTAGAAGTTAAATCGTAACGTAATTTAATGGCAATATTTAATATTTTAGGCAAGCCCATTGTTTGTGTTGTATTTGTGGGTAATTTTTGTAATATTATTTCTTTTACTTCTGCAGTTAAGTCTCCTGCTACTGTATCTATAGCTACTGTAGTATACATTGGGTAGTTTTTTATATGTTGCATTAAAACATTGTTATTCATTTCATTTACTTCGTTGTTAGTAGCCATTATGTATGGTATAGATTGTATTAATGTAGAGTCTGGTTCTATTTCGCGAGATTTGAATGCTTGGATATCATTACTTGTGTGCTCACCTATTCTAAGTCTATTAAGCATTTGTGCAAATGGTAAATCATTAATTTGTCTCATAATTTTGGTGAGTTCATATAATTTAAAATGTGTTTGCCATAAATTTGTACTTAATGGTCCATACATATGCTTTGAGTTCTCAAATATATATGTATCAAACACTGGTTTTAATTGGTAAAAGTCTCCAATTGCTATTATAGATATTCCTCCAAATGGTTCAGTAGATGACTTTATTTCTTGCATTCTATTGTGTATGAAAGTGAACATATTTGTTCCTACCATAGATATTTCATCTATTATTAATACTTTTAAATGCATTAATTTACTTTGTAATGCAGCTCTGTTTTCTTGTGTTAATTGCTTATATGTTAATGTCTGAGAGACTGGTATTTTAAATGTACTATGTAATGTCTGTCCTTGTATATTATGTGCTGCTTTTCCTGTTGGTGCTGTTAGTAATATGTGAATGTTGTCTGGATTTTCTCCTGCTTTAGTATTGTAGTAACGTAGTAATGTCTGGTGAAGTGCAGTTATTAGGAAACTTTTGCCTACTCCTGCACCACCAGTACAAAAAGTAAAGAAAGGTGTTTGTTTTGTTTTGAGGCAATTTAAATGATGATCTAAAAAATTTAGTTGTTCAGTTGTTAAATTTTGCATTATATTATCATATTCTTCTTGCGGTAGTATATTTTGTACTAATAACTCTTCTTCTGTAGTAGTTCTAATTCCTATATCTATTGATAAGTCATATGATGCATCTTTTTGATAGTCTTGTGTGGTTTGTTCTTCGTTATTTATTGATATTAGTGTTCTAGGTGATGGAGGTTGTAGTAGTTCTTCATTATCATTATATGTCTCTTCATCATTAATAATTATGCTTGGCTTATTATACAAGTAATAGTTTGTGTCTACTTCTGTTTGTAATTCTAAGTATCTTTCATAGTATGTACTTTTTTTGTGAAATTATATTACTTTCTAATCTCCAAGTGTAGTAAAGCATTAGTAATTCTCTGTAATAATTTTCAGTATCGTTAATTTTATTAAATCTACAATAACGTATAATTTTGTTTTTTGTACGTTCCTTGTATATTTTATTATCTAAGATATTAGATAATGTATTTATTTCAAGTTGTTCGTCATCTGAGCTATAAAAATTAGTTTCTAAAAGTAAGTCATCATAAGTACTTTGCAGTTTTTTGTTGTTTTGTTTTGTTGAGTATTGAATTTTGATGCATAATCAGCTAAAGTACATTGTTCTAATGTAATTGGGCGTTTACTATACTTGTTAATTACATTGTCAAATTGTACCTCTGTTGATGTTTCTGGCATTATATTAATTGTATTGATGTCTTTCATTAAGTATGTTCGTTTTTCTGGCATACTTGTATTGATAAATACAAATGATCGTGAACTTTTTCTTAATGGTATTTGCAATATAAGGTAAGCGGCTTCTTGTGCACTAATTTCAGTACAATTTAAAAATTTATTGCCAATGTACTTTAATTGTTCCTTAATGTTTACATTATGGGTAACTTCTTTTGCAGCTTGTGCTTTTATTTTACTTAGTCCACGTTGAGATTTACTAATATATGATACAATATATACAGCACAAGCATATGCATCTAAAACATACTGTATATCTATGTTAGCTTGCCATGCCTGTAAGATTATTTTATTGTAATTATTAATATGACATTCAGCTGGTGTTCTTTTTAAAACAATGGTTGTTTTTTTTATTTGTGATCGTATGCATGTTATATATTGTTCATCACTCAATTGCATTTGTTGCAAAAAGTCTTCATATGTGTAATTTGCAAATTGCTCTGTATTCATTGTTGAATGAATAATATCTATGTGTTCTTTTAATATAGTATATGGTTCTTCTAATTGTAATGGCTTTAATATCATTGTACAAGCCATAGGATATCTTGGAAATTGATATTTGCATGTTCTTTGATGCTTAATACGGCAATTTTTGGTATGTCCATGTTTTTGTAATAGCAGTAAAGAGTTTATAGATGTGTCTTCTGTTATTGTACATGTTATGTGTTTGCCAATAAAATTAATTACTTTTTCATCTTTGTCTATGCTATATTGTGGTGCATTATTAATCCATAATAATGCATGTATGTGTGGTGATCCTCTTTGTTGAAATTCAACTCTGTAAAAGTAATCTGTTATTTTGCCTATTGGATTTTATTTGTGTAATAAAATGCAATTAAATAATTTTCTAACTTGGTAATCAAAGTGACGTGCACATGGTATTGGATCCTGTTGTATTAAAGCACATTTTGTTTCCCATGACATATTCTTACATTCTTCTCTGGTACATTCTTTTGTATTCTTAACACGTAACAATATGTTAATTAAATGGTACCATTTTGTTTCTGCTGCTGACAAAGTTAGGAAAAATTTTGGAATACCTAATTGTCTTATCATTGCAAATAAATCTATTTTGCAATTTTCCCAGTAAGGAGGAGAACTTCTTATTGTTTTTAATATTTTGTAACCTTCATTATATTGTAATATGTTTTGTAAGTTGTCTTTTATATCTTTTACTGTAATTATTTGGCCATTTGTAAAATACTTTCTAAGTGATATAAATATTTTGTCTTGAATTTGTTTAATTTGTAATTTTTTAAATTTAAAAAACAGATTAGTTATACAATTAGCTACTCTTCTGTCATAACATCTTAATTCCCATTTACATATAGTACTATAATGTACAGTTATATATCTATCTTTATTATCTGTTCTACGTTTTCCACAAAAAATTGTTGGAAATGCTAAATATTCTGAATCTTTATCTTCATATAGTCCACGTGGTGTATTATGTTCAGCAGGAGCTAAACTTAGTACATTAATATTATCTGTCGAAATTATTTAATTTGTCAATAATGTATCTAAATTACCTACAGGTATGTTATCTGAACTACTTGAAGTCATATTTGCATCAGATGTATCTTTATCAGTATTTTCTTCATATGGCGTATATTTTCAATCTGGATTTATTGTTATTCCATATTCTTTAAACAAATCACTATTAGAAGCTAAATATATAGCAGCTTTTTTTACTTTATTAGGTCTTACATTTTCATAATGTGTGTATGATTTATAACGTAACCTTCTCTTTAATTTAATAGGTATTGTCATATTATCATTTTGTTGTCTGGGTAATATTGTTACAGTTGTCATAACATCAGCTGGTACATGAACAACAGCACCTGTTAATGCTTTTTGAAATCCACGTGGTAATGTTTTAATTTGTAAAAAAGGTATTCTTGGAGATATTAATCTTTCTTCTAAATTATGCAAATAGAGTTCAGGTGGTATTTTTGGAAAACTCATTCCATTGTACACTGAACATGGCGGTATTTTCTTTAAATTATGTATTGATAGCATGTAGTACATATATAATTTGTTTGATAGTCACTTATGTTACACAATAAGAAAGTTTTGTTATTAGTAATATTTTTTATATCTTTAACTGTTTGTTTGTGCCACATTTGGTTACAAATAGTACATACATATTCAGGCCGATATTGTATTTCATTATGAAAATTATCTATAATTGACAATGTTTGTAACAAGTTTAAGTTACTATTTTTTGTATTACTTTTATTAATATTGTCAATAGTATTTACTTTTTGATTTACATTGCTTTCAGTAGATGCTTTAGTTTGTGAGGTATTGCTTCTTATAGTTGGTATTATGTCACTTTCAACATTGTTAATTAATTCCATATTTATATCATGTTGTATGTTTGGGATAACATTTGTTATATTTGCATGCTCAATCGCTATTAGTGAACCTGTTGATGGTTCACTGTAATGTATAAGCATTTTTTCAATGCATTTTGTTTCATTTTTTAATTTAAATCTTTTTTGTGTTTTTTTAAATGAAGATCTAAGTATTGTAGATACAGTAAAAGGTATTATTTTAAGTTCTATTGCATCTTTATTATATGACACTATTTTATGTGTTAGTCTAGATAAATATTGCATCAAATTTGTATAACTTTTTATATTTTTATCTATTGGTATTATATTATTACTAATGTTTTGCTTAATTTGTTCTCCGTCTGAATAATATATGCAATAGTCTGCTTTTTCTGTAATAATAATAATCAAAAATAAATGTATAACTATTATTATAGAGTCATATATATTTAATGTATTTTCTATTGTTAATTTTATGTTTATTTCCAATGCATCATTTTTTAGCATTTCCTGCAACTTTTGTTTCTGCATTTGGATTGAAAATATTGTATTATTGTATTCAATATAGTTAGGTATATTTTCAATGGTTATGTTTTTTTTAAATAAAAAGTTATCATATCTATATATAATTTTTTGCTAAGTTGCATTATAATATGCATATCTTCTGTAGTCCATTTCTTTGTATTTTTAGTTTGATTATAAATAATAGCAAATACAAGATTGCAAATACATATATTTTCTGTTTCATTTATGTCTAATTGTGTATGAATTACATTATTATTAAAATTAACTGTTATTACTGAGTCAATATTGTTATCTTTAGTATTAAAGATACTACTTTCAGCTTCATTTAATTTGCATACTGGAGATTATTTTATTGCATGATTATTTTTTTCTTTGTTAATAATTTTTGTTGCTTGTTGACTGTTAATAACTGTTTGTATATGTGTTACTAACTTCTGAATATTTATTTTTTTGTCTTTATTTTTTTCTATTGGTACTTTCTGATTGCATATTGTATCAATATGCTTTCTATCACTATATGCGAAGTTTTTCTTCAGTATACTTGCATATGTTTCTTTCTCTATATTTGTTGTTTGCTGTTTTGTAACATCTTCTTCTAACAGTGTATTCGTTTTTGTTTTTTTAGGAACTTTATAATTAGTTTTATCTGGGTTATGTCTTTTGTTATCTGTTTTAGTTTGTGTAATACTTAAAGGTATTGTACTTAATATTGATTGTTCTTGTTCTTTGTGTATAGTAATGTTAGTTTGTTTAAATTGTAACATATATGTTGTTGGGTGTTCACCTTTGCTATGTTGGTTATCTGTGTGTGTTACAATATTTGTGTGATGTACAAAAAATGTACTTTTATGTTTAGTATTTATTTCTTTTCGATAAGCTTGCTGAAATGTATCTGTTTGTATTTTAGTAATATCTATTGGTGTTAATTCAAATTGTACATCTACTGCATTAAATGGTTTTATGCAATGTGCTAAGTTAGAAATATAATGTAGCACATCTTGAAAAGTTTTTTTTTGCATTAGTATACATGTGCCATTTGGATGTGGCATGCCAGTTTTATCGCGACTATGTGAATCAAATATAAAGTATTTATCTTCAATTTTAAATATAGAAATGACATAAACATCCATACAAAGTAAGACTCCAGAATGTGCTATTGCTAAATTTAATGCTTCTTGTATGTCTGGATATGATAAATCAAACCGTTCAAATATATTACCATAGTATGGTTGTCTAAGTTGAATTGAAAATATATCATTTCCATGTGTAATATATTTTGGCAGATCATCGGGATGCATAAAATCTTGTTTGTTAATAGAATGCATTTTTATATACAATGCATCTCCAAGGTCCATTATATAATGCAAATCGTGTGCATCCCATATATATGCTAGTTTACTGTAGTTGTGAATAATAGCAAATAAACTATTTGGTAAGCATGGTTTGCCTCTGGAATTTTGTGAAAATTTGGCATGTGCTTGATTATATTGAGCTTGTATAGTGTTGTGCATTTGTATATTTTTATATATGATCGTTTATTAAGACATTTTAAGTAATTATAATTAAGTGTATGTATTTTTTATATATTAAATATGTTGTAAATGGTATATTTATGTGTAAAATATATTAATGTTATGTTGTAATTTTTAAATAGAAGGTAAGTTATATTTATAATGTTATTAATTGTATAGGTATGTAAACAATTTAGTATAGTTATGTTAATATTATATAATGTTATGTAGTGTTATTAAGGTAACAGTAATATTTAACTAAAGGTGTTTGTAATAAACTATAGGTAATATGCAATAGTAAGCAATGTAATAATATATATACAATGATATGCAATTTACATATGTATTGTAATGAAAATTAATTACCTTGCTGTTAGCTTCTTCTTGTATAACCTGTAATAAAAAACAAGGAATACATTATTGTATAAATTTAATTATTTATTTTGTAATAATTGTAAATCAAACTGTAATATATATAATGCACTTTGACAATGTAATTTTACTTATGACATTTCTTATTATATTTACTGCTACTTTGTTATTTGAAAGTTTTTTTAAATGCAAAAACATTTTACAAGCATAACATTTATTATAAAAATAATATTAAAAAAGAGTACAGGTATTTCATATGTTTTTAGAAGGTAAAATTGTAGGAGCGTCCCAAAAATTAATCAGCCAAAAAGGTATTAAACTGAAATACACAATCTATTGCATGAATGTATCAGGAATGTTGTAAAAATTTGGAGACACTACCTACTATAAGATGGGAGGTATCAGTTAATAAAACTTGTAGAGCCACTAAATGCATGCATATTCCTAGGCGTTTGAACAGTGTTTCAAGTAGTATCTCCTTAGGTGGATATAGTCTGTACATTCAAAAAGTACCTGTGTCATTTCATGTTTCGCCGAGTATTGTGTGCAAAAGGGAAATATATGAGCACAGACTTTTATTTATATACAGTTGTCCCTACTGTGAAAGTGTTAACTGTGAAGTTATAGTAAAGAACCTTATCTGGTAGCATAGTGATCTGGTCAATGTAGCATTTGTATAATATTACATCCTTTATTAAAGGAATCCTGCAGTTGAATTGCATTGATGTGGATTCCCAATAAGTTAAAGAGATCCAGTTTTAATATAGTGTTTTTGAGGACTGTCTTTAAAGGAGCATATTTTGTTGACGAGCAATTTTCGAAACTCAATTTCCCCAAAATAATTTTTTGTGTTTCTCAGTCACTTAATCCTATTCCACCCTGCCATGTTCATTACTTATGATAGGCACTTGTTATAACATTTAAGTTACTGGGACCCTTCATATGCAAGAATATATAAGCAATGGGCAAAAATGTGCCTTGTCTTTGATACTTCTGCAATTTAAATGCAAAAGCATTGGAACTGTAGGGGTGCTAAAGGGTAAAGCTAAAATGTCTTTCAGGAATTTATTTTTGGGCCTGGATAGGAATCAAATTGCAATGCAAATTTCAGCAATTCCATAGCTCTGTGTCATACAGTGCATAAGTAAGCTTTATTGCCTTGCAGACCTTAATTGCAGGCATTACTGAGCATTTGCAAGATGCATGATATTCCTTCAGTAAATCACCTTCTACTCTTTTTCAACAAAGAACGATGTTAACTGTGAAGAACCCCCTAAAGATCCTTCTTTGTGCAATAATATAAAAGCAATGGGCAAAGATGTAACTTGTCTTTGATACTTCTGCAGTCCAAATGCAAAAGCATTGGAACTGTAGGGGTGCCTGAGGGGGAAGCTAAAACGTCCTTCAGGAGCTTATTTTTGGGCCTGGCTAAGAATCAAATTGCAGTGCAAATTGCAGTGATTATAGGACCTTATTTTTGGGCCTGGCTAAGAATCAAATTGCAGTGCAAATTGCAGTGATTCCATAGCTCCATGTTATACATGGCAAAAGTAAGCTTTCTTGCCTTGTACATTTAAATTGCAGGAACTACTGAGCATTTGGGAGATGCATGATTATTTCAGTAAATCACCCCCTACCCTTCAGTGACAAAGAACAATGTTAACTGTGAAGAACCCCCTAAAGATCCTTCCTTGCAAGTAGGTGAAAGGCAGTCTTTAAGCTGATGTATGCCAAATAGAGACTGTCCTTGCCCAATTCCATCACTTTGAAGTGCAGAAGTGTTAATCTAAAAACTAAATCACCCCTACCCTTTTTTAACAAAGAATGATATTGACTGTGAAGAACACCCTGAAGATCCTTCCTTGTGCAAGAATATAAAAGCAATGTGCAAAGATGTGCCTTGTGTTTGCTACTACAATAGTGCAAATGCAAAAGCATTGGAACTGTAGGGGTGCCTGAAGGGAAAGCTAATACGTCCTTCAGGAGCTTATTTTTGGGCCTGGCTAAGAATCAAATTGCAGTGCAAATTGCAGTGATTCCATAGCTCCGGTTATACATGTCAGAAGTAAGCTTTGTTATCTTGTACATCTAAATTGCAGTCTTCTCTTTGATACTTCTGCAGTCCAAATGCAAAAGCATTGGAACTGTAGAGGTGCTTAAGGGGAAAGCTAAAATGTCCTTCAGGAGCTTATTTTTGGGCCTGGCTAATAATCAAATTGCAGTGCAAATTGCAGTGATTCCAGGAGCTTATTTTTGGGCCTGGCTAAGAATTAAATTGCAGTGCAAATTGCAGTGATTCCATAGCTCTGTGTTATACATGGCAGAAGTAAGCTTTTTTGCCTTGTACATTTAAATTGCAGGAACTACAGAGCATTTGGGAGATGCATGATTATTTCAGTAAATCACCCCCTACCCTACAGTGACAAAGAACAATGTTAACTGTGAAGAACCCCCTAAAGTTCCTTCCTTGCAAGTAGGTGAAAGACAGTCTTTAAGCTAATGTATGCCAAATAGAGACTGTCCTTGCCCAATTTCATCACTTTGAAGTGCAGAAGTGTTAATCTAAAAACTAAATCACCCCCTACCCTTTTTTAACAAAGAACGATCTTGACTGTGAAGAACACCGTGAAGATCCTTCCTTGTGCAAGAATATAATAGCAATGTGCAAAGATGTGCCTTGTGTTTGATACTACTGCAGTCCAAATGCAAAAGCATTGGAACTGTAGGGGTGCCTGAGGGGAAAGCTAATACGTCTTTTAGGAGCTTATTTTTGGGCTTGGCTAAGAATCAAATTGCAGTGTAAATTGCAGTGATTCCATAGCAGAAGTAAGCTTTGTTACCTTGTACATCTAAGTTGCAGGCACTAATGATCATTTGGAGATGCATTAATATATTTCAGTAAATCACCCCCTACCCTTCTGTGACAAACAACAATGTTAACTGTGAAGAACCTCTTAAAGTTCCTTCCTTGCAAGTAGGTGAAAGGCAGTCTTTAAGCTGATGTTTGCCAAATAGAGACAGTCCTTGCCCAATTCCATCACTTTTAAGTGCAGAAGTGTTAATCTAAAAACTTGCTCAACAGTGCCTGTTTTTAAGCAAAACCCTGGGTGGTAGTCTTATAGAAGTTACTTCTCATCTATTTAATGAAGGATTCTCTTCAGGATAACTTTTTCAGCTACTTTGCATTGTTATACTAACATATAGTGTTGTCTTATAACAATGCACACACATGACATTGTTTTCTATATATATATTGCATTGCCTTACATACAAACTGCACTGCTTTATATATACACAGTGCTGCCTTGCATACACTCATTATGTGCTAATTCATATACATTGTTACTTTATATATGTACACACATACACTTTTGAGCATATTAAAAAACAATAGCGATTATTATTGTTATTGCTTGCTAAAAGAAAAAAATGTTATGCTGAGCCGTGACGATTTTACTACATTAAACTTTGGTATTAACAACGTTAATTGCAAATGTGATACAAATTGCTGCAAATGAATGAATATCATTGAAAAGTCAGTGATATTCATGCATTACTGAGCTAATGCTCTTAGCCTTGTTATCCATCTTATATTGTATAACATTGTTAAGAACTGCTCAGTGCAGGTGTTAACTTTTGGAGATGTTTGTGCTTAGTGCAAATATCTCTAAAAGTTGGTAATAGTAGATAGTGATGTTAGCGACTTTTTTCAGTTGCTAATAACATTGTACGAATACTTTGCATTTCATTACTGAAAAGTATCACTGATATGCAAAGTGGGGCCTTAGGTGGTCGCTATCTCTATAAGCTGACATTAAGTGGCATGGTACTACCTTATACACATTGGCTGCTTATATACACACTGCAATACTTAACACATATACAATGCTGTCTTACATACACTATGTTGCCTGTTATACATACTGCCGCTTATATACACACACTGTGCTACTTAATACATATACTGCTTGTTATCTATCTTACATATGATAACATTGTTAAGAACAGCTCAGTGCAGGTGTTAGCTTTTGGAGATGTTTGCGTTTAGTGCAAATATCTCCAAAAGTTGGTAATAGGAGATAGTGATATTAGCGACTGTTTTCAGTAGCTAACAACTTTGTATGTATACTTTGCATTTCATTAGTTATAAATATCACTGATATGCAAAATGGGGCCTAAGATGGTTGTTATCTCTATAAGCTGACATTAAGTAGCAATGTACTACCTTATACACATTGGCTGCTTATATACACACTGCAATACTTAACACATATACAATGCTGCCTTACATACACTATGTTGCCTCTTATACATACTGCTGCTTATATACACACACTGCGTTATTTAAAATATATACTGCACTGTTATACATACACTGTAGTATCTTATATGCATTAGCTGCCTTACATACACATAGCATTGTTATAAATATACATACTGTTAAATGATAAACATACAGACATATAATAAACTTCCTCACACATATACATATTGTATTGCCTTACATATATATTGCACTGCCTTACAAATACACAGTGCTGCCTTACATAAACTATATTGTGTTGTGTCACACACAATGCTGTTCTACAAATGTACACACATACAATGTGCTGCTGTGCATCCTTATGGCATTTCTTTATACATACACTATGCTTTCTTACATACACACAATGCTGCCTTACATACACATAAACACTGCCATATTTGATACATACATAGTGTTGCCTTATACATACACAGACACAAATACACATACAGCCTAATTCATGAAGCCTAAATCGGCTTGCAAAGGGCCAGATTCTGAGAATCTGGCCCTTTGCGAGTGCGATTTTTGCATTTGGGATTCAACATCCCAAATGCAAAAATCGCTATTTGTTAATTCGCATATTTGCGAGGAATTACATTTAAGGAATCTCAATTTGAGATTCCTTAAGGGTGCTACAGGGTGTCCTTTGGACACCCCTGGCACCCTTGTACTCGCAATCTCATTTGCGATTAGCTAATTGCTAATCGCAAATGAGGAATGACTCCCCATGCATTCCTATGGGCCTTTTGGCCCATAGGAATGCATGGGGAGTTATTTCTTATTTGCGATTAGCAATTAGCTAATCGCAAATAAGGAATCAATAGAAATCGCAATTAATATTGCGATTCCTACATGATTACCGTTTTGCGAGTCTCAAATAGTGATTCCTTATGACTCGCTATTTGAGCCTCGCAAAACAGCCCGTTCATGAATCAGGCTGATAGTTCTTTTGTACATACATATATTGCTGCGTTTTAAACAAACACACATTAACTCCACTGCTTTAAAAACTGCACATATTGCATTTTTCACATACAGATTGCATTGCTATACACACAAACATTGCTGCTTATTTTACATTTATACTATGTTCTTTTACACACACACAACGTTGCTTTACACATGTATACACACATATTTCGCTGCTTCATACATACACATTGCATTGCTTTATATATTGCTTGTGTTGTTTTACATATATATAGTGCTGCATTATATACACATACATAGTGCATTGCATCACACACAGTCCTGCCAAGCGTTATGCAACACGTGTGACGCCCACACATTTCAGTGCGGTGATCTTCATCACCGCACTGAAATGAAACGTTATGCAATCTTATAACGGAGCCTGTCACTGTGCCCTTATGGTGTGTCTCTCTCTACTGCTGGAGGAGCTGGCCGCCTGAGTCCCAGCAGCAAACAGTTAACAGCAGTGTGCAGCTCTCTGGGAGGCTGCACAACGCTACAATATATCTAATTAATAAAAATCCGGATGTGTGGCATGCCGCGTCACGTGACATCCGGCCGCCAGGAACTGACAGGAAGTTAGTCAGACGTGTTATCTGAGTGAGCTGCAGGCTGCCTCACTCAGTGCTCATTCTCCCTGATCATAATGGCACCAGACAGGCCGGACTGGCCGCAGGGGGATATCACGATTGTCCGGCTGCATCATGTGCATCATGCAGCTGAGGTCAGGGTGAGTGGACGAAGAAGTTGCCAGCAGCGTAGCCCAGGTATCACCATTTGAAAGTTATTGCACGCAGAGCTCATGTGGCGCGATACATTCCTCTTTAATTACGGGCCTGTTTTCCTGAGCTGATTGTTAACGCACGATGCACCACAGCCTACTTGCTTGTAGGGAATTTTGTTTTAAAGGCAAAGATCGCCGTTTTTCTGTTGTAACCATGCTGCAGTTTATGTTTTGATGGTGTTTTATTGAAGTGCAGCGTTTACAAAGTGCGAGGTAAAGTGAAGAGAGGGGCGGTCTTGTAGTGTTGTAGTATTAAGTGTGTAGGATAGAATAATTAGAAAACGACATTGAACAGCAGGTGGGAGAGTATGCTGGGTAATATTAGCTGGCAGTGCAGAGCTAGGCAGAAACACAAATGATAGATAGTGCAATGCAAATAATTGTTAAGAGCTGACTGGAGGAACGCGTGTGCTATCATGGAGTTCGTATTATTGTTGTAGCTGATGTAAGGGTTTTTGTGGCACTTATGAAGCGATGTGTAAGAAGCAAGTGCCACGTGCAAGGAAGAACATACAGACTGCATCAAGATTGTAATATAATAGCATCGTAATACAAACGTAGTATTTTAATATTAAATGTAAATGGAATTGCTAAAGTAATTGTTTTCTATGAGTGCCCTTTCCCAGTATATTGCATTATTTATTTTACGCTTAATAATTAATAACGTATAAATTACGTTTATGAATGGTAACAAATAAAGGAATAGTACGCTGAAAGTGAAAGTAGTACCCGTTCGTTACACAAGCTTATGCATTGAGCATGCGCCCTGTGAACTGTTCCTTGGACATGAACGTGCGATACAGCACGTAGCAGAGTCTGTAAGCTGTTTGTGCTTGCATGCTGCTAAGTATTTAAAGAAACGTTGGTTGAAGAAGTGTTTACAGATGTTTAGTGACTGGTAAGGTGTCTAAGTTGTATGTATATTTTGAGTGTTGTGTAGTATATGGGAAGCTCTTATTGTATAGTATATGTGAAGTGTGTGTAATATTATTTGTGCTTAACGCGTAATATACTATTTATGTATTGCACATGAAATGCTGTGTGCGTGAAGTATAGTGTAACGTGTTAAAGAAGCTGTAAATAGTAAATTAACGCCAATATTTAAACGTGTCCTTTGTTGTCCGTTATTGCAAATTGTACGGCAGTTACTTAAAATGGCGGCTTTAAGATATGTTGCATGTGAATGTTGACGCAGGAAGTTATTAGCAAAGTACGAAAAAGCAGCTTTTTTTGTAATAAATGGTGTTTTGTTAATGCAACTTACTTGTAACGCAAGCTAGTAAAATTTTAGTAATGGGAAACGATTTTATTGCGCGTGTTGTGGAGTTAATTGATAATAAAACGAACTAATTTTAAAGCATTATTTGAACGTTAATGTGAAATGTACTACCTAAATATTTTTATTGACGCGTGTAATGCGGTATAAAAAGTATTGTAAAGTTATTGTTCATATGTTAAATTATTTGCAGTTGTAATATAATGTTGTTAGAGAGACTGCTGCAGCATGCAAGCGGAGACATGAGAGAGTTGTAAATAAGAATAAGAAAGCATTGCGCGCATAAAGTACTAAATAAGAAAGCGTGCTAAATGACCTGCAGCCTTCGAAATATAATTGTACATACAAAAGTATTTTGCAGCCAACTCCAAAGTACATGCATGTTATTTGCAACACATACAAATGTAAATGTGCATTATTTTACATACTAATACATATTATCACGAAACAAAAATTTAAACGTGATTTTTCAGTATTTTGATTTTCATAATGCGACGCATACACACTGCGAAGAAACTAGTGGTAAAAGGGCACTGTGTAGCAGGGAAGAAAGGCTGCGTTGTCGTTGCTGGGAGTAAAAAGCAAGACGCAAGAAAAATAATATTTAATGCTTTGCAAATGTATATGTAGCGGACCAGGGGTGGCAACAGGGAATGGGGGGAGGAGGGGGGGAGGGGAGGACGATCAGCTGTAGCAGAGAGCGAGTGTAAAAAAAGCGCTAGATAATGCGTGAATTTGGAGCGGACAGGGGCCGGCAGGTGGGGGGGGGGGGAAGTTCAGTAACGGTAGCTGGAAGAGGAGAGTAATGCACAAAAAAAGCAGGATGTAATTGTTT
This sequence comes from Lissotriton vulgaris, assembly GCF_964263255.1. Lineage (NCBI taxonomy): Eukaryota > Metazoa > Chordata > Amphibia > Caudata > Salamandridae > Lissotriton > Lissotriton vulgaris. The sequence continues at coordinate 1,611,338,745 of NC_141695.1, read as the reverse complement.
GCAAGTGTTTATGGACGGAACAGGGGTGAGGCCTTCACTATTGCGGAGCTATTGTTTTTTTGAGCAAATGTGAGGCTATTCGCAAAAGTAATAAAGTACTATGTGAGGGGCCGGTGTCGCATATAATTTTTGGAAAGTGTGAGCGAAGCGTCCAAAAAAGCGGAAGATAATACTTTGCAAGAAAATGTTAAAAGCGGACAAGTACATGCATGTTATTTAAACGGCATACGCATTTAAATTTGCATTAATTTACATAGTAATACATTATATCACCAAACAATTATTTGAACGTAATTTTCCAGTATTTTGATTTGCATAATGCGACGCACATACACTGCGAAGAAACGAGTGGTAAAAGGGCACTAGGTAGCAGGGAAGAAAGGCTGCGTAGTGGTATTTGGGAGTAAAGAGCAAGGTGCAAGAAAAATGATACTGAATTATTTGCAAGTGAATATTGAGTGTGCAGGGGGTGGCAACAGGAAAAGGGGGGGAGGACGATTAGCTGGAGGAAAGAGCAATTCGAAAAAAATTGGTAGGTTTGCGTAAATTTAAAGCGGACTGGGTCGGCAGCGGAAGGGGGGGAGTGTTGTGTAACAGTAGCTGGAAGAGGAGAGCCTTCACTATTGCAGACTTATGTTTTTTTGAGCAAATGTGAAGCTTTTTGTAGGAGTAAATAAGTGCTATGTCAGGAGCTGGTGTCTTATATAATTACTGGAGGGTGAGAGCGAAACGCCAAAAAAGCGGGAGGTAATACTTTGCAAAAAAATGTTAAAAGCGGAGAAATACATGCATGTTATTTAAAACGCATACACATTTAAATTTGCATTACGTTACATAGTAATACATTATGCCACCAAACAATAATTTTAACGTTATTTTCCAGTATTTTGATTTGCATAATGCGACGCACACACACTGCAAAGAAACGAGTGGTAAAACAGCAGTGCGTAGCAGGGAAGGAAGGCTATGTAATGGTAGCTGGGAGTAAAGAGCAAGGCGCAAGAAAAATAATATTTAATGATTTGCAAATGAATATGGAGTGTACAGGGGGTGGCGACAAGAAAGAGGGGAGGGGGGGAGGGGAGGACGATTAGCTGGAGCAGAGAGCGAGTGGAAAAAAAGCGCTATATAATGCAGGAATTTGGAGCGGACAGGGGCCGGCGGCGGAAGGGGTGTTGGGGGGGGGGGGGAGTTGAATAACAGTAGCTGAAGGAGGAGAGCGATGCGCAAAAAATATAGGATATAATTGTTCGCAAGTGTATATGGACCAGTCAGGGGTCAGGCCTTCATTATTGTAGAGTTACTGTTTGTTTCAGCAAATGCGAGGCTGTTTGCAGAAGTAATAAAGTTGTATGTAAGGGGCTGGTGTCGTATATAGAAAAGCTGCGTAGTGGTAGCTGGGAGTGGAAAGCAAGGCGCAAGAAAAATAGTATTTAATGCTTTGCAAATGTATATGTAGCGGACAGGGGGTGGCAACTGGGAAGAAAGGAGGGGGGGAGCGGAGGGCGTTTAGGTGCAGCAGAGAGCGACTGGAAAAAAAGTGCTATATAATGTTAAAAGTGGACATGGACATGTATATTATTTAAAACGCATACACTTTTAAATTTGTATTACGTTACATAGTAATACATTAAATCATCAACAAATAATTTGAACGTAATTTTCTAGTATTTAATTTACATAATGCGACGCACACACACTGCGAAGAAATCAATGGTAACAGAGATGAAAGGCTACGTAGTGGGAGCTGGAAATAAAGAGCAAGGCGCAAATAAAATAATCGTAATGCTTTGCAAATGTATATGTAGCGGACAGGGGGTGGCAACAGGGAAGAAAAGAGGGGGGGAGGGGAAAATGATTAGGTGGAGCAGAGAGCGAGTGGAAAAAAAGCGCTATATAATGCGTGAATTTGGAGCGGGCAGGGGCCGGCAGCGGAAGGGGTGTGGGGGGGGGGGAGGGGGGGGGAGTTGAGTAACAGTAGCTGAAGGAGGAGAGCGATGCGCAAAAAAAGCAGGATATATTTGTTCGCAAGTGTGTATGGACGAGACAAAAGTGAGGCCTTCACTATTGTAAAGTTACTGTTTGTTTCAGCAAATGCGAGGCTGTCTGCAGAAGTAATAAAGTTGTATGTAAGGGGCTGGTGTCGCATATAGAAAAGCTGCGTAGTGGTAGCTGGGAGTGGAAAGCAATGCGCAAGAAAAGTAGTATTTAATGCTTTGCAAATGTATATGTTACGGACAGGGGGTAGCAACAGGGGGTAGCCCAGGAGCGCAGCCCAGCCCCCAATGCCTCCCGGGGGGCAGTCAGCACCAGCAGTATCAATAATGCTGCCAAAAACTCGGCGGAAAAGGAATAAATTACGGATTTTACTGGCGGCGGCACGGAGCTCAGAGATTGCGCGTCCGCCATCATTGCCGGCAAGCTCCGCCCCATCTTTTTTAACATGATTTATCTCTTTATTTACAATTGGATTTGCAATTAGTTGACCGTTTTTCTCTTTTTATTACATGTTCCTATTCTGTTTGTATATATATATCTGTAAATGTTATGTTGTCCTGCGGAGGGCTAAAATAATTTCCTAAATAAAACAATTGTGTTGAGGGCAAAAATTTGACAGTAGGTTAGGATTTGACACCGCAGTTGTTGAAGTAGGGTGGGTAAGATTGTGTTTGGATATGCGAAGAGGTGCATGCAAGAGGATGAGAAGAGCACGGAAAGGAGTAATGTGAACGGCGAGTGAAGGTGCCACTAGTGGCTGATTTTTGCCATGTAGTGGTTGCTTAGAAATGAACATGATGTGCTGGCAGTGGTAAGTGGGTGTCTTGGTTGTTGACTGCTATTAGATCATTTCAGTTGACTGCAGCAACAGAACAAAAGAGGAGTGTGTGCCTAAGAAGGGTAACTAATGGTATAGGGGACGGTGCATAAGTTGCTAGTACATTCAATCAAGTCATGATGTTGGCTGAGCAGTGCTCCTGGCATCGGGATGATAGGGAAAGGAGGGTAGATGGACTGCGACAAGTCATCCTCTTTCAGTGAGAAGCGGACGTAGGTGAGCTTCTGTTGCAAATATAGTTGTGTGACACAAGAATAGGATTTGGGTCTCTAACTGGCAACACTTTCAGGAGTGTGTTACCTTTCTCCTGTTTTGCCGTTGAAGAAACACTTGTTTTATTTTACAGCTTCCTTCTTTAGAATTCTAATTTCTCTGAATCCCTTCCACAGGTCAGGGAAGCTGGCTGCCTGCATGTGGACTACTAGATTTCTTTCGAGTGCAGAATGGAGATGGAAGAAAACGAAGTGGAGAGCAGCAGTGATGTGGGCCCTTTCATGGGGCAAGATATGCCCTCTGAGAGCGGAATTGAAGTGGAGACTTCGGAAGCCATGTCTGCAGATAGCAGCGACACAGCTGTCACTCATGGGCTGCAGGAAGCTGATAACAGCAGCATGGAGGTGGACTCTGAAGTGGGCCAGAGCACCGATCAAAGTGGCTTGGTGGTATGTGTTCATTCTCACACTCCATGGCTGTATTTATTTACTTATTCTTCAGTATCATTCATTCTGCCTTCCACTTGATTTTTATAACTTGTTTCTACTGCCATCTTCCCTTCTTTGCTGTTCGCTTTTATATTCTGTTCTTTTTGCTTATTTTTTCTGCGTCGTCTTCACTTTTCCCTTTTTCCTCTTTCCACTCTTCATTCCTCCTAGTATCTTCACTACTGTAGCATCTCCTTTCTCTTAACAAATCCTGTTAAGCCCACACCCAGATACAGTTTTAGTTGTTTTTACTTGTTTTCATTTACTGTTCTCCCTTCCAGCCTTGGTCTTATCTACGTGATCTTTCACCTCGCTTTTTCCCTCTCTTTCTCTTCCCTATCTCCTCTTTCTGACTTTCTACTACTTTTCAACTGCCTTTTGCTCTCCCACCTCCCTTTGGAGGTCTAGAGCTTGGACCAAATTTAGGTTTGCCTTGGGGTCTAGCTTTTTCAAAGCCCATTACATCAGACAGGGTATTCAACATTTCTTCCAAGTACGTTTGGATTCCTGAGCACTCCAACACTACTTGAAACAAATCTCCCAGCTGGTGAGGACATCTCAGGCTGTGTGGCGGGATCTTGTGAAGCATGTATCACAGGCGATTTGGTGTTTATAAACCCCTATGCAGGGAGCTAAACTGGATTAGATGGAGTCTTACAGATATAGGCATTTCTTAGGGTGCCATCTTGCTGTTTGTCCACTCTTTCTCAGTCAGGGCCCCAGCGTCCACTTCCCACCTTAAGTCTTGTACACCTTTGCCGCTACATTGGCTACCTTGCTGTTCACTGTTGGTTTTGCCTCATGGGGGCTATAGTCTCAGTTTAGACATGTGGCTGGAAGATGGGGTGCCTGTGCATGTCTGAATTGTAAATACTTGAAGAGGTTATCTTCAGCTTACAGATCTGCAGATGATTTGACATGCTCGCCCTGCCATACGTGGTACAACTTGAAAATGTCAATCGCAGGTGTGGAATAACGCTAGCAAAGGCTGTTAAGTACCTATAGTGGGATTGTTTTAGTCACCCTACTCTCCCGGTCTATTCATTTTAGCAAGAGAGGACCACATTTGTGGATAAAAAAGTGTTCTTGAGTTTTGGTGATATAGAGCAAATTTAGCAGAGAAGTAGAATCAAACCGGTTATGTTCCAGCTTGAAGACCCAATCATCTGTGTCTTCAAATAGACATTTATTCACAGTAGTGAGATGTACATCCTAGTAGTTTGATCTGGCATCAGTTTTCCCATGCCCACTATCATAAGTGCTTTTGTCCACAGCAACCTTGGGACCCCAACCTTCGATAAAAAGGAGCACACTGTAGCTGCTGTAATTTTACAGAAATTCTGTAGGAGATCTAATGGGTACTTTTGTAGTTCATCCAGAATTAGTGGTAAGGCGATCACTTTCAAAATACCCACCCACCATGATTGAGTTTGGCAGCATGCCCCATGCCTTCAGTTCTACATTGCATGTGTCGGTCAAAGGGGTTGTGTCTGGGTCCCAAGGTACTGCCGGGTCACAAATTATTGTGACTCCAAGATCTTTAAATCAGAGTTGTTTACAACACACGTTGGTTTGTCAGTCAATCGCATTGGCCCACGTTGCACTAGTAAAAGGATTGATTGTGTCCCAATTGGTCATTAGGCCCGAGAATTCCCCATAGATATTGACTGTTAGCATCCTTCCTCTACCAGACAACCACATGTATCTGATGGATAAAAGGAGGTCATCTGTAGGTAGGGGCACTTTATCATCTTGAACTCAATGCCATTTGAGTCCCTGAGCCAGCAGATCGATTCAGCCCGGGGTTCAAGAGCAAGGGTGAATAGAAGACAACCTTGTTGACTTCCAACTGAGAACGATGAGAAGTTGCGGTGTACATCTGAACCCTGGCCTTCGGCTTAGTTTGCAGCATTTTCACTGAAAGTTGGGACCCACGTTCATTTTTAAAACGATTAGGAAATGGTAATTGCAGTGCAATGCATCAAAGGCCTTTTCTAAACCAATTGAAGAAGAGCACTGGAGTCTAACGTGCAACTTATCCCAGTGCATTATATACTTTCCTGATGTTGTTTCTGGTCATGCACCCAGTGTGAAGACATTTTGAAGAGGGCAGATGAGAGACCTAACGATGTTTGCCAATCTGTTCAATATAGCTTCCATGAAAACTTTTTTCTCAGTATAAAACATGGAAATAGATCTGTATAAAAGGCATTGATTTGTGGGAACCCTCTTGGGTGTTATGCAGTGTGCCCTCCAGTTTCTATCTCTTCTTTCCCTCTCCCTCTAGTTCCCTATGTTTTGTCTGTTTCTGTGTCATCTTAATCCAACGTTCTTCTCTTTTTGTGCTGTTATTTTCCCATGCTACCTTTTACACCCATCTCCCACACTTCCCTTAAACCATCTCACTTCTCTACCCCTTCGGATCCTAATTGCTTCCCTTTCTACCTTCTGTAAACCCTTGCTTTGTTTCCATCCTTTCATTATTCCGTATCTTTTTATTTGCTATTCCTTCCCGTCAGTGTTATTAATTACTCTTTCCATGTCTTTTGCTTCTCCTCTCTTCTTTTTTTTCTCCTCTTTTCTTGCGCTCTGTCTCAGCCTTCTCTCTTCTTTCTGTCAGTTTGATTTCCTGTTCTTCTCTGTCAATTCCATCTCATTTCAACCTTTATAACCACTCTGTGTCTTTTTATTTGTTTTCCTATTTTATTATACGGCCTGCTGCAAATTCCTGTTTATTAATGTCTTTTTAGGAACAGGTGTCTGAAACTAGCTCGACATCAGACTCCAGTTCTGTTACCTATCTCCCAGACTCCTCTTCCGTTGCCCAGTCCAGTGTTTCCAGTGTCTGTACAGTCACCCAGTCCATCATGGTTGCCGAGGCACCACATGTCCTTGTTCATTCCAGTGTGGTTTCTGATGGGTGTATGATTGTATCAGACTCAACATCCAGCAGCTCCTCGGATCTAGGTGCTGCAATTGACCGGATTATCGAGTCTACAATTGGACCAGACATAATACGAGGTGAGTGGTTGTCACAGTTGTCCCCTCAACCAAAATGTCTCAGTAATTCCTCTCTGGTATGCTATTGCCTCACTTTGCCTTGTAATCTAACATGTTTCTTCTTCAAATACCCATTCTTTTTTGTTGTCCCCCAATATGCACTCTTCCTGTGGTTGTTTACATGTGTAAGTCAAAGAACTTGAAATGGTCATCAAAGTCAATTGTGTACCAGTCTCTAGAATGTTGGCTATTAATTAGCAGTGATCCATGAGATGTAAGAAACAATATTAAAATACATTTTATTCCAAATAAGGAAGATAGGCATCTTGCTTCATGCCCCATATTATCATGTTGAGTCTGTATTGCTATCCCAAGATACCCATCCCTTCAGTGTTGCCTGTTTCCTTTTCTTCTCCCAGTTTTATTAATTGTATGTGCCCCTCGTTTCATTTAAACCTCCTTTCCCGCCTCTGCTCCTTCTACCGCCTCCCCTTTTCCTTAATAGGTTGCATTGAAGTGTCAAGTGCTGAAGGCGGAGTTGCTGAAACCACCCGGTACCTTATTCTGCAAGGTCCTGATGATGGTGAGTTGGTTATCAGAAAACGTCACTTCAATCTTTATCTAATGTGTATGTTAAGCAAGTAGACGCTATGGAGTTTTTTTTTAAGAAAGGTGTAGGTGTGTTGACACTGCACTTACATTGCAGAAATGGTAAGTCTATTGCAAGCCACTTGTTCTGAGAAATTAATGGCTACAGGCTTACTGGTAGACAGAGTTGTATGCCACAAGAAGCATATGGAAAGAAAGGTTGCACTGCTGTCTGTATGAAAAAGTAAAATTCTTAATGAGTTGCTTTTGGAAACAGTCACCAGGATCAATGTGTAAGTGGTTTAGGCATGCTCAAATTGTAGCAATATCGCTGGACGCAGACTTGGAGTAATTTTCTGTGTTTATCTCCATCACATCATAATTAAACAACCTTTCCTCTGTGTCTCTGAATTACTTCAGTTATAGTTTCAATCACTTTCCTATCTCTCAATAGCCCTTTTATAGAGTTTATATTTTGTTCAATCTATTTTCTGTTTTAGGATCTCTCATCGGATCCTCACACCTTGCAATAGAAGGTGTTACTGAGGGACCCACCTCCACCTCCCTGGACAACTCTGAAGAACCAGAACCGGCCAGTGGCTCTCACCAGTTCGACATTGAACACTTAATCCCAGTCCAGCCTGATCAACCTAGCAATGGGCCGGAGAACTGTGAGAGGGACAATCTTGATCAAGGGAGTGCCGGAGACACAGAAGACCCAGATCTGCAGGACTTGGAGGGCATGATGGAAGTGGTGGTCGTGCAACAGTTTAAATGTAAAATGTGTCAGTACAAGAGCGTTTCAAAGAACACACTCTTCCGGCATATGAAGGAGCGGCACTTCCCAGCAGGTCAGGCTGCACCTGTTCTCCCAATGATGTGCTAAGCCCAATATCACAAGAAATTGTCACTTGGCACTTCTGAAAGAGGGCCCATTTTGAGATTTAGTGTACAAATCGCTGAGAAAAGGCATTGGTGATGGAATGCCTAGTGGGCATTATAAAATAATTTAAACAAATTTTATCGCTACTTTAAAGCAAAATCTAGGTGAATTTTCAATCATTTCTGTTTTAGTGAAATTGTGGATTGCTACAGTTCAGCAACATGCGGTAGACACATAAGAATGCTCTGCAGATAGATATTAATTATTACAGTAGTATAACCACGAAAACAGTGCTTCTGCTAACCAATGAGACTATGCTGGGAGAAAAAAAAAGAAAATCCTTCAGTACTTAAAACTGAAAAAGCATCGCTAAAGATAAGGCTGGTGCTTTCACCTAAACCAAATCCTGGCCATCAATATGTATACTGTAGCCTGAATAACAGAGATGCACATATGCAGAAACATATGTTCCAGATAAGAAAGAAAAGTAAGGCCTAAGACATATAATTGATCAGATGAATTCAGACAATGAATGGCATGACTATTTTGCAGTACAGACTGTGCTGCACTATTGTATAAAAACAGGGGGAAGTATCAGAAATGTGTACTGTACGTACAAGTGCATGGTGTTAAAGAGATCATAAAAGTGTAGGAACATGAGACTATCCAGTTATACTCAATAACTGGCCCAACTTACAACCACTCATTCTCGAGGTGCATATTTCAGATACAGACCGGTGAAAACATATCTGATGAAACCAGGGGCGGTGCTTCATGGCCCTAGCTCCAATCTAGGTGTAGTGAGACACAAAAAGGCTTGCGTTGATCTCTTCTCTGTCACTCCACTTTGTCGATCTGCAGGAAGCCCCCTGAGCATCCTCCCTAGTCATGATATCCTTTTCACCCCCCTATATGATGTAACAAAAAGGAGGTGGGAGGTCTGGTCCTTGCAGAATAAGTCAGCCAAAGCTGGTTCTGAGTAAAGATTGACAAGCCAGGAGGGCAAAACAAGTGGCTTGAACTACATGTCCTAATTTCTTCCTGGGTCTCTTTTGCTTCTCCATTTGCCCTCCTAACTTGCCTCTTGATACTCCTTTCCAGGTGTCTGAAGGGGAACAGATCCTGGTGCTTGTCTGATTTTTTTCTTTTCTTCCAGGTGCAAGTGTGCCTAAAAAAGGTCACCAAAGTAAAGACCCACCACAGCAGGAAGAAGTTGAGAAGGAGGAGGAAGAAGAGGATGATATAGTAGATGCGGGTGCCATTGATGATGCAGATGGTAATCTTGCCTCTCCAGAACCATAGTCTTCAGCTGGAACGCCTTCCCCAATGTAGTGCCTAATAGTAATTTTTTACCCTCTCCCAAAACTACAGACGACAGTGACTACAATCCAGCCAATGATGAGGCCTGCGGGCGACAGCAGAACCATCAGCGCACTGTTTCCACTTCAACCGGAGAGAAATTGCGTCGTCGACCAGGAAGACCTTGCAAGATCTCCCGTTTGATGGACCCTTTACCACCCACTGGTAAGTGGAGTAAAACCTTTGTTTTGATCCACTGAGGCAGGGCACGTCGGGGCTCACAGCTGACTGAAATCTGCAGCTCTCTATATCTAAAGCTCAATCCTAGTGTGACATAAATGTCATGGATCTATGCCCAGACTGTCTGTGACACACTGCATGGATCGCATGTAAATTACAGTGTAGTTTAAGTATCCGTGACCAAAAGGTTTTATTTTATTTAGCTAAATCTGAAAACACTCATTTCAGCTATTGGAGATGAATTCATTTAATCTGTTTTATGAATGGTTTGGTAGTCCACATTTCTAAACTGTTTTCTGTATAATGATTATTTTTCTGTGTGTGCTGATTCCAATTATTAAGTGAATACCTGGATGCCTTGCTGCAAATGGGTGGCTGGGACTTCAAGGCCCTCTCTGCCTCAGATCTAGGAGGCAGAAGGTGCATTTTAAGCATGAGTCTGCACCTCAGCACCTGACACACCCAGTTGCGTGACAGGGCCAAGAGCGAGCTCACTGCACGCGCCTGCCCGTCTGGAAGGAAGTGTCTATTCTGCCAATCATTTCAGGAATTTGGCAGAGAAAACATGTCAAAAGAATAGAAACCCTTCTGAAATATTTGTTTGAGTCTTGCAACCAGTGTGTAATTAAACTAGAAACTGTGGTTTCACGCTTGGTGGATTCTATCAAAGCTCTGGCAAACTTGAATGAGACAACACATGGAGATGATGGACAGAGACTGCAACTTTTCACACGCTCACCCCCAGTCACAGATCTGGTTGGAATCCATCATCGTTCTTTAGCTTACTTCACCACCCCAGTTCAGACCCAGCCATATACAAATTAGTCTTGACCATATTCCTCACGGGAACAGTCCAGCCAGAGCTGCCAAGCCAGATCTTCCCTGGACCAGAAACAAGCATCCTGGGACCAGTTGCCTGGATTCAAGCTAGTCTGGCTGATGTGGGGTGTTACCCCGAAACCAGTCCCAGGATGCTTGTTGCCGGTGTATTTTATTGCTCAGGGATTGCTAGCAGTGCACCCTGGGAGGTTTGATAACAACACCAGACATGAGGGTCGTACCGAGACAGTGTGAGAATTCACAAGAGCAATCGGTTCTCGATTTTCCTCCATCTGCCATTCCCTATGTGCTAATTTTGGTCAATGTACACCCTCCTGAGGAGCAAGGGGAAAGAAATCTATTTGCAGTTTGGAAACAAGGTTTTACAGGCAACTGGGTTGGTGTCAATCACTGTTTCCCAAAATTAACTTGGTCAGAGGAGTCTCTTGGATAGGTAGAGGCCCAAATCTTTTGATGGGGATTGTGTTGTGTTCAACTTCAGCAACTCTTTTTATGCTGGCCTCCTTCTGAGAGATAGATCACAAATTAATATGGGCCAATCTGACATTTTAGAGTTGCCCTTGTTTTTTTTTTTTAATAGGATGCAAGCTCTACCTAGCTCTGGTGGTGGCCCGCATTTGAAGTAGAGCCCGGAGCTCATGGATTCAGATAGTGGAATCTCTATTTTATCAGTGACCAACAGAGAATATAGATTGTCTTGCAAGCTCCCCGCTCTACTGAATCTATTTCTACTAGTGCACCTATTTTTTTGAATTTGTCTGGGTTTTGGAAGGTTTTCAGTTGAAACAATGCTGGTGTGTTGGGGGAAAAGGGAGGACGCCCAGTGGTGCAATTTATTGAAGGGATTTCATATTATTAGTCTGCAGTAGGCATGGGATTTTGGTTTCCGGTTTGCACTGGATGTATGCAATTCTTTCTTTATCCCTGCCATTGCAGGTACACATGGGAGGGCCAAGGGTGTCCATCCGACCTTAATTGCTTTGCGGCTGAATTGTCAATGTGTTTCACTGGACACCAGTTCCCAAAACCTTGCTTTAGTGCATTTTTTTCAAAACTGGCGATTTATTAATTTTGAACTTTTACATTTCAAAATGTTATTCCGACCCAGATTGTCATTTGCATGATCTTACCAGGTTTTTTAGGATTTGTAAAAAAAATTCATGTAATAACATTTTTCTGCTATGCTGATAGGTGATTGTCCCTTTTGCACCCCACTTTTATTCATCGAGGAAATATGTCAGTTTTGAAGTTTGTTTTTGTCTGCTCAACTCTGCTTCATCCCGCCAGGGTGTTCAAGGTTTTAAGGGATGGTCGTAATGACCACAATTCTTTGACTGCCCTGTTTGAGTGGGGGATTGATTCCAGTAGGAAGTTATTCAACTTTAATTATGTGGTTACACTGCACGACCAGAGTTTGAGAATTGAAAGGGACAGAATTTTGCTGGATGTTTTTTTACTCTAAATTGATCCAGCTTTATGCATAAGAGTTTGAGGATTGTTTATAACCAGGCTCGCCTGAAAATATGATTCTGCCCTATTATCAATCAGTTTGTGTAGCAGTTAAGTTCCTGCTGTCTAGGCCTCCTAATGCTTCTCGCCCTTCACCCAAAGAGTGGTTTCACAATTTCTGCACTATGTGCCCATCGATAATTAAAGCTGTCACTAAGCAAACTCTTACATATAATGCCTTAATTACTTTTGGTCAAATAAGCTACAAGATAGCCCTTAGGGAAAGGAAAAAAATCCTACACATGAGGCTTGTGAGGAACTAAGTTTAGGATACGTTAAAAATTATAGTAGCATGTTCTGGTCTATTGTGAATCTGCCGCTGTTTAGATCCTCCCGTGCTCCGAGCTGTCTCCCAGATCTCTGCTGACACATGAGTTAGGAATTTTGCTACTATTTATACCGACTAAGATTGCAATCCTGCTCCTTTGTTGCCTGTCGGGAGAACGAAGTTTGAATTTGAATGTGAGGAGGTGAGAAATAAAATCACTGCTCTGCCAAACAATGAAGCCCCTGACCCAGATGGGGTCCCATCTGATCTTTTTAAATCCGGTATTGATCTGTGGACATCCTTTGATCACGCAACAGCTTAACACAGCTGTAAAACTATGGATGCAAGCATCCTGGTCTCACTCAGTGATCCTTCCCTTGTTTTAAAAGGGCTTTAGAGAAGACCCCTTTTGTTATTGACCTCTCTCTTTGATCGATTCTGAAGTGAATTCTCAGGCGAGTGGTTTTATACCATATACATCTCTGGGCTAAGGAATATAATGCTCTGCCCGATAAACAATATGAATTTAGAGATGGTCATGGGATGATCAACCAATGCCTTAACCCAGTAGTTTTTAACCTGTGATCCATGGGGGACCGCAAAGCCTACTCAGGGGAGCATCGACTGCTATGAAAATTGTATGATACTAACAGATTAATAAAGTATATATAAATAAAAAAACTAAATGTACATTTGAAAATTTAAAAAACTTTCTGTACATGTCGTGGAATTTGAAATTGGATTTGTGGGAGTGCATGTGCCTCAAATAGAGTACAGAATAGACAATGAGTGACCTCAATTCAATTTAGAAATGCTCCAGCCTTCATATTGAAATTACATTTTATTTTGTATCTGTTTGTGAATTAGATAAAATATTTTATCTTTTTTCTGTATTCGTTTGATGAATGCTTGTTTCTTTATTGATTGTGTATTGTTTTGAGGTTCAAATCATCAAAGATGCTTAGTGCTGGTTCCATCATTTCCAGTAATTACTTAGGGGGGGTCCCCAGATTCCAACATGGATTAAGTAGGGGGTCCCCTGGTTCCAGTAATTAGTAAGTGGGGGTCCTCAGAAATCAAAAACGTGGTTGCCTCAAGATACACTGTGGCCAAAAAGGAATCATTCACCTGGCCTTTATGGATCTCAGTCCAGCCTTCAATAGAGTGAACAGAGATAAACTCTGAACTATACCTGAATCCGTGAGGGTAAAGTGGGATATTATTTGGTTATTGAGGGATTTGCACCACAATGTAACAGCATCAGTTGGGTATGGCGAGGGAGGAGAATGCACTGAGCACTTTAATCTGCAAACAGGCGTCCGACTGGGATGTAATTTACCTCCCTATGTTGACCACCATGTATCAATTTTACTTGAACAAGGGAGGGACTTGCAGATCATAGGGAATTACATTTAAGCAGCTCCGCTTTATGCAGATGACCCTGTTCTTCTTCAATAACTGCTATTGGAATACAGGCACTTTTAGATTCATCTGTGGATTTCATGGACAGCTTCGACTTAAGCACCAATGTTAAAAAGTCACATGTCATGATAAGGAACTTTTTGCCAAAGGCTTCCCACTCAGTTATTTGGGAATATTATTTGACTTGGCTCTTAGCTCGGCTCCTTTATTGAAACAGAAAAGATTAACTTTTGAGAGGTCCATTAATTGTGTATTTGACCTTGCAAGGAGATTAGGTCATAAGTCAATTCATCCTATGTTAAGAATATATAATGCAAAGCATATCTCAATATTGTATAATAGGTGTGATGTTTGGGATTACGTTGCTGTACCATTGATACAGACGGTGAAAAATAACTATTTAAGAAGATTGCTAGGTCTTCCACAAAGTGTTGACTCAGTCATGTTGCATGAAGTATTGGTAATGTCTTATATTTCTGACAGGTTACAGAATCCCCCATTGTTATGGCTAAATGTGTGGCTTAAACCTGAAGTAAAGTTGAATCGGCTATTTTTGGAGGATTGTCTTGGCCTTGACCACGTCATCTCTGGACTTCAGGAGAGACACCTAGAGCAGAGCCATAAGCTCTTTGGTCATTCTGGATCTTGTTTTGGGCCAGTTCCATCACCAAGGTAGACATATAATGGACATCAAACACTTTCTACTTCAGTAAATAATCTCAAAGAGAGATGGGAGCTATGACTAAACCTTTGGTTTGGCAATTTGTAATGGTTAAAACCACCCAGTCTATAGATTGATAACCCTGCTTTGCAACATCTAATCACCATCTCTTCCTTTTGACACAATATACAGTGAACCTTGCCCATCCTCTGTTGACAATCCCAAGGGGCTAGGTTAAGCATTTTGACTCAGCTACCCGTCCATGTAATAGGTTTTAAAGACAAGACACCCTGCATTTTCTCATGTTTTGTCCTATGTACAGCACTCTAAGAAGTACATGGTTCTGTCTCCTGTTAACAAAAATTAATTTGAACCAAGTTAAATCACCACTTTTATATCTGACATTTTTCTTTGATGTGCACATTTGTTACCAGGTTGCTGTTTTCTTTCTGGGGCAGTGAGAACCACAAGTCTATTGGTTTCTGATTGAATTGTATGCTGATGTTATGTGTATGTTTCTTAATTGTATCTCTTTTGGTTGGTTGTTTTTAATGAATATAGATTAATTGAGATTGCTTGATTTATTAATTTAATTTTTGAGAATGAACTACCCTCAGTTGCACATCTCTATCCCAAAATTAAAGCATGATTCTGGGTATTATAAGCTTAGCCCTACATTAGCTAAACTATGGCTTGATAAGGGATCTCGGATACCACTACTTCATGGTTGTTGAAATTCTGATGGCAGAAGCCATATCTGAATATGTATGTAGTTGTGTTAGGAATGCTATGTGATTGTACACATTAAAATGGATCAAATTCTAGTTAGTCTTCAACACTGCTAACATTGAGTGACATCTATCTGCCCAGTTATTAAACAGAACTAGACATGTAGGTTAACATCTTTGTTCTGTGCTTTTTCCATTGCGTAAGTGACACAGGGTGAGTCTGTCATAACTTCACAGACCAGTCAGAGCTCTGGGGATTGCAGCTTGATGGGACCAGAAAAAGAAGCCATGCCAAAAGTTGATAATCACGTAGGTGAGCTCAGCATCAGCCAATCCGATTCAGAGAACAAAGATCCCATCTCAAAAACAATATCTGAAGACTTAGATGTACTTCCTAGGAGACGAGGCCGCCCATCAAGACATTTCTTGAACAAAAAATACAGAAAATACAGGGGACGAAGGTGAGTGGGTGAAAGCTGGTAACCAAATGCCTTTAAGATTCTGAATAAGTGGATGATAATGGGAGACAACCTGAGAGGGTAATGAGTTAATCATAATGAAGAAAGAGAGTGAGAGCAATAGATGAATGTGACGTGGGTTATGCCTATCTAGTTAATTTGTTTTTCTAGTATATATGTAGAATCAATTTATGACACCAGGTAGACACATTATCTGGTAGTCAAGTAAATCCTCATAATTGTTACTGTTAAGTAGTAAATATATGTATGTCTTGAATCCAGCAACCTTATAGAGATGCCTGTAAGGTCCCAATGTATAAGGCGTATGCTTATGTTTCATATAGCTGTTTTCCTAGACCTTCATAGCAGTAACTAAGCAGAATAGTTTTTGGTGGGCTAAAGAGTGCTACACACATTTATGGTCTCAAAAGAGCTACCTGTAATGCTAGTGAGCCAAAGAGAGTCTGAAAATTCCTTGATATTACCAGGGCATGGAGTAACATTTCTTACCATACCCAGATAATGCATGTCATGCTTGAAGTCTAGGGATTAAAACATTTAGTAGGAATTGTGAAGGTAAGACTGAACATAATCAGACAAGATGTATCATGTTTAGTGCATAAGCATCTGAAGTTAAAAAAGCATAACGCTCACAATGCCTCAGTTGCATTTCTGCAACCAGCATGATGCTTCTAAAGTTGGACAATGAAGTCTCTAATCTGACATAGGACAAAAAGAAAGATAAGCCACTTAGGCCAATCATGTGCTAGGGTTGCTTTGTAAGGGAGATTGTCTGACACCATGGTGGATATTAAGAAAGAGATTTTAAGGCTACGCCTACTATATGCACCAAAGGTAACAAATCTAAATAGTTTGCATCCTTCCTCTAGAACAGTAGCTTCTTTAATCACATGAGCCACAGGGATCCATGCTAGAGGCAGATCCTCTGCAACACTTGCCTTGTTCCCTGGATTGATACTCAGCTATGAGCTTGGATTCACATTCGCCTGACTCTTGAACTCTGCATGGCTATCACTGGTGACTTATTTTGTTGCTCTCAAAGTGAGC
This sequence comes from Lissotriton vulgaris, assembly GCF_964263255.1. Classification (NCBI taxonomy): domain Eukaryota; kingdom Metazoa; phylum Chordata; class Amphibia; order Caudata; family Salamandridae; genus Lissotriton; species Lissotriton vulgaris. The sequence goes on along the minus strand of NC_141695.1, from coordinate 1,611,322,244 downwards.
GCAGCCTTCACACCATCTTTCAGCCACCAAAGGCTCTTGCTGGATTTGCACCGGGATTACAAGATAAACATTTTGCTCAACCTAGAGAAACATCAGTACTTTGCCACCAGACTTACCTTAGGTTTAAAGCATTTCAATCAAATTTCCCCAGCATTAAAGACTTTGCACTGGCTGCCAGCTAAAACAAAAGTTGAATTTAAAACACCATTCTTGATCTCCAAAGATATCACCGTCACAGGCTTTGCATTTGCATTGATAAGCACTTAATCTTTAGCTACTGTGTGGAATTTGAAACACTTTCAACAATATTAACCCCTTCGCTGCTGGCCCGTTTCCGCCGCTGTGCGGTAAACAAATGAAATGGGGCGGGCCATGACGAACCCCAGCCGTCATCAGCACACGAGCACCGTAGTGCATGACGGCTGGGGTTCGTCATCAGCATACAAGGGGTTAATAACAAAAAATAATGAGAACAATGCATTATCTATATTCCCCTTCTTAAAATAGCCATTTAAGAAATTGAAACAAAAGGTTGAAAATGGGTGATTTTAAATAAATACATTTTCCTCTGACAGACAGGCAGTATGCTCAAGGTTCCTTCAATGCAGACTAGTGCCACTTTGCTTTCATTTCTTTTTAGCTATTTTTTTATTTGTTTATTTATTTATCAAGCAAGAAATACGTATTTCAACATGCTATGCTTACAAAGCAGCAGTACAGTGATCAAGAAAATCGTATAGTTTGGGCGGTAACTGATAGTTGTATTTTAGATAAATGTAAGTGTTTAAAGGGACACCAAAATACTGACTTAAAACAATTAATAAATTGCAGGCTAGAGAATTAATTTAAATTTATACAAATCTGTATATTTATATTAAACAGTAATGCAAAGGCATAGGTTTGCAAGAGCTAGTCTGTACACATTAATTGTCACCACTTTCATGCCACTGTTTGTGAGTCTTTTATGCAAGTTTGAAAGCGAGAAGAAAGGAGCTGGAGTGCAGTTCACCCGGGACCTGGTTGCAGAAGTATGGTCCAAGTAACTAGGATGAGTCTAAAAGTGAGGCGGCAAAGGGAAGTTTGGGAGAGACGAGGTAGTTTAGGGTTAATCAAGCAAAGGTTGCAAGAAGGCACATATATTTTTAGAATTGAAGACAGATAGCTGGGGAATAGATAATTTATAAATCTGAAAACCAGAATTAGAATTATGTGTGAGGCCTGTTTTATGCAGTTAACCAGGTGATTTGATTAAGATGGTAAGTGGTATCACTGTGTTTAGAAAAATTGTAAAGGGTTCTTATGGTATAGCTTATTACTTTGTGTCATGGAAGGAGATAGTATTGGGGAAGCCCAACAAATAGGCCGTTGGGGTAATCTAGTTTGACCAGGATGTTTGTAAAGAGCAGTGTTTTGTTTGTTTGATGGGACATGTGTAGATGAATTTAGCACCTGTTAAGTACTTGATACCACTGCTGTGGAAGCCATGTAGGTTTCCAGGGTTATACATTGAAATCTACACCCAGGTTTCTGGTTGAAGGTGGAGGGATGTGGGTGTTAGGGCTGTACACAATTTTGCTTAAGGGCATGGCTGACCATTCACTGACGAATTTCTGTGAGGCAATCAGAGACTTTTGATTGTAGCTCAAAGGGAAATTTGAAAAGGAAAACAATGTTTGATTGTTATTGACATATAGATAATAATAGAATCTGTTTGGCAAGATGGTGTCACCTAGGGATGTACTGAAAAAATAGATAAGCAGGGGTCCAACAAGTGACCCTTTAGGAACTGTTGGTACAAGAATCTCTGAACATTAGACTTTGGCTTTTTATGCTTTAATAATGCTGAATTGTAAAGCTTTTTCTTTGGTACAACTCAAGATCTCTTGAAAGTATCTGTACAATGTAAGCATCTTTTTGGTGGCGACAAGTTTGCATTAACCCATTATTCCGCATCATTTTTAGTCCACTGTTTTTCTTGGCACTGTACCGGCAGATTGCGATAGAATGCTGTTTATAATGGGAAAAAGTCCAAAGAAATGAAATGATCAGATAATGTGCATTGTCTGTTTAGTGGACATCATTCACACTTAGTGAGAGCCCAGTTTGTCAAGAATTGCCCTGAATAGACAGAGAGGAGTTCAGCTTGCTCCTAAGCTGGAAGTCCATCTGTTGCACTCCATTTCTCCTTTTGAGACTGCTTACTCAGCGCATGGATCCAAGTCTAGCAAAAGTTCATAGTGAAATCACCTATACAAAGGGCCTTTCAGAGTCTCTAACATGAATGAATGAATGAAGGGAAAGTTGTTCCGCGCAACTTAGCCCAAGGGCATCAAGGCGCCAATCAGGTCATACAGTCTAAAATTCTCCTAGTGCACAATTACGGGTAAGCCTCTACAAAAAAACACGTTTTTAATGCTTTATGGAAAAGCGCATGGGAGGGTTGTCCTGCCAGTTGTGGGGAGGGAATTCCAGAGCCTAGGCACCAAGGTAGAAAACGCTCTACCTCCCCACCTTGCTTTTACAAATCTGGGAACTGAAAGAAGGTTTTTATTGGATGAGCGTAGAGCTCTGCTGGGGGAGTAAGAGTGGAGGAGGGACCTGATTCCCTCTGGGCCATAACCATACACAGCCCCATGAGCGAGACAAAGGACCTTGAAAGAAATCCTAGACTGGATAGGTAGCCAATGTAGGTTTTTCCTGGCCAAAGATGTTGAGGAAAGCCTAGGAAGATCAAAGACCATCTTGGCCGCAGCATTTTGTACTATCTGCAAGCACTGGATAAGGCTCTTATTAATACCCACATAGAGCTCATTGCAGTAATCCAGTCTCGAGGAAACAAGTGCCAAGTTGGCTTGCTTCCGGGCATCAGAGGAGAGGTGGTGAGCGATCTTTCTGAGGATCCTGATGATACCACAGCAGGTTGAAACAGTCCTGCTGACCTGACAGTCAAAAGAGAGTGAGCTATCTATCAGTACCCCCATATTCTCGGCGGATTGGGAGGGAAGGGGACAGTCCCCAAGGGAAGCAGGCCACCAGTCATTCGACCAGACGTCCTGATTGCCCCCAAAGATCAGGACCTCTGTCTTCTTTCCGTTTAGCTTTAGGAAGTTCTGGATCATCCATTGGGATACTGGGAGCCCCTGAGGCCACCCTGACGAAACTGCAACGAACACAAAACGCAGCAGCCCGTCTAATCATGAACCTCCCCTCCATAGTGTCAGCTAAACCTGCCATCAAGGCCCTGCACTGGCTGCCTGTGCGCCAAAGGGTGGAATTCAAAGCCATGTGCACGGCATACAAACTTATCAATGGATCCGGCCCGCGATTCTCAGCGGCCTGGTTACTCCTTACAAAGCTCCCAGATCTCTACGGTCCGAGAATGAGCACCTAGCCAACATCCCCAAATTCAAAAAGACACGCACAGGAGGCAGACGCTTCTCGGTAAAAGCGTCCACTGGATGGAACTCCCTTCCACGTTCCCTCAGACTGGAACCCAGCTATCTGATTTTCAGAAAAAAACTTAAAACCCTTCTATTCCCCAAATAAATGTCCCTCTCCCCTTTTTTCCCTCTCATCTGGATAACAAATCTTCATAGCGCGGGGATGCCCTCAGGTCACCAGGCGCTTTACAAATCGCTAAATAAATAAAATAAATAAATAAATACTGCCTCCATACAGTTCCTGAAGTTCAGGGCAGAATCACTCACAGACTGTGTGAGGGAGACCATAAATTGGGTGTAGTCAGCATATGACAACACCTCAAGCCCAAAGGATCTCACTACCCTGGCAAGTGGGGCCACATAGATGTTAAAGAGTGTGGGACTTAAAGAAGATCCCTGGGGGACCCCACACTGCACAGGTTTAGAGGGAGAGAGAAATTCGCCCAACTTCACCCTTTGTTCTCTTTGGTTAAGGAAAGAGGCCAAGAGGCTCAGAGCTGGGGCTCCGCCTCCTATCTCCCTGAGCCGAGAAACCAGGACAGAGGGAGACAGGGTGTCAAAGGCCGCCGTGAGGTCGAGCAGGACCAGAAGGGTGGTATGGCCCTTTTCGACCTTCGAGCGGATGTTGTTAATGACCACGGTAAGGGCAGATTCGGTACTGTGGGCTCTTCGAAAGCCATGTTGCAAAGCATCTAGCAAGCTGGAATCATCCAAGAAGGAGCTTAGGTGGCGGTTAAGATGTGATTCAAGTATTTTTGCAGGGGCAGGTAGTAAAGAAATAAGCCGAAAGTTTTTCAAAACCCCAGGGTCCAAAGTGGCCTTCTTCAGGAGTGGTTTAACGACCACCATCTTCCATGAAAGAGGGAAAATTCTCTCCGTAATTGCTAAATTCATCACCTCTAGAAGGGGGGGGAATAGCCACTTCCCTACAGGCCTTCAAGACCTTAAGCGGAAAGGGTCCAGAGGGGAGCCAGATTTGGTTTTGTCAAGGAGCTGATTGATCCCCTCCAGGGTAAGGAGAGGAAAATTAAGGAAGCTAGCTCAGGGTCCAATCGCCCGACACCCAGCTGTGGGAAGGGCAGGGGAGGAAGGAGAACTCAGCTCTAGGTTGAGGGATTCAGAGTTATAGATATCTGCAATTCGTTTGTTTTGTTCCTTCTCCATGGGATCAAGATGAGCCCGCCAGAGCCTCTCCTGTTTTCTGCATCCCTGCCTCAGCAACCTGAGCCTATCTGAAAACCAGGGTGCTGAAGGGCTGTTTCTGGCAGATTAGTACTGTTTGGCAGGGGCCAAGATGTCCACGGCCCCCGAAATGGTGTTTGAGAATTTCAGAGCAGCGGAATTAGTATCCCTCTCAGTGAAGGGCCTAAGTCTATTCATAAATGGAGCGAGTGTCTCATTATTAATCTCCTTAAAATTCCTTCTAGGTTCCCATCTCCTAGGGTCCGAGAGGGAACAGACAGTGTGATGGACTTTAAACTCCAGAGGAACGGCCAAATGATCTGACCAAGCAAGTGGGATTAGGGTGCCTGCCTTCGGTCAGGGATCATTGGAGAAAACTCCATCAAGCGTGTGGCCCACCAAATGAGTGGGGCTATCCACAAGTTGTCAGGCCGCATGAGTCTAGTGTTTCCACCAGGGAAAGGGTGTCTCTGGAACTCATATTTTCCAGATGGAAATTAAAATCACCTAAAAGGGTGATGTTGGATCTATCAATAAAAGATTCTAATACCTTCATCAAATCCTGACTAAAGGCAGATCTGGGACTTGGAGGCCTGTAGAATAGGAGGCCGGAGAAAGAGACGGAGGGAGTAGAGTTAATGGAAAAGTACATGGCCTGAAATGAGTCTGAGGGAGTAGAGAGGCATTCGGTTCGACAGATGGAGGAGCTTTTGTGTAGTATTCCTAACCCTCCTCCTCTTCGCCCAATTCTGTCCATCCTAGTCAGAACATTGCCCTTAGGGATTGCGTCTACGAGATCAGGACCTGAGGATTCAGACGCCCAGGTTTCAGTAATGAATACCCAGGAGGGTTTCCTCAATGAGACAAAGTCTTTGAAGGCAATGTTATTTTTGATTAAAGATCTCGCAATAATGAGAAAGCCTTCTTCGATAACCTGGGAGGGGTACTTGGACACCCCAGTGACCGGCTGCACCTTCAAGGCATTCGTTGTTCTAGGGCGACTAAAATTGCATCTGCAACAAAGTGCATCTAAGAGCGCCTCAGGGCAGAAAGTGTGATGGCAAGGCTTTCTGATGGGTTTTAGAGCCAAAAGCGCTTACGTTGAGTAGAGGGCATCAGGAGTGGTCACTAAGTGTGCTGATGGTACAGCTGCTGCCATGTAATTCATTGTTCAGCGTCAAGAGTTTTGTGGCTGACCTGTTCATTGTTGTGAATTAATTTGCCTTTGAGGTCTTGTAGTGTCAAGAACATTGATAATAAGTCATACATTGTTGCCCACATCAAATCCTGTTCCTGGCAGCTTTAGGCCTTAGTCCTATGGTGTTCCATTAAACCCAGTGTCCTTTCAGGCCTACATATTTGAATCCTAGCTGTCAATCCATCTCAAAAGACCATTAATCCAAGAAGAGGAGGAGTTCATCTTGGAGACATCATTGCCCTTGCAGGGTCGAGACATTCGCATTGCAGACTGCATAGATATTTTCCTTTTCTAAGGAATACACCTCTTGATTTTCATTTGCATACCTCTTCATCTGAAAGAGACACGTTAGTGATAGATTCCTTACCTTCGAATATCCCCAGGCGTCAGACTGGATCCGGAAAATTTTGCGTACCTCTGCACGCCGACAGGCGTCGTCCGCGGCTCCGCCGGAGTCGCAGTCGTCGCCGCCTGCCCCACACCTTCGGGTCCCTGGGCAAGACGCGACGCCTGGGGGGATCGAGCGGTACCTCATGGCCTTGAGGTCCCTCCCTCCTCAGCCGGGTTCCGTGGCGCCTCTGGGCCCAACGGCCCCGGCTGGAGGGCCTAGCATGTCGGGTGCTTCGGCTCTGACGCCGTTGGGTGCTTCGGCCCCGGCGCCGTCGGGTGCTTCGGCCCCGGCGCCGCCGGCAGCTTCGGTCCCGGCGCCGCAGGCCCTCTCTGGATCCGCTTCCGGATCCGGGCCGTCGCCGGGCGACCTCACGACCTCGCTGACGCCGGCCCTATGGGTGTCACCCCCGGTGCCTGCTATGGGCGCCGTCCCCGATCCTACCCTCAGTCCAGTTCTGGCGCCGGAGCGGTGCCGATGGGCGCCGCTACCGGCGGCATTTGGAAATTTCTATTTCCATGAACAGGACCCATCTGTTGAACCTGTACTACAGTAGATGGGTGACCAGGGTGATTTGGAAGGGTCTGAGGACCCTCTGGCACGGGAGTGCTAGTCACCACAGGACTGGACATATGAGCTTGGGGAGGCCAGTGGCATTGACACTTCGCCAGACGCTGGATTTGTCTCCCCTCCCACCGTGGCTACGGAGTAGGGGGCTGCTTATAATGTAGTGTTGACACGGGCAGCCATGGCCTTAAACCTTGAGCTTCCTGTCGCGGCCGTGAGCACTAACCTCCTCACAGAGGCCCTTAAACCGCAGGCAAGCTCCAGTGAGCCTCTGCTGCCGTTTAATGAGGCCTTGTGTGACGTTCTTGTGGGCACTTGGTCCAAGCCCGCCACAGGTCCGCCTGTGGATAGGAACGTGGCCAGACGCTACCGCCCGGCCGCGGGCGACCCTTGCTTTTTGTCCACCCACCCCACCCCCGAGAGCCTGGTCATCCAGGCCTCCACTTCCCAGACCGCGGGAATCCAAGATGTATGAGCAGTTTGGGAAGAATGTGTTCTCGTCCCTCAGTTTGGGACTGCGGTCAGTTAATACCGCATGCCTCTTGGGCCACGGTCGCGGACGTGCTGCCACAATGTCCGGAGGAGGTCCGGGCAAAACTCACCCAAACCCTTGCGGAGGTTCGAGATGCAGCGCCGTATAGTGAAGTAGTGTGGCTCACTGGTTAGAGGCGGCAGACCCGAGAGCAGAGGACGGCCCGGGACCAGGGTTCGATTCCCGGCGCGGCAGGTTTCTGGACCAGGGTCAGTGGACTCGATAATTCTCTCGCCTCGGTGCCCACTCTGATCAGTGATCACACTCGGCAACTCTGGGCATTAGCTTGCCTCATCTTCACTAACGGCCCCACCAGACCGCTGGGGATGCCTGGTCTCACCCTGGAGATACCCATTAAGGGACCATCTCTCAGGGAAGCCAGGAAGGGTTTCGCAGCGGTCGAAGCGCCTTGGGACCCTACGGGTAAGTAGTGCGCTATATAAATGCCTATACATTACATTACATTACATTACATCCGGTGTGGGCAGGATACCACAGACTCACTGGGCAGGGCGATGGCAACGACAGTGGCGGTTCGACGCCACGCCTAGTTGAGGTCCGCCAACTTTTCGGCCAATGTCCAGGCCACTCTGCTGGACATGCCGTTTGATGGCCATCGCCTCTTTGGCGACAAGGCAGACCATGCGCTTGAGCGATTTATGGACTCCAGGGCTACGGCCAAGTCCTTGGGCCTCTTGGCCCCTCGCCAGCAAACGGGTGCCTTTCGCTCCTTTCGTTGCCAAGGAAGGGACGCCCCCACACATGCTGCCAGCCACGTGCCGCAGAATGTCCAACAGCGCGGTGGCGGACGTGGAAACCGCCGTGGCGGCGGTCGGGGACAACGGCGCGGCCAGTCCACACCTTCCCCCGCAGCACCTGCCTCAAAACCCTCCTAGTCCGTGCTTTCAGGCCCATGTGACGACAGTGGGAAGCAGGGTTCGCCATCATCTTTTCCACTGGCGCACTGTCACGTTGGACAGGTGGGTGTTGCAAATAGTCTGAAGGGGCTACTCCCTCCCCTTCGAGACGACCCCTCCAGCCATGCCACCGCAATTCCACCGCGTGTCGGGGGTTCACTTGCAACTTCTGCAAGAGGAAGTCACGGCCCTCTTGGCCAAGGGGGCCATCGAGCGCGTTCCTGGGCCAGAAGTAGGGTGTGGTTGTTACTCCCACTACTTTCTGGTACCCAAGAAGGGCAAAGGGGGCCTACGCCCTATCTTGGACCTACGGAACGTCAACGGCTTCCTCCGGAAGGAGAAGTTCAAGATGCTGACTCTGGCTCAGGTCTTAGCTGCCCTGGATCCAGGAGACTGGATGGTAGCGTTGGACTTGCAGGACGCCTATTTTCACATCCCGTTCTGCCGGCCCACCGGCGTTATCTCAGGTTCACGGTAGGCCACAAGCATTTTCAATTTACCGTGCTCCACTTCGGCCTTACCAGCGCCCCACGGGTGTTCACCAAAGTGATGGCGGTGGTCGCAGCCCATCTGCGCATGTTAGGGGTTTCAGTCTTTCCCTACCTCGACGACTGGTTGTTGAAGGCGGGCTCGCCCCAGACACTCGTCAGCCACCTCCAGACTACGGCCGATCTCCTGCATCTGCTGGGGTTCTCCATCAAAGTGCCGAAGTCACACCTGTGTCCCTCTCAGAAGCTCCTCTTCATCGGAGCGGTTCTGGACTCGGCGCAGTTTCGGGTTTATCCAATCGAACAGCGTGTTCGGGATATTCAGGCTCTGATTCCGATCTTTCAGCCTTTATCCCGGGTCTCGGTCAGGTTGACGCTGTGGCTTCTGGGGCTGATGGCCTCCTGCATCCTTCTGGTGCATCATGCCCCGGTGGCGGATGCAGGCTCTGCAGTGGGACCTGAAGTTTCATTGGGCCCAGCATCAGGGCAACTTGTCCGACCATGTCTTGATCTCGGAGGGCACTGCAAAACAGCTGCAGTAGTGGCTCATGGACCGCGATTGGGTCAGTGGCAGATCCCTCTCCCTACCCCACTTGGAGCACGAAGTGCAGACGGACGCGTCCTTCCTGGGTTGGGGAGGCCACATGGGAGAGGCGGAGATCAGAGGTCTCTGGTCTCTGGCGGAGTCCCAGCTCCACATCAACCTTCTGAAGCTGCGGGCGATCCGACTTGCACTGAAGGCATTCCTCCCCACTGTCCGGGGGAGTGTAGTGCAGGTGTTCACGGAAAACACCACCGCCATGTGGTACTGCAACAAACAGGGTGGGGTTGCGGACCCTATGCCAGGAGGCTCTGCGCCTCTGGCAATGGCTGGAACATTAGGGCGTGACCCTGGTGGTTCAACACCTGTCAGATTCCCTGAACGCCAGGGCGGACGAACTCAGCCGTTGGTGCATGATGGATCACGAATGGCGTCTGAACTCGGACGTGGCGCAAGGCCTCTTTCAGCAGTAGGGAGAGCCTTGGTTAGATCTATTCGCCACAGAAGAGAATGCGCTGTCATGTGGCGGTTTTCCGCCTTTCCAGGCCCCACAACACACATACGGGAATACTCACTTCCGGCCGGAAATGGTGTCCCGGTCTAGTCCTCCGGCCAATGCTTTAACTTCCAGGGACTACGCATAAAGGTGTGAAGCACCTCCGGATCGGTGCTTCTGATTCCAGATTTGTGCACGGATCCCAGCAGACGGCAGCGGATTGTTCTGCCCTTATTGATTCCTGGATGTTCCACGGCACGATGAGTCACGGTAACACCTTCCCCGAGCCTACAAGCGTTTTGGCCGCTTGTTTCTCAACAGCGTGTGTTGCGCTGGCCTGTGCTTCCCCGAGCCCCCAGAGCTCAGACTACCTTGCGGGGTTTTCAGTGCCGCTTGCACCGGTTGCTGAGCGCCAAGAGTTCTGTGTTCTGTTTTCCATTGGGACCAGGATTAACCCTTTCCCTGGCAGCCGCGCAGATTTGTGGCATGGTGCACAGCAAAGGCTGTGGATCCACTCTCTGCACCCCTTTCTGAGGGTCTCCTCTTCCTTCTTTCTCTTGCCCAGCAGGGCTCTGCTCTGGGCACTATCAAGGGCTACCTTTCTACCCTTTCCGCCTTCTTAAGGCTAACTGATCAGCCTTCCTTGTTCAAGTCCCCAATTGTAAATAGGTTTCTGAAGGGCATCACACACATGTTCCCTCCGGTTCCTTTCGTGATGCCCCAGTGGGACTTGAATCTTGTACTTAGCTACCCAATGTGTGCTCCCTTTGAGCCGCTCCATAACTGTCCTCTCAGTCTTCTTACCTTGAAGACTGCTTTCTTGGTTGTCATCACCTCTGCCAGGAGAGTGAGTGAGTTCCAGACTCTTTCTTCTACACCTCCTTTCCTCTCTGTTCATCCGGACAAGGTTGTGTTGCGGTCGAGACCTTCGTTCCTGCCCAAGGTTGTCACGGCCTTCCACATCGGGCAGTCCATTACCTTGCCCACCTTCTTTCCGCCTCCGCATCCCTCGAAAGAGGAAGAGAGGCTCCACCGCCTGGACCCAAAACGTGCGCTCTCTTACTATCTGGATCGCACACGTCAGTTCCGGGTGGATGACCAACTCTTTGTTGGTTACGTGGGCGCTAAGAAGGGAAAGGCTGTGAATAAGCGGATCATCTAGCGGTGGATCATCTTGTGTATCCAGGCGTGTTACTCCTTGACAAAGAAGGAACCCCCTGTGGGACTACGGGCTCATTCTACTCGGGCCGCGGCGACTACCACTGCCCTAGGCCGAGGAGTGCCCTTGCAGGATATTTGCCAGGCAGCTACGTGGGCCTCGCTGCACACGTTTGCAAGACATTATTGCCTGGACAGCCAAGTCCGGAGGGATGGCTTCTTTGGCCGTTCTGTCCTCCAGGACTTTCTGGTGTGATTATTGGTTCGCAGACCCACCACCGGGGTTGGTATTGCTGGGGTATCTATTCTAAGGTAAAGACTCTATCACTAACGTGTCTCTTTCAGATGCACAAGTTACTACTTGTGTAACGATATATCTGTAAGAGACATTAGTTAGTGATATATTCCTTACCGAACCTCCCATCCTCCCCATTCTGCGAACCAATATCTAGGGTTAAGGTCATCCCCTTTCAGGGCCCTAGTTTCATGGCACCAGTGTTGGTTCTATCGTGGCTCTGCGTATCTGGCGCTGAAAAGCTGTGTATCAGAACTGACGTCAGCGCGCATGGGCGGTGTCTAAGTACTCCGACAACGTCATTTCGCCGCTAACGACGGACGCGGAGCCGCGGACTACGCCTGCCGGCGCGCAGGGGCATTGCTACGCAAAATTTTCCGGATCCAGTCTGACGCCTGGGGAATATTCTAAGGTAAGGAATCTATCACTAACTAATGTCTCTTACAGATATATCGTTACACAAGTAGTAACTTGTGCTTTAAACCCGTACCATTTCCTCTTAGGACGTCACAGTATTTATACATGTGATCACCAGAGCTGCTGCCAAGTTCAGCTTTCCTACATCAAATGCTTGACATGAAATTCTCTCATCAATGGCCCGTCCCTCTGGTTCATGGTCTTCTGAGTTTAAATTTTGTTAATTGAAACAAATAGAACATCTGGAGAAGTGTGGCTCACTGGTTAGAGCAGGCAGACCCTGAAGCAGAGGTCAGACCCGGGACCAGGGTTCAATTCCCGACGCGGCAGGGTCTTGAGCTCAAATGTCCACGGACTCGATAATTCTCGCTTCGGTGCCTGACCTAATCATGGGTTCACACTCTGCAACTCTGGGCATTAAGCTTGCTTAATCTCCACAACGGCCCCCCGCGGCGGGATGCCTGGCTTTCACCTTGGGGATGCCCGTTAGGGGCTATCTCACAGGGAAAAGCCAGGACGGGTTCCCAAGGCAAGCGCCGAGATGCCTCCGGGTAGTCGAGCGCTATATAAGAACATACAAAAAAATCTGCACAGTACCAGTGTTTCAAAATCGCCAGCTCGCATAAACAAATAACAACCAATTAACATAGGCCAGGGATGGCACACACTTACAGTTTCTGGCTATGGAGCACAACATCCTTGTATATGTTTACTTGCTGTCATGATACACAACTTATACTAGGGTGAATGGACCTACTGACAACAACACAAACACATTTTAGTCCTGCTTGGTAACTATGGCAGATTGGATGGCTGCCAACACACTTAGATTAAACACTGATAAAATGTAGGTCTTAGTTTTTTGGTATCAAAGTTTTCGCAAATGTTTTGGGAATTTTTCAGGTGAAGGAAAGTCCATACTATTGTGGACTCGACTGCTGTTCTGATCAACTTCATATATGTAAACGGAATTGGATTAACATTAGTTCAGTTGCAGAGAACCTAAGAGAAGCTGTGCATTGAAAAATAGTTTCTATACCCTGGGTTGCCTATCAACAGGTGCTTAATCTGATCAGCCAGATATCGAGGTTTGACACAGCAGCATTCTAATTTGATGTTAAGTACCCAAGAAGCTAAATTGAGTATTTAAGGCTGGCTGCCCCACCTGTGATGCTAAGGGATTGCTCTAGTATGCTGCCAGCCAATGTGAAGCTGCAAGGATCTGTCTCAGGCAGTGCTAGGGAAGGAGGATATGCTAAATCTGGAAGAGAATCCACTGGTGTAATTTTCTGCACAATAGGACGAGAATGGAAGGGGTAATTCTGTTGGCAAACTCTCCTCCAGACTTCCACCACAAGTTGGAGAATTTTCCATGAACTACTGCACCACAAAGTATTTATCAAATCATTTTTCCAGGCATTTGTGGCTAACATCTGATCAACACTACAAAAGTGTTTGCTTAATGGCATGTTTGGATATAACAGATGGGCATTGGAGTGGGTGGGTGTACTGTAATTTTTGAAGGTTGTGTATTATGTATGTGAATGTGTATGTTTATTTGAAAAGTGAGACTTTAAGGCATTCATTCTCTTCCTCTGTCACATAAGTGTCTTGTTTAATTCTAGATTCCTAGCCTTCATTCAATGAATGAATTCTGGGTGGAAAAGCTTGATAACATTGATTTGGATTAGTAGCAGAAATGTGATGCATATGGAGGTTAGGGTGTTACAGATCCTTTCATTGCCAACAGCTATACTGTCTGTTCCTGTAGCTGCAGCAGGAACAAAAACAGACCACAGATCACAATCCAGGCGAGGACCGTCATTAGCAGGCCTTGAGGCAGAGTACGGAGAATAGACACTCGATCTGCATTAAATAGCCTGTATGCGACAGAAACAAATATTGTCAATATCACATGCCTATTGTGTCATGTCTATTTTACAAAATATGTGCATGTTTCCCATTTAATTTATTTCTTGCTTTGGGGAGAGGATGTAGCCTTGCGGCTAGAGCGGTCGACCTCGAAGCTGGGGAACCGGGTTCGAGTGCTAGTCTTAAAACATTTGCCGGAACAGACGTCAGTACATAGCATTGGGTAGTTACAGAATGGTAGAACTATTTCGTCTGGAGGTTTGATGGTGTTGATGTGAATAGAAGAAGTGGAAAACTGACTTTGTTCTGAGGGAATTGATAGTGATATCAAGTAACTACTCAAAAATTGTGTGGAGGAAGTGATATTTGGGAATGGAGACCAACTCATGGATCCAAGGAAGTGGTGGGCACCTTAATGGATTTCGTGGGTATATGATAAACCTGATTGGAGAGGAATGCATCCGAAGATTGTAAAGAAGATCCACTGGAAGAAAGGAAGTAGTTGTTTCTGCGTAATACAGAGAAAGGTGAAGATTACGAAGAAAGTTAACTCATTGACCTGGCTAGTGAATGGTAGTAATTAGGTGTGAGTGTGGGCCAAAATCTTTTTTAGAAAAAGGACTGTGAAATTATTTTCTAATTTAGAAAGAGGTAAGAGAATGACCTTGCATTTTATCACTTTGCCAGATATTACTACAAATCCAGCAAACCTCTACTGAGACCCTTCCTCTGTCGAATTTGTGGTTCTCGCTTCCTGACACACGAAGATTTCAACTTCCATGTTCGCTCACATGAGGGCTCCGATCCACAACTCTTCAAGTGTCTTCAGTGCAACTACCATTGCCGACGCTGGTCTTCTCTGAAGGTGATAGATCAGAAATCCACACCTTTTATCTATTAATTTCTATTAGTAAATACAATAAATAGGATCAGAGATTTAATGACACAGGTAATCACAGAAACAAAATCTTCTGTGTTCAATACTATCAAACTAATGAGTAATCCTTACAGTAGCTCTTTCATGTTCTTGTCCTATTTCTTAACCTCAGCACTTTGTAAACAACTCCCCAATTGCAAGTTATTGTTGTTATTGTTAATTGCAACTTCTCTAGAGCATACCCTTTTTTAACTTGGCACTGCACCACCTGCAATGGGGTAAGGTGGAGAAAGATGAGTGGATTTAGCATACTTGTGCTGAACACTGACAGAGAAGCAACACCTGAAGCCATGCATCTGGACTCCTGGGCTGGGTCAGTTCCTCATTTTAATGGTCTCTTCAGCTTACTCGGATCTCTAATGGTAAACTCACCCCACTCCATGCTGTAAACTCTTTCTGATGGTAAATATCCTATACGTCTCCTATCCCTCTGTTATTCAGTGTCCTTTCTTGGTGTCTCGTTTCTGCTTAGAACCCTATCCACAACTATTTATGCAAAGTCAAGATGTCATTATAGCAATTCAGGGTCTATATGGGTCTATATGGGCCGGCAGCACAAGGTTGTATTTGCCTTTTTTGTTAAACTTCCTTGTGATGCTTTAATACCTTTTTAATAAACTGTCTGTCTTGATTGTAAACATCACTTTTTCCCTGTCCATAAAGGGCAGCCCTCACTTACAGTACATCACAAAAATGGTAACATTGGCTTCCTCCACTGGTGGAATGGCTACCAGTATTCTGTTAAGGTACTGTGGATATAAGCAAAGCAAAAACGCTATTTCAGCGTGCCCCATCAGAAATCGGACAACTCAGCTTCCTTGTTTTGTACCATTTTGGTAGTAGGACTTCCCTTCTCCCCCACGTTATGATCTTTGGCAGTAAAATTTCAGTGCTCAGGGTCTCACAGACAAATCAAACAAATCTCCCAAACATCATAAGTGAAATTATTTTTTAAACTGCTTATTAATTATTAATCCGCGCAGTGAGTTGTTGTCTAGAAACATGTTCCCCAGCACATGAAGTTGCCACTTTGTTCATGAGGGAGTGAATCAGCCTACAATTCAGGTTCCCCATTGATGTTGTCAACAACTCTGCCTCAACTACTGAATGCAGAGCTCCACCCTCGCAAACCCCCAAGAAGCTCAATCTCTAGCACATATGACCTAATGTGGCTGCCATTTTGAAGTCATGCTTTTTCAGTTTTTGCTCCCTCCTGGGTTACTTTCACTCAAATCTGCAATTCCACTGTCTTTCATTTTCACTTGTAGAGGCTTTCCCTGACAGGAGTAGAAGCCAAAACCATGTTCTAGGAGTTCCATTCTGGTAGTAGCTTCTCAATTGCCACAGCATTCTCTTGTCTCTTCAAAAGCCTGTAGAGAGGAGAAATAGGAGAGTTGAGGAAAGGCAAGACTGTATACTGTCCAAATAAATCCCAGTCTGCGCTAGGCTGTGATACAGAAAGACACTAGCAAATCTAAGAAAGACTGTCTCTCATTTGTCTTCTTACTTCAAAAAGTACTCCACATAAACAAGCTATTTGATAACGAATGGGAGTAGAATTCAGCTGAATACCGTCTGTTTGATGCACAGAGCCTTTTACAGTGGAGGGCCAACCTTTCTCTGTTGCTAAGTGTCACCTTACAGATAAACATATTAATACCAGAATATAATAATATGTGGGTAGCTACGTCCGTTAAGTGTGAAAAAAAGAAAAGAGACGTAGTCTGAAGAACTTTAATTTGAAAATGAAACATGCCTCTCTTTTGTGGCCATTTTATTTTCTGTCTTTTTGTTTTCTAGGAGCACATGTTTAACCATGAAGGCAGGAAGCCTTACAAGTGTGATGAATGCGACTACACTAGCGTGTACAAAAAAGATGTTACCAGGCATTCTGCTGTGCACAGACGCGACCGGTAAGTGGGAACGGAGGAATCTTCTGAAACTTGAACAGAACACCTGTGAACGAGCAGAGGGCCTATTGTTTGTCTTGTGTTATCAATTGAGTAGGGGATCCTGCAAGAATTTATTGGACGTGTGAGTTTTTGTTGGAGAGAATTATAGAAAATCAGGTTTGTGACAAACTTTGGTGGCTAAAGGCACACAGGTCTGAGTAAAGTGGGAATTTATTAGTGTTTGGAGCCTGGCATTTGGTCTGATTGGATGGGAACTAGATTGTGTTTCTGCATAAGGTCTGCATATAGGCTTCTTTCAGCAAATGTCAGTCAACATTCTCATGGGATGTTCACATGTTGGGTTTCCTTCTGCATGGCTCGTTGCTGCAGGGAAGGGAAATATGCAGTGAGTGGTTATGCTAAGCTCTCCAATTGCTGACTGATATTTTGCCCTTTTTTGCAGGAAGAAGAGAGTAGAACTGGTGAGTCTAATGTTTAGCCTTTTTTGTTTGTTCACCCAAGCTTTCCCTTGCTGACTTTGTCTCTTTTACGCTTCTGCTCTTGTCACATCTCAGTACTTCTTCCTGCAACCGACTCTCCAACCAAAATGCTTCATGTTAACAAACTTGCTGTGGTGCAGAATTCCTAAGCCCAGCTTATTGTAAATAAATATACCCTTAGTGGATGGCGAGTTTGTAACAGGGTATTTGTGTGGTTCGGATTCTCACATTATCTGATTGCTTCCACTTTTCTTCCTTAAATAATTGCTCCACTGGGGAATTACATTTTAGGTCATCCAATGAAGGGAGAATTTTTTTGTTCCTGGATCATCAAATATTAACCCTTTCCTTCTCCCAGGGGTGGACTTATATATTTCTGTACTTGTGTGCTCCTACATCTTTATAACCAACAGCTCTTCAGTTTTTGATTCATCTTTATGATCACTCCTACATATGTTTTGCTGATTGGCTGTAACAGGGCAAGAGAATATAAATTGTATTGTGTGGCAATTTCAGTATTACAAGGATTTTGGATTGAAGTGAAAGGGCACATTACAGGTTATTGTAAGGGTCATATCTTACTATAGAAACATATTTTTCATATATGAATATAACTATGGGCGGGTCACTTTGATTCCATTCCGTTTAGGTGTTTACATAGTTGCTAACAGCTCTTGGCTCTTACGTCAGTATTCTGAAAAATAAGTTCTCAATTGTCTCTTTGGATCATTTAGATGTAATTAAGTCACATTCATTGTTCGGGTGATCCAGAAGCAAGACAACCAACTAGTGTTTGACAAAGAAAAGTGTCTTGTATGGTGGTTTTCATTTCACATTCCCATATGCTGAATAAGGTTTTTCTTGGAACATGCCTGCTACTCAAAACAGACTTAGAAAGCTGAAGGTGAAGTGTTAAAGGTGAAGGTGAAAGATGATATCGCCTGCTGAAGAGTAGTGAAAATAAAGTTGAAGGTATTATGCGTGCCTATTGATGCAGAATCAATCTTCTTTTCTTCAAAGGTTGATAACACAGTGATCAAGTCCTGTGCATAATAGAGAGTTGCGGTATAAGCATTTTTTTGTAAGTCTCTAAACTCTATTTCTCGCACTTTCAATAGCAGGCAACAATGTCATGGGTGGTTTCCTGATTTACTGTCCTCCAGGGCCAGAAACACAATTCATAACCAGCTTAGGTGAAAAAATCATACACACAGCCATACGTCACAGCAAACTCTTCGTTCTAGGGGACCTTAATATACACTTTGATGAAACTACTAGACCAGAGGCACAAACTGTGTGTAAAGACCTCATGATCTTCAACCTTGCCCAAAAAGTTAATGCACCTACACATCAAGCAGGACACATTTTATATCCTATTTTCACTAACATAACTGACATGGAAGTGGGAGCATCTTGGCCAATCCCATGGTCCGATCACCACATAATCGCGTTTCAGATCCCACACAAAACCCAAGAGTCAGCTTACCCAAAAAGTCAGTAACCCGTAGTAAGTGGGAGAGGTTTAATCCTGACTCGTTCACTCAGGCGCTATGAAAAAATGAGCCGGACAAGGATATTGTGGAATCATGGATAACCAAAGCGCTGAATGAAATAGCGCCCTGGACGACCAAAAATACAAGAAGGGGGAACATCTCAGCTCCATGGTTCAATGACACCTTAATGAAGTCCAAACAAAAGTGCAAACAGTTGGGACGCAGGTGGGGTAAGAACTACTGCGCAAACTTTAAAGGAGAATATAAACAACAACAAAAAACATACTACGCTCTGATAAAGAAAACTCGTTGTGAGTTCTACTCTGGGAAAATTGAAATGGCCAAAAAACCCTCAGAAGAGATCTTTGCCATATTAAAATCCATCCAGTCAGCAGATAGGCTAACAGAGCCCCCCTCCACATCAGAGGTATCCTGCAATAGAATTGCTGACTTCTTTGCAGAGAAAGTGACAAAGATCTATGATACTTTCCCTAGAGCAGCACGCTAGGCCCCTAGCCCCAAAGACTCAACATCCACAGTTGTCAAAGTTGCAACCCTAGAGGAATGTATAATGCCAGAGCCAGATGTAATAAGGAAACTAGCAATCCAAATCAAATCAGGTTCACCTAGGGACCCAGCCTGTCCCGAAATCTTACTACAAGGAGCAAAATGTATTGTACCTTTCATATCAGAACTTATCTCCCGCTCCTACCAATTGGGGGATGTTCCCTATGAATGGAAGCAAGCTATAGTCCGCCCATTAAGGAAAAAAAACACAAATAGATTATGAGGTACTAGATAATCTACGCCCCATCTCGCTCCTACCTGTCTTTACTAAAATCGCAGAAAAAATAGTTAAAACTCGGCTCACAAAACACAGTGATAGTAAGAACCTATTACGCTGCTCACAATCAGGTTTCCGTGCTGCACATTCCACTGAAACCGCCTTGCTCCTGGCCACAGAAACTCTAAAACAACGGGCCGACGAAGGACACACAGCTGCACCAATCCTGTTGGACCTCTGCGCAGCATTTGATACAGTCTTCCATGGCCTCCTCCTACAATGATTAGAATATTGTGGAATCAGGGTAATGGCTCCGAACTGGATGAAATCCTTCGTGGCAGAAAGGGGTTTCCAGGTTAAACAAGACACATTCACTTCTAAGAGATCTACCCTATTACAAGGAGTTCCCCAGGGGTCAATAGTGAGCCCCACATTGTTCAACCTATATGGGGATCCCTTGCTAATATAGTGGAAAGCCACAAAGTGTCCATTGTATCTTATGCTGACGATATTCAGCTTATCATCACACTATCGCAAAACCCAGAACATAATGCACATCAATTTTCCCAATGTTTGGAGGAAGTAACAGCATGGATGGCAGACCACTGCTTAAAACATAATGGCAGTAAGTGTGATGGTAATGAGACGAGTGTCTTCTATCTGGGCATCAGCTTGGTGGCCGGAAGCACTTGGCTAGCTCCCAACCCCTAAAACAAAAGTCAAGAACCTTGGAGTATGGCTTGACCCCAACCTGACATATCTAAATAATATCCGAAAAATAACAGGCAAATGTTTCGGAACGCTAAAAACCCTATGGAAAGTCATTGACCTACTACTTGTTCAAGCCAGAAAAACATATGCAGTGGTCACCGCTCAGATTGACTACGGCAATGTTCTATACCTAGGTGTAGCAAAAAAAAGGCTGATGAATCTGCAATCAGTCCAAAACGCTGCTGCCCCGCTAGTGCTAAATCTACCTAGAAGATCGTCCAACACAAAGGCCCTGGTCAAATTGCATTGGTTGCCTGTGGGCAAGAGGCTCTTGTTCAAGGTAATGTGCTTCTGCCATCGTATCCTTGCAAATAAAGGCCCAAGTTATCTACAAGACATGATTACACCCTACACCCCCAATAGAAGCCTAAGATCTGAAGGAAAGTCATTGGTAATAGTACCCAGATTTAGGAAGTCCAGGCTAGGAGGCTACTATTTCAAATACCTGGCAGCAAAACATTGGAATTCATTACCAATGGATTTGAGGAAAGAGTCATGTGACGCTGCCTTTAGGAAAAGGCTGAAAATCAGTTTTTTCCCACCTATAGCCCGTGAAACATTACAGCTAGGGCTCTTCTACCTATCTCGTGTCATTTCTGAGTTTCTGCTCAGCGCGGGGACACACCGTTGGTCTAACCAGGCGCTTTACAAATGCCGATGATGATGATTTAATATGTATTGTGCAGTCTAAACGTGTATTTAGTATTGCAGAATGGCTTTGTCCTCATGGGCTTGAAATATAACACATTCTATCCGTTTCATATGTGGCTGCCCCAAACTGGGATGTAAACAATAATATTGTATTGTACTGCATTGTGTGGCAATTATCAAATTGTTGTCTGTGTGCAGTGCAGATTTATGATCCTGGAGACAGTTTGTGGGTGAAGGGTGTGAGGAAAGTGGTGTATTATATGGTGTGTGGTTGTGGGACATCACTGTGTAATACACTCACAATACCTTCTTCGGTCCATCCGGCTCATTTGTAAAATCTTAGATCAACCCTATGTAGCTGTGGCTTCGAGCAGTCAGGCTTAAACAATGGAACAAGTGCTAACCAATCAAATAAAATCACACAACACAAAATAAATCTAACTCCAATTTATAAAAATAGGTCTTTTTTTATTTAATTTTTAGACACCAAATTGAACAAAATCCACCTGATGGTTCCGGAGATATAGATTAATAAGCAAATCACAACAACTGCGGTTAGCGCAAACTTTTGAAACGTTGTAATACTTTTGTAAAGTTGTGTTGGGTCATTAGAGCCCGCTCTGGGCGACCAACTCTGACAGAGAGCAAGTCAAAGGGGCAGTGAGGAATTGTACTTCTCACCAAAGCAATCTCCAGTCCAGTTCCAAGCTCAATTGGCGAACCACCATAGACTTCAGTTGAATGGTCCTGATGACCGCTGTTAATTTTTCCTGTTTTGGCAAGGAAAACATTTTAATACTGATTTTAAAGATTTAAATTTTAAACAAGTGGCGCCTGCTATGTTGTATTTCTTAATGCTCCAGGATGCACATACCTGTGTGAATGTAGGGTATCTTTTTAAGTAGCACAGTAAAGCTTCGAGAGACCTGACCTTAATTTGACCACGGGTCTCTCAGTCCCTCATGTCCTTCGCACTGCTGGAATATCAGCGATTTCTATCCTCTAATGATAATTGTTAGTAATTTAAGCTGGAAAGATTCATTTGTCATCCCGCCCCATGGCTGTCCATCAACTTAATTTGCATGTTTGAGATTTGTTTTATCATATGTTTGCTTATTTAAGGGTCTGCTTGTTTCTTCTTTTTTTGTATAATATATTTAATATTGTTGTGTTGTATTGAATGTTATATTTGACTTAAAGTATCTTTAGGGGGCGTGGCCAAGATGGCGGGCTGAGAGGACGCACTGTCCGAGAGCTCCTGTAATCCTGGGCCCTTAACCCGCTGAACCCTGCTGATCTCCCCCCCGACAGCACGAGGATCAGCCCCAGAAACAGGTCGGCGCAAAGTGGCGAGGCTTCCAGTGCCGAGTGGACCGGTGGTTGCAGTAACAGGGCTTAGAAGTGAGCCCGAGTGGGGAGCCGGTCGGCAGCGAAGGAGGCCGCAGACGCGAACAAAGTAACGGCAGAGAGGCGGCCTCGGAGACACACGGACCGCCGGGTGGCGACGAGCAGTCCCGGCCCAACCCTCATTGTGACCCGGAGGGGAGCGCGACGCACTCGGGACCGGGTGCCGGTCCGGTGAGTGAAAGATCGGCGCGGAGTCGCAGCGCCGGGCCGAGGACCGGGCCTAACAACAGATCAGTGGCTACGCGATACCCCCCAATCCCCAGTGGCCGGCACGAGTGGAAGGGGTGAGTGGAAGGACGCACCGGAGAAGCTCTGCGCTACACTGGGCATATTAGTGCACGGGTCCGGGCTGGAACCGCGGCGGCTGGGGGCACGTAGCCGGGACCTGAAGCCGCAAATCGGCGTAGAATCGCTATGCAAGTCCGGAGTCGTGACCGGAAGTGGGCCTCTCGCAGCACGACCCCCTAACCTCTGCGGACGATCGGCGCCAGGGGTGACCGGTGGTCCCGTCCCCCCCCCCTCCCCTCCTATCGTGGATCCCCGCACTGAGTGGAGAGGTACAGACACTTGGTGCCCGGAAGCGGAGTTTTGGACAAAGGGCACCGGCACAGGAAGCTACGCGAGGCCGGGGACGCGGCCTGGAGGTGGGCCACCCCCCCTATCTCTTTTCAGTCAGCCGTTGGTGGGGGCCACGCACCTGCCCCGTTTGGGAACCTTGAACCGCGGAGGCGGAGCTCCGAGACGGCGGCTGAGAACCCGGTGCCGAGATCATCGTAGGTATTGGCGCATGATGCGGGCCTGCTGAGGTGGCCTGTAGCCGGAGCGAGACCGGAACGCGTGAGGAAGGACGGTAGCGGCGCGATCCCAAAGAGGGGCTTGAGCAGTGATTGCGCACACAGGTACCACGCAGCGGCGAAGACGACTGACAGAGGCTTCTGGTCAGGTCGGTGCTTCGCAGGGAACGCAGGCGGGGATTTGCCGAGTAGCAGTAAAGACTAGGTCGCCTGGGAACCATAGCGGTGACGCTAACGGCCTGGGGCCCGCAGGAACCACGAGATTGACTATGCCAGACTTGCTGACGCTGGCTGCGGACGAGAACACCCACTGCATCTGGGACGTGCACCGGAGATCAGTGACTGGAACCGGTGCTCAGCTGCGCATATTGAGCGACGGAGTTTTGAAAGGGTGGCCTCTTTCTGTGTGCAGCGCCCCTGAATGTTTTTTGCTGCCACCTGAACCTAGAGAACGGACAGGGTTCGCTTGGGAGGTGCCGCAACCGCTATGGCCAGCAATAGAGGGAACCGGAAGGGTGGACAGACACTACCGGAGATGATGAGTAGGGGTGCGATGAAGCAGGACAAAGGGCAACACTCCCCAGGCCCCTCACGATACTCAGTGGAAGTAGGAGACGGAGAACCGCCGGTGACCAGATCCTTCCTAGAATCGCTTTTCAGTTCCCTGAAGGATGATTTTCAGACATTGAAACAGGTAGTGGCCGGAGAGGTTCGGTGCGGAGAGAGGTAGATAGCCTGGGTGAACGGGTAGCCGCCATGGAAGGATCAGGGCATTCCAGGGACTAAGAGATTGGACAGCTGCAACAGGAGGTGCTGCGCCTAAAGGAACAACAACTGGACCTCCAAGCGCACAATGAGGACCTTGAGAACCGATCCCGCCGGAACAACATCCGAGCCGGGGAGTGCCTTCCACAGAGGAGGGGGAGGATGTGGCCGGATATCAGCAGAGCTTGTTCAGGGAGGTCCTGGGAGAGCCGGAGGACTTCCCTATTCGAATAGACAGGGCACATAGAGTGGGCATGGCACGCCGGACCTCAGCGCCCCCACCTGATATACTGGCCTTCCTACCAGACTACCCGCTTAAGGAACGAATCCTTCGAGAGGCAAGGAAATGGCAGACATTGCAATTCCGAGGGCATCCGGTGGCACTCTTATCAGGACCTGTCGGCGATCACACTTCAAAAACGAAGAACATTCAAAATCGCTACAGACTTTTTGCCATCACATGGGATGCAATACTCCTGAGGTCACTTTTTCCGACTCATATTTAGGTGGAATGGGGTCTTGCATCAACTTCGGTCCCTTCAGGACACTTGCGAGGTGCTGGGGATCCCTGCGACGGATGAAGAGTCGCACACACCGCGCCGTAGGAGGGCTACCAGGGAGGGCTAGCAGAGGGTCCCTGATCACCGCTCGTCGGCTAGGCCGGACTCGCCCACTATTAGAGCTGGCATGGAGGGAGCGCTGAGAGAAGCGGCCGGAGACAAGGTCCCGAGTGAGGTTGCACTCACAGCCAGATTTAGCAGCGCCGGAGACGGCCAGAGGTCAGCTGGCCGGTGTTTTTTCATGTTGGCTACTTGAGAGAACTCCAGGGGGAGATCGACACAGCTTTTCAACATGGCAGGTTTAGGGGCCCGGGGGAGGGGGGCGGCGGGTGGGAGTGCAGTGGCTGGACGTCCACTTCTATAACCTTTCATAGACTTGTCTTCTGAAGAGGACCGGACTTGGACAATGGAGTTACAGGGACAATTGGGGAGTTGGGTTGGGGAGGGAGGGGGTGGTGGGGGTGGCTACGAATTGGGACTGGGGTGGGTGGGTGGGGAAGTTGGGGATTGGGAGTTCAGGGGGGGATCCGGGAGTTGGGTGAGGGGGGTGGGTCGTCCAGTGCACCATGCAGGTACTTGCTGCTTTGGCAGCATTCATTCACCTTGGTTTGCCCAGACGGGGACGCTACGTGCTTGCAGGGAGGGAGGGGGGGGGGGGGGGGGGGAAGGTTGGCAAGTGCACTGTGCGGCTACTAGATATTCTGGAGACATTCACACATCTTAGTTTGCCAGGACGGGGAAGCTGAGTGAACACCTACAGTTTCTTCTTTGTCTTGCTGCCTCTGATACTGTTATGGGCGCTCATACATTCCGCCTTATCTGAACGGGGACTTCACGCCTTCATCCACATCTTTCTCGATGCCTCCTTGCACTTTTAAGGTTGTGACCCTGAATGTCAGGGGTTTGAATAATCCTGTCAGGCGGCGGGCAGTGCTTTCCCTCTTGGAGAATACTCATGCGGACATATGTCTCCTTCAGGAAACGCACCTGCTGCCGCAGGACACACATAGACTGCGCTCACATAAGTTCCCCTCACAATTCTTCTCTTTTTGCACCACTAAGACAGCAGGGGTGGCGATTCTGGTGGCCAGACACTTTAAGGGGGAAATTCTCACAAGTTCACTGAACAGAAAGGCAGACTGTTAGCACACCGGTTCAGGATTGGGGGGCTTACTTTCACGATCGGGTCCCTGTATAGCCCTAATGAGCGGCAGGAACGTTTCCTGCAATCGGCGGTTGAGGATGTTACTGCCTCGCCAGATAGACATATTATTCTCGGGGGAGATTTTAATATGGTTTTCGACTCTGCTACGGACAGATCGGCGCAGCGCTCCCCGCAGGTCGGGGAGTTCTCCACCTGCTGTAAGGAAGGTGGTGGTGGACCGCATCGAGGACGCGATCCAGGAATATCTGACACACAACGACAACTCTGACACCACCCGGGCCACACAGTGGGCGGCCTTGAAAGCAGTTCTCAGGGGGGAATTTTTGGCGATCCCCGCTGCCGAAAACTAAGAGCGACGGGCCAAGAGGGAAGAACTTACCGATAGGGTTCGCAAGCTTGAACAGATACATCGCAGGACAGGAGCCCCCAGAATTTGGCGGCATCTCAAGGAAGCGAGAAAGCTTCTGGCAGCCCTCGATTTGGACAGAGTGGAGTACGCGGCACTCCGGCTGCGCCATACCTTCTATACAGGGGGGGGACCGTTGTGGCAAGTTCATGGCCAACAGGCTCCGAGTGGCGCGCCAGAGTCAGCTGGTGAGGGAGATCTCTGACCCTGCGGGGACGGCGGAGACGGAAGACGCTCGTATCTCGGCCGTATTTCGTAGGTTTTACGCGGATCTCTACACTAGTGAGCCGCCGGATGAGGCGGCCATGGCCTCCTATTTGGATTCGGTCACCTTGCCCTCCCTGGACCCTCTGCAGGCAGAGCACTTAAATCGGGATATCAGGATAGAAGAGGTGATTTCTGCCATCGCCAGGCTTAAACATGGCAAGGCGCTGGGCCCGGATGGTTACACCACGCTCTTTTATAAAACGTTTTGCACGTCACTGGCCCCTATCCTTACTCGTCTTTTTAACTCGTTTGCGGAACTGGGGGCCATTCCGCCTGATCTTCTACGGGCTTCCATTACAGTTATCCCTAAACCAGGGAAGGACCCGAAGCACTGTGGGTCTTACAGACCGATATCTCTTCTGAATGTAGATTTAAAACTATACACGGGGATCTTGGCCGGTCGACTAGCCCCTCACTTACCCAGTCTTATTGATCCTGATCAGGCTGGGTTTGTCCCGAGGAGGCAGACTTTTGACAACACGAAACGGATCATCCACCTGCTAGAGAAAGCCTCCTGGATTCCGGGGGAAAGAATGATGCTGGCGGTGGACGCGAAGAAGGTGTTCGACCGGGTGCACTGGCCTTACCTGGAACGAGTTCTGGTGAAGGTGGGCATAGTAAATGTAAATGTAAATGTATAGGCATTTATATAGCGCACTACTTACCCGAAGGGTCCCAAGGCGCTTCGACCGCTGCGAAACCCTTCCTGGCTTCCCTGAGAGATGGTCCCTTAATGGGTATCTCCAGGGTGAGACCAGGCATCCCCGGCGGTCTGGTGGGGCCGTTAGTGAAGATGAGGCAAGCTAATGCCCAGAGTTGCCGAATGTGATCGCTGATCAGAGTGGGCACCGAGGCGAGAGAATTATCGAGTCCGCTGACCCTGGTCCAGAAACCTGCCGCGCCGGGAATCGAACCCTGGTCCCGGGCCGTCCTCTGCTCTCGGGTCTGCCGCCTCTAACCAGTGAGCCACACTACTAGGGGAAAAGTTCCGCTCCATGATCCTCAACTGCTACAGGCGGCCGACGGCTGTGGTTCGCGTGAACGGGTACAACTCTAGGGACTTTAACATCGAAAGGGGCACTAGGCAGGGATGTCCGCTTTCGCCCTTGCTCTTTGCCCTTTACATGGAGCCGTTCGCCCAGCTGGTCCGCGACAATCCGGCAGTGACGGGGGTGCGGATGGGAGGCTTCACACACGCTATCAGCCTCTATGCTGACGATGTCATCCTCTCGTTGAACGAGCCCCGGACAGCCCTGCCGGCCTGCATCGAGGAGCTGGCTTCCTTTGGCGCGGTTGCGGGGTTTAAAATGAACATGGGAAAGTCAGTGGCTCTATATATCTCCCTTGAGCCGGCCACTAGGACTTACCTACAGAACCAATTCCCCATGCTTTGGTCGTCAGAGGCGGTACCCTACCTGGGGAACCAGATAGCTCCCACTTTACCGGCTGTGGTTCCGGCCAACTACACGGCCCTGGGTGCGAAGATCAGGGGGGAACTAGGTCGATGGAACCGCAGCACCTTCTCCTGGTTGAGCAGGAAAGCCGCCATCAAAATGACGGTCCTACCTCAGGTTCTTTACTTGTTCCGGGCCCTGCCGCTCCAGCCGCCGGTCGGGTGGATCCCGCAACTGCAGTCGGATGTTTGGCGCTTTATTTGGCAGGGGAAAAAGCCCCTCACTGCTGGCCCCTGAGGCGGGAGGTTTGGGAATACCTGACTTCCGTAAGTATTTCCAAGCAGCGCAGTTGCGGTATCTCGTGGAATGGAGTAGGTGGGAGTCTGATAAGCACTGGCTCTTCACGGATCAGGCGGTGGCAGGTAGACCTTTACAGGAAATCCCGTTTCTGCGCCGGACTCACCGGCCTAAAAATTTGTACGCCTCCTTTGTTACTAGAGTGCCTCTGAGGGTCTGGGACGCCACTTGCATCACGTATAACCTCACCTCATTCCCGTCGCCACTCACACCGTTAGTGGACAACCCGGACTTTACCCCAGTAATGGAAAAGGGGGCGTTCACACACTGGAGGCAGGCGGGGTGTAGAGCTCTGTGTCACATGTATGGCCCAGAAGGGGTTGGCCCCTTCCCGCAGTTTCGCCAGGAATTTTCACTCCCAGAGACCGAGAGGCACCGTTATATGCAAGCTCGCCACTGGGCTCTTCAACCACAGGTGAGAGAGACGGCCGATAGGCACTTCTCACCATACGAAAAATGGCTACTGTCGCGTACGTTGGATTCGAAATTGATCACGGATCTCTATAGGTTACTACAACAGCCTTCAACGCACCTCTACAATCCGGGGAGAGAACGCTGGGAGCGGGAGTTAGGAAGGACATTAAGCCCTAAAGAATGGGAGCACATATCCTATAGAGCGAGGCATTCGGCGTACCACATGGGCCTTACTGACACATTGACTAAGGTTTCCACCTATTGGTACTACACACCTGAGCGGGTTCACGAATTTGACCGTAGTAAGGAGGACACATGTTGGCGAGGGTGCGGGCACCGGGGTACACTTACACACATTCTATGGGATTGCCCTCTCCTGGACACTTATTGGAAGGAAGTGCTGGACGAAATTGATTCTCATTTTGGCATTGAGCTACCACGCTTCCCTGCTTACACCCTGCTGGGGCTCCCGAATGGACTGATGTACCCCCTCAGATCCCGTAGGGGTAGGCAGATAGCCATCGCACTAGGTTCAGCAGTCCAAAACTTCCTGATACACTGGCGCACCACCACGACACCCTCCATCACGGGCTGGCTACATAGATTGTGGCACGTGTTGGGTATGGAGAAATATCCGCTCACAGTGACAGGGGATATAGCGCAATTTAATGAACTCTAGCAACCATTTCATTCCTTACTGCTCACAGAATTTAGGGAACTTACCTGTCCCAAATACCTCCGCCTCATGCGACTCACGAGCCCAGCAGCGCCAGCTCCGTGAATTGATAGGAGACTCACTTCCCCCGTAAGAGGTGGCTTTGGTGTACGCTTTGGATAGGGCCTGTGCACTGGACGAAGGGTGGGGGGGGGGGGGGGGGGGAGTTGGGTTAGGGGAGTTTGGAAGTTGGGGTTTTGGGGGGGTGTTCGCAATGGGAATGTCATCTCATGCTGTGACAATGCATACCTTCTGCTGCTGTGTTAGATTAGCACATACAACCTGCACCTGATAGCTCTTCACCGGGAATGAGGCTCTGCCCGTCCTACAGGTTGCTCCATGATAATGTATGTTTGTCCTGGTATGTCATGATGAATAAAATACTTTAAACCTAAAGTATCTTTAATGGTTATTTATTTTAATTGAATAAAGAATCATTATGATGGTCCTGATGCAAGGGGTACAGAATGCTGGAAATGCTGAGGGTGCTGTGCAGTTGACGTGGGGGTTTCCTTGGGTTATTCCTCTATTCCTCTGTCCACGTTCTTTTTAGAGTGACTTTGGTCACAAGGCCAGCTTCCCTTGAAATCCTGGTGTGGTTCAGCAAATGTCCAGTTGCCACTGTACT
This sequence comes from Lissotriton vulgaris, assembly GCF_964263255.1. Taxonomy (NCBI): domain Eukaryota; kingdom Metazoa; phylum Chordata; class Amphibia; order Caudata; family Salamandridae; genus Lissotriton; species Lissotriton vulgaris. Next base: position 1,611,292,853 of record NC_141695.1, on the reverse strand, counting down.
ACTGGTCTTCGGTCAGAAGGAAACGAGCGGTTCCCTTTGGTGGAGGCTAGTGTCCTCCTTGGGTGACCAACCTGCACTCCACCATCTCTCCCGGGTCCAGCAGACTCAGTGCAACTTTTGAGTGTTGGGACTCGGTCTCCCGGGCTGCATGTTGGCAGTCAATGACGATCAAGCAATTGTGGCTACTGACTAGCCAATGTTGGCTTCTTCAGCTTTAGTGGCCCTGGAACTGTAACAGGAAGTCAGCCAACCTACTCTTGGAGTTCATCTGTTCTTTGGGGCTCAGGGGTTCGACCTTTCTCCAAGCAGGGCACCATAGGCACAATCCTCTCTTTGGTAGCCCAGGAGAAGCAGGTGCAGTCCAGTCTTTGGTGCAGCCTCCCTCTGCCAGGTCCAGGGAACAGCAGAGCAGTCTTTCTTCAGTCATCTCTCCTGTTCAGACATGATCTGAGGTCTGGGTTTCATGGGTGCCATATTTATTCCCAGAAAGTGCCCTCGGGTTGCAGTGGTTACTAGTCAATGGGCTGCTAGGTCTTTGTCCGCCTGATGACTATTTCCTGCAGTGTGTGACACCTAGCTATCCTAGAATATTCTGGACTTTTCCAAAATGGCAGAACCCCTGTCTCAGTGTGTGGAGCATGGTAGCCCACCCTAAAGGTGTGGCAAACTGAGGGGTAAATGCCCAAGGGAAAACCGATTTGGTACAGTTTTCCTCTCTTTGTCCCCGACACCAACCAGTCTACCAGAGCCAAACATAAGCCCCTGTTGTGTGTGTGTCATTTACTCTTCCCCATTGAGCCTGTTTTTTGGGCTCACACTCTGTGTGGCTTCCTGCCAGGGAGAGGTGACACCTCTTCCAACGGTAGGCTTCTAATGTTTCCTTTCCTGTGAGTCATTCACACTTCTACCCAAGAGGGCAGATGGCCGTTTTATAGCTTGTATTTGCAAATGCTGGAAAATACTGGAAAACTTGGGCAACAGAGTTGTAGCTTTTTAAACTAGTCTTTTACTCAATAATTACATTTAATTCGACTTGTGCATCAAGTTTGTTTTAATGTAACCTTTATTTTGATACCTTGAAGTACATACTTTATTAGTCCCATTCTGTAGTTAACACAGCTGAGTTGTTCGCATGTAACCCTGTACTTGCCAAAGGGGCTACTAGAGGTTCCACACTAAAAATGACAATTTTGAGTTTTTACTATTAGGACTTCTGAAAATACATGTCCTACGATTTAATATGCAGCACCCTACCTTATGACTTGATAGGTCTACCTTTTGAGTGACATACATATTAAAACGGTAGGTCGGGAGTTCGTCATCAGTTTAAATGTCAAAGTTGACTTAGCATTTAGAACTGATCTACCAGTCTGCAGTGGCAAGCTGCGAGGCATTTCTTTTTGGCACACTCAGGGTGGCACAATAAGTGCTGCAGCCGCTGAGGGACACTTTAACTTACAGGCCCTGGGTATCATATACAAGGGACTTATAAGTACATTAACATATGCCAACTGGGTATATGCCAATCAAACTTTCCAGGGTCAGAGCACAGGCAGTGAAGTCTGGTTAGCAGTCCTCAGTGCGAACTCAGAGTCGAAAAACCCACAGCATCAGTCCAAAACCTTGGGGATGATCATGCAAAAAGAGGCATTTCCTTACAAAATGGGTGACTGCATTAAGATCCAGTTTTTATAGTTTTCTTAATTATATTGCTATTTTCCATGGTCTTGGGTGAAAGGCAATTTCAGAGATGCAGATTCTAATGAGAAGGCTATGCCTCATTTTATCATGATCATAGGTCATGGGTCCTTGCAAATTATTTGAAAGATGAAGTTGCTGATCGTGCTTGAGATGAAAATGTTTTGACATCAAGAGTATGTAGGACCCTGCTGGTAGCAGTGGCTTGTCGCAAAAATTCAAATGGTTGACATAAGAGCAAATTTTAACGATCGCTCAGGAGCAGGCAGGCAGCTGTATTTTACACCTACTTAAGCCATCCTAGATTACTTTTTTCAAACGTTGATATTAACTACTTATATGATCATGATGGTATAAGAGAACTGCATTTTTAAATAACTCGGTGACAAAATGAAATAAAGATAAACATTGTAGATGGTTGAGTATTCATTGTAGTTTAATGTGCTTCGGAATTTACTTAGTTGCAAATTCTAGCAATTTTGCCACAAAAGGATGAAGATTTAGTAGGATTTTGGGTGACGTTTCATGGTTCCATCACAAGAGAGACAATGCAGAGGTTTTTAAAGCAAATTTATTTTGTCCTGATATGAATGAAGATCTGCCATTTGATATAAAGATGTTGCTTGTCCTAATGCTAAGACGTATTGTGGTTTGTGGTCAAGTGACGTAGTGCAGAAATTGAAGAGAGACTTCATGCTAATTGTTTTTTGGAACTATATTGTGATGTGTTGCTAGAAAGCTTGACATAGAGTACTAAGTTTATGGATTCAAGGGCATGACTGGATTGGTTAACAAACTTGTTAATATTATATTGTATTGTAACTGCATTTATATAGCGCTTACGACCCCTGACGAGACGGCAAAGTGCTTTTTCGGTGAGTAGCACGCTACTTCGGATTCCATAAAGGATTAGTGGTGAATTAGTATAGTGAAATATGAAAGGTACTTGAGTGGTGTATATGTTAGTCAGTTATTTGCTTTAAGAAGGATAGTGGAGGGATAGAAGAGGAAAAAAGGTTTGCGTTTATTTAGCACTTGCTGTGTTGAAGTGCTTTTTCAGCGAGTAGCACAATATTCTGGAACCCATAGTGTTAGTGGTAAATCAGTATAGTGAAATATGAAATAATTTGAGTGGTGGATATGTTAGTCAGGTATTTGCATCAAGAAGGATAGCGAAGGAGAAGAAGAGGTAAAAAGGTTGGTATTTATATAGCGCTTGTTACCTCTGGTGAGGTGTTGAAGTGCTTTTTGAGCAATATGACATACAGATAACCCTATTTATCCCTGGGGTAGAGTACGGTAGTGTCTACAACAGCACCCCTAAGAGCCTCAATAAATGCTGCAGCAAGACTTGTCACTGGCTCGAAAAGAAGTGCCCATATTTCCCCAGACCTAAAAGCCTTGAATTGGTTACCACTTGAAGCCAAAATTCACCTAAAAATAGCGTGCATGACGCATAAGGCTATACATCACAAGACACCCAGCTACCTCACACAGAAGTTGACGATCTCTGGTGGGACAAGATCCTCAAGAAGTGCAGAAAATGTGCTACTGAAACCGCAAAGGTTCAACAGGAAGAAAACATACAAACGAACCTTCTCTGGGATGGCGCCCAGGATATGGAATACACTTTCCCCTGAAACCAGACTGAATGCCTCTACCGCATCTTTCAAAAAGGAAGTAAAAGCGATATTCATGGCAAAATTCACCTGATCATAGACTACAGAAAATCAGAGATCAATCGTACCCTTTCTAGTATTCCTGCTTCTACAAGGGTCCATCCAGACATTCTTGTCACTTTACCTGACCACTACTTGATTCAATAGATATGTTTTGCTTTTTGCACGCTATTCTTCTCTTTGCACAAATTGTTTGTATATGTGATCTACTCTCATTTAGCCGTTTGTATAATTAGCTTGACCTAATGTGCCTCCCTTTGCACAAACTCTTTTGTATATGTGAGCTACTTTCAATTATCCTTTTTAGGTCTCGCTATTCGATGCGCATGCGCATCGAGCTTGCGAGCATATAGGGCTTTAACCAGAGTTAAACTAACCCGGCGATTTTGTGCTGTGCCCGTGGCTTTTAGGTCAATGCGCAAGCGCATTGACCTAAAATGCGCGTGCACATCACCAAATCGCCGTCTGTTCCCTCTCCCCGCTCCGCCCCCTCCCCTGCCCGCCGTGTCGCATTTCTCCTCCCCCCTCCCCTTCTCTCTCTTCCCTCTGTCTTGTTTATTTATTTTTTTACCCGCTCCGCCCCCTCCCCTGCCCGCTGTGTCGCATTTCTCCTCAACCCTCCCCTTCTCTCTCTTCCCTCCGCCCATTGGTCACCTACTCTCACACAATCTGCTTATTTCCACCCCAGTGGTTTTTGTAGTCTTGACTGTTCATCTCATCCCTCTCTCTCACACGCTCCTGTGTGGGCTGTGGGCACATCAGGACAGGTCTGTGAGGGGCGTGCACACTGCACTATAGGTGCACTATCATCTATTGCCAGCTCAGACATATGGAATGTCTCCAGCCGTGAATTCACCTCTTTGACATGTTGGGTGCACTTCTTTTCGTACAGCCCTGTTGAGGCTTCAGTAGGTTTGGTCTGAACACGTCACGGGCAGCATGCCAGGGTGCAACGATCATTATAGCTGTACGTCGCGCACAATGTCTGACCGCCCCAGGAATCGGGTGTGTACGCCTCTTTGTGTTCTCTGCACTCAGGTCTGGCTCATGTTGCGCTGTATGTTGCAAACTGTTTCAGTTGTGCAGAGGCTGTGTTCTTTCGGTGCATTCGCCTTTTTCCTTGTGTTTTTCAGTTGCGTACTGCTCTGTGTGTAGTCTTTGCATTTGATGCACGCTGGTTTGGTTTTGTATGGGCTGTGTGTTCTTTATGTGCACACTGCACTGGCTTAGTGCCTCGTCTTTGCATTTGATGCACGCTGGTTTTGTTTTGTATGGGCTGTGTGTTCTTTAGGTGCACACTGCTCTGGCTGTGTGCAGTATTTGCATTTGATGTACGCTGTATTGATTTTGTGTGGGCTGTGTGTTCTTTAGGTGCACGCTGACCTGGCTCTGTCTTTACCGTCTTTGCATTTGATTTGCTCTAGTTTTGTATTGGCTGTGTAGTGTTTAGGTGTATGCTTATTTATCCCTGTGTGCATTTGTGCATGCTGCTTTAGCGGTGTACTAGCTCTGAAACAGGGTGCAGCAAAAGCAGTTTTTCATAAGCTGTGTGTTCTTTAGGTTAGAGCGTCCTAAATTTTAGAATGACAACCATTGCGACTCACCTAGGTTTAATGGACATGTGGTGTGCCCCCCCCCCCATGTCATTTTTTCTAATACTGCTACATTTATTATTAAATAGCAATATCGAAAATCTAATTGCTTGCATATGCTGGGACTTTTTCAACTCGACTAAACTGGCGCACGATCCACCTGTGGGTCACACAACCCACTGTTTAGGAAATGCTGGTTTGGCTGCATGCTGCTTAATCCCTGTGTACTTTGATGCACACTGCTCGTGTTATGTGTACTGTCGGAACTATTAATGCATGCTGCTTCAGTTGTGCATAGGCTGTGTGTTCTTTAGGTGCACGGTGCTCATGTTCTGTGTGAACTGTCTCTGCATTTGATACATGCTGTTTCGGTTGTGTATGGGCTGTGTTTGTTTTTGGTGCACGCTGCTCTGACTGTGTGCACTGTCCACCACATCCACCATCATCTCCACCATCACCTCCACATCCACCACGACATCCACCTTCACATCCACCGTGACATCCACCGCCACATCCACCACCACCACATCCACCACATCCACCACATCCACCACCACCACATCCACCACCACCACCACATCCACCACCACCGCATCCACCCCCACCGCATGCACCACCACCACCACATGCACCACCACTACCACACCCACCGCCACTTCATCCACCACCACATCCACTACAACCACCACCCCATCCACCGCATCCACCACCGCATCCACCACCGCATCCACCACCGCATCCACCACCACATCCACCACCACATCCACCATCACCACCACATCCACCATCACCACCACATCCACCATCACATCCACCACCACATCCACCACCACATCCACCACCACATCCACCACCACATCCACCACCACATCCACCATCACATCCACCATGAAATCCACCGCCACATCCACCACCACCACCACCACCACATCCACCACCACCACCACCACCACATCCACCACCACCACCACCACATCCACCACCACCACCACATCCACCACCACCACCACATCCACCACCACCACCACATCCACCACCACTTCCACCACCACCACATCCACCACCACCACCACATCCACCACCACATCCACCACCAGGTGCAAATGCAATGTTCTTGGATTTTCGTCACAATAAAATACACTGAACATAATCTTCACAAAATTAAATTACAAACGTTTAAGCTATTGCCATTTATAAATTACAATAAATTTTATTTAAGTATTAATTATTTACAAAATTAAAAGCCATTGTTATTTGCAATATCAATACATCTAAGTCACGTAAAGACAACACACATTGCATTACAAATGCTATAGGTGTCACATTTGCGAAAGTTAAAACTATTGACATTGTAACTGACAAAGCTATTACTTTTGCTATTTTCAAAACCAACACCTAAATAAAAAAAGTGTCATTTACAATACCAATTGCTCAAACTTTCCTAATGCGAGACCTATTGCATTTCCAATGCTTGTTTATAATTAGCTTGACCTAATGTAAAGCACTTTAATAATCTTGTTCGTGCTATATAAGACCTTCAAAATAAATAAAATCAAAATAAAAGAGCAAGATCCTCTCAAAGAAAATGCCTCCCTTTCTACTCATGCCGTCAGGCACGACAACAATTCAAACTAGGCAAAGTGAATTTGGAGGGAGTCACAAATTATAAATACCTTGGCCTAAGTATTGATAGCAGATTTAACTTTAAAACACATAATGATTGTTTAATGAAGAAAGGAAATGGATTGATATATGCTTTTTGCTCTATATCGAAGAGCTTAAGCGGTCCATCTTTCAAACCATTACTGGCTGTTGTTAAAGCAAAGCTCTTGTCGATTTTAGCCTATGCTACTGTTGGAGGGAGTCACAAATTATAAATACCTTGGCCTAAGTATTGATAGCAGATTTAACTTTAAAACACATAATGATTGTTTAATGAAGAAAGGAAATGGATTGATATATGCTTTTTGCTCTATATCGAAGAGCTTACGCGGTCCATCTTTCAAACCATTACTGGCTGTTGTTAAAGCAAAGCTCTTGTCGATTTTAGCCTATGCTACTGTTGGAGGGAGTCACAAATTATAAATACCTTGGCCTAAGTATTGATAGCAGATTTAACTTTAAAACACATAATGATTGTTTAATGAAGAAAGGAAATGGATTGATATATGCTTTTTGCTCTATATCGAAGAGCTTAAGCGGTCCATCTCTCAAACCATTACTGGCTGTTGTTAAAGCAAAGCTCTTGTCGATTTTAGCCTATGCTACTGAAGTTCAACATGGCAAGGAAGTAGCAGTTCCTCAGAGAATCAAATTAAGGCATATAGAACAGTATTTGCTCTACCGAGAAATTCTTCCCCTGAGCAGATTCGCCTAGAGTTTGGCTTACTGCAGCAAGGTCTAGCAAGAATGTATGCGACAATAAAACTGTGGTATAAAATTTGGTCAAGCTACCAGAATCCGCTTAATAGCGCCATTTGAGAAGCTCAAGAGAGTAATCCACGAGCAGCTTATCATAAATATTTGCAGCTATCAATAAAGGTAACAAAGGTGTCGGACTTATGGAACTTGAATTTACCATTCACAACATTTCGACGAATAATAAAGCAGCAAAAAGATACTAGTTAACGGAGGACATATTTATATTCAGTAAGCGCTCCCATGCCTGGATGGTACTTCAATCCTATACAATTTTACAACCAGCGGCTTATTTGGACTTAACATATTCTGTTCATTTAAAAAGGAAATTGCTAGCAATACGCCTTGGGGCACTACCAACTAATGCTGATCAACCCCTCTGGAAATATAGTGGTCCGCCGTCATGTACATTATGTGGTGCTCCAAAGCAGGACTTTGTTCACCTGATCTGTATATGTCCAGTTTTAAAACTAAATCGTCTTTTATTGTTAAAAAATCCTTTTAAAGATAGGGGCATACGCACCTGCAGATCTGCTATATTAAAGTGTCTTTTATCCACATGACCCGCAACGTAACTGTAGATTGGTAAAGTTTTTACTTTTCTATGAAAAATTGATTTGACCTAGCATTTTAAATGGTCCTTTAGTAAAGAGATGAAACTTTGGATACATGGCTCAATTATTGTTGTATACAATTGGAACTGGTTTCTGCAGCTGACAACCAGTAAGTGTAATAGGTATATATACTTGTGCCAACACGGTCTTGATACGGTATCATCAAAAGCTGTAAATTTCATTAATGGTAATTAATGGTTTTAATATGTACAGTATATGTTCATTTGCAGACTGATTCATTTTATTGGAATTGTTATGGTTTTAATTAACTTAAACAATAAAAATACATTTACATTTACTCATGCATTTATGGACTTGCTGTGTGTGTGTGTTGTAGAAGATATAAAAACATTGACAACTCTACAGATAAACATCAGGAAACCGGGATGCTGTCAGTGAGACACTCATCACTGACACATATACTGAGTGGCAGATCATGAGTTTGAATACCAGAAAGGCTGACTCGGGCCTTATTTTTTCTGAGTAACAGAGAATTTTGAAGATGGAGCTTCTAAGTTTCATTACCTTGAAATATATAGCAGCAGTGTAAAATGGATTTGCAAATTTTAGTACAATGATTATTAATCTTTGATTGAGGAGTTGATATTACATGTTTTTGATTGACACTCTATTACTTTTGATTCTTGACTAGCCACCAAAGCTGAACTCCTTCCCATGTCCCGTCTGTAATCGAGTCTACCCAATGCAAAAGAGACTGACACAGCACCTGAAGACTCACAGTACAGAAAAACCACATATGTGTGATAAGGTGGGTACTTTGATAGCTTAGTGTTTCAAGAATGTTGTTCAAGGGAGAAGAACCAGCTCTGGGTATGGGTAATGTAATGTGTCTGTTGCTTCAGCAGCTAAGGTGTATTACGTGTTTTAGCTCTACAGCTTTAGACCTTTAATGCTTTATCATGCTCTTTGGATAGCCTCATTTCAAGCTGGGAGTCTTGTTAAAAATATGAAACATGGTATGTCTTCAAATAAAAGCCATTCAAAGCGTAATGTTAGCTGAGCTCACCTTTATCCATACTTGCATGTATGAAGTGATACACTAGACTCTAGCATATCACTTTATATTTTTACTTCTAATCCATGGTCTCACTTTGGGGGTAAATCCAGTGCTTTAACTGAGTCCACCAATCGTTCATGCTAGGATCTGTTTGCTGTGTTTTGCGCTGCTCCCACGAATCAAGCGAAGGATAACAACTTAATTTTTACCTGCCACTTCCAAACTCCTTCATATTTACAGAGCCGGTTTATTTCACCTTTACATTGTGCTTTTTAATCTGTACATATACTTCATTGTTATGCTAATATTATTTAATTTTCTAAACCGTTGCAGACTCCCTGAGTAGGCGTTGCAGTCCCCAGGTCGACAATTGCTGTTGTATGGTGACTAAGAGATATTTCATGGCCGGTTTAATTATAACGTCCTCCTTCATCATCATGGTTCAAAGATGAAGTCCTACCAGCCCATCTAACAGTGAAAACTGATGATCACTGGGTGCTGCCTAAGAGGCACATCAATGAACGTTTGCGTTACCACTGTTGTTCCCCCTCCATGGGAAGGTCTTAGTCATTGGCCTTATTTCTTGATTCTTGCTTCAATGTTGACTTTGGACCTAGACATTGTAGAGATTCTGCACTAGATTCAGTTCCGGCTCTTGAAACAAAGCTGATGATCCTCTTCTGGCTTTTCCAGCTCTTGGCACTAATAGCATGCAGATGGCAGCCTACCATCAGGTAATATTTGACGTCTTCTACAGATACTATGCTCCCATCCCTGTTTTGCACCTCAGAGCCCCATGGAGCCATGTGACACTATTCTGGTGCAGGGCAAACTGATACCACTGACGAAGGTCTTGGTGTTTGCTCCACAGTCGGCATCAGTGCTGTCCCTGGTACCATCATTGTCTTCTTCGGATATGTTGCACACTTCAGCAAATTTTCCAAAGACTGGTTCTATCCTGGTCATGTTACGTGGCACAGCAGTTACCAGAGGGTGCTCTTTACAGTCATTTGCTTCCTTGGTAGTATGTTGACCGGTTTGGGGACCTCTGGTCCCCATTGAAATGGCAAACATTGTTTATCATGTCCACAATAATAGTATTGATGTGGACCATCTGCGCCCCCTACTTTGGAGCAGACCCTTGCAACTACTTGACTCTGCAAAGTGCAGCTATTCTAAACACATCTTCAGGATTGGACTAAAAATGTCATTTGAGTCTCCCACTGAAGAACTTGCCTTGGTCACAGCAGATGCTCTTCATCTGCCATTGACTGTGTAAAACAACAAGTAGGACTTGCTCACAGAGATTCTTGCAATCTACCTGTTCGACAGTCAAACAGTTGCTCCCGGCGGTGTACCAATAGGTCACCCGCTACTACCACTCAGTGCCTGGGTCTCAAAATTTCGAATGTGTATTCCTTCCCATAGACTTGTGGTTCATGCATTCCCTTACTCCAAGCAGAACTATGAAACTCTCCACACTTCCTCTGCCAGCATCAAGTAAAAAAAAACAGATTGAGGCAATGGAGAAGAGGGGCTTTTCTTTTGGGGGCCTTGCCCTTTGTTTCACAAATGCAATATGCCTACTAATTTTCTACTTCCATGCTGTGTATGAAATGGAGAAATGTGGCATATTGATTCTTTCTGATCATCTTTGTGATCATTGTGCGAAAGTTATGCTCCATGAGGAAGATGCGACAAAACAAATCCTAATCTCTGGCTTGGACACAGTGATTCAGTGTTGTAGTCCATGGCTGTTCCATTGGCTTCTGCTACCATGCTTGGATCTCCTCCACTGGGTTTTTGGATGATGTCCAAGAGAAACCTATGAACATGCCCTTTGACAATGCTCCCCCTTTTCAGTGACAAGGCAGGCTCGGGCCTGGCGTGCTTCAAGCAGTCCATATCCTGGGAACTGGCTTCACTTATATACCAGTTCCACTAGCAGTCCTAAAATTTCATGGACCTCATCCATGGTCCCCCCTTTTAATGGTGTCAGCCCTCGCAGTTTCTTAAAGATCTCTGTGTGAAACTCAACTCCCTTGAAACCGCCCCACATCAATGAAATATGGTGTACCACAAAAATCCATCCTTTCACCTTAACTATTCAGTATGTACATCGAACCTCCGGCTACATTCTTCAAGAAAATTCCATATTTATTCTTTCATATGCTGATGACAAAGTTTTACCTGTGATTGTCTGACCTGGCCAACATATTAACTCTTAAGTCTATCATCAGTAAACTAGCAAACTTGGCGCAATCGCTCTCTCTGAAACTGACAGAATTCCTGCTCTTATTCTCTACTCACTCCCCTCCCCCGTACAGAGGTGCATGACCATTCTGCATCCTCTAGGCATCTGCCAATGCCAGGTAGAGTGTGCAGAGATGCTTGGCTTCACAATAGGCTGAAACCTTACCCTAAATCGTCACATTGCCAAAATTACTACATGTACATCCTAACAACATCCTTTTGCTCAAGAACTACAACCCACCATCCTGCATACAGACATCAGGCCCAAAGTACTTCTACTCATTCATCTAGATGACAGAAATGCTCCAGGGGAGCTTCAAATATCCCTCTTTAATGGTGTTCTTAGATTGACAGTTGAGAGCAACGCAAGTACAGCAAAAAATAGTATGGACACATGGTGGCCTTATTCCAAGAACTAGTATTTGCTTATAAAAAGAGAGCATGCATTAGAAGTAAAAAATATAACCTAGCATATCTCTTTGTCTTTTCTAAATAAAACCACATTTTGAAATGCTCCAATATGTGCATTCAAATAAAAATTTTGATATTGGGTATCATTTTGTTTATGATTTTGTGTATCTTTTTGTTTGTAGATTAAACATAATATTACATATTTTGTCCAATTGTTTGATGTATACTTTTTTCTGTATTTTTCTGTATTATTAATTTGGGGGGTTTCAAATCATAGAATATGCTTAGCCCAATTTGGGGGGTTTAAAATCATAGAATATGCTTAGCCCGGGGTCTAAGACTTTCACTTGTCATTCTGTGGGAGCCCACAGAAATAAAAGAACTACTGCCCTAGAAACCTGTGTTACTTATAAACATCTCTGCTGCCTGGTGGCTAGGTAAGGGCTATGTATTTATATGTTAAATAAAGTGAGCTATTCGCCTCTCCAGGCTTCTATGGAAGTGTGCTTTATTTGTCACTTTTTTGTTCCACGTGCTTACACAAATAGTGCCAAGATTCTGAACAAAGTAGGCGCTAGCCAGAAGAGTCACTGTGTTAGAAGGAGGTATGGGCAAGACTGAGTTCAGAGCACCCCACTCACCCCTCTCGTGGGACTTTTGTTGGAAGACAGCTGGTTACGTATTACGATACCTGGGTATTCAAAGTTTCACATTGGATAATAGTCAAATATCATGGCAAGCTATACAAGTTAACAGTCTGGCGAACCACCCTTACAAGAAAAAACCTAATTTTTCAGGGGGTGGAAATATTGCTGAAAGAAAGGACATAATATGCATTTCCAAGTAGAGTTGTATACTATGCACCACTAATTCCATGAACATTTGTCATTTGGTGTATAATAATGATTCAAGAGGTGGTTTATGTGGTGTATAGTTTATGGATACTTGTGTAATATCCCGTGAGGAGGCTAGAAGTACGTAGTTGTTTGTACTGAGTCAAGAAGTACAACTAGTTTTTAAGTGTTTATGGGGTTGCAGTTGTATTGTAGAGGGGTATTGTAGGGAGCAAATGACATGGCAAACACAGAGAGCATCTGTGTAACATGCAGCTTTGATACTCTCTTTCAGTGTGGGAAATCTTTTAAAAAGCGCTACACCTTCAAGATGCACTTGTTGACACATATCCAGGTGATTGGTAACAGCAGGTAAGAGTTGTTCAAGTCCAAGTCACTTGCTTTATTTTTGTGCCCCCCTCAAGAGTGCTTTTCTTGCCGGATAATTACATAATCTGCCTTTATAGTGGTTTCTAGCTTTCTTTCATGGCTTTGTCTTCTATTCATGCATTGTCATTGTGTTACTTACTTTCCTAACGAGCTCTTCCTGTATACTTATGTTATTGCTTGCTTCGCCAGCCTCCTTTCTCATAAGTCTCTCCTGGTGTGTAGCATTGTCACCCTCGTCATTTACACATTTTGTCATCTCTGGGTGGTCTTCTTGTTTCATGCCTGTTTTTTCTGTCTCACCCACTTTCCCCTGGAATCCTGATCTCCTCGTTCTGCGGAGATATTGTGTTTAGGTTTTATTGTGTTATAAAGACTGTTGTTGAGGTGCTATCTTTTTTCTCTGTGTCCCAAATCACCTTTAATGGTGTGCTATGCATGTTTGGTTGTATCAGTGCCTACCATTTCTCTTTTTTCCAAGCACCTTGCTCGTGCGCCATTTTTCTTGGTCAGCTGTTCCATTGCTGTGGTATCATTGTTTTTATTTTCTTGGTCTCCAGTGTCCTTACCTGGTGATTTCTTTTGGGTGGTGATTCCAATGCCATCTTTTTGTGCTTCAACGCCTTCGAGTTCTCATCTTATTTCTTCATATTGCCTTTTTTAATTCACCAGTGGTTTTTTTTTACATACTTTGTGCGGCTGCCTCATTGCCTGTCTTTTCTCTTTCTCCCAGTCTCTGCTTTTGTTATGCCTACTATATTACTTATTGTTGTTATGTAATGTAAAGTACTTGTCCTTTTCTGGTATGAGATTTGAAGCCCACTCTATGTAGTTTTGTTTCTCTGCAACTGACGGGCGTTTCCCCTAATCCTTGAATATGCACGGGCAACCACGCCCTATCACAGGTGATGGTCCCCAATAACTAGGACACTGTATGCCTAGTCTGAAACTGAAAGCTGGGCTTTCAAACCTCAATTATTTGCGAAAATACCCTTTGCACACAGCAAAGAAAACTAGTACGGTTGTGTCTATGTTGACACACATATAAAGGAGAACAAAGCTAACAGAAACAAAGCAGGGGTTTCCTGTACAGTATTACAACAGTTGAGTCTTTTAAGTTTTACTTTTTTCAAAATCAGCCAGCCGACACGTGTTTCATCGCTTACGGAAAAGTATTTCCGCGACTCCTCAGGGCTGCGGAATGGGTTAGCGATCGGCATGGGTGCAGGTAGATCCTCTTGCGGGTCACGACTGGAACACAGCGACCCGTGAGAGGATCTACCTGCACCTATGCCGATCGCTAACAGCAACTATCCGTGGAGTTATCCGCTCCCTGATTACCTGATAACCGTCTCTCCGGGCTTACAGCCATTTTCAAGACTACTCTTGCGTCAACTTTTAAATCCACGTTATTCCTTTAAAAAGTGCCAAGACAGAGTCTCTGAAGTGAAGGGACCCTGACATCCTTTTGACAACACACAACAAAGTGTATCTCTTTCGGCAGCTTACTTCTACCTAGAAACCATGCACTAAGTCACGGGCCCTGCCGGGTCGGAATTATCACCGGCGGAGCGACTTCCTTTCTATTTCTTGCCTCAACTGCAGCCCTGAGGAGTCGCGGAAATACTTTTCCAAATGCGATGAAACACTTGTCGGCTGGCTGGTTTAGAAAAAAGAAAAAATTAAGACTCAACTGTTGTAATACTGTACAGGAAACCCCTGTGTTGTTTCTGTTAGTTTTGTTCTCCTTTATATGTGTGTCAACATAAACACAACCATACTAGTTTTCTTTGCTGTGTGCATAGGGTATTTTCGCAAAATTTGAGTAGTGTGTCGGTTGGTTGCTGACACACATTTGAGCGGTTATAGGGTCTTTGCCGCTCACCCAGTTACACCACACCCCTACTTTTGTAAGATATGATTTGCATCTACCTCTAGCAGAGCGCCTTAATTTTACTCTGAAACCAAAAAACCCTTTCTCCTGCTTGTACTTTCAAACCTCCATAACTGTCCGGGTAGGATAGACATGAAGACGCAAATTATCACAGTTTCAATAAAGATGTGAATGTCAATCTCCCCTTAAATCAGGACTCCCATGTGCTGCTGCCAGAAGAAGACCAAACCAGGGAAACTGGCTGATACTAAACAGACACATTTGTCCCTCGAGAGAGCAGTCATTTCTTTTTCATATTAAGCTTAAATACTAGAGAACCTATGTAGAAAATAAGAACGAAGGGAGAAAGGAAGGAAGGGGAGATATGAATGAGGCAAAGCAATATAAGGGATGGGGGAAATATCCTAACCTTTTCTTTGTTCCAGTTCCATGGATCTAAAACCACTTTGTGATTATCCAATTGTCTTTTTGGGGAGTTTCAGGTTTAAGTGTGAGTTCTGTGATGTTATCTGTAATGACAAGAAGGCTTTGCTGAACCACCAGCTAACTCACATGAACGATAAACCCTACAAATGCAGTTTCTGCAAATACTGCACCTTCCGTGAAGACTTCCTTGTGTCTCATCTTGCTGTGAAGCACACAGGTATGTTTTAGACTTCCTTCCATATTTACCCCTCAAGCTGGCATAATGTAATATCTTTAACTGATAATGTGGATCAATAAAATGGTGCATCTTATTAGATAGATCCTCTGTTTCAATGCCTGGGCTTTCGTATCTGGAAATTTGTTTATCAGTGATGTGTACAGTGCCCATTTATACCACCTCTTGCTAGACTTTTGGATCTTGTTGCGTTTGGAGCACTTTCTCATTTTTCGAAATAGAGACAAACAAGCACAGTGAAACAACCTATAGACCCCATAGCAGATAATATCCATGTGTTTATTGAGGGCTTGGTTTGATCTTCACCGATACCCAGGTTGATCCATGATGTATGTTGAACAGGTTTCTCCTCTGCACATGCAATTTCAAGACTATAATCAATATATCCAAACTAACACATGCACTTTTGATGTACCATGAAATCAAATATAGAAAAGTATGCTACCTTTATGAATTGCCTATATGCTGAACCTGTGAAAACGCACTAGTCTGAATCCCACAAGTATTGTGCACGAGACACGGGTAGCTCATACCTAACATCACAGGCGTGTTTGTAGAGTGCAAGTACACCACTAAGTGGGTCTCTTAAGAAAAACTAACAGGTGATATCCATTTCCCTCCTTTCAGGTGGAAAACCATTTTGTTGTGATTATTGCCATTTCACTACCAAGCACAAGAAGAACCTGCGCCTCCATGTGCAGTGTCGACACACTGAGAAATTCCAGGAGTGGGGCCAGCGGCACCCAGAGGAACCCCCTTGCCGCCGTCGCCCCTTCTTCACGCTTCAGCAGATTGAGGCACTGAAACAACAGAATACTACTCAAGAAGAGATGGTTGTCAACTCACAGGTATTATGCCATGCTGCACATCCTTAGTTTACATTATAGGGGTTACGTCCTTTCTGGGGGCTGGGAAGGACGTTTAGAATTTTTTTTACCAAAAAAGCTCCTGGCCACCAATTCTGATACTGCTAATGAATTATGCAGATTTTACATACAACGCAATTAGTCACTGTACTGCAACAATTGTATTTGTTCATCTTTTTAAATATCATTCATAATTCAAAGTGCATGAGAAGAGTACATATTTCATTCATAATAGAGTACATTATAAAAAAACAGTGCAGAAAAAAATTATAAACTGATATTTTCATGAATTCATTGGAAAAACATATATGAAAAACAACTTTACATTCATATCATGTGACTGCACCAGTCAAAAGTTTGATAGTGTCTGTAAGCGATAAGATTGTTAGCTTATAAACATTCAATAAGACCCTAGGACAGACAACCATGTGGGGACAAAATGCTTTGAGGTCCAATTTGCTCTTGGGGTGTATTTTATGTGTCACCACCCTCAAATAGAGTCTCAGTTGATGATAGTCCCTTGCAGGTACTTTGTGCGTGCCGACGCATTTCTAATTCCTCGGTTTCTTAAGGAATTATCATCAGGGCTTTGGACCGCGGTGCAATCCTTCATATGTTGCGGTGAGGTTTTCTTATTCTGCTACTGTTTTAGGCCTAAACCAGAGCCTTCATAGACTTTTTCAGATGACTCTTCACGTGTTAGCTGGTTCTTGCACGAGGACAAGTGATAATTAATTTGGGCACAGTAGCTTCACCTCTGTAAGGCGGTTCCTCTTCATCCAAAGAGAGGCGTCTTCTTCATTAGGACTTCATAATTTCTTTTGAGCCGAAATTCCTTATGGCGTGTACCACATACGACGTCTCTCTGCTGCACATCCTTAACATAATTGTTTCTGGAAGGACCACTTTACTCCATCTCTAAAAGTGATCATTTTTTTAAATCTTCCTTCATGCTAAACCTGTCCTTTCCTCCCACCGATGTTTTGTATTCCTTCTCACCCCTTTTTCTTTTCTTTCTCTTAACCATATTCTTTAGCATTATGTAGTCTGTTATAAAAGGGTCAGTGGCACTGGCCCTCTCTCTTTACTTCATTTTTTTTTTTTTACCTATTTTCACTGCTGAAGCCTTTGCATAGTCAGCCCAAAATATGTTTACTTTTTCTGAACTTACTGCTGAGGCTGCTGTCTGTATAGTGGAAAACTATTGGCATTCTTTCTAAATCAAGGAACATAAATCTGCAGGTATTTCAAACATCAAGGTTAGCAGCACAGACTGCCTGGATTCCTTGCTGCAGGGACAAAGCTATGAGAAATGTTTGTTTATATCCATGCTTTTGCATGCCTGTGATGGTATGCTTGTGTCTTTATGTGCATAGGTCACTATGATATCTATATATGCTGTCAAACCAAAATCTATTCATGTAAGGTCAATTTTCTATGACGTCGACTATGTTGGTCACATTTTTAAGTGCTCTGATTCAAGCTTCAAAAATCAAAATAAGTTCAGAAATGTTGTTTGTAGTTTTAGCTATAGGACAAAAACTGTGTCACAACATAGTGAAGATATGAACGATATTATGTTTCAATAAACTCATCTTACAAAAAGTCAAGCTCTGACATGTAGGGCAGGTGGGATAGAGACAGAAGTGGGCAGTTGTTTCACATCTGCCTCCATAGGTTTCAGTAAACTTATTCCAACAGACTAGGCTTATTCACAACAGGCGCTAATTTAATTGAACAAGGTTGTTCATCGATTCTCCATTTCAAATTATCTAACAAAACACCTACAGTATGTCAGCTGTTGTCCCCCTACATTATTGCTCATCAAATTCTGGGAACCTCTTCAGTGAACCTATTGTAATGGACAGTGGTTATATTCTTGTGGTGGATGGCGATTTCAGTAATGCATTTGACCACATTTTCGATCAGAATAGTTTTACGAAGATCGCCCAGCATAAGAAACTTGATCAGTCACTAGGTCGTGAGGGTGTTCGCGTTCCCATTTCCGCTCCTGGTCACCTACTTTGGTCCAAGACTAAATCGAGAGACCTGTGGAAGAGAAAACACAAAAAGTCAATGTGGAGTTCTTCACTTACTCGAAGCTCCTGCTGCAGGGGACGTTCCTTGTTCCGCGTTTCCTGTATGACTTTCGTTCGATTTCGCTCCTGAAGCCGGTGCACCCAAATTACACCAGGCCATCGCTGACTATGCAGCGAATTGTGGCCTTCAGAGAGGCCATGCTACAGATCTCCAAGTGGTTCCGTATCCCTTAGGTGTACCTTCATACTCCACTAATCCATCAGGGCCCCAGTCAGGCCTTCTCTTAGGCACTAACTGACTCTCTACTGCCACAGCCCACTCCACTTGAGGTGTAGGACATGTCTCGACTCCTTTGCCGCAGGTCCTACTAGTCGTTTTGTCCATCGGGCCCCCTTCGGCCCACAGGCACCAGTAATAGATAACAATCTAACTCCAATTGTAGGTCTGAAACTGATTTCTGCTAGGACACACCCTTTGTTGCACTATAACATAAACAAAGTTCAGTATGAGAAAGACTTTCATCCTGTCCTCTTGCCTCGGAGGAGGTATTTCAGGAGGATGGAGGCCCTCTTTTGCTCCCGCTCAATTTTCATTTTAAGGTCCTGAAAATGTTTCCCACTTTGAAAACGATGGTTAGGATCATTTCGTCCATGGTTTTAATTATTTGGTCCCAGAATGTAGCCACACCGGGGCAACACCATTCCAGGTGTATAAAGTCTGTCTGCAGGACACCACACCTTTGACGTTTAGTGTCACTTGTAGGTGCATACCTGACAATATACATTGGTGTAAGATAAACCCTGTTCAGAAATTTGTAATGAATAAGTCTATATATATATCGACCACTTTGTTTGCTGACAGCACTATTTGGGTCGAAATTACCCCACACCGATCTTCATGAGGTGTGCAACCTTTGCCTCACCGGAGCACGAGGCCAGAGACTGTTCGGCGTGTGCCTCTTTCTGCTCCAAGAAGACAATTCGGGATCGACAAGCTCGAAGAACAATGGCTCGCTCGTCAGCTTCCATCCCGGATGACATCTTTGAAGAGGGCGTCGACGTCCCAGAACAACTGCAAGAACCTGCTGTCAACAGCAACTCCGAGGCCGAAGATTCAGAAGTCGAGGACATCACTCTGGTGCGGAGGGTCGTAAGTAAGAACATCGACTCTGACCCTTCCTTGACACCTTCCAAAAAGGCTTTGGTCACACCCTCGCCTTTGGCCCTGGGTGCTCACCGAGAGACTGCTTTCCACGCCCCACCTTTGAGCTCAGCAAAGAAGCCTAATAAGCTTTTGGGCGATTCGGACTCGAGTCAGCCTACCCCTGGTGCTGGAGCACACCTGCCGGCACCGAAAAGGAAGCCATCTTCTACCTCCACGCCAGCTGCTTCCACATCTAAGCACTCGGCGCCGAAGATTGGCACCAGCGCCTCAGTACCTAAATCACACTCGGAGCTGAAAAATCCCTCTGACCCGAAAAAACCAGCAGAACCAAAATAAGCTCCTGAGCCGGGAAAGCCCTCGGAACCGAAAAAACCTCCGGAACCGAAAAAGACGAATGTTCCCTCAACCAAAGCAAAGACATTGCCAAGGAACATGTTTCAAAGCCGAAAGATGCTCAAAGTTTGTTGCCTAAAAAACCTTCGGAACCCAAAGATCTACCCTCTACAGAGGACCTATTCCGTCCAGATCCTATGCAAAAGACTCTATCTAAATATCCTAAGACTGGTCTTTTGACTCTTACATCTAAAAAAAGACCACTAGACGCACCTGCACCGGTTCCTCATCCTAAGAAGAAGGACATTGCAACATCTCCTTTAAGGATACCTTCCCATCCTCCTCCTTCTCCTCCATCCAACATTCCCTCATCACAACCTCCTCTACCACATCACTCGCCATCTCCTACTCCAGATGATGATGGGGACACTTCTAATAACACAGGGGATGGTGCAGACAGTGAGCCACCAGATAATTATACTCCACCTGGCTCACCTGAGCCTTGGAATGACTGCAACATCCCAGATGTCCCTAACGTGCCACAAGAAGGTGTATATCCATCCAGGCCTCCCCCACCAGAAGACACTTTGGGGTTTAACCAACTTGTACATAGGGCTGCCCAATATCATGGGGCCGAACTACACACTGACCCAGTAGACGAAGACTTCCTTTTGGATACCTTTGATAACACACAAAGGTCTTCCTCAACTTTACCTATGTTTAAAGGAGTTATTAAGCACGCAGCAGAAGTATTCAAAGATCCAGTCAGGGCTCGAATCATCAACTCTAGAATAGAAAAGAAGTATAAAGCTGCACCTTCTGATCCAGCATACCTTAAAGGCCCTGCACCATTAGAATCCCATGTAGTCTCCAATGCCGCAAGAGAGCAAATTCTCAAACTTCAGGCGAGGCTCCCCCGCTAGATAAAGAGTCTAAGCTCCTGGATGCATCAGGGAAAAGAACAGCATCACAGGCTGCAAACATCTGGCGTATTGCAAATACCCAAGCATTACTTGCAAGATACGATAGGGCACATTATGATGAATTAGAAACCATCATGCAGCACCTTCCGGATAAATATAAAAATCGGGCAAATGAGCTTATACAAGAGGGAAAAAATATCACTAATACCTCTATTCGCTGTGCCCTAGATGCGGCGGATACTGCTTCAAGGGCAATTAATACCAGTGTCCTTTTACGTAGACATTCTTGGCTACACATTTAAGGTTTTAAACTTGAAGTACAAAGTGCCATCCTCAAACAACCCATTGATGAGCAACACTTATTTGATCCTAATGTGGACGTATCCCTTGAAAAAAATGAAAAAAAGATACAGACACAGCACAATCTATGGGAGCCTTGCAGTCGCAAGCTCCCAGACGATCTTTCCGTCGCTCATCTTACAGAAGTACCAACAGAGGATATTCCTCAGATACTCCCTCTACCTCTTACAAGGCCCGTACTCAATCCACCTATGGCAGAGGCTACCAAGGAGGAGGTAACAGGGGTAACAATAACAAATGCAGAGGCAAAACTAATAACTCCCGCTCTGCCTCCACTCCCGCCCAATGACTTGGGTGAGACAAATAATTCAGTCACGGTACTGTCTAGAACTAACATCTACCCCCCCCCCCCCAAACATACCACCCAGACAACGACCAATGTCACAAGAACATTTAGTTCTACTAAGACAAGAGGTAACATCTCTCCTACAAAAAAGCACAATAGAATTAGTTCCATTGCATCAACAAAACAAGGAAGTGTACTCCCTGTAGTTTCTCATCCCAAAAAAGGACGGATCTCTCAGGCCTATTCTAGACCTCAGACTGTTGAACCTGTACATACAATCAGACCACTTCCACATGGTCACACTTCAGCAGGTCCTTCCTCTTCTGTTACAAAACTACTTCCTTGCTACCCTAGATCTCAAGGAGGCCTATTTCCACATTCCTATTCACACAGCTCACAGAAAGTATCTCAGATTTGTACTAGACAGTCATCACTATCAATTTAAAGTACTCCTGTTTGGAGTCACAACAACACCAAGAGTGTTTACCAAGTGCCTAGCAGTAGTAGCAGCACACTTATTAAAACAGCACATTCTTCCCATATCTAGACGACTGGCTCATAAAGGCCAGCTCACACAGTCAGCGTGTACAACACAGTCACACCACCATCCAATTTCTCCACGACTTGGGATTCACAATAAACCAATCCAAGTCTCACCTGCAACAATATCTGAGTGCCAAAATAAACACCTCAACAGCGCTCGCTTATCCCTCTCCGGCCAGGATAACAAATATGCAAGCTCTCCTAACAAAATTCCAATCACAACATTCTCTTCCAGCTCGAGTGTTCATGCAACTCATAGGGATGATAGCCTCCTGCATATTCATAGTACCTCATGCAAGGCTACAAATGCGTCCTATTCAAGAGTGCGTGGCACGACAATGGAACCAAGCTTAAGGTCAATTAACACCAAAAACCTTTCCAAGGACCGATCGTTCTTAAAGCCAGTCCATCAAATAGTCATGACAACGGATGCATCGCTCTCCGGCTGGGGAGCTCACCTACTGCAGCACACCATGCAGGGCAGGCGGACACCGCAACAAAAATTACTCCACATCAATAACCTGGAGTTACTAGCCATATTTCTAGCCCTAAAAGCATTTTAAAAGCAAATCTCAGGCAAAGATGTCTTGGTCCGCACTGACGACATGACAGCTATGTATTACATAAACAAACAGGGAGGGGCACACTCTCTGCACCTCTCTCAGTGAGCGCAGCAGATTTGGAGATGGGCTATACCACTAAAGATTTTTCTCTTAGCCCAGCATGTTCCAGGAGTGCAAAACTCAATAGCGAATCTGTTAAGCCGTCAAACGCAACAGATTCACTAGTGGGAACTTCATCCACAAATTCTTCAACCATTCTTTCAAATGTGGGGACAACCTAAGTTAGACCTCTTCGCTAACCACAAAAACGCAAAATGCCCAATTTCGCCGCCAGATATCCACACCCGCTGTCCAAAGGGATTGCGATATGGATGAACTGGTCCGGCACGTGCGTACGCTTTTCCACCTCTCCCACTACTTCCGTTAGTGGAACGCAAACTACAACAGCATTCCCTGACACTCATTCTAGTAGCTCCAACTTGGGCCAGACAACCGTGGTACACCACGCTGCTGCAACCTTCTGTGGTACCACACCAAAAACTATACCTGTCTCCACGCCTACTAACCCAGAACCATGGAGAAATCAGACACCCGGACCCAGCTCAGCTCAACCTAGCGATCTTGCTCCTGAAGTCATAGTTTGGTTACCTTAACCTTCCCCCTGAACGTATGAACGTTATTAAAGAAGCTAGACGTTCCACCACTAGGGCATGTCATGCAGCCAAGTGGAAACGTTTTGTAATAGACTGCCAAAACAACCAAAAGAATCCATTAGATGTGTCTATTCAACACATCATACAATACTTACTACACCTCCAAAAATGTAACTTCGCGTACACATCTATTAGACTGCACCTTGCTGCCATTGCAGCATACCTACAAAATTGACACCATCTATCACTTTTTACAGTACCTGCCATAAAGGCTTTTATGGAGGGCCTCAAAAGAATAATCCCACACAGAAAACCACCTTCACCAGTGTGGAATTTGAACATTGTTCTTACAAGGTTAATGGGACCTCCATTTGAACCCTTACATAAATGTGAACTGCAAATCCTAACTTGGAAAGTTGCTTTCCTAGTAGCTATTACTTCTCTCAGAAGAGTTAGTGAGATACAAGCATTCACCATTCAAGAACCTTTTCTGCAAATGCACCATAATAAAGTTGCTCTATGAACTAATGCTAAATTCCTTCAAAAAGTCGTTTCACCCTTTCATCTCAATCAATCTGTGGAGCTGCCTGTATTCTTCTCGCAGCCACAAACAGTTGCAGAAAGAACTCTTCATACCTTAGATGTCAAAAGAGCTTTACTTTACTATATTGAAAGAACACAACCTTTTCTCAAAACAAAACAACTTTTTGTGTCCTTTTCTCCACCATACAAAGGCAACCCTATCTCAAAATCAGGGATAGCTAGGTGGATTGTCAAATGTATACAGATTTGTTACCACAAAGCTAAACGTACACTATCTGTTCCTCCTAAAGCACATTCTACAAGAAAGATAGGGGCTTCAGTGGCATTTTTAGGGAACATTCTCTTAGATGACATATGCAAAGCAGCTACATGGTCTACAACGCACACTTTCACAAATCACTATTGTGTAGATGTGCAAACTAAACAACAAGCTACTGTGGGCCAGGCTGTACTCAAAACACTGTTTCAAACTACTGCAACAGATACGGGTAGTCGCCGCTAAGTGTAGGCACTGCTATATAATCTATGCACAGTGTGTAATCTGCAGCTCATATGCCTCGAACGGAAAATGCTACTTACCAGTATGCATCTGTTTTTGGCATGTAGAGCTGCAGAGTTGCACACGCCCACCCGCCTCCCCGGCTGCCTTTATCTGTTTTAGTATTATCTTAATTAGATTCAGCGCACATGGACATCCTTCCTTTTCTTGCAAAGCTCCATCATTTCCCTAACGGCGAAAAGCAATCTGAGGATGGAGCCAATGCCCATGCGCAATATGGCCCAAAGGAGGAGTCCCCTATCCTGTGACTTCCAAAGACTTTACAGGACACCAACGAACTGCAAACATCCGGGCCCAACACTAGGTGGCAATCTATGCACAGTGTGTAACTCTGCAGCTCTACATTCCAAGAACAGATGCATACTGGTAAGTAGCATTTTCCTTACAGGGTTAGAATGCCCTTTTGAGTCTTTGCAAACCTACTAACTTGCATGTTGTAAGGGTTTTCAACACGTCTTCTCTAATATGTTCCCATACTGAGAAATGTTGGCAATTTACTCCTGACAATGGCAGACGTAAACCTTCAGAGTTGTGAAAAAAGTGGTTGGAGGGAAAGAGAACTTGCAAACACTCAGATTTTCACTCGAGCAAATCTACGCATGCACATTTGCTCATGCTAAATTGCAGTTCACAAATATTTTCTAGGAGTACTATTTCTTGTCCTACTTCTGTAAATTCTTGGAAATTCACGAAAGATGTATAGCTGCACTTAATGCAAGGAAATGTACCATGTCTGAACTTTTGAGACTTTGTTTAATAATTGGGCCCCTAATTTGTTCAGGCGTTGACCGTGACCTTTTGAGTTTCTTAAAATTCTTTCTTTCTCTCTGTATCGTCTGGATTCGCTGTTGAGTGACACCATTCTGCTCTTTCACAAGGAGCATATCGGCACAGAAAGTCGTTTTATTCAGTGCCAGTAACTACAGTGACAATGTGTGCTTTTTGAGACCAAAACAACTTTTGCTTTTGCCAATGTTTGTTATAATGGTGAGGACACGGCAGCTCCTACAGCAATAACGTTTTACATAAACCATGCCAAAACAAGCCGCACATTGACAAAACTAAAAAGCTGACTACCAGTTTCAGACCTACAAGCCAATGCTTGTTTATTTTTGTTTCCCATAATCTTATTGAAACTGGTTACACTGATTTACTATTATGTGTCTCTAGTCATAAACAGTTTGTGGCGCTCCTTCACCACCACCGAGCTGAATGGTGAGGTGCTCATTAATTTTGCTCCCGCTCCACAGAGCTGTGCAAAATACTGTTTCTCGTTGACAAGTTAGCCCAGGAGCTCTAAAAGGCCTGAGGTACTCCAAGGCCACATCTTCACTTTCCACGAGCCTGTATCCAGCAACAGAGCCAAGTAAGGGAACTCAAAAGTTATTGCCGCTGCATTTCGCAGCTCTGTGGTGTTCTAGCTACCGCTGCAACATCTCCATTGCAGTTGGTACGCTCATTTGCGTCAACCCAGAAATGGAGCAAACATTCCTCTGAAAGGCGAACCTTGCAGCCACACATGCGAGATCTGGGCCGCCCCACAGGAAACTACAGAGACTCATAGGGAGGGCCTTAGATAAAGGATAATAACAGATTTGGAAACAACAAAGGCCTATGGGCTATATAAAAGGAACCATTTCAGTAACGTATTACTCCTCTCGCAGTCTGCTTGGTCACGTCGAGAAGAGAGCATTTTAAGCTCTCTGCCAATAAATCTGTTCTGTTAACATCATGCCCTTATTTGCTGACCGAGTCTAGGGGAAATTTATTTGGTTATGCACTCTTTGCAATGTAAAATACCTTCACATCCTTTGTTATTCCTTCTCTGCACTTCTCCTCCCTTTTGTGTCTCTTCTTTCTCTATTCACATTTCTCTCCTCCCCCCATTTTAATACCTCTCTCATAATTCCTTTAACTCGTGTATTTTTTCTCTCATGCCCTACCATCTTCTTACTGCTATTGCTTTCTAATGTCTCATTCTTTGTTCTAAATCCTCCAATTTTTTTCTCTTTCTCGTCCCTTTCTTGTTTTTACTTTGCTTCAATTTGTCAGTGTTTCTCACTCGCTTCACCGCTCTTTATCATCCACTCATAATTTCTTTTGTTCCTCTATCTGGTCCCTTGAATGTCACCTTCTTGTTTCTCCTTGTTGCCTCTCAGCAGTGTTTCTACACATGTCCATGTTATGCTGTTTCCCTTGATTGCCTTCCCCCCAAGTTGAAAGTTTCTGTGTAAGCTTTTGTTAAAGTGTCTTCAGCGTTAGGTCTCTCCATGTTTTTTGCAGGTCTCCTCTGAAAACATTACCTACCATACCTTTCAGACTCTGCCTTCCAGCGTATCTCAAGAACTGTCAGAAGACTCACTAGGAACTGCCACTATTATTTATGAACAAGGTAAGATTATTAAACATGCATGAAGTCCACACTCCCTTACTAAACTCCCTTTGGCACCAATGTCATTGTGCCCTTGGAACATTTAAATGTGTCAACATTTAAACTTAAGTTCTGCATCATCTTGAATTTCCGTAGCATATTTCGACTGCAATGATAAACCAAGATTTGTATTTCTTTGACTGCGTGGGTTAAAATGTTTGCTTTTTATTGTGCAGGGATTAAATCTTACAAATTATCACAGCAGCACTGTAGATTGAGATGAATGGTGAAGCTTGTAGAGATTAAATCAAAGATGCCACGGCTGTACCAAGGAAAGGCATAACCCATTATGCCACATACTTGTCTATATAAAATAAATGTGAAAAAATCCTTGTCCGTAATATTATCGTGAAAAACTAGCATGGATCCAGCCCTCCTTGACCAATATTAGTTCTCTTTGATAGATTCTCTATACACTTCATCTTCATCCTTCAAAATACATCCGGAGGTTGAAATTACTTAGAAAGTATTTCATACTTTGGAGAGGACTACAGTGGAGGCAGTGTTGCCAGCATCAGAATGTAAGTCTTCATAAGTGTACGTGGCTTTACCAGTCAGGTGTCTTAACAGTTACTTTTTCCTCCCACAACGCATTCCAGGATTTAAAAAAATGATTTTTCTTTCAAATTCTACATTGTGTTATTCCTATATAGGGATCTCAATGTCGAACAGGGAAAGTAATCCTTGGTAATAGAATTAATTTGTTTGACACTAAGCACCATTAGTTGCACTGGCAGTGTTGCATGCTAGTCCTCAAAATGCTCTTTAACTTTCGGCACCATCTCCTGTAGTGCACTTATCTGAAAGAAACAGGTTAGTATTAGATTCCCTACCTTAGAATATCCCCAGGCGTCAGACTGGATCCGGAAAATTTTGCGTAGCAGCACCCCTGCGCGTCGGTAGGCGTCATCTGCAGCTCCGCGTCCGTTGTCGGCGTAGTGGTGCCGGGATGACGTCGTCGGAGTACTTAGACGCTGCCCTCGCGTGCTGACATCAGTTCTTCTTTTTTCCACGCTAGCAATCGCAGGTCCGGAGAAAGTGGTACCCTTTAGTAAATTTTTGACTAAACATTTTGAATCTTTTTGATCTGGTTTTTGAGTCAACCAACTCTGAAGGTGCCGTTAGGGATGCCCGGGTTCAAACCCTGTGTCGACTGCAGCCGACTGATGTCGGGTACCGATCCCCATCACCGGTGCCTTCATTGCCTGAGGCCCGACCACGACGACAAGTCGTGCCCCGACTGCCGGGCCTTGACGTCGAAGGCTAGGCGGGAGCAGTCCCGCAAGCGCCTCGAGCTCCGGCAGTCAGCCCCACGCCGTTCGAGGTCCCGGTCTGGAAGGAGGTCGAAGGTCGGTCGCGGGGCCAGAGTGGTCATAGCTCCGGGAGTGGTCATCATTCCTCGGGCTCCAAGTCCTCAGGTAAGAGGCACAAGAAGTCGAAGAGGCGACATCGCTCTTCTGACTCCCCCCGACACTCGTGTGTGCAGCCGGTGGTTCGAGCGACACCACCCACGCGGCTCCGCCAGAGCCGCAGGCATCGCAGCTTGCTCCATACCCGCCGGTTCCTGGGCAGAACGCGACGCCGGAGGAGATCGAGGCCTTCCTCATGTCCATGAGGTCGCTCGCTCCTCAGTCGGGTTCCGCGGCGCCTTCAGGCTCAGCGGACTAGGTCCCCAAGCGGGCCAGGTGCTTCGGCTCCAGCACTGTCGTGTGCTTCGGCCCCGGCACCGTCAACGACTTCGGTCCCGGCGCCGCAGGGCCCCGCCGTATCCAGCTCCGGATCCGGGTCGTCGCCGGTCGACCTTAAGACCTCGAAGGTGCTGACCCCCAGGGTGTCGCCCCCGGCGCCGTCCCAGGACGACGCCTTCCCCGGTCCTACCCTCGATTCGGGTCCAGCGCCGTATTCGACGCCACTAGGAGATTTTGACTTCTATGACCCGGCCCCATCCTTTGACCCTGAGTATCAGGAGATGGGTGGCGAGGAGGATTGGGAGAGGTCTGAGGACCCTCTGTCACGTAAGTGTCAGCCTTACCAGGACTGGGCAGGAGAGCTTGAGGATGCCAATGGTCTGGACACTTAGCCTCGTGGCTACGGAGGAGGGGCTGCCTATAGTGTGGTGTTGGCGCGGGCGGCCAAGGCCTTATCCCTTGAACTCCCCGTCGCGGCCGTGAGGACTAACCCTACTCACTGAGGTCCTTAAACCGCAGGCAAACTCCTCAGAGCATCTGCTGCTGTTTAATGAGGCCTCTAACTCCCAGACCGCATTCCCGATGGCTCCCCCCGATCGGGAATCCAAGAGGTACGAACAGTACGGAAAGAAAATGTTCTCCTCCCTAAGTTTGGTGTTGCGGTCAGTTTACACCGCGTGCCTCTTGGGCCGTTATATCCACTCTCTGTGGGACACAGTCGCGGCCGTGCTGCCACAATGTCCGGAGGAGGCCCAGACTAAACTCGACCAAGCCCTTGGGGGGGTCGAGATGCGGCACGGTATTCTATCCGATGTGGACTGGATACAACGGACTCGCTAGGTAGAGCGATGGCAACGACGGTGGCAATTCGACACCACGCCTGGCTGAGGTCTGCCAACTTTTCGGCTGATGTCCAAAACACCCTTATGGACATGCCGTTTGATGGCCGTCGCCTCTTTGGCGCAAGGCAGACAGTGCGCTTGAGCGCTTTAAGGACTCCAGGGCTACAGCCAAGTTCTTGGGCCTGTCAGCCCCGCGCCAGCACCCTGCTGCCTTACGCTCCTTTTGTGGCCAATAAAGGGGCACCCCCACACGTCCTGCCAGACACAGGCCGCAGCCTAACATGCAGCGCGGTGGCGGACGTGGTAACCGCTGTGGCGATGCCCGGGGACAACGGCGAGGCCAGTCCACATCCACCCCCGCAGCATCCGCCTCAAAGCCTTCCTAGTCCGAGCTTTCAGGCCCACATGACGCCAGTGGGTGGTAGTGTTCGCAATCACCTCCTTCACTAGCGCAACATCACTTCGGACAGGTGGGTGCTGCAAATCGTCTGAAGGGGCTACTCCCTCCCCTTCAAGGCGACCCCTCCAGCCATGCCACCGCACTACCACCGCGTGTCGGGGGATCACTTGAATCTTCTGCAAGAGGAAGTTACGGCCTTCTTGGGGGGCCATCGAGCACGTTCCTGGGCCAGAAGTATGGTGTGGTTGTTACTCCCACCACTTTCTGGTTCCCAAGAAGGGCAAAGGGGGCCTACGTCCTATCTTGGACCTGCGGAATGTCAACGGCTTCCCCTGGAAGGAGAAGTTCAAGATGCTGAATTTGGCTCAGGTCTTAGCTGCCCTGGACCCGAAAGACTGGATGGTAGCGTTGGACTTGCAGGACGCTTATTTTCACATCCCTGTCCTGCCGGCCCACCGGCGTTACCTGCATTTCACGGTAGGCCACGAGCACTTTCAATTTACCGTGCTCCCCTTCTGCCTTACCAGCTCCCCACGGGTGTTCACGAAAGTGATGGCGGTGGTCGCAGCTCATCTGCGCAGGTTAGGGGTTTCAGTCTTCCCCTACCTCGACGACTGGTTGTTGAAGGCGGGCTCGCCCCAGACAGTTGCCAGCCACCTCCAGACTACGGCTGACCTCCTGCACCTTGTGGGGTTCTCCATCAATGTGCCAAAGTCACACCTGTGTCCCTCTCAGAAGCTCCTCTTCATCGGAGCGGTTCTAGCCTCAGCGCAGTTTCGGGTTTATCCTCCCGAACAGCGGGTTCAGGATATTCAGGCTCTGAGTCCGATCTTTCAGCCATTATCCCGAGTCTCGGTCAGGTTGACGCTGCAGCTTCTGGGGCTGATGGCCTACTGCATCCTTCTGGTGCATCACGCCAGGTGGCAGAAGCGGGCTCTGCAGTGCGACCTGAAGTTTCAGTGGGCCCACCATCAGGGCAACTTGTCCGACCATGTCTTGATCTCGGAGGGCACTGCAAGACAGTTGCAGTGGTGGCTCACGGACCGCGATTGGGTCAGCGGCAGATTACTCTCCCTACCTCAACCAGAGCACGTAGTTGTAATAGACGCGTCCCTCCAGGGCTGGGGGAGCCACATGGTAGAGGCGGAGATCAGAGGCCCCTGGTCTCCGGCGGAGTCCCGGCTCCACATCAACCTTCTGGAGCTGCGAGCGATCCGGCTTGCACTGAAGGCATTCCTCCCCCCTGTCCGGGGGAGTACACAGCAAAGGCTGTGGATCCCCTTTCTGCCCCTCTTTCAGAGGTTCTCCTCTTTCTTCTTTCTCTTGCCCAGAAGGGCTCTGCACTGGGCACTCTAAAGGGCTACCTCTGTGCCATTTCCGCCTTCTTAAGGCTCCCTGATCAGCCCTCTTTGTTCAAGTCCCCAGTTGTAAATAGGTTTTTGAAGGGCATCACTCATATGTTTCCTCCAGTTCCTTTCGTGATGCCTCAGTGGGACTTGAACCTTGTTCTTACTTACCTGATGTGCGCTCCTTTCGAGCCACTTCATAACTGTCCTCTTCGTCTACTTACTCTCAAGACTGCATTCCTGGTTGCCATCACCTCTGCCAGGAGAGTGAGTGAGCTCCAGGCTCTTTCCTCTAAACCTCCTTTTGTTTCTGTCCATCCGGACACAGTTGTGTTGCGAACGCGACCCTCTTTCCTGCCCAAGGTAGTCACAGCCTTCCACATCGGGCAGTCCATCACTTGCCCACCTTCTGTCCGCCTCCACATCCCTCGAAAGTGGAAGAGAGGGTCCACCGTCTGGAACCAAAATGTGCGCTCTCATTCTATTTTGATCGCTCATGCCAGTTCCGGGTGGATGACCAACTCTTTGTTGGTTACGTGGGCGCTAAGAAGGGTCGGGCGGTGCACAAGCGGACCATCTCTCATTGGGTCGTGTTGTGCATCAAGGTATGCTACTCTTTGGCTAAAAAGGAGCCTCCTGTTGGGCTGAGGGCCCATGCCACTCGGGCCACGGCGGCTACTACTGCCCTGGGTCGGGGAGTCCCCTTGCAGGACACATGTCCGGTAGTTACGTGGGCCTCGCTGCACATGTTTGCAAGACACTTCTGCCTGGACAGCAAAGTCCGGAGAGATGGCTTCTTTGGCCGTTCCGCTCTCCAGGACTTTCTGGTCGGATCATTGGTTCGCAGACCCACCACCGGGGTTGGTATTGCTGGGGTATCTATTCTAACATAAGCAATCTAATACTAACCTGTTTCTTTCAGGTGCACAAGTTACTTACCTTCGGTAACGATATATCTGTAAAATACAGAAGTTGGTATTAGATTCCTTACCGCCCCACCCATCCTCCCCGTTCTGCGAACCGATATCTAGGGGTAAGGTTTTCCCCTTTCAGGGCCCTAGTTTCATGGCACCAGTGTTGGTTTTTATCATGGCTCTTTGTTTCTGGCACGGAAAAGCTATGTATAAGAACTGACGTCAGCGCGCGAGGGCGGCGTCTAAGTACTCCGGCGACGTCGTCCCGGCGCCGACGACGGGCGCGGAGCCGCAGACGACGCCTACCGATGCTCAGGGGTACTGCTACGCAAAAGTTTCCGGATCCAGTCTGATGCCTGGGAATATTCTAAGGTAAGGAATCTAATAATAACTACTGTTTCTTACAGATATATCCTTACCGAAGGTAAGTAACTTGTGCGTTTGTAAGATATGTTTCTCTTTGTATTCTACAATGTCTCACCTTAAAGTTGCTTCCTTTTGCCACATCATAATGTCAAACCTCTATGCCGAGAGGATTAATCTCCATGTATGCACACTTACACATTGTGTACCTACCAAGCACTGACTGAACTGCTTATTAGAGATTATACACCTAGTTTGACTATTATGGGAGCCATTCAGTCTACCGACTACAAGAGCATGGATCAATAGCATGTGGGGGTCATTAAGTTGTTCAATCAATCAAAAGAATAGTGTATCATTATCAAAATGTTTTACAAAATTACAAAAAAAATGCTTTACAAAAACAGAAGGTTATGGCTTGGGAGATGTAGAACAGCATTAATCGTTACAGGACTAGAATATAAATATATTTTAAAGACAAATTAAATATTAGTAATCTGCCTAAGGATACCACAGTAAACCATTCATGTTTGGAGTTTTTTTACTTTGCCAGAATTTCCTTAAACGTGTTATTCTTTCATTCAGCAGTGCCGGGCAGGGACATAAAATGAGACCTTTTGCTTTGTTAGTATAACCACAAAGCCTACAAGTGTTCTTGTAACCCATAGCTTGGTCCTAGGACCCCTAAGGTGAGCTACGGTTACCTAAAGAAATGAAATATTGATACATTTAAGTTATGTTTTATGGTGCAAAGATAAGTATAAATAATTGTTTTTATACCTTGGCATGTACAATAGAATCTATATTCACAATATTTCTTCAAATATAGAGCTTCTTGAAACATACAAAGGATTTAAAAATGTATAATTCCCTAACCCTTTTAAAGTACCGAGTGAACATATCTCGTCCCTAAAGGCTCTTACTCGAAGTGGGTTAATGTAAGTGTAGGAAACTGGCTCTCTATATAGTGCACTAAAACACAGTGCACCTTGTAGAGAGCCCAGGCAACCCTTGTTAGTACACAGGGCTTTCTTAAAAAATCCCAAGTGCTCTATTTTGTGGTAGTGTGATTGAGCAGCTTAGGCTAATCAAATGGGAGTGTTGAGCATTTGTTGTACACAAACAGTCAATAAATGGAACACACACACTCAATAAAGAAATCTGAGCCAATTTATAAAATACATATTTTTATATAATTGTATGCACCAACATCTTTGTGATCAGGTAAGTACTTTTCAAGATACATTTTCATTATTTTAATAGGCAATACTGTATTTCAGGTAATGTTAATCTATCGGTGAAACATACACTGCATAGGACCACTTTTCAGTCACTTTCAGGACTTAAGGCAAGTAGGGTCCAAGGCAGCACCAGCTGGTTACCTCGGTCGGCTCTGGGGCGTCCATGTGCAGAGGGGATTTTTGATGTCAGGCAGACAATTGAAGTCAATGGGAAACGGTTCCTGCTAAAAGAAGCTGCAAGTGGAGACCGGGTAGCCAGTCAGTTCTAACCCAAAGGGGGGCTGGGGTCTTTAGGGTCTTTTGAGCCGGTATGCACCGTAGGTTAATCTGGACCCGGGCTGTGAGGCTTATGTGCACTGGTCTTTGATCCGGTGGGTCGCAGCAGTCAGAGGCACCCAAATTCGGTGAGCCCACAGAAAGAGGCTGCGGGCAGGAACTGGGGGACTAGTCTGGCCGAACTTAAAAGCTCTTGATGGTCTCTGGTTGCTAGGGACACTGTTGGTTCACTTGGACTTGGGCTGTGCGGCTCAGGCGCAGAGGTGCTTTGAGTTGTCAGGGCACGGCTGTCAGAGACACTCGCTTTAGGTGACGACCTGGAGATGGGGCAGCGGGCCACTCTGGATGATAGCTTTGCTTGTCAACTGGTCGATCTTTGTGGGATCAGTGTCCTAATAGAATCACCAACAATTCTTGGATGCTGCAAGGGGTCCGATATCCCTGGGTATTGGTGCTGGAGGGCTCCTGGAGGGTCTAGCATCTAATTACATGCTGGGTAGACGGGGTTGACCCCTGGGAGCATGGAACACCTCCTCATGGGTGGTTTCTGCATCGGTGAAGCTGGAGGTCAGCAGTTCGGTAAACCAGAACTTGCGTTTCAGTGCCTGCAGGATGCAGGGAAGTAGCTCCGCTACTCCACAAAAGATGCTGGCTGTTTTGCATAGTGCTGGTAGCCCTCCCAGGCTTTTGGAGGCTGAACAGCTGCTGGATGATTCGTCTTTGTCACAATTGTTCGGGACAGCAGGCAGGCTGACAGGGTTGGTGCTACTCCTTAGTTCATGCTTCTTTCTGCTTTTCAGTATTCTTCTTCTTCTTGAGTCAGTCGATTCTGGCCCTCTTTTGCCAGGGGCTCCCATAAATGCTAGATTTAGGGGCATTAAGGGGAGTGAAGGGTAGTAACCAATGGGATACTTACCCTTGGGGTCACTACACCCTCTATATGACCACTTCCTGTCAAGAGTGGACATAACCCTGTCCCAGAGTTCCTAGTTCCACCAAAAACAATATGATGGAACCTTCCTTCGTGGAGCACATCAGGTAGCTTACCTTAGGCGTGTGACTAGCTAATTTCCCACCTGTTCTGGTGCCAAATGGGGGTGGCATTCTCTAGTGCTAGTGGAAGCCAGGGTTGCACATCAAAGGCGGCAGAGGCGTCAAAACCTTTGGCCTTAATATGCAGAATGACTAGTCACCTGCTTGGAGAATGTGATAACACTCTCTTGTCAGAGCAGGCATTGTTTCTGACCTCCTGGGAGCTCGGGCTCTCACCCCTGAGGATCAGTAACTCGTCTGTGGTGGCAGGCCGGAAAGGACCAGTCAGCCATTACACTAGAAGACTAGTAGGTTTCAGGGGGCACATCTAAGGTGCCCTGTGGATGCAGTGTAAAATAAATCTTATACTGGATTCAGTATAGATTTATTAAACCAAGGTATTTGATGCCAAACACCATCGATTTCAGTGAATCCATTATGTAGCTGGGCAACTCGTTAAGACTTAGATGACTACCCTGTTCACTAGCGATATCTAGCAATCGAACAAGACAATACAGGGGCCATATCTGCTCATGCAGATATGTCCTCATGTAGTAAATAAAGCATCCTGCTTTAGGGCTTTAAGACTGACTTTAGGGGTGACTTACATATATCACATGCAGTGACTTGGGCATGGCACACTGAAGTGTGCCATGTTGTGGTATCACCATGGTTTTCTCCATGTCACGCAGCATGTAATTGCAGTCTGCATGTAATTTGTATGGGGGTCCCTTAGGGTGGCATAAGGCAGGCTGCAGCCCTTCGGGATCCTCTGTGAAACCCGTGCCCTAGGTACCAAGGGTACCCTTTACTCAGGACTTACAGGGGTGCCACGATGTAGGCCTATGATATCTTTTACCTTGTTTTAGAGAGAGAGCATTGGCACTGGGGCCTAGGTAGCAGTGCACTTCCAGTCAATAACATCAGTATGGGAGAGCAAAAAGTGGGGGTGATCATGAGAAAAAGGGGCAATTTTCTTACAGTAAGACTCCAGGAAGTTGGGACAAGGTGTTAAAGCTGTGGAAACAATCTCCTCCCTTATTCGGCATATCTCTGCATCGAAAGAACCCAGCTGATAGAAACAGTTTAAAAACAGCTTTCATGGTCTGTGATCAGTGAGGCACACCACATTCCAGCCAAATATGTCCCTGAATCCAATTCAAACAAAGCACAGATTACATTTCAACTGAGTCCTGTAGTAGCAGAATCCAGCCTCCATGTAGACATTCAAGATATTCCCCATTCTGTTTGAAAGAGGAATTATTCAGAACTCTTCCCTTTCTCAGATCCTCTTCAGAATGCAACATTTCTGGCTTTCGCCATAACACTTAATAGGGGAAAGCTTTATTTTGCGGACATTTGAATCCAAGCCAGCTGATCTGTATTTGTCTTTACTGCTGCTAAAAACGCTTGTCGCACCTTCCAGGGAAACTTCCCTTACTCTATCTACTGCTAGGTCTTACGCTAGGCCAAAGAAGACAAAGGCCTTTTGCTGGACATCTGAGACCCTCATTGTAAGGGTTAGTGAAGTTTGCAGCTGTATGACACCAAGTAGAAATAGTCTATGCCCCCTCCCTTTGCATCTGTAGAGGGACTACACAAGGATGGTTGCCTGAGTAAGGTATTTCATTGTTGAATTTTATATCTTGAAGAATGAAAATGCTTTGGTCTACATGACAAGGTATAGCATATTTTAGACTTTCTCCTTAAGGCTTGAACATGACCATGTGCTATAGCTTACTTTTTGGTAAGTAGAATGGAAAAGAACTGCGTTTCCCAAACTGGGGGTCGTGACCCACTGGTGGGTCGCCATCTGATTTCTGATGGGTCACGAAAGGGCAATAAATAAAGATCCCTTTACATTTTGTATTTATCTGTCACATTTGTTGTGCTTCAAAGTCAGAGGTCAAATGTCAGGCTATCTCTTCTGACAAATTGCTGTTTATTCTTTTAATATGGGAATTTGTGTTTACTTTTTTTTCTGTGACGGCAACGTAGTAGGGTTTTTAAAGTGAATGTTGTGACAGACTTGCTGGGGTACAAGCAGTGTGGAAGGAAAGGATGTAGGATTTCATTTTTTTAAATATCTGTAAATGAACTATACACATATTTTAGAATATATCAGCCATCAGAAAAGCAAAAACAAAGCACTTTTTTAAATTCTAAAGTGTGAACAAACTTTTACAAGTATTTCCAAGCAAGACTATGTGTAAACCTTCCAGTATATTTTCCTGGTATTTTTTGTCACCTCACAAAGCCATGTCAACAGAGTCTGTGCTCACTAAACACGAGCATGCGCAATTATCCCACTTGTGCAAGACTTTGTATCTTGGGAACCAGGTTAAAGTCTCAGCTTTGGCTTAAAATAAAATGATATCTCAAAAGGAAAAGGGAGACAAGAGGAATATCCTAGAGGGGCTTGTCCTGCTGTCCTATGTTTTGAAACACAAAAGAGCCTGCCCATTTTATGCATGCTAACCCTCCACAAGGTCAATAGAAAACTATAGGTTTTCTTTATAAAACCCTCACCCAACAGGGTTGGCCCTTCTGGCATGCCTCA
Source organism: Lissotriton vulgaris (assembly GCF_964263255.1). NCBI lineage: Eukaryota > Metazoa > Chordata > Amphibia > Caudata > Salamandridae > Lissotriton > Lissotriton vulgaris. The sequence goes on along the minus strand of NC_141695.1, from coordinate 1,611,255,469 downwards.
TCATAGGGTCCATCCCGTTCTGCTGCAGAATTGGACATGCTGCGATCTACCAAATACGTGAGAGCAATTCGGTTTTGTACTGACATATATGATAAGGAATAGAAGTAGGAGGGGTTTGAGGTATAATGGGAGGTTAAAAATACCTGCTTAGTGGGTAAATTATACTTTACTCTGTCCCCCAGGTGGTATGGTTAAAAATACTGGGGAAAGATAGAAAAGTAGAGGTTGCAATGTGCCTGCCTTTCTTCAGGTCTACATGTTTCAAGACAGTCCATATGGCTTTTCTTAAGGATCAAGGGTTTAACTCCCTGTCCGCTCCTAAAGTTGTACTGTCGCAAGTTGACTGTACGCACTCTGCATGCTAATAGAAAAAGGTTATATTATCTACTTGGTGAAACTTTTCGACAACCTGCAATATATAATGAGAGAGTTAACCTGCCAAATGGTTGGCAGAATACAGAATAACCAGGCGCTTACACTGGTTACATAGGCAAACCACGCTGTGTATTTTACTTTTAATCTTATAAGAAATCACCTCCAAGTGAGAGTTCCTGTGAAATAAAAATAATTATGTTTTGCTGAGGTGAGCACATCTAATAGAACAATGATCCATGTGACTTAAAACAGAAAAGCACACTGACGCAATACATACTTAATACAAACATTACATACAAGAGTGAGGCAAAAATTTGCTTCATAGGTTCTCCGGTGGCAAGGTGCACGTGTAGGCACACTCTGAGACACACATACATCATGGTCATCATGTTGTGCTTGTAAGAAAAAGCATAATCGGAGAACAAATGTGACACGTGGGCACTCCACTGCTGCGCTGTACTCTCTACTTCAAGGCATCCCCTCGGCCAATTCACTTAAGGAAACATCACTGAGGTCTGAATATTACTGTCTTAGCCCCAAGCTGCTCTTCAAATATTGTATTCTGGAGAGCGAGTGCTGCATCCTCGCCTCTCTTGAGAAGCCGCAAATCAACTAGACCGCTATCTTTTTTTAAATGGCCACCACAGATGGAGTTATTGCCTGATCCGCGGACTGCAGACCTCCACACACACTAGCAGCGTGTCAGTGTCTGTCTATGGTACTGTTGCTGGGTTATGGGCGTAATAAAATGTGGAGAGTAAGAAAACTTGGGTAAAAGACGTTCATTTGTCTTTGGTGAACGAATGTATGGGGATCTATAGGTGTGTGTGAATAAAGCCTCACATTTATTGCTTTGATCACAAACAATGTAAGGAGATATATAGTCATGTGTGAATAATGCCTTGTGGCCAATTACTTTGGTCATAAGTTAGATAATAGCGATGCAAGGCACGAAAAAGGGTGGTTCCTTCAAAAAAGGGACTTTGTTGTCATTGCAGCACTAGGTCATCGGCTATTGTAAGTAAACTTTGGCCCATCTGTTTTTGAAGATATTAAAATAAAATGAATCTGACATTACATATATACACATCCCATAATGCACCTCTTGGTTTCGGTTTAACACAAAAATGGACATGAAGTCTTAACTCCATAGTCTGCTTTAGAAGGGTTTTTTCAAATTTGCTAAAATTAATGGTATCAACACCATGATTTTTCAGAAGCGTTGTGATTTTTGTGAACATATGCTGCAGGCAGCACCCCTCTCTGAAACGTGTTACAGTTCCACTGCAGGTCACAGTCCCATAAAGGCATATTGATAGCATGATCAAGGTTGTGGCATTCCCAAATAACTGTTTTTAGGGAGAAACGTAAAACATTGTAAAGTGTATGTGATTTTTTTTTTGTAATTGACGTTATGAAAGCATGTCTGCTATTAGATTAAAAAAAGTCCACCCGCCTCATGTCCGTTAAAGTGAGCTGGGACCCGAAAGTTTGTTGTTCTAAAAGTTGGATTGTTCTAAAAAGTTTGAGAAGCACTGGAATAGAGGCAGAGATCGATGCTACGATACACCCACTATACCCCTCTACCTCCACTGATAGACTCACCTGGGTGGCATTACCAAGTTCCGTGCTCTTATAAAAAAAGACTTCAGACGGATTCACACTACATGAAACAAGCAGAGAAGTGGATTGCTTCCTTTATGATATTATGGTCCCTGCCAGAAAATCAATAAGCCATACCAATTATAGATCACCTCTGGCAAACGAATGCAAAAACCAACAGCAAAAGCTGCAATACTCCTGTGAATGGATACAAAGAACAAGGTACTAAACAATGTAGTTGTCTAGTTGTACACCCGAAGGTACACTCAATGGTAATGTAGGCAACCCAGAGTAGGTCAATGAACCCAGGTACTCTTTAATTCTTGCGATGATCAGACAATGGATTCCTTTAGAAAGATGGTGGCTTCAATCATATTAATCAGAGCTGCAAATAAAATATCTATATTAAGTAGATATAGCTGCCACATGTGGTCTATTGTAGCACATTACATTGATCTCTTGTAGAAGACGAAAAACAGGAAGACAAGGGAGTTAGTGAGGGTGTAGGACAGACAAGCGATCTTAGCAGCACTAGTAAGTCCATTCCAAAAGCTATCAAAGTTCAAAGTGCTCCTACTGAAACAACTAATGGGAGGAAAGTTGTCCTGCACATGTCTCTTTCTCTTTTGCCAGCTAAAAATGCATCCAATACAGAAAGTACAAGACAAACAATGGGCACAGATATCAGGCTCCTATGACCAATTCAGGTCGCACTGAGATGGAAAAATGCTCTCTTGTGCAGGACTTTTATAAAGAACACTAGTGTAGGGCTTCTGTTTCTTCCATTTCACGCCGACTTAGTTTTAAGCAAGATGCATCAATGATGGGGAGCTCATCTTCAGGAGTTGACAATCAGAGGGATTGTTACAGGACGAGACAGCAGGCCGTATTCTGGTTGCTCAGAACAAAGATTTATTGAAGTTTCTACTGAGTGAAAAGTCCAAAGTACTCCGGGGTTTTCTCTTTTTACGGGTTCTCCGTGTCCCCCTATTCCCTTTATCCTATTAGTTACTTCACTGTTTGGATCATCTGTTATGCCCTTGTTGATTTATTCACTGTAGCAGAGTACCCTTGGGAAAACAAAGGCATAGGCCATTAACTTTCTGGTAACAGAAGGGTTTACTAGATCCGTCACCATTTTACCACTGTTTTCAAGTGAGTGGATTTATTCAGGAGTGTTGCTCGTATTAAGGAAAAGAAACCATGAGGGGGTTGGGAAGAAACAATATGAAACAGGCCTTCCCATACTCTTATTACCCACCCTCCGGCCTGTGTCCGATGTACACCCAAACATGCAAGTCAAAATTATAATGGACCAATAACTAGAAAAGAGACCCTGCTCCCAGGATCTCTAATGTCACTCCTGACTCAACCCTTACATGCCCGTTAGATAGGTGCGGACCAGAAACTACTTGCTCCTGGAGCGCACAGCAGTTCGTATTACATTGCCTCAGGCCCTGGCTCGATAACGTAGCCACGTTAGCCTCGCCGGTTTTGCCTTCCCTATGAGTCTCTGCACATCCTTCACCTCCGTGCCAGAAACCGGAGATGGTTGTGCTCCCATTCTTCTCCTTTTTCGGCATCTCCCGCCATTCTTCGTCCTCCGACGTCGGCATTTCTCTCCTCCCGAGACCGCTCTAGCTTACTTTCTCCTCTCAGGACACCAAGAGACAGTCTTCCAGTAGCGAAAGTGGGGGCATGTCTCGCCATGTTAAGACTGTTAAACATGGAATCTTGGTGCCCCCGGGGCTCCAAACACCGGCCTTCAGGGTGCCTCGGTTACAGGACTGTTGTCCGGTGAGGAAATAAACCTACACATCAAGATGTTGAATTGAGGGCCATCTCAAGATTCTATATTCTTTCCTACCCTGAGTACGTTGTCGATGTTGATTCAGGCTGGCAATGCGACATTGATGTTTTACATCAATAAGCAGGAAGGCACAAGGTCTCAAGTGTTCTCTTCAGAGGCTCTGTGCCTGTTGCATTTCGTATTAAAGATAAAACAACTTCCTGTAACTGACAAAGGAAAAGCAGTCAAAGGCTTATCTCACCCTCGGGATTGCCCCAAATCGGAACTCAACGACAGACTGTTGAGGAATGTTGCGAACCAAAACTAGACCACTTGTAAAACGGAAAAGAAATGCCAGTCATATGCAAGCAGGTATCCACAAGCAGAATCATGGGAAAATACATGTTTGATCACATGATCAGGAGCATATGCATACATACCTATGGTCATTGCAAAACTGAAACGAGAACCATGCTGGATGATTCTAGTCCCTCCAATGTGGCCCAGACAATATAAGTTCAATATAAGCGCCGGGACACCCCTCCGGGGGTAGCTGTGCGCTTTACAAGCTACATAAAATAAAATAAAATAAATGGATCTGCTTCATCTACCCAAAGTGCCACTAATTCTGCTGGGTCACAGACGTACCTTCTCAACATAGACCAAGGGCAAGGTTTGCATCACAGCCCAGGATCTTTGAAATTGTCAGTTTGGCTCATGATTTCAATCAGTTTTTTCATCCAGATGTTTCTGCAGACTGTAAAGACATTATTTCCCACCAACAAAACAAATACAGCCAAATGGAAGATATTCTGCATTTAGTGTTCATCCTAAGACTGACATCCTCTCTTAGTATAACCTCATTAGAGCTTGTCTTAACTTCAAGAAATGGCTCTTAAACAGCCCCCAGGTACTTGCGATATTCAGAACGTCCTTCTTTATATCCTCACAGGTTGGTTAGGGAATTTGTAAGGGGTTGTTTCAGAGGCATCCCCCCCCCCCATCAAGGAATCCACCAATAAATTGAGAGCTCCATGTAGTGCTATCCCAGTTAATGAGGAGTCCTTTTATGCCCATCCATATGGATATGGTTATTAGCTCTTACCTCAGCCAGAAGGGTCAGTGAAATACAGACATTTACAATTAGGGAACCCTTTTTTCTGTTCACTAAAAATGAGGTCAAACCGGCAAGGCCGCTCTTATCCTGTTTGATCTCTTAGCAGCATTCGAAAGATTAATCATGACCTATTGATTGACTGTTTTTTTCAAACTAGGCTTCAGGGTATCTGCTCTTACTGTCCTGAAATATTTCCTATCTGAGAGGGAATATTTAGTCGCCATGAGTGAATTTGCTTCAAATGCATTCTATCTGCATTGTGGGGTGCCCCAGGGATCCTCCCTGAGCCCTACTATTTTTCATCTGTACATCACCTACTGGCCAGGCTAATCAAATCCTTCGGTTTCTCAGTCGTCTCCTATGCAGGCAATACACAAATTGTGGTCTCAGTATCCAGCAATCCAGATGACACAGCGATTAGATTTAACAGCTGCATGCAGCAGATAGACAATTGGATGAAAATCAATTGCCTCAATTTAAATTCTGGGAAAACTGAGGTTCTTGTCCTGGGAAACGATGTCTCCTTCTGGACACCCATCTGTCGGCCACAAGAACTGGGCCCACTGCCTGCTCCAGTGAAGAAAGTCAGAAATCTAGGGATTTTAATTGGCAACAAGTTTGCATTTGGAGATCAGGTCAACGCCTTAACTTCCTCAGTCTTCTTTTCTAGGAAGATTACCAGGAAAGTTTCTCCTTTTATCCCGGGGATCTTCGGAAAACCACAGTGACCACACTCACTGTGTCCAAGTTGGATTATTGGAATGCTCTTTCTCTAAATGCACAACACAGATTCCTCAGCAGACTACAGATACTGCAGAATGCATCAGCTCTGAATCCCTAAACACCAGTCTGCATTTCGGGAGTTAGACAAGCTTCACTGACTGCCAATAAAGAAGCAGAAAGAATTCAAAGCACTGTGCATGGCCTTTAAGGCTTTACATAACTCTGGTCCTGAATATCTGAGACATAAATTTGCTTTGTACACTGCTTCCAGAATGCTTGACTCCTCCACAGCCAAATGTATAGTTGTTCCTAAGTTTAAATGAACCTCTTGGGGAGGGAGAATATTCATAGCAGACACTCGCTGCCAAACTGTGGAACTCCCTTCCTTGGTAACTGAAGGAGAGCCCTAACCTCCTGTCCTTCAGGAACTTCTTAAAAACCAGGCTCTTTATCTACTAACCACCCAGTTCTTATCTTCATACAGAAGGAGCGCCAAGACGCCTCTGGGAAATTGAGCCCTTTACAAATGTAAAATCAAATCGAGTCCATGATTTACACCAAAAGTTCCTACTGATGTCTAACTCAGTGAACCTATAGTACTCAAAGCTTTCTTTCACTATCCTTTAGATACGGCAGAGAGCTTTGCATTCTTCTGATGTGCATAGATTCCTAGCATTGTATCTGGACAGGGCAAAGCAATTCAGAAAAACTGATTACTTGGTTGTAGTATTCTAAAATCCACTGCAGAATACAGAGAGAAAAATGAATCTTGAGATGAGTTGCAGCAGACATCACCTATTGCCACACAGAAGCAGGATGACACCTTGCAAGGACAGTCACAGCACATTCCACAGGAGATATGCAGCTTCACCGGATCTCTGTGTTCGGGTACCCAAAATACATGTCTGCAGCACAACTACAGGGCGAAGTTGACAGACCTTACTTAAAACTACTGCTCGAATTCAGTGGTAGAGTGAATTGCAGCAATGGGACAAAACATTCTCCATTATATTTTCAGATAAGGTAAACCTTGTTCTTACCCCAGCTTCTGCAATATTGAGGGATTATGTTTCATTACTACTTGCTCTTCTGATTCACATGTGTGAATCTATGAAAGGTCGAATGCTGGAGAAGAAAAAAGGCCCTTCTACAGTTCTCTGATGTTGGTGTCTTTCATAGATACACATTCTGCCTTTCCTTGTCCCTAAATAGAAGCTCAGCTCTAGTTCTATAATATTTTCTCACTCTCGCTGGAAATTTTAGATGAGATGACCCCTGGGAGGGGTGGAGTTAAGAGCACTCTCTTCTTATTGGCTGGACTTCAGGTCTTTTCCAGTAAGGTAAGTGTGACACTAGTTGTATGGCTGTCCAGGCTTACTGTTGTTTCATACTGCTGTTGCAAGGTTATCATGTGACTTGCAGTTTGAAGATGGGAAATGTTTCTAGCATGTGAATCCTTAAAAGGTGCCAACACTTGAGAACTTTAGTTTCAGATAAGTAACGTATGGTGCTCCTTCAAGCCATGAAAGCCATATGCCTCTGCTGCATGTATTTTGACATCAGTGGTTCTGACTGTTAAGTTTAAACACGAGTACAGCTTTGAAATGAATGTCTTATTTTTCTTTAAACCTCTTGTGAGATGGACAATGATCTAACCATGTCATGGCCCTCAGCAGGCATTTATGTATAGATATTTTTTTGGATTAGTCTCCCAGAAAAAGATTACACAATGGACACACCACATGTTACTACATCCTTTCCCATCAAAGGATAAATTAAACTTCCAAGCCCTATCTATTTTAATTTGTGCCCAAATCAATCTCAAACTGGGAATGCCTTAATTCAACAAATGATCATTCTAAATCGTTGCTGGCAACAATAGGACAGGACCCAGAATGGAAAGATTGATAACATCATTGTTAAATTTTCTCAATCTCAAGAAAGAAAATCAAGATCTGAGGTTTCAAAAAAGAGTCAGTTTTGTAATTATAAGTGCGCAAACAGGTCATGCTTAATATCTTGTGAACAAAACACAATTAGTGTGCTTCTCTTCCCTGGCTACCCCAAATGGGGATACACATGTTAGTATCACAGCCTCTTCCATAGTATTTCTGAGACCACAGTATAAGTAGTTGATTCAATCTCAGTCTAGTGATCATAAATGTAACTCCAAAATTAGGGATAATGACACGATAGGGTCATCAGTGGTAGTTCTCTCTGTACTGCAGGCACATTACTTACCCTGCATAAACTATTGGGTACTGTCTGACTCTGATGTGCTGTTTTCAAGATTGAGTTGCCAGAACCAGAATTACTCCAAGGGTAAGATATTCATGCTTTAAAATTTAACAAAGCTGGTATGTTTCTTTCATGGTTGAAATGATACAAATTTGTTTTCCCCAAACTATTTATGTATAAGCTCAGTCAATTTAAAAGTCTTGTTTGCATCAGAGTTGAATCCAGTGCTGGTTTGAATTCCAGGTCATTCAAAGAATTCATGCCCAGTTCCCAGTAGGCAATACAATTACTGATTGAATATGAAACCACAAATATCCTTTTCGTAAATCTATTTTTCAATTTTTGCACTTCAGCAGATATTTCAAAACACTATCGTCCTTAAGTTAGTTGCTGTTGGTGCAGGGATTCTCAGGGGCCTGAAACTCCTGTTCTAATCGGTATCCCACCCTGAATTATGAGCATTACAAGATATTCCACCCGTAATGGAAAATAACATACAGGCCTAGTAAAAGCAGGTTCTTTTACTCGTGTAATCTCCTTCTTCTGAGCCAAAAAAACAGGCCTTTTGCAGAAGGACACACCAGTGCTGGGTAAAACTGGTAGGACCATTATCTGCTCTCCCTGCAATGTGGAATGCAATGCAGAAGGGCGGGTAAATTTACTTCTCTGCCCACAGCTCCAGGCGGCAGACCCCGTAGGATACCACTACCGGCAACCCGTAATGCGTGCCGATGTCCCAATAGCTCAGAGCAATATTTCACCATAGCAACTGACTTGCCTCTATAGACTTTAATAGGACACTCAACGGCGTTACCCATGCTCCAAGCAATCTTAAAATACCCCCCTCTTTGTCTCTGTTAATCCCAAAGTAACCTTATTAATGTTGTTGGTCCAACAAGGAGAGCTTGTTAACCTTATTCCTAGATGATCTTCATAAACACTTTTTAATATCTACATAGCTCTGGACAATACGTTTTTTCCCATTACTGTGGAGTTGCTAATGTTAATTTTTAGCTTTTTCTCTGTAGCATACTTCATTATTTCAAGAGTCTTTCCAATGCATTACTACACTTAACCACTAAGATGGCATCATCGGGAACCAATAAGATGAGAATTTGTGAGTCCCTACCTTTGGGATATCCAACTCCTGTTCAATAAGGAATGAGGGTTGCATAGACTGAGTTTATGTATGTGTTAAACAAGAGGGGTGGCAAGACACATTCCTGATGCATCCCTCTGTTAAATTCAATACTCTGTCAATTCTTCTCTAGTCTCAATCCTTCAATGAGCAGTTTTCTGCCATAAAACAGCATCCAGGAGTTCAAGCGGCCCAAAAAAAACTTTGAAGAATTATATTGATAGATTTGCAGAGTTTGGGCTAGATGGCAGTCTGTCAAATATTTGTTTGGCTTACCAAGGCATAAAAGATCAAAGCAAAACATATAAAATACAAACAATTAATTTCTTGCATATGACAATAATCACAGAATCATTACATCCATAACAATTAAAATATCTTAATAGTAACTCTTGAGTCCAATCATGTTAAATGTATGTATCTCTTCCTAATACCCAAAGATCCTCTAATAAAATTAAGAACAGCATGGCAAATATCTACAGAACCAAGATGCAGTAAAAATCTAAAGCCTTCCTGATGAGAATCAAAGCTGTGCAAGAGTAGAAAAGGAAGTGGGAATCTTACTCTTACTGATTTATAAAGTGCCCAAAAAAGTAAAAAGTGCAGTGTGCTTTGTCTGGGGGAGTTATCACATGGGCAGGAGAGGGGACCCTCAAACCACTCCCTTGTTGTGGAAAAGCAAATAAAACCTGTTTTTTCCCCAAACGGAGCCTGGTTAGGTAAAACCTATATTGGGAATTTTCAGTTTGGAGAAGGTAAAATATAATCTCGTAATTAAGTGCAATATCATGGTAATTTGCCAGGGAAACTAACTGAGTAATTTGATGCCTGCACTTAAACTGTACCTGCTCAAAGTAGGCTGACGTTATTTGAGCTTTAGGGGCGGTAGAAATTCGCACAGGATCATTGAATAGTTTTGTAGCTCCCAATCCCCTGAAGGTACTCTTAACCTATCCAAGCCATGGTATGGACTCAGCATTTTCAAGGGCCAAACAATCTTGGAGAATATATTTAGAAAATTCCAATTCCGGTGTTTGCCAAACTTTTAGCCATAATAGTAACATGGTCAGCCCCAAAGTATCCCAACATAATTTATCCCCATCTCCGAATGACAGAAAAAGGTTGATGTACCCTGTGGAATCATCAAAAGTCTTTGGAGGAAACCATTTGCTACAGTTTGTAGTCTGGAACTGTCAGAATACCCCAAACCCCATCCCCATACATTGAGATTGAGAAGCATTTAACTCTATAGATGGTAATCATTTCCTTCACTGGTCTGTGGCCTATCTTCTCTGCAATGTCAACAATTGCTACAATGGCACCGTTTATAGTTCCCTTAACTACATATGGGAGTTCCAAAATAATTGCAAGTTAAATGGTAAGCCCAAATAACGAGAACACTCAACTTTGGATATGGTTGCTCCTTGAATGGAAAAAAGTTTTAGCTTTGGTAATTGTTTGGACCACAGACCATAATAAAGGACTCCCGGTGGTTTATCTTGAGATCTAAAGATGACATGAAATCCACAAAGGCATCCAGAGCATTCTGAAGACTATTTGTGGTCCTAGCAAGCAGGACAGCATCATCGGCATTTAGAAGGGAGGGGATAATGCGGGTACCTGCTCTTGGGAAATCCAGTTTTGTTTGGAGTAAGTGGGCTTCTAGGAAATTCTTTTAGATGAGAAACAGAAATTGGGCTAGGATACAACCCTGCCGTATCCCCTGTGAGGAATGTAGAGAAGATGTACACTCTCCCCCGGACCAAAACCGAGCTTAACTAAAGTGCTCCAATGCAGTCTCCGAAGAAGGGTAACCAGGGGTTCTTCCACCCCCATAGTCCCAAGCAGGCCCCACAACATGGAACAATTGACAGTATCGAGAGCACATGACAAGTCTATGAATGCTAGATGTAAAGAGCCCTTCATGGACTTGGTGTACTTTCCTACAGTAAGAGATCAGTTCAGACGCTGCTCAATGTTTCCCATTCCTTGTCCAAACCCGTGTTGTGTTTCTGAAAGGACATTATTTGAAGTAGCCCGGCTCCCCAATTGCTCACGAAGAATCCTGTTCAAAGTCTTCAATGTGCTATTGAATTAATAAATAGGCCTCTAACAGGAAGGATCGAAACTTTTGCCTTTTAAAAAAAAAAATCAGCACCACCATAGCCTCATTCCAAGTTGAAGGGAGCGGTCTATCAGTGGCAGCTCTGAACATATTAGTGAGCAAAGAGGCCCAGAGATCAGGATTATCTTTACACACCTCTACAGGGACTCCATCAGTCCCTGGGGTCTTTCTACTTTTACTTTGCTTGATGGCTACCTCTGCCTCCCTCACTGTAGTGAACTGGCTACTGTAGCACCAGTTTACTATCTCGTCCTGTGAGGAGCCTCAGATCTTGGCAGTGATCCTCATTATTCAGGGGGTTGAAAACTCGGGTAAAATGTACAACCCAAGCTTACTCTAGTTATTGAGCAATCTACATTTTTCCAGAAGGGACAACGATGTACCTCCTGGAAAAAGGGACGATTCGCAACTTCCCAGAATTGCCTTGTATCCCTCAAGCTCCCCAACAGCCAAGAGGTCAGACCAGGCCTCATTTCTGATTTCGGTATTTCTAGCCTTTATTGTGTCCTTATACATTTTAAGCACTACCGAAATAATGTCTTTATTCTCTGGGACAGTACTCTGTGGCATCTTTAACTGTCTGTGGGCCTTTGAACAAGCCTAATTAAACCACCAATGTCGAGAGGGCATCTGAATAGGGCGTGTCACTGTTAAGGCCACTGCAGTACCAGAAGACACACTCTCAAAAGCCTTTATAACACTGAGCTTGGAAGCCTCCCATTACAGTCATTTGTGGCTTTGCTTTAAATTTCCGGAGACAATTTTCCCCAAGATTAATATTGAGTCGACCTTCTCCCATTTGAGTCTACAGCCTTTGTTCCTGTTATAGGTAAGGGGGCCACCTTTATCCTAGGTAGAACTGCCTCGAGGTCTATTTTAAGGGAAACCGCTAAAGGATTATGATTGCGCGCACAATTCTGGAAAATGCCAAAAAACACCACTAGGTAATTGCAAGTATTAGAAATTTGCATAAAAATCAGTAGTACGAAATGTTTTCCCACCTATGAACGTAGGGTAAATGTTAGTAGTAATCCTAATACATTCCTTCACAAACACTAAATCCTCGGAAAACATTATATTATTCAGAGCATCCCCATATTTTGAATGTTTAAAACGTAACAACTCCTGCCCAACCCTTTTTTTCCAGGCCACACACTCGCCTGTTACTAAAATCTGAACTGTACAATTAAAATCTTCTATCCTCAGCAAACGCGATGAGAGGCATTTTGCTCTCACTATACCAATTTCCTCGGGCCACATAAACACAACATTGGAACAACGATGGTCAAATATGTCATAATAAAAATGTATACTCGGCAAATTAACGGAGCCCAGTCCCTAAAGCAATAATAATTGGTACCAGGGAGAAGAGCTAGTAGATTTAACGTTTATACCTGTAAGCTTAACTGAGATGAAAATAGCCAAGCCTCCCATGGCACTCCTGGAGGCAGCAGGAGGAGCAAGAGCAGCAGGGTTACCAACGGAAAGAACTCCATTTACATGAAAACCCTCCAGTGCCAGTCCCTTGTTTGTGTTTGTGTCGCTCCTTGTGGACAAGGCTGTTTAAAAGCAGACACTTTTGGGGTGGATCTTCGTGTACATAATGCAATGAGACGAACTGACAGGCCAGTATTTTCATGAAGGTGCTAGGTTGATTCTTTGAGGGGAAAAGCAGCAAAAGATGGGCCTACCCATACAAGCCATATTAACGAAAATCCAATTCTCTTTTCATTTGTGCTTGAACTTCTCGAATCTGAGAGCCTTTGAGCAGCGTTTGTTTGGGCCAACTGTTTGAACTTTTGTCCCTTGCTGCTCTACTTCAGTCAGCTCGTATGATTCATGCTCCCAGCTGTGGTTCATCACTGGGAAGTTTCCCAATGTTTTTGATTAAAAATAGCTGAATCCCACAACAGCTTTAAAAGCCATGTTGATCTAAGCTAGGCTTTTGATGTATTTTGTTTAAAAGCTGGATGAGGTAGCTGTTGAGTCGCCTAGTTGCTCCCACTCAGCAGTTAAGAATAACTTTATTTTCTTAACCCCTTGAAACATAATGGGCTGCGGTTTTACCACTTCTTGTTGCGCCTTAGTGCATGTGAGTAACATGACCGCAAAACTATTATACACAGGAATACAGAGATCAAACAGACATACAGAGCCCGCTGCCCTTGCACCTTTGAAGGGGTGAGGAATGTTAAGGCAGTGCCACCTTAAAGTGCAGTAGTATGCAGGAAAACAAAACAAGTGACATTTCAAAATTCTTACTACGATACAGCAGAAATTGTGATGACTTAGACATTGTGAAAATTCATGGTAGAAACAACTGGTGAAAAGAAAAATAGAGTCTGTGAACATGATCAGCTGCACCGGGCTATTAAAAATGATATGGCCCTATGGATTAGAACTTTAAGGGGATTTTTTCCAAATTATTTTAATTCTTGAATGAAGAGCTTTTAGTTTCACACTGACCAGTTGTCAAAGAAGTAACCTTTAGTGAATTGTGCAATCGAGAATCTCAGAGGACATTTGTAAAGGGTGTTACAAGGTAGGCTTATTTATCTGTGGGACACTGAAGAGCCAAGCTCTATTCCCCATTCTTTTCCATGCCTTTGTGCCCCTTCTGTATCTTCTGTCTAATGGATACTTCCTACTGTAGATTCCTTTCTCATTAATTTCCTCCAGGCACTGGACTGGATCTGTTGAAATAGCTCTCATGCTCCAGTAGGTGGTGCCATGGCGCAACCCTTCGTACGGTTCTTCCACGATTTGAGGTCACAGAACTGTACACGGAGCCACCCAGCATTCTGTCAGCTTGACTTTCTCTTAAACAATTGTATTTCATTACCTTTAGACAAAATGTCTTCGACGTAAATGTCAGGATTTTGTAAATGTCATTTCTGTCCCTCAGTGTTTCTCTTTTGGACCTACTTGGTGTCTGCCCATGGAGCATGTATCCTGCATCTGCTTCCAGGTCTCACCATCGTGGCTTCATTCATTTGACAATTATTGAGGTCCAGAATGGGATTTCTTTTATGTCTTGAGGTGACAACAAGGAACAGAGTGATCACCTTCAGATCGTGTCCTCAAGACAGGTACATAGGGATGCCTTTGTTCATGAGAAGATCTTTCTACAGAAAGTTTAAGTATTGAACGGAGAACTTTTCTTCCTCATGAAGATTCTCCCATTCACAGTCCCATTTCCATGAAGACTCTAACCTTGCCATCATCTTCAGATTTTTCTCCTGGTTTGGAGAACAGGAGCCCAGCACCAGCACCTGGTTCCAGTCCGGTTTCGCCAGACCCACTGCTTGTGTTTCTGACTTCTGGCACTGACTCTATTTGTGTGGGACCTTTCACCCTGATTTTGCTGGTAAATGTTCCACCCTTCACTTCCTCTGGTGCATCTTTGGGCCCCATTGAACCTGCACACCTTAATATGCCTGCAAGACATATGACTGTGCTTTGGCTGGTGGCTTCTAACCAGGCACTGGTTGAACCCTCAGAAACCCTGATCCCGTCTTTACCCTGGCAGCCTGTGTTTTGCTGCCAAAGGCCTTGCCGATTGTTTCGGTGCGGATACCGCATCAGCCACTGTGCCAGTTCCAGGGCCCTTACAGAGTTATCTCGATACAAAGATTCAGATATCGTGAAATGCAGACAAGCCCAGTCCAGGCCATGTTTAGGCTTCGGATGAAAGCTTTCATGTTCAGAAAACCCTTAGTGAGACGGACATCCTTCACTTTAATTTGGACTCCAATGAAGGTCTTTATATTTACAGCACGTCATTACTTCTACTGATGTTGTCCATGTCTTTCCCTCAGCAGTCCCTTCAGAGTACATTCTTTCTTTTAATAGACTCCTAAGCAAGGTGACTGAGACCTTTAAATTGCCTTTACCAGCTGCACAGGTTAAGACAGACATGTTGACAAAAATCCTCCAGATTGCTCTCTCTATATTGGATCCATTGTTACCTTTTAAGTAGGTAGCTTTAGACACTATTATGTATGCCTGATTTAAACCAACCTCCTCTAACGCCGTCCACTGCGAATTGGCTTGTAGCCCTGCTCTAGACGACCCAGAATTTCAGTCCTCTTTTTCTATCACCTGAAGGTCTGATACTTTAGACACCTGCACATTTCAGAATCATTGCTTTCTCTAGTCCAACCCCTCCCTTTTATCCTGTGGATTAAAATGAGGAAAAATAAATCTTCATGCAACTCCACATGCCTGTTAATGCACTGTTCCCATGCCCTTTGGAGATAGTGGTTTCTATTGGATCATGTGAAGTGAGACTAAAACTTTGTGATGGATTCAGGCGACCAAACAACTTCATAGATCCGATCTTGGCACCATAAACTCAGTGGATAGGTATGTGGGTTTTTCTGTGACCCTTTTCACTGTGTTGCAGTTCACTGCCCTTGCTGAAGATGTACAGGCAAATCTGCAGGATCCAACCTTCAGTGGGACTCTCCACTTTCACAAAATTTTGTTTTGCACCTTGAATCCTTTTCTGAATTCACCTGCTGTGCATCTGTCCTACCATCTACTTGTTGGTCGGAATCACGTTTTGTCCGTCTGTTTTTTTTTTGTGGGGGGGTCGTTTTTTGGTTGTAAGTCCATCCCTTGTATGACGTCAAATGGTGCCCCAGAAGTTCTTGTGCATCGCCACCATCTTCACATTCGGTTTTTTCACCATTGAGTCTGGAAGCACACTGGAGGAGCTCTGAAAAATCTTCAAAGATGTGCAGAGAACAGAATGAAAAGTGTACTGAAAAGCACTGAAAATCACCCAAGATCATGAGGAACATCGAAGCCTGGGAGGAGAGCTCCCCTTGATCACGACAGGTAGGGGGACCCTGTTGCTGGGAGGACACAAGGCTGAAGAATGCAGAGGAGAGGGACAGATAAGGCATATGGAGAGCACTCCTTTTATATTCTGACTGTACTGCCACCACAAGTTAATTCAAAGGGATCCACAAGAGGTCTGCCACCTGTGTCTTTCGATGGATCACAAAAGGCCAAAGACTGCGAAGCATGTGCCAAATTGTTTCTGAAGACTCTCATGCCAAGATAGAAGCAGCAACTCACACATCACACCATGGCTGAAACCCAGAAACCAGAAGAATCCCTGAAGGACCTGGGTCTCTCCAGTGACGAAGAAGAAAACCTAGAAGAAGCTGAGCCAGCATTGGGAAGTGGAGTGTTGGACACCGAAGGGATCGTTGTCAACGTCGAAAGAGCAGAAGCCGCGAGGAAAGCGGTGAGGGATTTCGAAATGATGGTAAAAATAGCCCCGAAAACCCTGAAGACAGCCTCAGCGGTGATGTCAAAACACTCCATGCCCTCGCCTTCTAAACAAACCATGACACCGGCATGAGCAAAGGAGGTGCCAAAGAAAAGGGATGAGGAGCCCAATGAAAATGAACCGACCGAGACAAACAGTTGCCCGAGGTCGAGAGAAAAAGGAGCCAACTCGAGGCTGAAGTGGCAGTGCTCCATGCAACGGAAGAAGTAGTTTGACGACTCCCTCAATGCTTTTCATATCCCAATGAAACCCTTGTAGCTGCTGGACTTGTGAGAAGACTTGCTGGACATCAAAGCACCGTCGACACTGGAACCAAACGATGAAGAGCAGGAGGACATCTTCGAGCCCAGTGTGATGGATAAACAGGGCTGGTTCAACAAAGCGTGGTAGTATCTAGATGCCAAATCCCCTGAGGAAGGAGTCGACAGCTCCCCCTTGTGGCCCTCGCCCCGGATGACCTATCTATGTACAATGGAGTAAGCAAGAGGGAGGCAGACACATATGCTAGAGGAAGAGAGGGAGGAATTATGCTTCCTTCAAAAAAACGCTGGTACCATCACAGAAGGGGAATCTATACCTGCCTATGCTCCCCAGTATTCGAAACCAGGGCAAAGAAGCCTTCAAGGAACCTGCCACATCTCTGACAGTTGCTCCTCAGGTAGTTAAAAAAATAAAAGCATTCCACAAAAGACCCCAGTACATGAAGGGGAATGTACCGGCAGACTCATTCATAACGGCCACTGCAAGAAAAATCCCACCCCACATCTAACAGGCCACCTTCAGAGAAGGAAAGCAAGAGGGTGGTCCTGGTGGGAAGGATGATGGAAAGGGAGGCCGCAACGCAATCCCACCGAAAATATTTTTTATAAATGTTTTTTTTTGGCCCTGGGAGTCTCTGTGGGTCCCCTTGACCAGGCCTACGGAGTCAAGGTGTTTCTACCCTGCCCCATTTTAATTTTTTTTAAATCATTTTCTTCCCTTTTTTCTGGTGACTCGGGAGTCACAAGATGGCTGCCAACACTTCTTGGTTTGAAGTGTTGGCAGCCAATCAAAGACAAGCTTGTGATCGGAAGGGTTCACAGATCCACCGCAGCAACCAGATATATAATTTCTTTTATTTTTGAATTTCTCAGGAACTACTACTGAACAGATTTACACCATTTAAAGCAAAGAGTGCATTCTGAACAAATAGCTATCTCTCTCCCAAATTTGGTGTAATTCCTTTCAGCAGTTCGGGCTGGAGCTGAGACAAAAGTTTCCTATGGAAATTAACATGGAGAAAACGCGTTTTGGGACCCCCCTTTTTTACGGATCCCGCTTGACGAATCACCCCGAAACTTTCAAGACCGGAGCGCCCCATTAGTTTTGAAAATTTCACGAAGATTCGTCAGCCGGCGCCAAAGATATTTGCAAAAGAAAAAACGCTTTTCCTATGGAAATTAGGTCCTAACTATAACTACTAATTTTAAAGCTGGCAAAGAAGGAAAAGTTAGGACCCTACTAAGAGAACAATCATGCTCGCAAGGGACTCTGTGTCCCATCATGCAACAGAATGCATTGCACTTGGCCCAACCAACTAATGGTGCACAATAGAGGACCATGTAAATAATAGAGAGCACTTCCTAAACTGATCAAAAGCAAAGTCTATGACTAAGAAGCCGATTGCTTCGAAACCAGTAAGGCGCAGCAAACTGATAATCGGGACGCCGAGAAGAGCGAATATGGCAGCCAGATGGCAGGCGTTCAGCCGACTGCCCTCCCAAGCTCAAGGGTGATTGGAAAGACATCATTATTTTCGCGGCGGCCCCATTCGTAGTGGAAAAGCACCACCTGTTCGTATCAGGGAAACTGTGAAAAGGAACTTTCCTTTTTGTGAAGCGTAGGAGGCCTTAAGAATTGGACTCTTCCAGGTCATACCGAAGCTTACTAAAGAATTTTAAAGCTGGCAAAGAAAGAAAAGTTACAGGACCCTACTAAGGGAACAATCATGCTCCCAAGGGACTCCTTGTCCCATCATGCAATAGAATGAATTGCACTTTGCCCAACCTCTAATGGTGCACAATGGAAATAAAAGAGAGTACTTCCTGAAAAGCAAAGCCTATGACTAAGAAGCTGATTGCTTCGAAACCCGTAAGGCTCAGCAAACTGATTATCGGGACGCCGAAAAGAGCAAATGTGAAAGCCATATGGCAGGCTTCCAGCCGAGTGCCCTCCCAAGCTCAAGGGTGATTAGAAAATCAACATATATATATAAATTATATGTGTGTGTATATATATATTCTGTCTCTCTCTCTCTCTCTCTCTTTCCCAGCCGTGTTGTGTGTTGGATCATTCCCAGCTGTGTTGTGGGTTGGACTGGGACTCCGTTCTGTTCCTTACTAGACATCATTGTCCTGGCCCTTGCCTTGCAGAATTGGATGCTTTATTGGTTCCTTGTGGGAGGGTTTTAATTGAGTTATCTCTTCAGGCCCACCTTTTGGTAAGCATTTTTTATATTGATACACGAGGTGAAGCATATGCAGGTAGAAGTAACAATCAAAAGAATAAGTTCCTTAACTTCAGTGACAATACTTTTGGTAAATACTACATCTACCTGCATATTCACCACCCATCTGCCCACCTCCCCTCTGCTTTCTGAGTGGTTATCATGCATGTTTAATTAAGTTCGGTGGAGGGAGAGAGGTTGACAGTGTCTTTAATGTGCTGCCTCTGAACCAGTCTGACGTGTATGACCATGTCTCAAAAACAATGGCAGTCTTTTTCTTGTATATTACTGTTTCCACCTGCCTCATTGTCTTTCACCTTGTGGTTTCTATCTCTTCTTCTTCCTTATCCGCTTTCAAATCTGTCATGTTGTTTCCCCTTGGCCCTTGGTGCTCTCACCAAGGTCCTTCCCACACCCATTTTTAGGTCTCGCCTAGCGATGCAGCGCCATGCGCTGCTCGCGTAAGCGAGATCTATTGTTGCCGATTTACTTTGCATGCGGGACAGGATAGGTGCACAAGCGTGAAATACATCAGCTGTGCACGCGTACGGCTCGACTCGCGGCATTATCACAATGCCTGTTCGCACCATACGCGTGCACATCTGATGGCGCCCTGCCATGCCATGTGCATGCTCACGGCTTCTCTTTGGGACAGCCGATGTGCTTGCTCATGGCCTGGGTCCGCTAACAGAATGGGCACCGGCAATACGCCCGGTCTGCAGGTTCCCTGGCCGTCTCTTGGTACACCGCGGGGCTCTCCTCACCACTCGGGAGCCCCGTCTTGCCTGTAGTGCCATGCAGTCTGCCTCGCTCTTCACCCGGTCCCTCTGATGGGGCCAGGACTTCAGCATGCAGAGTTCAAGACGTCCTCCCCGGCGGTTCCTTTCTGTTTGTTTGGCAGCCCTGCCCACGTCCCGACGAAGGCTGCCTGACTTCCGGTTTGCAGTATGCTCATTAGTAAGGTGAGACTGAGCACCTTCCCCTTAAAATTTGCCTTTCATGTTGGTGCAATTCACTTTTAATCAACAGTGTTAAATTCACTATGGCATTCGAAAATGTATGCTTTGCCACACCAACATTACCTCTACCATGTGCTTTATAGAGATCGCTAGATCCAGTAATCTGCCTCTAAGGCCCTGCATTGGGCCCAAAGTTTCGTACCCTGTGAGTGGTTCTCTTCCATGCACAAGTAGTCAATAGAGTCTGATCATCCAGGAAATCTGATTCAGTGCCTGTGAATGTAGGTGAATGTGCTGTCTCAGGGCTGGCTTCCCCTGGAGTCCAGCGCAGTCCACAGCAACTGACCTCTGTGGTACGAGTACCTTCCTGTCTGCGGGCCACCCCCTCCATGTTAGATTATGAACCTGCTGCCATGGCATGTGAAGTCATCCCCTGCAGCGGACGGTGGCCGCCTGCACAGGCGATTAATAATTTCCACGTCCTGGGCCACAAAAACCCCAGTCCACCACTGGACCTGCCCACCCTTGATATTTACTGGAAGACAGCTGTGAAGTCTACTGATGCATTTTCTGGCTTGCCCCTTGGAGGTGGTGGGCTTAGTGCTTGAGAATAAAGGCAGTCTGCAGGACCCACCAAGGTGGTTAAACTTGCGAGCATGAAGATGCAGAGGCGACCACGGCCTGCATCTATGGCACATTTAGCCGGCCACAGAGGGCTACCACTCTGATATTTGGTGGCGCGTTTGCTTTGGTTCTAAAATCAAACATGGTTTTGTTACCAACATGTCTTTGGCCAACTATATGGCAGCAGGAACCACATTAGGAACTATATTCTACGGAAATAAAATGCTTTCTATATGTATCCTGTTGGATATATAGCCTCAACAAAATTATAGTTTTACATTGAACCTGAGATGGCAGGTGCTCCTAAAAAAAAAGCATTTGCATTGCAATAGGTTTCGCATTTACGCGAGTTTAAGCTATTGCCATTGTAAATAAATGACAATGTCTTTTATTTATGTTTTACAAACCAATAGCAAAATAAAAGGCATAGCCATTTACAATGCCAATAGCTCAAACTTGTGTAACTGCGAGACCTACCGCATTGCAAATGATTGTTGTTTTTTTTTGTTTGGTTTTTTTTGCACCTTTCTGTCCTGAGCCCTTTTTTAAGGTCTCGCCTGAGCAAGCGCATGCGCTGTTCCGGCGAGACTTTTAGTAAGGGCTTCAGAAATTGCTACCACACGCATTTGGTGGTGGCCTAGAGCTTGCTGTTACGCGTGCACGCTTAAGAGCACAAGCGCCATCTCGCGGGACCCTTACAGCTGCAATCACTTTTACATTCATGGCCACGTCTGTTTCACGGCCGCGCGGCTTGTTTCACCTTTAAATCTGTTCAGCTATTTGTAAATGTTTGCTCGACACTGCAATGTGTAATGCAAACTAAAGAACATAACCCTATTTTGGCTTGTATTTCGGCTTGTACTTCTGCACCAGTCTGTTTCCTGAATTTTGATCCTTTGTCCTTAATTCTTTACTGTCACTGTCCATAATTATTTGGGAATCAGATGGGAGAGAAAGGGTGGTTGACCTTAAGGGTCTAGTAGGAACTCCTGGTCCCCTTGGATATAATGTTTAAACAAACGGAGAAGTAACCACTAAAGGTACTTAATACCTATACAATAGTATGGTATTGAGGTGCAAGCCCTGCAACCCAATCTGGGACAATCCTTTGTCCTTAGAAGACCCCTCACTCACCAACCTAGTTGGTGGCATGCTCCATCATCGGGGTCCCACCCGGACAGCCGAATGCCATCCGGGTGTGCTTCGACACCCGATTACAGTGGAGTTGGTTATTTTTTTTATATGTGATAAGGATTGGTATAAGTGTGGTTAAAAGTTGTCACAACGCTACTCACTCAAGACTTTATTCTGGAGTGATTGGACAACAGATAAAAGGTAATTACGTGTGGCACCTTTGCCTGATTAAGTAGGCTGTGGTGTCAGAAGTAGTAAAATGGTGGTGATTTTTAAAATAAAAAAAAATTAGGTCTACATGTTTCAACCTTCGTGTGACTATAGAGGTTTTCTTCAGGACCAGTGTAATGTAGGCTGGGTGGTCTACACACGGTAAGGTGTATCCTGCCCTCGCCTACTGTCTGTGGTGAAATCACAAATTGGTAATTTCAATAAAAAACGTGTTCTTCTCCGTGATGTTCGGAAAAAACCTGTGGAAATTAAACAGGAAAGGGGTGTGGGGTTTAAACACTGTCCATAATTAGCCTTCTTGGCAGTTAGTCAGCTTAGAGAGCAGAGTTCACGGGTTTTACTTTCCTTCTTAAGGGCAGATTTACAAGCCCCTTGCAGCACTTTTACGCCCCCGTTGCATCACTTTTGTAACGCAGCGGTGGCGTAAACAGTGCGCCACAATGCGACTTATTTACAACGTGACGCATCTAGTGAGATGTCACGTTGTAAAGCCCTGCGCTACATTATACCTGCGTCAGGTATAATGTATGCTGGGTGGGCGTTCCATCGCAAGAAAGCAAATAAAAGTGGTGCAGTGAAATGTACAAGATTTCACTGAGTCTTTTTTACGTCCCTGCTGCATCAAAACTTTACTCCTGCTTGTAGCAGGCGTAAGGAGTGACGCAGCACAGCAAGTATAGGACTCCCCAAGCAGTGCTGGAGTTGTGTCACGATTGCGATACAACTCTAGCACTGCATCACCTTTAGGGCATCAGATGTGTTGCGCATCTGTCTATTCTTGCGCCATGGTGCGCCGTATTGTAAATGCGGTGCATCCATGGTGGCGCAAGCGGTTACTGCGGTGACACAAAATAACTGCTGCATCCCTGTTGATATGCAGTGCAGGGGAGAACAACAGACGTCGCACCAGAGAAGACGGGCAGCGTCCCCCAAAAAAGAAACCCTTTTTAGCCGAACGAACCAGCGTCTCTGTAAGTATATAGTTCACGAGCCCACAGCACGGTTTTGGGGGCAGTCACGCTGCTCACTGCCGAGTTACCAGCTCAGAATATATGGAAACAGACTTTCAAATTTCACTCTGCGTTTCGTATCAGCAGTCGGATGCCAGCGCCCCCTCCCTTCTCTTCAGCGAGTTCAGGTGAGGAATGCGCGCTTTTATTTGGCGTTTCTCTGTCACTGCACATCTTTTCAATAATGTTACTCGTCCTTTCACTGCTGAATCATGCACAGCCGCCACCAACCTTTGGACTGCCTGTTCGCATATGCACCGCAGCGCATTTACATAAATGTAACTTTTTACAGATTTGCGGTTTGCTCTCCGCATTGCACGACATAAGCATAATAAATTATTATGGTCCCCCGTAGCCGTTTTGGCTGGGTGATTAATCAGAAATAATTGGGGAAAACA
Source organism: Lissotriton vulgaris (assembly GCF_964263255.1). Lineage (NCBI taxonomy): Eukaryota > Metazoa > Chordata > Amphibia > Caudata > Salamandridae > Lissotriton > Lissotriton vulgaris. The sequence continues at coordinate 1,611,232,219 of NC_141695.1, read as the reverse complement.
CAGTCTAAAGCCTTCGTCTAACAGACCAGATTTTTCTTTTTTTTACTTAGCACCCTGTAACTTGTAGTCCTGAATTTACAATGAAAGGAACTGGACTACCTGAATACCGAGAGGAAAAAAGACTGCATGGAATAGAGAAAGTGCGCCAAAGCTATATATATATATATTTATTTCATTGTATGGTTTACCGAGTAACATTTCTCTGCAGCCTTACATTGAAGCTGAACATCAGAAAATATCCTGCTTTTCCTTTTGCCCTAGTTCGGCCACGCACTCTGTGCAAAATCAGCCTCGGATCTCCCAATGTATCATGACCAGCAACAATCCGTGCTGGCAGTTGGTAACTCAGTCATTGCTGCTAGGCAGGTAATTCAAGGTAGGCCGCTTTGGCAAGATGGCAGGTGATTTTCTTTCCTGTGCTCAGCCTGGGAGCTGTCTAGCTCCTCTTAACAGGCCCGGTTTGCAGCTTCCCCTCCGAAGCAACACAATGGCTCCAATAAAAGTACAGGTGTGGTATGCCCGAAAATGCAGCAGCTATATGCCAAGCTGCTGCAGAAAAAGCGATGTTTTAGCCCCATTGTTTACTTGGATGGCTTTGGCTGAGATCCGTTGCAGCAGGAGCGGGTGAGAAGCTTCGGGCCACTCTGGGCATGCCACAACATGGCCAGTACACTTTATGCATGAGCTGTGCAGCGGACTTGCGAGGGGCAGCATTTGTGTTCAAGGGGACGCTGCAGCAGAGAAGGTGTAAGGCACAACACCACTTCGGGAACATATTTACCCTTGTAGATGCTGATAAGAATCACTGTGAACACTTGCATTTGAAGTGGCCCTAAACAAGCCAATGAAATGCCATGAACCGGCAAGGGAGATGTTGCAACGTGGGTAATGCAGCCAAACAATCTGGCATAAGTCAGACTGAGTTAATGGTTGTCCAACTTTATGCTCCTCTACAGGAGGTGCTTACCTCTCAGGTTTGGGAACATCTTCGTGTAGTCATGGTAATAAAGTGTTATCGTATTGTACTGACTGTGCTGAAGGGCACGCCAGGGTGGCAGTGATTACATGAGATTATGCAGCCGTAATTCAGAAGTGGAGCAGCCCAGAAGATTTTGTTTCAGTTCACCAACTAGGCATTTGATTATGAATAAGGCTCTCATTTTTTAGTTTTAACCAGTTCTTAATTTGTAAAAGAATGAGTGCTGGTGCCCAAAGCTCTGCTCAGAAGCCCACGGCCTGTGCTATTAAATGAATGCATTGACTTAAATGCACCTCTCGCCTCTTTAATTATTATTATTTTTTTTTTTTGTATGTTCTTATATAGCGCTCGACTACCCGGAGGCATCTCGGCGCTTGCCTTGGGAACCCGTCCTGGCTTTTCCCTGTGAGATAGCCCCTAACGGGCATCCCCAAGGTGAAAGCCAGGCATCCCGCCGCAGGGGGCCGTTGTGGAGATTAAGCAAGCTTAATGCCCAGAGTTGCAGAGTGTGAACCCATGATTAGGTCAGGCACCGAAGCGAGAATTATCGAGTCCGTGGACATTTGAGCTCAAGACCCTGCCGCGTCGGGAATTGAACCCTGGTCCCGGGTCTGACATCTGCTTCAGGGTCTGCCTGCTCTAACCAGTGAGCCACACTTCTCCACAAACAAACACACCTTGGTCCTTTATCTCTTCTCTTGCATGTTTCTGCTGTGTTTGTTTTACTTCTCTCGCTCTCGGTCAATGTCTGATCAGGAAAAATAAGTGCCACCCCCCAAAAATGAGTGTCGGTGGACCCCATCGACAACCATCAGCTCGAATTAATTTGTGGTGTAACAGATTTGTTTACTCAAAGATACAGCTGAGAGCCACTTTGATCCATTATCCATGTTTATTTTAAGGAAGGGATGTACAGAAATGTACATTTTAGTGGTTGTCATGGCTGTCAGGCTAATTGCTCTGCCCTTTAAAAGCATATGGAGTTAAAAAAAAAAAAGAAATCGGATTCCTAGTGAAGTTTAAAAACTTGCTGGTGTGCATATGTGATTGCACTTTCTAATGTCTTTAGGTCAATGTATTGCTGTATTGTGCATGGTTAGTTTTGGCACCAAAACTATAGATATTGAAAGGTATATATATCAGTTAGGTAATGTATATATGTATATTGTATTACAGTAGCGTGAACCTAGCCAAAAGGCAACAAAGCACCATACAGACTCCACTACATGCATAACGTTAACGAGTGATAGGAAAGGTAGCAGGGTTGTGGACTGTTAATGTATTGTGATGTAATGTTTTTTATAGAGATGAGTTTTTAACTCTTTCCTAAATTGGAGCACCTTTGGGGCGGTCATTATGGATACATGGTTGTTGTTTTAGATCTTGGGTGCATAGACAAACAAGCATTTGCAATGCAATAGGTCTCGAATTTAAGAACAGTTGAACGTGGCACAGCTCGTCATGAGCCACGGTTCCCGTTAGAACGCTCACACACTGGGCTAATTCCCCTGCTGTGCGAGTGTTCTAAAGAAATGGGTGTGGTCCTGACAAGCTCAGCTCGCCATGAGCATACGACCACCGTGACTCATGACGAGCTGAGCTCGTCACGAGCACAGAGGCGCTGTACGCGTCCCCCCAGCACAGTGGGGGAATCAGCCCCTCAGGCAAGGGGTTAAAAACAAAAATAAAAGGCATTGTTATTTGCAATGTCAATAGCTCAAACTCGCTTAAATGCGAGACCTATTGCATTGCAAATGCTTGTTTATCTCTTTTGCTTGTTCACATAACAGCCATCACTGTCTGCTTAAATGATGACATATGAGCCCATTTAGCCATGAAGGGCCTGATTTAGATCTTGGCGAACGGGTTACTCCTGCACAACGGTGACGGTTATCCCATCCGCCGAAATATGAATTCCATTATATTCTAGGGGATCTATATTTTGGCGGATGGGATATCCCTCACTGTTTTGACGAAGTAACCTCACCGACAAGTTATAAATCAGACCCCTAATTTGTGCACCTCGAAAACTAAGATGAAACAGGCATTACCAGAATATGCATTCTTTACTGGTGGCCAATATTTGGGTACTTATAATAAGTATAGTATTGGTTTATTACAACTCTTCCTGCAGGCTTTGAGAGCTTGTAATTGGTTTAACAAGCTTTGCATACCAGAACAGCCAGGTGACAAGCCAAGAAAAGCATAGCATTGTTTTCCAAACCCTCGCCCTCACCAACCCCTCAGCATGACAAGCACAGTATTGATGCTCCTAAACAGTACCACCTCTGCAAGGCATGTACAGTACTGCATGTAACAAAGCCCAATTCATGTACCATTCAAGCATTTGGATTTACATGAGCCCTCTCAACCTCACCAGGCATTGTTTTGGTGTTACACTGTTGGTTTTCCAAACCCCTCTCTCCCACCACCATGGTATTATCTTTAAAAGGTTGCACCAGTTAGAAACTATGCAGTCAGAAATGTATTAGTATTTTGAAGGCATATTAACTAGCTGGTACATGAACAGCTTTGTATTAAAATGTTCAAACTTCGTTCCACTGATAGCACCACATATAGGCATTGTGTGGGCAATAGCAGTCCATAGAGCAGTACAGTTGCTTTTGACCAAGCCGCTACACATAATCATGGGCACATAGTATTGTTGCAGTAGTCTCTTTTCTTTGCATTGGGTAAGGCTGATAAAAAGCAATGTTCTCTTACGTTTAGAGTACCAAAGCACTGTTCTGAAACCCTTATAATTTTCACTGTGTAACAGATTACTATCGTTTGAGTGGTGAAGATGCGCCCCTTCCATTTCACCATTGTAAACTAGAGACAAGCTCAGGCAAAAGCTATAGGATGTGGAGTCTGGTATGTCCCGAGGGTGGTGGTGGGGGAAGGGGGCAGCTGGTAAAAAAATTAAATAATAATAATAATACATTAAATAAATGTACCTTCCTGCAACGAGGCGAAGTCCTCTGTCCTCTTCCGTCCTCGAGGCTGGTTCCCAAGTCAATACTGGTGCTGCTGTCATGCTGAATAAATCATACATTCACCCCCAGTCAAGAGATCTGGGTTAAATTCATCGTTCTTTTGCTCACGAGGGCACTGGATGCCCCCACTTACTCTCAACCCAGCTGTCTTAAGACAGCTGGATTGAGAGGTTTAAAGTGTGCATGTCTGGCTGGCCATCGCAAGAAGGTCAGCCAAAGAGACATGCACACTTTAAACAAGTGCAAAAGGCAGCCCACATTCCTCCCTGCTGCTCCTGTCATTCAGCAGGACCGCCCCGTCCTGACACTCCGTTCAGAACGGGGTGACGAAACATAAAATAGTAATGAATTAGCTTGATTACCATTTTATTTTTTGTCTCTGGGGGCATTTCAGTGGGGCGACGCTCCTTGGCTATAACGGAGGAGCCACCCCTGCCAATAGGTGTAACCCTGACAAATGTTAATTGTTTTGCAAACCATTGCAATATGCAAAAAAGGTGCAATAATGATTAAAAAATAACAACAAAGAAGTGGGCTAGAAGCCCAGTCTCATGTGCCCTGTGCCTGTGCAAATGTGTCAATGCGTGTTTCCTGTGTCACAGGATTCACAATCACATCCGCACTCTATTGAGTATTTTCATATATCGGTGAACCAATTTATTCAATAAATTTCTTTACTCGATTGTTTGATTAATTTCATTTAATTCTCATGAAATTTTCAATATTTATCTTTCATTATCCTTTTCGTTTCAATCACAAATTTGTAATCATCATTTTATACATTGCCCGATGCATTTCGAGCTACACAGCTCTTCCTCAGGGGACTTTGTGTCTGCAAACCAAAATATATTCATTTACTAATAGTATATCGATTTAGTTTGAAAGCAAGCAAAATACATCCTTAATAAATCATTTACTGTCACTAGTTGATTGTAAACACTTTTTTTCAGTTCCCCGGCGTGAAAACAGTTCTTCATGTACACAAAGTGATCAAAATTGATATAGTACCTTATATCCCCGTGTTTAAATCGGAGACATAAATACACGTGAATTTAGTAACTGACCTGTACCCTCATGGTTTATGTACGAAGCTGTGTGCTGTAACGAGAAAAGTGAACGCGCTGGTGTTACAACCTTGGCTAAATGTGGCGAGTGTTTGTCTCCCACCCGTGAAGGCTTCTAATCTGATCTTACCGAATGCTTGTCCGTGTGAGTTCCAACGGTGGACCGTCGGCGTGCGTCGCTCTCTCTGCCCGGTGTCTCTATGGTATATGTGCCGGTCACGTGGGACCGCTTTGTTTACTTCCGCAGAGTGACGCTCGGAGCGCGCTGACTCTATGTGATGTCGATTACGCGTATGCCCGTGAAGTGGTCTATTGCGCAAACATTGCATGTGACTGAACATAACGTGAATAAAGATTTTGGAAAAAGTTATTTCAAAAAAACGGAAGAAGGTTTTTTGTGTTGAAAAATCTGTAAGAAACCGGTGGTTTTTTACGGTCAACTTAATGCGGGGGAAACATGATAATCTGTACTGAATAATTCAATCTGATTGATGCATATATTATACAAACATTTTGCAAAAAAAAAAACTATACATGTCAATTCTGATCATCTGGAGTGCGGGGGGCACCCTCTATGGTTGCTGTTGTCAGATGGTACTACAGAAAGCAACTAAGTTCGATCCGTTCATTTAACCCTTTCGGGTGTAGGGTGCATAAAAAGTCAATCCAAAATGTTTCTCTTTTTAGTAAGTGGTTGTTCGTGTCTCTTCCTGGCACATTCTCAACTTTTTCTAGGAGGCAAAATTTCAATTGTGCTGGATTATGTTTCGCTTCGTTGAAGTGTACCGCAACTGTGGATTTCTGATTTTTCAACCTTATATTACTTTTGTGTTCAACCACTCGGGTTTTTATTTTCCTCTGAGTTTTTCCCACGTATGCTAGGCCGCATGGACATTTCAATAGATATATCACGTTGTTGGTATCACATGTGCCTGATACTTTAAGAGTGATGGGCGTACCTTTTGTGGGATGATTAATTACATTCCCCTTGATTATGGCTGAGCAATTACCGCAGTTGTGGCAAGGAACTGTTCCTTTGTGTACGTCAGAGACTTTGTGTTGTGTTGGTTTGATTAGTTCCTTCAGATTTTTAGTTCTCTCATATGCAAATATTGGTGCATTGCTGAACTGTCCTTTGAAATCCTCCTCTAGGGCCAGTAGTGGCCAATGTTTCATTATGGTTTTTTTGATAGAAAAACTTCTTGTTGAGAATTTTGAGACAAACACTGATCTTTGTGTTTCTGGTTTGACTTGTGTGGCTAACAGATGGTGTCTCTGTAGTTTGTCCGCTCTTTCCGCAGCTGCTTCCAGGATGGGCTCAGGGTATCCTCTGGTTTTAAATTTGAGTAGGGTTTCTTTTTTGTGTTTATTATACAGTTCTGGTGTTGACGCAATTCTCTTGATTCTAATCAGTTGAGAAAATGGTAAGTGTTTTTTTAAAGATGGCTGATGGAAACTTTTGTAATGAAGCAGATTATTTCTGTCCGTTGATTTGGTGAAGACACTGGTAGTTAATTCTCCTTCGTGGTTGGTGATGGATACATCCAAAAAGGATATTACATCCTTGTTGATGGTGAAGGTGAACTGGATTCTTTCGTGAATATTATTAAGTTGCTGTAAGGCCATGAGAAGAGTTTCTGTTGTACCTTTCCATAATACAAATATGTCGTCGATGTACCTTTTGTATAGGATCAAGTTGTTAGACCAATTTTGTTGATTCAGTATATTGTCTAGTTCGAATCTGTGCATGAACGTGTTGGCGTAGGTGGGTGCTGCGCAATTTCCCATCGATGTTCCAGATGATTGTACATAGAATTTCTCCTTCCATGTGAAATAGCTGTGGAATAAGGTGAAGTGGATTAATTCCAATATGAATACCTTCAGATCTTCATTCTTCTCCTCGTTGACCAGAAAGCTTTCAATGGCAATCATGCCTAAATCATGCGGTATGGAAGTGTACAATGACTTCACATCTATTGTTGCCATGATCATGTCTTTGGTGAAGTTGTTTTTGTGTTCTTCCAGAATGTTTAGAAAGTGGGTAGTATCTTTCACATATGTGGAAGATTTCTGTACGATGTTCTGTAGATGTCGGTCAATAAACTTTCCAACTGGTTCGTGTATAGATCCTATTGTGGATACGATTGGTCGTAGTGGGGGTCTGGTGGGGTGCTTGTGTATCTTGGGGATCATGTATATGTATGGTATTGCAGGGTTTGATTTCACCAGATACTCTTTTTCTTTTTTTTTTTTTTCTTTTTGGCCTATCACGCAAGGTAGAGGAATATACCAAGGAAATAAATGACCGCAAACTAAGAAAATTTAAAAGAGACACCACTGATTACCGCCTCGGAGAGGTATACACCTGGGCTGATATATATGCCAGAAGGAGGCAGCAAAGACCCAACAATGACAAATCGACAGATGAAACATCTTCTGATGATTCACAACCAAGAAGAGGATTCTTTGATAACAAAAGACCAAGGAATGCCCCAGGAGGCAGACAAAATCAAGGCACAGAGTCATCAACACCCAGTACTTCTGGAACAACAACCACCGAAACTACATCAGATCAGACGCCTTTTTTAGACAAAGGTCCTGGACCTCAAGTAGAACCCGGCGGGGGAAAAAGACAAACAAACACAGGATCAGTGGCACAAAACACCAGGAGTCAGAGACCTTAGTCATTAACATATCCAAGTACAAGATGACACCTAATGAAATACAAACCCTACAGAAGGGCTCATCATATGTACCAACGTACCACTCCAATTTACTTGAAACCAAAGTATGTCTGTATAAATTCCTCAGATCCTTAAGATTACGGCATTTCTTTTCAAATATTGTGGAGACACCTACACCATCCCATAGCAACGTCCTAATGGGCCTAAGAACTAAAAGCAAATTCAATCCACCAGTCAGTCACAAAGTACTGGATGCTTATGAAAAAGTCATAACCAAGGAAATTGAAGAAATCTTCAAAAAACCTAGATCAAAACAAATGAACCTATCTCAAAAGGACAAACAAATATTACAAAATTTGGCCAACAACAAACAAATCACGATCCGACAAGCAGATAAAGGTGGAGCACTCATCATCATGGATACCGAGTACTACGAACAGGAGGTGGATACACATGTCAAAGATCAAGAAATTTACATGGAGATGGCAACAGATCCAACCAAGGAATTTGAGAAAATCCTGATCAACATCATGGAAAAGGCCACAAAAATTGGCGTGATAGGCCAAAAAGAAAAAGAGTATCTGGTGAAATCAAACCCTGCAATACCATACATATACATGATCCCCAAGATACACAAGCACCCCACCAGACCCCCACTACGACCAATCGTATCCACAATAGGATCTATACACGAACCAGTTGGAAAGTTTATTGACCGACATCTACAGAACATCGTACAGAAATCTTCCACATATGTGAAAGATACTACCCACTTTCTAAACATTCTGGAAGAACACAAAAACAACTTCACCAAAGACATGATCATGGCAACAATAGATGTGAAGTCATTGTACACTTCCATACCGCATGATTTAGGCATGATTGCCATTGAAAGCTTTCTGGTCAACGAGGAGAAGAATGAAGATCTGAAGGTATTCATATTGGAATTAATCCACTTCACCTTATTCCACAGCTATTTCACATGGAAGGAGAAATTCTATGTACAATCATCTGGAACATCGATGGGAAATTGCGCAGCACCCACCTACGCCAACACGTTCATGCACAGATTCGAACTAGACAATATACTGAATCAACAAAATTGGTCTAACAACTTGATCCTATACAAAAGGTACATCGACGACATATTTGTATTATGGAAAGGTACAACAGAAACTCTTCTCATGGCCTTACAGCAACTTAATAATATTCACGAAAGAATCCAGTTCACCTTCACCATCAACAAGGATGTAATATCCTTTTTGGATGTATCCATCACCAACCACGAAGGAGAATTAACTACCAGTGTCTTCACCAAATCAACGGACAGAAATAATCTGCTTCATTACAAAAGTTTCCATCAGCCATCTTTAAAAAAACACTTACCATTTTCTCAACTGATTAGAATCAAGAGAATTGCGTCAACACCAGAACTGTATAATAAACACAAAAAAGAAACCCTACTCAAATTTAAAACCAGAGGATACCCTGAGCCCATCCTGGAAGCAGCTGCGGAAAGAGCGGACAAACTACAGAGACACCATCTGTTAGCCACACAAGTCAAACCAGAAACACAAAGATCAGTGTTTGTCTCAAAATTCTCAACAAGAAGTTTTTCTATCAAAAAAACCATAATGAAACATTGGCCACTACTGGCCCTAGAGGAGGATTTCAAAGGACAGTTCAGCAATGCACCAATATTTGCATATGAGAGAACTAAAAATCTGAAGGAACTAATCAAACCAACACAACACAAAGTCTCTGACGTACACAAAGGAACAGTTCCTTGCCACAACTGCGGTAATTGCTCAGCCATAATCAAGGGGAATGTAATTAATCATCCCACAAAAGGTACGCCCATCACTCTTAAAGTATCAGGCACATGTGATACCAACAACGTGATATATCTATTGAAATGTCCATGCGGCCTAGCATACGTGGGAAAAACTCAGAGGAAAATAAAAACCCGAGTGGTTGAACACAAAAGTAATATAAGGTTGAAAAATCAGAAATCCACAGTTGCGGTACACTTCAACGAAGCGAAACATAATCCAGCACAATTGAAATTTTGCCTCCTAGAAAAAGTTGAGAATGTGCCAGGAAGAGACACGAACAACCACTTACTAAAAAGAGAAACATTTTGGATTGACTTTTTATGCACCCTACACCCGAAAGGGTTAAATGAACGGATCGAACTTAGTTGCTTTCTGTAGTACCATCTGACAACAGCAACCATAGAGGGTGCCCCCCGCACTCCAGATGATCAGAATTGACATGTATAGTTTTTTTTTGCAAAATGTTTGTATAATATATGCATCAATCAGATTGAATTATTCAGTACAGATTATCATGTTTCCCCCGCATTAAGTTGACCGTAAAAAACCACCGGTTTCTTACAGATTTTTCAACACAAAAAACCTTCTTCCGTTTTTTTGAAATAACTTTTTCCAAAATCTTTATTCACGTTATGTTCAGTCACATGCAATGTTTGCGCAATAGACCACTTCACGGGCATACGCGTAATCGACATCACATAGAGTCAGCGCGCTCCGAGCGTCACTCTGCGGAAGTAAACAAAGCGGTCCCACGTGACCGGCACATATACCATAGAGACACCGGGCAGAGAGAGCGACGCACGCCGACGGTCCACCGTTGGAACTCACACGGACAAGCATTCGGTAAGATCAGATTAGAAGCCTTCACGGGTGGGAGACAAACACTCGCCACATTTAGCCAAGGTTGTAACACCAGCGCGTTCACTTTTCTCGTTACAGCACACAGCTTCGTACATAAACCATGAGGGTACAGGTCAGTTACTAAATTCACGTGTATTTATGTCTCCGATTTAAACACGGGGATATAAGGTACTATATCAATTTTGATCACTTTGTGTACATGAAGAACTGTTTTCACGCCGGGGAACTGAAAAAAAGTGTTTACAATCAACTAGTGACAGTAAATGATTTATTAAGGATGTATTTTGCTTGCTTTCAAACTAAATCGATATACTATTAGTAAATGAATATATTTTGGTTTGCAGACATAAAGTCCCCTGAGGAAGAGCTGTGTAGCTCGAAATGCATCGGGCAATGTATAAAATGATGATTACAACATTGTGATTGAAACGAAAAGGATAATGAAAGATAAATATTGAAAATTTCATGAGAATTAAATGAAATTAATCAAACAATCGAGTAAAGAAATTTATTGAATAAATTGGTTCACCGATATATGAAAATACTCAATAGAGTGCGGATGTGATTGTGAATCCTGTGACACAGGAAACACGCATTGACATTGATTATTTGACCCTAAGGCTCAGAAGGGCATCCACACCCAGCACCAACGACACTCCAGAAACTGTTCTTAAAAATACCTCACTGTTCCAAATAACACTGAGTGCGCAGTCAAAACCCCATTTGGTTATAACCTGTGCAAATGTGGCCAGACAAAATAGAATCACTACAGCGCTAATGGATTAAGTTAGATGACCCATTGTTTCATGCTATGTATTATGATGGGTAAAATCAAAAGTACTTGAATGTGTGTATGTATTTTTATAATGATTTGTTTTGTAAATCTGAGGTTGTCAAAACAGCTAACACTGTGTCTAGGCCATACCTAAAGATGTACTGTTTTTAGGATTTGAAACTCATGTTTGCCAAAGCAATCTTTGTATTGATGTATTGCTGTGTACCTCTACTGTGGTTTCCATAAATCACTCAAATGTTCCCTGATTAGTCATTGTAATTGAAGTAAAGCTGTTTAATTAGATTTAGGCAAATAAATTGAAGTAAAGCTGTTTAATTAGATTTTGGCAAATAATTCTCTCAAGCCGTAGTGAAACTGAGAGCAAGCAGGTTAGTTTCATCTATCATGCACTGGAAGATTTGCATGCAAAACCTTTAAAGGATCAAATGGTAGTGCCGGGATTCCATCAAACATGGTCAGCATTTGGGGAACCAACTGCTACCACGCGTAAATTGTACAGGTTCTTTCTATACTGCATTACAGCCACTCTGTTTTAAAAAGTCGAATTGTTGATCTGTTTAATGTAATTGTGCCTTTGGTTTCAGTAGCTGGTTATTTGTGACTCTTAATAATCAATATTCACATGCTGTACTAATCAAGGTTTTTGTAAAAGACTTAAAAGAACATGATATTCCTGTACTAGTAAGGGTCACTGTAATGTATGTCAGAATCAGGAGCCGCCCGTGCAGGTAAGAGCGGTGGGGCCCGGGGGTTGGGGATTCGACAGACAAGGGAAAATTAATTATATATTTATTTTTCTCTTGTCGCTGTATGTTGAATCCCCCCCAACCCGCCCCACTGCTCTTACCTGCACGAGCTGCTCCTGCTCAGGGTGCTTTTCGTTTATGAGCTTTTGGCATGATTCCTCCATACATGTTTTAACATTCATAATTACAATATTTCCACCTTTATTTGAGGCTTTGACTATAATTGAAGTATCTTGCTTCAGTTCTTCAATTGTCTTCCATTCATAATCACTGCAATGTTGGATTGTTTTGTGGATTACCTGGTGTTTTTGCAATCATTTTAATTACTCCACCAACATGTTATTCCCTGGGATTCATTGTTGATAGAATAGACCTATAGCTTTCAATCAACTACTTTGAGTGCTACTGATGTTAATTCCAAAGGTATCCATTTGATTCTCAGTGATTGATTGGTCAGCCAAAATATACATTTCAGTGACCCCAATTTCGTGCACTTGCACATCTTTCAGTATTTCCAAGATCAGGTAATCTAGTATGTCCCGGATCGTTAAATTTGATTCCTTAGCCCCCTCGTTTCTCATTTTCTCATGGTGAGCTTGGAAAATTTCGTTGAGTTTTAGCTTCCCAATGTTTTTGCAGAGGTCAATTATTACATTCGCAATAGTGCCCTATGTGCATCACTGTTTTTGTGAGATGTGTATTAGTAGGTCTTCCTTCTCACTTGCAGTGGCTTCTTTACTCTTCCTTTTCTTGTCACACCTTTCTAGTGTCTTTTCAATTTTTCGCTTCTCCTGTTTCTACCTTGTCTGTTTCTCTTTTCACTCCTTCGCCTCTTCCTCACCCACTTCATTTCGTGTCCATATTCAACAGTCTCCTCTCCTCTAAAAAAAACCTACGGTGTGGAGGTGTGATTTCAAGTCAGAACTTGAGCTCAAGTAAAAACTTTCTTTTGTTTACAACTGTCCTTTTCTCTAAATGTCTTATTCATCTGTACTCCAGTTCTGAGGGAGTTAGAGTGTCTTTCAGACGTTTATATTCTGCTATGCAAATTATCCAGTTTATCACTGTTGAACTTCTTTATCTTTTTTTATTTTGCTAGATTATGTTCCATTTTCTCCATAGCTTTTTTCGTTTCCTGCGTATCTTCTATCCCCACCAACTCTTTTTTTTAAGATCCTCTATATTTGTCATTTGTTTTTGTAAACAGCTTTCAGCGGTTTTAATTAGGTTCCCCAATAAACTTCACAGAACAAGAACATTGATTTGTATTTCTTGCCTCCCCTGCATAAAATCTTCATCCATGTTTCCAAAGCCTGACATTAATAATATGTTATCCTATTGGCACTTGTTTAATTCACCTTTTCTAATCATATAATTTCCCTTCTTTTTGTTAACTATACCTCGCTGGGATACGACCACTTTTGTGAGTGGCTGACCCTAGCCTTGGACTCCCTAATCCCTGCAAGATGGAGCAAAGCTCGACCTGGTCCCTTTAGCCCGTGGTACGATGATTCCCTCAGGCTTCTTAAGACTGCTTGTAAACGAGCGGAAAGAGCCTGGCTTAAGTCTTACGATCTCGACCTCAAGCAGACTTACTTGACTAGTATTAAAGTTTACCATCGAGCCATCTGCAAAGCCCGAGACACATTCTACTCCGAGGAGTTTAAGAATAGCCCTAATCCGATAAAACTTATCTTTAAGGTCTGTAAAGACCTTACCAGCAAGAAAACTGCGGCAATGGAAAAACGCTCCTTGAATCACTGCGAAACGCTAGCGGCCATCTTTGTAGAGAAAGTCGAGGCGATCTACCGATCATTTCCTCCGCAAACTGTACCTATTAACAACTTAGGAAGCAATCCTACGATCACCAGATCTCTTTCGTCTATACCTAAGCCATCTCAGGAAGAGTTCAAGCCCTCACTATAAAAGTTAAATCAGGCTCACCCGCCGATCCACTAAGACCTGCACAATTCAAAGAATCCGCTGAGATCTGTTTGTCTCCTGTGTATGATCTGATTGGGCTATCCTTTGAGTCCGGGACTGTTCCCAGTAAATGGAAACAGGCTACGGTTATCCCTATTTTAAAGAAGCCCACCTTGGACCCTTCAAAGCCTGAACACTATCAACCCATCTCTCTCCTCCCATGGGTATCCAAACTTGCGGAGGCACATGCCAACAAAATCCTGTCTAACCATCTCCAAAACTCAGGCATTCTAGATCCATCTCAGAATGGTTTCCGTGCAGGCCATAGCACGGAAACTGCCTTGTTGGCCATGGTGGAGCATCTGCGGAAGATGACTCAGGACAGACGGCGGCACTGATCCTTTTGGATCTCAGTGCCGCTTTCGACACTGTCTCCCACCCCATCCTTCTTCAACGGCTGCGAGAGGCCGGTGTGGAGAATACCGCATTTGAATGGTTTCGTTCCTTTTTATCTGGACGCACCTTTAAAGTCTCCACCCCCCCATTTGAATCTACGCCACGCAATATTTCCCAAGGGGTCCCGCAAGGCTCGGCACTCAGTCCGACTATTTTTAACTTGTATGTGCAGCCGCTAGCCACTATTGCAAAAAGATGTGGTTTAACCATGGTGTCGTACGCCGACGACACCCAGCTAGTGGTTGCACTAAATGGGGACCCTGCGGTTGAAGCCCCGAAATTTCAGAAGGCCCTAAAGGAGGTGGCCAGTTGGATGACTGAGAACTGCCTCCAACTTAACGCATCAAAAACAGAGGTCTTAGATCTGGGCAAACAGGCTCACCTTTGGGGAGACCACTGGTGGCCACCGGAGCTAGGCCAAGCCCCCATTCCTGTGACAGAGGCTAAGAACCTCGGGGTCTGGCTCGATTCCAACTTGACTTTCATCCCACATACCAAAGAGTTGCTGGCACTTGTTTTGGGGTCTTGCAGAGCCTTAGACCCATTTTTAAATTTTTTGATGCCCCTACAAGACAACTCATTGTCCAAGCTACAGCACTCTCTAGGTTGGATTACGCCAGCTCGCTTCTTTTGGGCGTTAACCAAGCTGAACTAACACGCCTCCAGCGTGTGCAAAATGCGGCCGCCAGAATGCTGGTAGGCCTGCCCAAATTCTGTTCTGTCAGACGCACCATATATGATCTTCATTGGTAGCCTGTCGGACAGAGGATTAAGTTCAAAGCTCTGTGCCTGGCCTTTAAGATTCTAAAGGCCTCTTCACCTCCCATTCTTGCACAGGCAATTACCTTCTACACCCCTGCTAGAGTACTACGTTCGACGGGTCAATTTCTGGCCTGTGTTCCTCGCTTCAGGAAGGCCAGAGTGGGTGGTCGCTCCTTTGGCGTTCTGGCAGCGAGCCTCTGGAACACATTACCCGCTGACATCCGTGCCATACCGGACCTACTGTCTTTCCGAAGAGCTATCAAAACTTTTCTGTTCCCATTACTCTAATCTTTGCTCTGTCTGATTTCTTCTTCTGGTTGTGTTATTTTGTCCGATATAGCGCCGGGACGCCACTTTGCTGCGGCAGCTGAGCGCTCTATAAATTTTATAACATAACATAACTTCCATTTCCTCGCATTTCCAACTCCCTTATCACTTTTTATACAGTTTGTTTTCCCTTCATAAGTACTTGTTTGTCAGTTTTGCTAGAAAGTGCTCCTGTAATTAAATACTTTCAACCTTGCTGTTGCTCCTCTTTCTGCAATATCCTTTTTAGTTAATCAGCTTAAAATATTACTGATCTCGGATCAGTGTCAAATCCCACTGTCCCTGCTGGGTTTAATTTAGGTATAAATGAGTGCTTAACAAAAACAGACAACATACCACCTTCCATGTCTGGGCTGGAGTTTCTCCTCCTCTCACCTCTCCTGACTGTTGGAAACAACAGTCAAGCTGCACAGGGAACACATTCCCTTATTATTGGGTCATGGGTGGATGATTGCAGCATTGTACCAAAACCACTTCAGCTCCTTGGAAGTTACGTTTGACTCCTTCTGGTGATGGCTCTTGTAAGTCAGGGCTTAGGCATTCTCCATTAGCTGCAGCAAATTCCAAACAAGTGGGCAAATCAGACAGCACATTGTTCTGATTCACAATAGTTTTATTTACAACTTTACATCCTGTCTCACTGTAGGTGACATCCGTTGGGTTTTGGTAATACAATCTTTATTCAGTTTGTTCAGGCTCTTCTCAATTGAACATCACATTAACATTTAGAATCATTTTCCTCTTCATACTTCATAATGCCATTTTCAACACCTGTTTCTTTGTATCTAGGACAATTGCCTTGTACCGTTCACTATATATTTCAAAGGAGATGCTCCCATTTTCCACTAATTCATCTACTGCTTTAAGTATCTGTACCTTTAAGTAATCCAAACATTCACAAATCTATTTTAAATTACCATCTAGTCTCCTATTGTTGTTACCCTTGCCTAACTATTCTCCCAAGTTGTACCCTCATGAAGAAGACCTACAATTTCTCTTTTTAGAACTTCATGGTCGCTACTGCTTTCTGGTTTCAGCAAGAGTTAATAAATATGCAACAAATGAGTATTCCTAATTGTGACATTTAATATGTACAGTTGGGAATGCCCTAGAGCTCTTCTATTTAGAAAACAAAGGTTTACTGTAAGTGCCATGTCGATTAACAGTTTACCTCTTCAGATCAACAATTCCCAAACAGGTATTGGCTACGGTTAAACTATTGTTGCTGTCTGTCTTGTCTCCTTTTTTTTGGGTGTGCTGGAAGGTTTGCATCAAAGCTCTCTGTCATGGTAATTACTTTCCACTTCTTAGTAACAATTCTTTTATTGATCAGCTGCTCTTTTGCGCCCAGCATTG
This sequence comes from Lissotriton vulgaris, assembly GCF_964263255.1. Classification (NCBI taxonomy): domain Eukaryota; kingdom Metazoa; phylum Chordata; class Amphibia; order Caudata; family Salamandridae; genus Lissotriton; species Lissotriton vulgaris. Next base: position 1,611,215,434 of record NC_141695.1, on the reverse strand, counting down.
AGCTTCACGCTAGTATATAAATGTTTTTCAGCAAGAAGTTCAGTTGCAGTGTGCCATTTAAGTCACAGCCTCATGATTCCTAGTACAAGATGTAAGAAATATTAAAGATTAGCAATATAATTATCAAACTATTTTGACTCTTCACGTGTATTAAATGTTCTCCTTTTGATCTCCTGTTCCTCCTTTAATTGTAATGTTCCGATCCTCCAGAAAATCACTACACTTCAGTTGATTAATCATCTAACTTTCCTGGATACAGAAAAAGCCTAACTCCCTTCATCATTGTCCCATATTCACAGGAGACTCAATTTAAGTTGTCCAGCATTGCAACTGTTTTCAAACTGCTGCTATATAGGACTTTTCTCCTACCTTATCTTGCTCTCTAGTTTCTTTATAAGCATGTCTAATAAGCCTTAGCTGCACATTTGCTGATAAAGTTCTGTTTCATTTGCAAACCCTAGTTAGCCCTGGTATCAGAAATTCAAGTTATTGCTGTTTTCTGCTTGAGAGATTTGGGCACAACCAACCTGCTGAAATTTATTGTGAGAAATGTGCAGTAAGAAGGCAAAATGTCCAGATTTTGGTGTACTAAATTCTGAATCCGCAAGTTACTCCTCATTTTACTTTCCAAAACCTGCAGTAAAATGTAAATATTTCACTTTGGCTCTGATATTTAATGTGCATCTTAAGAACACACCGTTTCTGACGCAATGAGAATCCGGTTCTTAAGTAATTTGCCTTCTAATCAAGAATACCTCTTACATTATCATCCCAGTCATTTTTACCAGGGACACATTTTTATGAGCTTTGGTCAAATTATTTTTTTAGCATTTTTTAAAGAAATCAACGAAAACAAAGTCTTTTGATTTTAATACCACCATGCATGGGACCAAATCTAAGAATCCTAAAATACATGCATTATGTGATGATAACTTTGCTTGCCCCAGGAATTTGAAGTTTTTAAAAACTAAAGAATATGCATCAATATTATCTAAAGCAAATCGCCAATAAGCCAATTTTTAAGAGTTGGTTTCTCTTGACCATGCAGTTTTTGCCCTTCTACTTAAGATCGTTGTTTGACTTATACGTTCTCCTCATAGCCACTTTCTTTTATTTTAACAACTAGAGTTGCACGCCCTACCTATTTTCTCTTTTTAGTAACTTTTTCTGTTTTCTACCCTGGTTTTTCAGTGATGAGACGTTCCTCTGAACATCATCCGGGGGAATTACTCTTCTAATTTTCTCACTAGTTTCACAGTTAAGTCCCTATTTAACGCCTCTTAATTTTACCCTGAAAGCTCTGTTGTTTTTGTTGTTCTTTTTTTTCCAGTCATTTACACTTTCATGTGATGCACTTACTTGATCAGTTCATTTTAGTGTAGAACTTCAATTTAATGTTCTTTTCCCTCTTTTGCGGACATAGTTACTCTCTGTATTAACATCCTTCATCTCAAACTCTGTTGTCAAGTGACTTTAATTTGTCTGTTTTTCAACTTTATCTTTCTTACCCTTCTGATATCTCTTATACATTCTTTTCATACTGCCTATTTCAACCATACACCCAGTCTTTTCAGATATGTTCCTTGTCTCGTTACTGATCTTTCTCTCGCCTCCAAAACATCCTCCTGCTATTGTCAAGCTTTTGTTGTGCTATCCCTATTGATCGCCATATCTGCATTTTGCTGATAAACTCTTGCGGCGTTTACTACTATGTCCAATATTAGTGTTTGACAATCTACTGACCATGGTTTTCCCTTTAGCAGGAGAGTTTATAGGATTGCCTGAACCAACTTTACCACAAGATATATCTGTCAACACCTGTGACAATTTGGGAAGCTGAATCGCTATTTGTCACTGTCTGTTTTTGATGGGACTTAAAAGTGCTTCAGAAACTGTGAAATCAGAGCTTTACATGCCAGAACCTGTCAGGCTTGTTTGCGACTTTGCGTCATGTGCTGCCCTCCCTTTTTTTCCCAGGCTTATTGACCCCTTTACAAGTTCCCTTTGATGAATCTGCTTCTCTTCCACTCAATTTCCTCTCTAGTGCATCATACTTTTTTAAATCTTTGATTGTTGCTACTGTTTTTTCCTCCTTCTCTTTTTTTTTCAACTCTGGTATCTTATGCCAAAGCATTCCAACTGTAAGTCGTGTCTGTTGTGTCACAGCTATTTGCAACTGCTACCATGCATAACTTCTGTGTTTTTTGTATGTGGAGCAGTCTTTCAGTGCATGCTGGTGTTCTTTGTGTTATCAGTACCGTCTCTGTATGTCTCTTTCCATCCTTCAATCTCTCTCCCCTTACACGTTCAGCCTTTTCTTCATCTTAAAAATTCTTAGGCTCCCTCTTTGCATCCGACATGCTACACTGTGAACCTCTCATGATATTACTTCTTCAGCTTCAAAATTCTCTTCAAAACCCTCTTACCTCTGACATTTGTTTGTAAGCTCCCTTAATTTCTTTCAAGCCTGTTCCTCCTCCTCACTTTCTCTATCCTGTCATTTTCATAATATCTGTTGATGCCACTTAAAAATGTATTTCTTTTAACATTAAACTGTTGCGCAGTATTTTGGTGACATATAAAGTCTGTGGCAGTTGCAAACTTAGCATGTCCCTAATTATTGTAAAGTACTAACCAGAGGCATCTGAATCATTCTACTATATATATTTGTGTTGAATAATCAATTTATTTGTCCTGTAGCGGAAGGCGAGTCGGCTGAGCTGGCCACACAGGCTGCATTGGATCTCTTGTTGAACATGGGAGCTCAGAGAGAACTGGGGGTCGGCCCACTACAGGTAAAATAGTCAAAGATTCACCTGCCATGTTTTGAAATTGGGACGAGGAAGGATGGGTACCTTATGTATATTTTTAAGTTTCCATCATGGTATTTCTCAACATAATCATAACTTCTAGGATATCCCCGTCGGTACAGCAGGATCCAGAAACTATTTTATGAGTTGTGATCATGAATAACATTTATTGATCTGTCAGTCTGTCTGTCCCTCTGTGTGTGTGTGTGTGTGTGTGTGTGTGTGTGCGTGTGTGTGTGTGTGCGTGTGTGTGTGTGTGTGTGTATATATATATTATTTACAAAAAAGAAGCAGAAAGCAGCTCTCATATAGATCCCCCTACAACACCAGCGACACACTGAATTTGCTCACTTTAAATGTCTGCCTTTCTATCAAAGTTTTTAAGCATAGGATTAATACAGTGCCATCTACGCCGAGATAGAAAGGGACAAAGTTACAGATGTAGGTGCCAAGACTAATATCCTGATGAAGCCAGAAAGTAAGAATTCGAACCAAGCAAGGGCATTATCTTTCACTCCACATTAAGTCCAGTTTTTGAAGTAGTGCGTTGTGGTCAACAAGTAGATGTAATAAAATTACTAAGGACTCCGGCTTCGTCACTTCATCCTCTATCTGGAAATTGTCCATAATTCCTTTGGTGACAGTTTCGGTACTGTGGAGACCATGAAAGCCAGGTAATTGTTCATTGCAAATGAGATTGTCTTATGCTCTCTGTTTGTCCTAGATTTTTCGCTAGAAAGGACAGGACTGAAATTAGCCGTAGTTTGAAAGACCTTCTGAGTTAGCCTAAGGCTTTTTTGAGAGGGAGGTAACCACTGGACATATCAAATCAGGGGAAACTGCTCTGGACCCTAAAGAGGCGCTAATATCTGTAGTCAAATAATGAATGATGAGTTGACAGAACTGAGACTTCCTTGAAAACCTGTACTGGACAGTAATCTAAGTCAGAGCCTGAAACCTTCTGATAGCCTACACCAGTGTAGTTGTGAGGGTAGAGAGGAAGATGAGATTAGTTAAATCTGGAGAGAGCCACCACATAAAAATCATTGTATTTAAAATCAAGTTAAGCCTGTATTTATCTAAAGATTGAAGGAATCATCAATTTTTATTGCACCCATTTTGAGAGGCTACAATGGACAAGTTGCTAGCTTCGGAGCTCCAACGTTAATTTATACTTGTCTCCGCTCTAGGTTTATCTGCTTTTTTAGTGAATCACTCTTTCTGGATTTTTTATGGGGTTATTTACTAATTAGACTCAGGAATCTGGTTATCGAGTCAAGGTGATTTCCAGTGTAATAAGCCTTCATCTGCATTTCATGGGCCTCCGATTCGAATACTATTTGATGGCAGTACTCCATGTTTGAAGAATTGGACTTTTGTTTCTCAATCCACTTTGTTTTTTCAAAAAAGAAAACTATTTTTAAAAAGAGAATAGGCGATGGCCTCACCTGGCAACAGAAAGACCAGAAGAAATTACAAATTCATTATCAAATGGTGCACGTCGTTTTTCCTGTGTGTGCCCAACAATATGCTTTTAGTTTTGGTAACTGACATAGAAAACCTTCACACATGGTTTCTACAAAACTCTGGCCTTAGTATTTCGGTCATCTTCCACCAAGAAATTGTAATCTTCCACAATGAAGAGACTGCCTTCGTCAGATGTCAAAGAGGACGCATTCCTGATTGACACCTGGTCCAAACAGGGTTTCTTCTGTATCTGTAGGAACCTTGTTCTTAATTTTTAAGTCTTATACCTCATGGAGGGGCGAGGGAGGGAGTCCTGTAGTCACACCTTCGTCAAGATACTCCCTCTCTGGATACCTAGTGTGTACCCCTATCCTCCTCCCGACGGTACAGTTGGGAGGAGGATAGGGATACACGCTAGGTATCCAGAGATGGATCTGGTGCCAATTAGGTATTCCATGCATGACATTTGTGCGCAGTGTGCAGGTAAGCACTATAGGGACATATTGGGTTCAGTAAAGTCCTGAAGAAAGCCCGGGACCCCTCATAAGGCCACAACAGAGCTGAAACATGTCGACCTAGTGGACAATTAGCACCATAACAGGGCTACTATTGTCCTATACTTTATGTTTTTAATCATCCCTCCACCACCAACGAATACTAAATAAATAAATGACTGGCAGGTGATAGAGATTTTTATCTGAAACTCCCCTTTTCCCTTTTTTCTTTTTCACCTTAGTTTCCTACTAATATTGGAACTATAGCCCTAGTATGGGCTTTTTCGCCATTAGAGGATTCTTTGGCGAACGTAGGATGGCCGATGATGAAGCCTGACACCTGGGAGGTGTGTGAGGCTATCCTGTATATTTTTGTGTATAAGTGTGCTGGTCCAAAATATTGGAGCGTGTTAGTAGCCAAGAAAATTTCTCGGTGAAGATACTCCTACATAGTAAAGTGGGATGAAGCCACAATAATTGGGCTTGATAATTGAAGTGGCTGTTAATCTTTTTGTGGAAACGGTATTGTGAAGGGAGCAGTAGCGGCTCCTGGAGGGAGGGCGGGGGAGGGGCAGGGTGGGGCGTAGGAAACTTCGGATTAAGGCCAAACAGTGTTTAGTAATGAAATAAATAAATAAAATGGTTTACATTGTGCGCGCTGCAACGCCAAACCGGCGATGCAGCGCGCAATGTAATTTGTTTTATTTATTTATTTAGTTACTGAACTCCGTTCAGGCTTAATCCGTAGTTTATGACCCCCCACCCTGACCCTCCCCCACCCTGCCTCACCGCCCCGCAGCACTTCCTCTAGGAGCCCCTACTGGAAGGGAGAGCACAAACGTGGGTCCCTTGCCCTCTGGGCAAAATTACTCCCACTCCCTCTGGCCCTTCAGCGGTTGGGTTACATGTGATATATTGAGTAGAAGATTCCCCTGAAATATAAGTATTTTTCGTGTTCCCTTTGAAAATGACCATGAATTCAGAGTAGGTTGCACTCTAAGGAAAAAATGAATGTTAAAGGAAGCCTTATATTTTTCCGCCTGCTTTATAAGGCATGGCCTGATGGACTCTGGAGTAAAAATATTGCTTTTTCAGGTTAAAAAACAATGCAATTAATATTGCATATGATATAGAACTATTTGGTATTTCCAAGCCTGAAGCAGAAGTTTCCAGGCCTATTGATAGTAAATGACGGGTTGCTCTAGCCTGACTGACGCACAACTTGCAGAATAGGTTCTTTCTACTTTTAGGTTCTGCTATTTGAAGTTCTTGTGCTATGGAATGAGTTCTATAGTAACTTTGTTTGTATCAAGAAGTGTCAATTGTTTACTGAGAGAATGCTTGGAGTGTATGCCTTTCACAACAATTAAGTCAACATGGAGCCCTGGCAATGATGATGAGGTTTTTCTTTATCAAAGGTGTCCACTAGGCACGGTTGATGAGGACTGGGTTCTGAAAATGGTCTCATCATTGAAAGCATTCTGAAAAGAAGAGCCTTCACAGGTTTCTTGACAATATTATGTAGGTTTATTGTCATTAACCGCATCCCAGCACGGAGCAGCATTTAACATCATCGGTGCTCTCCATGAACTGTCCCCACCTAGAATCCTCATAAGAAAGGATTCCACAAGATAACTAGGCAACAGTATCCATGGCATAAATGCCAACTTAAGACATCTCTACAAATTCACAACTTCGTTTGGGAAGCAGAATGTGTGAAAATAGTTGCTATTATCAGACCACACTAGGTATCTGAGTGAGTCCCAACAGAAGACAATGGCAGGTGCGAGACCTTCTTGTTTGCTTAACTAGTAACTGAGCTTTATTTCCCTCTCTGCCCTTTGGAAGTCTCAGCATAGGGTTTATGCTAGAATGAAGTTCTTGTTTTCAATGCCATAATATTGTAAATATAGTTTTCTCTTGCATTTGCCTACATCTTCTTTGCCATGAAGTTCTTTGAGGCATTTTTATGCAAAACCGGGGTGGTCCGGAGCATGATGATTTTAATAAATGGTAATTTGAGGCCCATTATCTTGGTGTTCTTCCATCTATATCTGGAACATGCCTTAAAAGGAGGAAGCAGTTCAGCAACAGTTTCTTCTCTGTTTCCTAAGGAGATCCTGGAAAGATCCTTAACATCCCGAAGAGGGGGTGAAAAGTAGATTTTCAGAAAATAGAGATTCATAAACTCTCATTTTTCTCAAATCGTCTTCAGTCGAACAAATGATAAACCTGAGGGCCTGTGCTGGAGCAGAGCAAGTTGGATGGCTATTAGCATTACTCCGTGTGCAGTCACTGCATGATGCACTTTAAGGATTTTTTTTAATACAGAATATATTCTGTATTGCCCTGGACCTCTAAGAATATCATAGCCGTTATGAATATTGCTAAATAGTTAGCTTAACCCCATAGAAACATATGTTTGTAGAAGCTATATAACAATATGGGGTCAAGGAGAATATTCATTGTCTTGTCAAGGGAAGAGGTGTGGCGCCGAGGCCAGGACGACTTACGCTAGAATCTGGGGCTCACGGTTCGACCCCGGCACCGGCGGCAGGTTAGCCCAGCACCATGTGACTCTGGGCAATAGCTTGCTTAATCTCCCCGACGGCCCCCAGCGCTGGGATGTCTTCCGGTAGCTGTTTGCGCTTTACAAATACTGGATGATTGTGCAGATATCAGCCACGAGATTGAGAATGTAGAGTTTAAAAGTTAATTTGCGAAAACCTGAAAAAATATACATTAGTTACGTTGATGATGTGGAGGTTCAAAGGATGTAATGGAAGTAGAATATACCTTTACACGGTTCATAGTTTATTCTAGTTGTAAGAAAATATAATTGCAAGATGTTTTTGTTGTATCGTATTTTTGATTGTTATAATAATAGTTTGTTTATAATGCAGTGGGCAAGTAATGTTTTGTGAGCCTTACATTACACTGGTTGGTATCTTTTGGGACTTTCATAAGCAAAGAAAAACCTATAAAAACATGAAAGATGGTGAGGATTTCATGTTGAAGAATATGTTGAGTCAAGTACAGTGATCATTTATTGAGGCAAACCTATTAATTGAGGTGTGTTTTGTCAAATGTAGGACCTCACTTCGGTGATGTGTTTCATGTGATTTTCTCTGTTGTAGGTGGCTGTGGTCAAGTCCAGTATTTCAGGGGAGATGCAGACCGGTGAAGATACTTCTTGTCAACAGGAAGAACAGACTCTTAAATCAACCCCTCAGCATCAGAAGGTGGTGACACTACACATGAATGAACATGGAGAGACTGTCTTGCAGGAGGAAGAATATCAGGAAATTACAATAGGAAACTGCAACCAGCAGCCAATTACAATGAACCCCTTTGGTCCTGGCACAGAGTACAGCATCATCACTCCGAGAACCGAGGAGATTCAGACCACTACACTTTACAGGTCACAGCTCTGAAATTCTTTTTTGATATTGCTATCACAGCTTGAGGAATCTGGGCATTGCTTTCATTACTGCATATGTGCCAATTGGGGTAATATTGCACCTGTATAAGGATTCATGTTGTAGGTTCTGATATTGTACAGTGTGCATTGTTCCCTAATGAGAGGCCAGGTTTTATATCATATCCTGCTTGTATTTTTTGTAATTATTATTCATAATGTAGATTAGTCGGGTAAACCATCAATTATATGTGTTTTTTCACATCTTGGGGGTTTTGAAGGTACTTTAATGAGATGAAGATTTAATCAGCAGCACACTGGCATGTCCACTCAAGCTACTTGATAGTATTAAGATCCGTAAAAAAACAAGTGCAGCATAACTTTAAACAGTTTGCACCCTGATCCAAAATACAAGCTAACATTTTCTACATAAGAATCAAGAGTAAAACCTGGTTTGGTACATTTCAGCCTTAATAACCCTCGATCATAGGTGCAGCTGTCTGAGGCACATACAAGAGAGGAGTATCTGTTTTCACTTGTGCAATTCAAAGATGGAAAAGATAAATGCAATTGTCATGCTTTAATTAATGCAGAAGAACCAAGACAACTAAGTTGGGTTCACAGCAAAATCTTTGAAAATACATTTATTTATCGATTGTTTATTTAATGAATTAAGTATTTTTCCCCCACGCACCAGCCATAAATAATCATATAAAATAAACAAATCCAATGACCTCAACATTAGTGTCAAAATGCTTGACTAAAGAGATTGCTCTTTAGCCTTCTGGAAGCAGAATCAGATGTAGTCCGTTGAATAGCAGGTGGAAGCTCATTCTGTAATATAGGACCTACATCAGATAAGGACCTAAAACTTAATTTCATGGAAGTGATCCGAGGGCCATTAGAAGACTGTCAAACAAAAAGTTATACACTGCGCGCTTACAGTGGGAGCAAACCTGCAACATATGGAGGAGCCAATTGACCATCTGAAACACTTCAGACAGGCAATGACACTGAAATAGATACAAAATATCCAGCCTGTGCAAACAAAGAAGAGGAGTTGCAAAAGGAATAGAAGTGTTAGGTCCCAGTAAGATGTAAACAGAAGAGTAGAGATTAGATTGAAATGGCAGAACAGCATATTGAGGCAGAACAGCATATGAAGACGGTAATAGTCCCAGCAAAGTAGAGTAAGTGATTAGATAAAGAATTTAGCACCAGAGGACAGTTTCAGTAAACATTAAAAATACATTTGAGAGTCATCTGCTTAATAATGTTCATGAAATTGAAAGGATGAAAGAGGAATTGTATAAAAAGTAATGAGAAATTAGCAAAGTACATACTTTGTGAGCTATACCAGTCTTCATTACAGTAGAGGAAGACATATCCAGAACACTGATAAGGAGCCACTTGAAAGGTAGGAACAGAAGCACTAAAAAGGATTCAACCTGAAATACTAACAGGGGTGATTAGGGTGACCATCAGTATCAAATGCAGCAGAAATATTGTAAAAAGTTTCTTGAGATACTAGTGAAGAGTAGAATAAGACACAATGAAATGAGTAATTCAGTGGAGTGCCAGGATCACAACCGGACTACAGAGTGGGTAAAAGATGATGAAATCAAATATATTGTAACAGCTGTTTGTGAACAATGAGTTTAAAGACTTGAGATAAATATGGCAAGAAAGAAGTAGGATAATAGAATCAATATCCAAACAATTACAGTAATTGAGTTTAGTGAAGAAGAAAAGCTAAAAGGTGACAGATGAAGATTCAACAAGATAGAAATATATTGTAGAAATAAAGGATGGAAAGTGTGTTAATAAGGTGGAGGATCAGATAGACTGTTGAGTTTGCCTTGGTAGTACAAAAGGGAATTTCAAAATCAAAGACCAAAGGGGAATTAAGGAACAAGCAGAGCACTAATTAAGGCATCATCCATTAAGGTCTGATACACAATCAGTTAAGATGCAGATAATGAAGAGGTGGGGAAGGAGTCACAGATAAGATCAGTGTTAAACATACGGATCCTAATTATGAATGGTCCCGGAGTATGACACAGTAATACATCCCATGTATCAACGATAATACAGTATATTAATGCACCATAACCAGGCCATTCCAGGTTAGGCACTTAAATGGGGAATGGTGCATAGAACTCTGTGTTTAGGCTCTGATTTCCACATTCCCCATTTGAAGGCAACTTTTTACTTGGACACTTAATTTTGCATGCATTAGGCAAGTGAGATATCAAGGTCTGAACTTATATTCACATATCACTTGTAATCCTGAAGCATCTAGAAACTCCCATTATCAGCTGCACCAGGAATGCCTGGTCATTCTTGATGAAGGTCACAGAAAAAGCAAAAGTCCTTATCAGAAATACTAGTGAAGATGATTTAGGACGTACAGGAGCCAAGCAAGAAATATTGAGACTAATAATAACATTAAAGTAATCTTCCTCAGCCTTTGTGGTGTCAAAGTCTTGCTTTAAGAAGTGTGGGATTAAAAAAAAAAAGCTGCTGGTAGCTGAGGTTTAAGTTTTTTAATTGTCCACTAATATCCATGCAGAAGCGGTCACTGTATAGCAAGTAGGGGAATACTTACATGTCCTTTAGATGAACAAGCAGCTTCATATGTATCAAAGGTATAATGTGTAGGGCCTGATATACTGTCAGTTTGAGAATCCAAGGCATTTGTGAGCAGGTGAAGGAAGTTGAGACAATATTTTAAGGATTATTACTCAGCGATACCTGACGTAGGTCAGGGTGGCAAACAAGAAGTCCAAAGAGCCAAATGAAATAGACTGAACAAAGAAATCGATGAATGGAGCAAAACATATTCCCAGGATAGACAAAGGTAATTCAGAGACTAGTTGAAATCCTTAACAAGAGATAATAGCCAGAAAGCCAGACATATCATGAAAGTTAAATCTGCCAAGTAGAGCGAGTGGAACCGTATTTAAAGATGATAGTCATCATGAAGAGATTAAATGGATTCTACCTCCCAGAGCCGACTATAAGAGAAATAGGATACGTTATTATAAACAGTAAGAGCATAATATTCAAAGAAAGTTATAGCTGATATTGGAGAAGAAAAAGGTCTTCAACAAATCCAGTGCAGTTGAAGCCGAACACCTAAACTACTATTAGTGCCCTGACTCCTGGGCAGCTGTTAAAAGGAAGATTTAACAATGTAAAAATAGCAATAATATAAGCAGTGAAGCAGGAGGAATAATTCTAACATAAGAGAGTGCTTGTTTAACAGTGCACAAGAAGGCCAAAGTAGTGACAAGCTTTGTGTTAATAAAATGGGTGACAGAGCGTGGCTTAATCCTGAAATCACAACATTTAACACAACATGTAACAGATATCAAGCAGGTCAAGGAAAAAACTGTTAAAGTAAATGCATAATAGCACAACCCAGTCTTTCCACTGCAACATATGCAGTAGAATGGCAGTACAGGTGATTGACCATGTCTTATTGCCCTAGTTGAGAAGCCTGGGTTAGGATGCCAAGGGAGGCACAGTAGAGCTCAGAATAAAAAGGGGTGCTTCCCCACGGAGCCTGTCTCTGAAGTCCGAACGCAGCTGCAGTGTCTGTGTTGTCACTACACCTTCAGACCATCATGTTTCCCAGCCTTCTTTTAACACAGTATGTTTGTACTATGGTATTCTGCACATACTGCTGAGAGATGATCTGTGGTCTTGTGATTCACGTATTCTGTCATTCTGGGGTTTGTACTCTGTGTGCACTATTTCCGAAGTTATTTCAAGTATTTTAATCGGTCCACTTGCCACTTTGGTGGTCATTGTTCTTATATCATGATTAGGGCTCCCAGTTTTATGGTATTCATTTTTTCAACATTTCCGTCTGTATTTATCCATATTTATTTTATGCCAATTTTCTCTGTATGTATCCATTTTTATTTTATGTTTTCTATATAAAAGAAACTGAAAAGGGTATTTTTCCACATGTATTTGTCTGATAAATGTATACTCGCATGTGAATGTCCAACAGGTTTCAGCAGAATACAGTGCAATACTGTTATCTGTAATCACTTGCATTGTAGAATAGCATCAATAACTGTAGCTATGCACTTAATTGGGAAATCTATTGTCTTTTTTCGTCTGTCCTACCTCTCAATCTGTACTCCACTGACCTATCACTCATGATTGACTGTAGAAAAAATCATCCAAAGAAAACCTATTTTCCTCATTTTTCTGTATTTGAAAAAAAAAATACAGACAGGAAAATAAATTGCTTTCTGTCTGTATTTATCTGTAAAAATCAGTAAAAACGGGAATCAGGGAGCCCTAATCATGATATGTAGTTGCTAATGTTAAGCTTTTGTTACTTTTTGCCTTGATTGCTAGCAGTTTGATACATCCTTGTTCATGTGGGTATGCAAGGGATTTTGATGTGTGCTGATTTTAGCTGTTGTTCCTAGTACTTTGCTATGTTTACATGTTCATGCAGTTATTCCTGTTGCCAACTGTGTTGCTCCACAGATTGATTTCATTGTTGTCTATCTTATGCATTGTGTCATGACATTGATACTGTACTTCAGATTTGTATTATTCTATTATCTTTGGTAGTTTTTGGTTTTATGCTTTGCTGTGAGGTCTGATAGTGCATTATGGGTTCTGTTACTCTTGATGATTTCTTTATTATATGGTGTGGTCATTTCTGGTACTGAGCTGTTTATGCTGTGCCAAGTGGTAATTTTATGTATTGTTCTGATTTGAAAGTACTGTATTACGCATTCTGTTCTTCATCGTAATAGACTGATCCCTCAATTGTTATCCCTTATATTGTTTTTGTCATGTTGTTTGTTTCAATTTTGTGTGTGGATATATACAAGCTAATAGCTATTCCCTTCTTATACTATTTGCAGTGAGTCTGATTCCCAAGCTGTGACCTCTCACGCAGTGATGGTGAGTGACAACGTGATGACTGAATCTCTGAAGGATCATGGCAGTCAGTATGTCATGGTTTCAAATGTACAAGGAACACCTTCTAATCACTTTGAGGTAGGCAATTACTCACAATATATATTCTGCTACTTACCCTCTGTCCTGTGTTTTAATGAGTGGGGGCAATGCCAGTGAATATGACCCTTTAAAAGGGTTGTCATAAGGTTAACAGATTGTTCTGAAAATAAACCCATGAACTACTACATTTTTTCAGGGACTGGCCTAGTACCTCAGAGCATGGTTTCCCTGCAGCAAATTAAGGTGTGCCTTTGAGAAAGTTGTGTGCCCCTCTCTCAGGACTTCTTTCGAGGCATTTGGGCTGATGATTTCCTCAGCCTACCCAGCCTTGACAGCAGGGAAGATGCTCAGGAGTCCTCCTCTGAGACCTTTTCTTTCAGAAGTCATCTGTGGTGTAGGCATGGATGCAGTTTTTTGAACTGGGATAAATCTTCAAACTGGGTAAAAGTGGCAACTCTTGAGTGTCATATGCAGTGCATGCTGCGGTTGCAACCTAGAGATCTTTGTTTGCTCTTTTGTCTACAAAATGTGTCCTTTTAGCAACAAGCGTTCCTTTAGCAATGATTGACTCAAGTGTAAGTGCTCTGGTGTTTAACCCATTGATTATCTTCTCTTTGAAAGCATCCGCCCGATGCCAAACATCCTTTTGCCCACAAAAACACTGACCAGTTGATTAACAGTAATACCATCATTGGCATAAACCACTTATTGACAGGAGTAGGAGTATCCATATACCCAGTGATTCCTTTGCAGTACTCTACTTCTATGTAGTTCAGATTCAAACACATAGAAATGATTAACGTGGCCAGCAAGGGGGAACTGGAGGGAATGTAATACACTTTAAGGCAACGATTATACATCAGTAACATCCAGACAACTGTTTTATTAAGGACAAATGAGCCGGCACATGAGTGTAATTACCCCCTTAGACTGCACAAACCTGTACACAAGACAACAGATTGACCCTGTCTGCTTCATTGCATGCTTATTCCAGGATGGTTAGTTCAACACTACCCTGCTCTCCCTCACACGTGCTGGTATCGCTGAAGAATGCAAAGGCAGCACACATTTCACCAACACCTAAAAAGGTGGAATGACAAAGGTAATTACAAGTAAGGTCCTCTGTAAAACTCCTGAAGGTAGTAGTTCCAGCTTCGTGACTGAAACATTTCAAAGTGATAGGAGGCCTGGGTTTGTTGGAAGACGAGTGAAACAATGGTAGGATTGACAATGATAACTTTGATTGGACGCACTGCCAACAAGGCAAGTGTAAGGAGCTTCTTGCACCATCTTCTGTTCCATTTGAAAGTACTAATTAAAATTCCAATATAATTCCTTGTGAGAAACCAGGAATGAATACCTACATTTTCATGAAATCATGGTCAAACCAAAGAAAACATGAAACATGCAAACGGTGATGTGAGGCTGCTTGAAATAATTCTAACCACTGGCAATAGCTCAGTGTAGCACTGCAATCCATCATTCTTTTGCTTACCATACCACCTCAGTTTGGACTCAGCTATATGCAAATCAGTCTTGACCCTGTTCCTCATGGGTACAGTCCAGCCTGAACTGCCAAGCCAGGTTTTCCATGAACCAGAACACAAGCATCCCAGGGTCAGTTTCGCCGTAGTTATGGGCTCATCAACCAGGTACAGCTTGGTTCCAGTGACACAGTGAGCATGGGACCCACGTCTGAGCGTACCCATGCCACTTAGGACGGTACATGAAACACACAAAAGGTGGTGGGAAGCTGCTTGCGATAAGTCTTACCACTTGCAATAGTTCAGGGTAGCATTACAACCCATCACTCTTTTACTCACCATGCCACCTCAGTAACGTAAGCTACCCGTGAGTACCCTGAAAGCTCTTAATTCTGATTGCCTGTCATATGAGACAAGACCACCTTACAAAGGAAACGCAAGGTTGACTCTTCTTTTCCAACAACTATTTAAGATTCAATATAATTGTATCCTGATTTATAGTTGTCTGCCTCTCCCCTCGAACGGACATGATTGTATTCTTCTCTTTCCTTATTTTCTCTTTTTCTGCATCATTCCAGCATTTAGCCATTGGTTCTTTTCCTACTCCTTTATAGTTTTCTACCTCAGTCTGTGATCAGACAACAAGATCCTCTTCTAGATACACATGTATTGCATTATTTTGACATCTGTTTGTTAGGTCTGAGAAATTCTGAATAAGTAGAAGGTTTTTTTATTTGGGTGCCATCTATGGACAGATTCTATAATAGCATAGCCCATAATGCAAGGGCGTCACCGCTAAGTTCAGTAGCAAAAAAACTTGGTGTGAAGATAGTCAAATTTCAACAGAGAAGATCGTTGATTAGAGACTAGAACCAGTAGTAAACAAGAACACTGATAGAAGAGATACCAAAGATAAATGCAGGGACAACAGATTTTTCTGGGACCTGCGACCTGTGCTCTTTTTAAACCTAAGACTTTAAAATTGGGAGAAATCAACATTGGGATTACTTTGCTATAGCTCAGGCAAAACAGCAGAGTTTAGCTGAATTCAGCGGTCCAGCAAATTGAGCGTGGCTGATTTAGAGAGTACAGAAGAGCCACAAAGGGAAGATATATGGACTTCAAAGGCACAATTCCATCACAAATGGCTATAAGTCAAAATGGTGCTGAAAGACATATTTTCGATGCCAATCAAGCAGAAGTAAACACAGCCTTGTGAGCATGTGACTTTGGAGCCTAAATACGGTGGCGCTGAAAGGTTCAGATTCCATGTAAAAAACCACCTTTAAGGTCAAAACCATTGACTTCAGAAAAGAACGGCATTTGGCGCATGGATCAGAAGATAACTACATTGATACAGTGGCCTCAACTCAACTACTTGACTTGGCCTCACAAGAGTATCAACATAGGAGGAAGGATAAGGACAAAGAGTCTGAAACGCCATGACACAAGAAGAGGTCAAAGGCGGTCAATAACTAAAGCATGCCAAAAAGCAAAAATGTAGGCTCCAAGATGAAATAGCAGACCGTCTGCAACAAAAGGACTTCGACTCTATAATAATTTAATTTGAATCATCATGACACACAAACAGAGGGAACTCATTATTCAGACAGGAACATGTGTGATCACACTGAAACTGAAACTTCACAAGATGTAGAGACCTATCCATCCAGACCTTCCCCCAGATGACGTTTCCATATGCCATGCTATTATTAAAAGAGCAGTGGACATGTAGGATATAACTTGAGGTGGTCCAGCATAATACAGCAGAGGAAGTAGGTTTTTTTAAGGAGTGAACGAACCTCTTGTAAAGCTATTACACCAAAAAAAGAGAAAAAATATATACCATCTCCAGAAGGTCCAACAAATATTAAGGTCCATCCAGAACATGACTAATAATAACTACTGCTAGGTAAAGAGCAACTAAACGCTGCCACACTGGGACCTTCACCAAACAGGGAAAATAAACAAGCATCTGCTATGCAATAGGTCTCGCAATTTCACGAGATGAGCTATTGGCGTTGTAAATGTCAATGCCCTTTATTTATGTTTTGGTTTTTAAAACATAAATAAAAGGCATTGTCATTTACAATGCCAATAGCTTAAACTATCGTAAATGCGAGACCTATTGCATTCCAAATGCTTGAAGGCATTGCTGAGTTGCCCCCTTCTGTCTCCCATGGCCCCTTAAAAGCTCCACGATTGCTACTAGTTAAATAAACAAGCCAGTAGTTACAACTGTGCACAAGAGACCCTCTTGCAGTAAGAGAAACTCATTAAAGAAAATAGTGCTTACAGCCTAACAAAGACATACCATGTAACAACCGAAGTAAAACGGCCAGTCCTCATTGGAGGTTACAAATGAAGACAAGGTGGTACTAAGGAGGGACTAACAAGCCTATTAACGAATCAGAGGCTAGCATTTACGAAGGTCAATGGCACAAGCTAATGACAAATATGGGTGGAGAGTGGGCGGTGCTTCAAGTACATACTCCAATACAGCATGGCTCGCAGCGCATGCAATGCCTAGGCTCGACCGAAAAACGTGATGCTTTACCCAGGGCAGCAGCAATCAAATAGAGATTAGCAAACTCCAAAATATGGCCACCAGAATGCGTGGAAATAAAAGGGCCATCCACCTCTTCTCAGAATAGTCACAAAAAAGTACTGGAATCCTAAAAAGCCTAAAATCCTCTCTCGAATCAGCAGATGCGGCCAGCAGACAACTATGCTTGGGATGGTGTTGCACATGTATGTATGGCTATAAATCTCTAGATTCATGCCAGAAGTGCAAGGAAACCTCATGAATAATACTTTAAGCAGACAGGACATGTTAAGAAACAATGTGAATGAATCTGAAAATGGTGATGATGCATTGTGAGTTTATGCTCAACATACTGTGTGTGCTGGGTGCCCAAAGAAAAACTTTGACCCATTCAGAATATTTCTGGGCCCAAACACTAGATAACAAATTAATACAAGGCACGTGAATCTAGAAAAGTTGTGAGCTGCAAAATTATTGTGAGATGTACGTAAATGTTTGATTTATAGTTTATGCTTATCCAAACTGGATGCTCTAAATATTACAAATCCGGATGAAATACCATCTGTTATCGTAGTTTACCTGTTTTTCCATACCACATATTCTCTTATTACCTTCACATATACATGGTAGGGTACCTGTCTACATTAGTAGGATGAAATTAACAAAGTTAATAATCAGCCTCTATTCCTGCTTTGTAGATTTTTTCTAGCTGTTTTTATCATGCTTTCCAAGGAGGAAATTGGGGTAAAACAAGTTCTATCTTGTAAATGTTGTGTGGATGAACAGAAAAGAAGATCAAGAGCTTTATTGATGTTATATAAGAAACACTGATGGAAGGAAACATTTTAACTTAGGCTGAAGTTCATACCCCTGGTTCTGCAGGTTTCTTCTGTTAACTTTTTTTAAATTAGAATAAAAATAATTGAATTAAAAATGTGTGAAAAACGGAAAATCCCTTCCTCTGTTTCACTACCAATAAAACCAGCATTGGCTCTTTCAGACTCAAATGCATAAAGTATTGTGTGGGAATAATGCATGCTGAAGGTTTTTGACAGTCAACTACATCTTGGGATCTTTCTGGTCTTTGTCCGGAAACAACATACGCTTTCCATGCATCTTCAAATGGACTGCTTAATTTCATGTTTCAAACATAAGGTCAGATTTTAGCAATTTGCCACAATAGACTTGAAGAGAAGGGGTTCCTCATAATTTGCAGGTTTTCTAAAGGGAAATGAATGCATCACATTTAAATGCAAAAGCATAAATCATAGCACTACGTACATTTGAAGTCATAAATAAAATGAAAATCTACATTTTACTGGAAATTCAGTAGTTCATTGGTGGTAACGTTTGAGCCACAACTTCCTTTAGATAAGATTCAGATGGGGCATATCTACAGCATGTGAAACCAATCAAGTGTCAGACAAGAGTGACATTGTAAGGAGGACCCACACATACCTGGTTGATCTAATTTTTCGTAGTCATGTTTTGTACATGTTGTAAATTCTGTTAAAATCCAGGTTCCACACTGGCAGAACTCCCTTTACAATTGTGACCGTTATGATCTTTATACACATTTTCTCTGATTGCCTTGGTAGTATAGGTGATGTGTGTTTACTTTCACCAAGGTATGGCTCTCTCACATATGTTTATCACACAAACTAGAATTCTGAATCATTTGATTTGGAGGTCTGCAAACAAATTGCTGTCTTGTAATCCACCCTTATTAATTTGAACCCCTACCAGAGTTACTTAAAAATTGCATGAGGATATAAGAGGCTGTGTCCTACCTTTAGCTATTGAAAGGTTATTTTCTCTTAAGAGTAAAACAGCTGACATTTGTTCAAGCTCTAGTCAAACATACTTCAAAGGTAGCATATGCTTAGACTCACTCCATGAAGGGTATGGGCCTACACCTGCCTGGTCTTTGAATTCTGGCCATAGAACCATCAAATGCATATTATTTTGGGCCAAATACCTTTATTACATCTATTCTGTTAACTTTGACTGGTATCTAGGATGTGATGAAATGGCAACTGAGGTAAGAGAGTCCTAGATGTCCCTTCATCATACAACATTACACCGGGTTCTAACATGTGCAAATGTTAAACAATAGAGTCTCAGGGTTTGCATACACGTGGTTGGGACTGAAGGTTGCCAATCCATGTCCCTTGCCTGCCGCTGGAAGCAAACATAACAAATGACTGCTAAGAAATGATGAGGTCTGCTCTGGTTGTCTCTGACCTGCAAGGTATTTTGCCTCATGAAGCAAGCCCAAATGAGTTGCACAAAAGGATGAAAGGCAACAGAAATGTCCTGCTTGGCTGTAGAGAGTCCACTATAGTCTGTAACTAGAAGAGTGGCAGCTGCATTTATTAACATCTGTTCGTTGGCTAGCATCCTCCATGCAAGCAGCCTTATTAATTACATAGGCTGCAATCAAGATCAGGGCTATGTCTTTTCTTTCTGTTACAAGCACAATCAGATTTAAGACACGTTTAGAAAAGCACGGCACCTATTACGAATTACTACTTGTTTTTGGTAGACTGACATCTGTTCTCTTAACAACCTACCCACCATCCTAGAATCTATGCCTTTAAGTCACATCTCGCTTCAGCCTACAATTTGGGGCACTTTTTATTTGGAAAAATGTGTCTTGACCCGCCATCGGTTTTTTTCTGTGGTGAATCTTTTTGCATTTAGGTTACAGCCACACCATCATAGTGGGCTGACAAATGTAGAAGGACAGTTAGTACTATCTGTTTACTGTTGCGATGGGCTCGGTCAATAAAATACCTTAGCATACATGTACTAATTCGTTTTATCAGCTTGCATTGTAAGTTCCTTAATAGTGTGAATCAAACTGGAATGGTAAGTGTATTTGGCTGACTTTGATTGGAAGGTGTGGAGGGACAATGTATTAAGCCTTTATTTCCACATCCTTTCACCTCATTTTATGCCTTTAATTTGTTTTGGGTCCCATGTTTGTACATTGAACAATTAAAAACGGTTACCGGCTTTAGTAGGGGGAATGACAGTACATATCTCTAACAGTAGAGCTCAGTATGCCTGTCTCACATAGTTTTACACCCTAGTCTCTTGGCTTCTTAACTATTTTTTTATATTTTTTTGTCTTGCACTCATTCACCTTTCTCTTGATCTTGTCACTTTGCTTACATCGTTTCTCTAGCAAACTCTCTTTTCCGCATTCTGTTCCCTTCACCTGGTAGCTTGATGTTTATTAACTGTCCCATTTCAATCTTTCTCACTTCTCTTTGCACTTTTTCTTTATTTTATTTCGTTTTATTTTTTTTATTACAGCAATGTACAGACCCGCAGTTGTCCCCAGGAAATTCCACCCCTCAGTCAGTGGCCAAGAAGTTCTCCTGTAAGATCTGTAGTGCTACTTTCACAGGACGAGCAGAGATGGAGAGCCACAAAAGAGCGCATGTTGGGCCCAGCACATTTAAGTGCTCAGACTGCGTGTTCACAGCTACATCTTGGCCAGATGTCAAGGTCAGTACAGTTTCTATAAATATATATTCTATAAATAGCTTTGGAGTTAGTTTTGTTGAACCTTCTTTTATCTGGATTATCATCTTGCTTTCTTTGAATCATTTTACCTTTTTCAATCTCCCTTTACTTTACTTTACTTTACTTTTCTTTTCTTTTTTTAATACATCTCCCCTCCTTAATTTCTTACTCCACCTGTTCCCAGGGCTGCTGTTGCGTCACTGCCATTTCTTACCATCCTCCTTCTTCCGTGTGTAGATTCTTTATTCTATCTCCGCTCGTTGGAGGGTATTTGCTTTTCCAATGGCCCTATTCTCTCTCTGAACAATTTCTTACTCGCTCTATCCTCTTTCAGCCATTTTGTCTCACTTTATTTTTATTGTTTTTTCTTTTCATTTATTTTTACCTAACATGGAACCCTTTCATTACTGACTCCTGTGTCTCTACCTTAGGTTCACTTATCCCTGCATGCTGATCTTCGACCTCATACATGTCCACATTGCAGCTTCGCTTCCAAGAACAAGAAGGACCTAAGGAGACACATGCTGACCCACACAAACGAGAAACCCTTTGTGTGCCAGATCTGTGGGCAGAGGTTGGTCTGTGTAGAATCATATTGGCCGACCCTTGATTGTGGGAAAGGGTAGGACCGAACCTAGATGGTGTGGTTTATAAGCATAGGTGAGTTTACGGGGGCAAAGGAAGGGCGAGAACGTGGGGTGGGTACAGAGGCAAAAAAGGTTAAGGTAAATAATGAGAAAATAGCAAGGCACTGTTAGTTTGTAGATTGAGATGAATGCATGACATTCGTGCTGATTAAGGGCGAAGGCAATGGTGTTTTATTTGGAGAAGAGCATGGGTACACATTAATTGGTTTAGGTGGCTGAGCATAGCTTGCTTTTTTGGGCATGGCCGAAAGGGTTTATGGGATATGAATGATGTGAGCTGAGGTTGATTTATGTATGGGGTTAGTGAATAATGATTTATTGTATAAGAGGGAAGAACTTTTCTGAGCTCATCAGAATTGAAGGGATGTGCAGTGGTCACTTTCTAAGGTGAAAATGGAACTGACCTATTTCTGTAAATAAAACTCAGTGCTCATATCACTTCTGGTTTCTCAGAGTGAGGCTCTATACTGATTTTTGAGTGAGCCATAATTTGAGCATCTTTTAGACTTCAACATGGCACATTTCTTATTTTCTATTGTTATTGAATGTACTAAGAGTTTAATCGCAATTGTGTGCGTGCATCTTATCTTGTCTTTTTTTACTATGCGCAAGTGACTTTGCCCTTATTTGTCTTGTGCTGTTATTAATATTGTGGTACAAAAGGGGGTGGTAATGGACGGAGCATCTGAACCAATCAAACACTCACACCCAGTCAAAGGATCATGGCTATATGCTAATCAGTCTGACCCTGTGCCTCATGGGAACAGTCCAGCCTGAACTGCCAAGCCATGCCTTCCCTAGACCGGAAACAAGCTTCCGAGGACCGGTTTCTGGCATTCCAGCCGCCTTCAGCCCGGCTTGCTTGAATCCAGTGGCAAAGTGAGCAAGGGACTCACGTCTGAGCATACCCTGCCACACTTATGGTGGCCAAAAGTGGTACAAAAGGGGGTGGTAATGGACGGAGCATCTGAACCAATCAAACACTCACACCCAGTCAAAAGATGTGGGTTTAATCCATCACCGTTCCCCTGTGCAACTTACAACAAACGCTCGCACTTTCCTTGCTGCCAGAGAATTTAGTGGGGCGGTGCCTGAACCCTTTACCTACCGGCTGCCCTCCCTCCCGCTGCCGCCGAGGAACACCAGGTGGCCGCTGCGCGGAGGGAGGTGAACTACATCTACCGGCATCCCCTGCGGGCGCTGACGCCCGAGACGCGCCTGGAGGCATTTAAAAACAGACGGGAGGTCCGGCAGAGCAGGCTCCCCAGTGCAACTTACAACAAACGCTCGCACTTTCCCTGCTGCCAGAGAATTTAGTGGGGCGGTGCCTGAACCCTTTACCTACCGGCTGCCCTTCCTCCCGCCGCCGCCGAGGAACACCAGGTGGCCGCTGCGCGGAGGGAGGTGACCTACATCTACCGGCATCCCCTGCGGGCGCTGACGCCCGAGACGCGCCTGGAGGCATTTAAAAACAGACGGGAGGTCCAGCAGAGCGGGCTCCCCTGTGCAACTTACAACAAACGCTCGCACTTTCCTTGCTGCCAGAGAATTTAGTGGGGCGGTGCCTGAACCCTTTACCTACCGGCTGCCCTCCCTCCCGCCGTCGCCGAGTAACACCAGGTGGCCGCTGCGCGGAGGGAGGTGAACTACATCTACCGGCATCCCCTGCGGGCGCTGACGCCCGGGACGCGCCTGGAGGCATTTAAAAACAGACGGGAGGTCCAGCGACGACGGGACGCGCGCGGGACAGAGGCCGGGGCCAAGCCCGGGCTAAGGGCGGGCCCTCTGAGGCCCTCCAAGGACAGAGGAGGACAGGCCAGCCTTTTTTCTTTATTCTTATTCCCTTATTTCTCCTGTTTTATTTCTATTTGGAATGACTTTAAGCGGTGTGCCCAAAGGCTAATGCTAATCCAGCTTGTTTGTTGACCCTATTATTATCAGGTGTTTCCAGGGCTATACATCACACTCCTCCACTGTATCTCATATTTATATCTTGTCTTGATTTGGAGGATGTCTTCTCCCGCCATTGTCTTACCTGCTGAGGGAGGTGTTAAACGTGGGACACTGGATGGATTTGTAATCAGGTCGGCCTCTATGGTCGATAGGGACCTAGCCTTAGCCGAGCGCCGTGCCAACAGACGTCGCTCGATTGAGCACATTAAGAGCAAAAGGTCCTCACTGGGTCCAACACCTTCAGGTTCGTCCCTGTTGATAGATATAGCTGCCGGCCCAGCGAGTCCGGAGCACTTGCTCGACTCTAGTATTCCCCTTTTACTCCGGGATAGGGTTAGCCCCCTAGAATTTCAGGCTATTTCTAACTCTGTCATAAACCTTTCAGCCTCGCTGGTTAGTACTTCAGGCGAGGTTGAACTCATCACAGACTCTTTGTTGGCGACTATCGAGCCACCCCCTAAACCCAATTCATCTGCCGTAGCCACGGAAGTTAACCGTTGCAACGGCTCTCCGCCTAAGAAAAGGAGAAGGAAGGGGCAGGGTATAGCTCGAAAGAAAGGCACATCTTGCCCTCGCATCCTACAGAGGGGAAGCCCTCCTTCAGCCTTAAACACACAATGCCCTACCCCCACTCTCCCCACAGACCATCATGTTCCCGACCTATTGGGGAGCATAGAAAAAATGATTAGATCATTTACCATGCCCCTGGTAGAGAGACTTAATAGGATTACGGCCCAGCTGGGAGAGTTAGAGAAGGCATGTAAGGCCTTACACACGAGTAATAAGGATCTAGGTGGGGTACCCTCTATTCTCTCTGTCACTACTGTCTCCCAGGGCTCGGCACCACGGAGTAAGGATAAATCCACCAAGCAGCCCTTCGGTGCCACGTCACAGGTTATTGCTGCTCCTAGGCGTGACACTGATGGGGCAGAAAAAGCTACTACGGGAAGTGTGACATCCAATTGCTCACAACCCAAACCCGCGGTTGCAGAAGCTACTGTCAGGTCACAAATCTCTAAAAAACAAAGGGTTAATCTACCCCCCGAAGCTGTTCCTTTTGTGGTGGTTTTAACCGGTGTCCCGGTTTTGGAGTTGGGTAAGAGGGAAGACCAATTTCAACTTAAAAATAAGGCCATTTATTGGCTAAGGCAGAATCGGCCCCTACCTCCCCACCTAAACGGAGAAATTCTAATGGTGCGAAGGCTCGCTTGGTTGGGGTCTACCCAAAAAAGTATAATGGGGGACATAGTTATAATCAGCTTTAAAGATAAAAGGGCGGTTAGCCACATTTTAAACTGGTCCTCTAACAATAGCAGTAGCATGATTATTCCTAGAGAACTGCCTTACTTTTACCCTAGAAACCTGTTAACCCCAAAGGCTAATCCCAGACAGCGGGCTTTCAAGGCAGCTAGTACCTCCAGGCCACTGATGTATTTGCAGGATCATTTTATGAGGGGACAACGTTCCCACTCTGAAGGTCAATTTGGTGCCCCTAGACCCCCATACGATACACACTTGGCTATTTTTGCCCCTCCTGCCTATCCACTTCACTTTGACTCTTGGCCCCAGCATTTTAATCACTCCCGTACAACATCTGTTCCTTGGATTCTCAATAGGTTTCAAATTCCCCTCCATAATCGCTATGAAAGTATTCGAGATCTAGAGGGCGTAGACTGACTGAGTCACAGTCTGCACATAACACCCTGCCATGAAGTCTCTACCAACCGAGTAACATGTGGCAGCAGCCCAGCTACTGATCCTGTGCCGCCTAATGTTACTGGTTCTTCTTATACCCCGGTGCAATGTGACGTATTGGATCCAGCTTCTATCAGTAGTCCAGGCTTTGTCAACCTTGTAGTTTCTGAAGTTGAAATTGCAATCACCCCAAGTAGTCCCACTATTAACACCCTAGAAGTACCTGTTCCTAGTACTGTTAGTCAGATACATGAGTTTCCTGATAATTGCAGTAGTGGGGGTCAAGATGGTAAACATAGTGCTCAAGGGAACATCGAGCTCCTATTCTGGAATGTTTCAGGGATCAAGGACAAGGTATTGGATTCCTCCTGGGTAGAATTTGTGGGGCCATTTGGATTGTTGTGTCTCCAAGAAACCTGGTTGATTGAGCCTGTTCACCTAAATGGGTTTAGAACATTTCATGCTGCAGCTGTACCCTCAAAGCGGGGGAGGAACATGGGAGGACTATGTATATATATTTCAAACTTGTTGGGTGTTGCAAATATTAAAGTAGTCAAGACAGGATCTTGCCACCAAATTTTATTAATTCGGATGGTTTCCACGGTCGATATTATCCTGGTCAATATTTATAACAACTTGCATAAGCGCTTAGTCCCAGACTTGGTATCATCAGTGACCAAAGACATAGACGGTATTTTTACCCCGAAAGGGAGGGATTGTATAATTGTCTGCGGGGGAGACTTTAACTACAATTTGTGTGTCCTTGAGAGGGGGGGTTGTGGATTCATTGGGGTAGGGGAGGAGGCTGCTTCTCCACACTTTTCCCACCAGGAAGGGGGTGAATCCTTGAATGATATGATGGCATCCTTCAATCTGGACTTTGTTAATAGACTGTGTTCCCCCCGCGTAGAATTTGGTGCTACCTTTGTGGGAAGAGGGCTCGGCACCACTATAGACTTTATTGTCGCCTCGGAAAGCCATGCTACTTGGTATGCAGATTATTCCACCTATCCTGTTGGATTCAGCGATCATCTCCCTCTCTCTTTTGCCATTAATATACCTCACGCTAAGTCTAGTTCACTGATAGAGAGATTGTCTTGGCTGAAATCCTGTGACATCCCTAGACAAAATGGTTATGCCATTAAATGGAGCCGGATTGATCCGGAGGCTATGTCTGCCAAGATAGTCAGGGGATCCCTGGAATCCATTGATAGGTGTTTAGACGTAGAATCCTCTCATGAGGAGATATTGGCTGCCTTTGAGACTATCACAAGGTCCATACGAGATAACTTGTCCAGAAAGGGGAATGGCCCTACCATTAGGTTAATGACTAATTCCTGGTTCGATGCCCCATGCTCTAGGGCACACTCACATCTTATGGCCGCATTACACAACAAGATAAGGGACCCGGTCGAGGTAGCCACTTGTAGGAAAGCTTACCGTCTTTCCCGGAAGAACTGTAAGAACAACATCAAACAGGAGGCCTGGAACAACCTGGCTACTGCCGCAGAATCTAAGGACAGTGCCTTATTTTGGCGAGCAGTTAATGCACCCTTTTTTAATGCACCTAATAAAGCCCGGGTGGAGGTCGTCATTAACGAAGCTTCCTGGATTGACTTCTTTTCGGAAGTTTATAACCCGGAGGGGTTTCCAAAGATTGTTGATATGGGGGGCCCAGATTTGGAAGTGGCCCGGAACTTTCAACCCTTTAACTTGGCTATTTCAATTGGTGAAATGACCGCTGCCATTTGGCAGAGTAGGGGAAACATAGCCCCAGGAATAGACGGGGTCCCCATCGATTTATTCAAACATTCAGTCGATTTATGGGCTCCCATACTGAAGAGTCTTGGGTGCCAGTTGCGTGCTGGGGTCCCCTAGTACCTGGTCTGATTCCATTATTATTCCCATCTTCAAGAAGGGAGATAGGGAGAGCCCTTCTTGTTATCGCCCTATCTCCCTTCTTGACTCCTTCATGAAGATCACGGGAAGGGCCGTCCTGAACCGATTATCCTCCTGGGTGGAGGAAGCTGGTGTGCTGTCTCCGGTTCAGTACGGGTTCCGCGAGGGAATGGGAACTGTGGAACAGGTCCTGAATTTTACACTTCTCAGAGGGAAATACGTACAGGCCAAGGCAGGCAAATTCTACGCGGCATTCGTCGACTTGAGTGCCACATTCGACTGCGTGAAGCATGATCACCTGTGGAAGGTGCTGGAGGATCTTAAAGTGGAAGAGGCAATTATCTCTTTCCTAACACAACTTTATGCTGGGGCTAGGGCAAGGGTGAGATATGGAATTAGCGGAGAATGCACCAAGCCGTTCCATGTGAAGCGCGGCGTAAGGCAGGGGTGCGTACTCGCACCTCTCCTTTTTAATTTATATACAAATGACTTAGAGGAGGTACTGGCGTCCAAAGTAATTGACTCGCCTAGAATTAACTCCAAACAAATGGTGTCTTTATTATATGCTGATGACGCCGTTATTATGGCGAGGACAGAGAGGGGTCTACAGTCCGCCTTGGACACTTATATGAATTTTATGGAATCTAGGGGATTGTCATTAAACGTGAAAAAAACTTTTGCAATGACGTGCGCCAGGGGCAAGTCCAAAACTTGCAAATTGTTTGCACGCAAGGAAAAAGTGCAAAATACTAAATCCTTCTCTTATCTAGGAGAAGTTCTTGAGGGCGGGGGACACTGGGGTCCAGCAATAAGGAGTAGGACTCTACTGTTTAAAAAAGCAACGGCAGCACTCATGGTCTTCTCTCGCAAAATGGGCAAAAGACCCCCCGAAATTTTACTCAAAATTTACATGGCCAAATGCGTGAGTACAGCCACTTACGGGGCTGGCGTTTGGGGTATCCAAGATACCAGGGAACTACAAGTTGTAGAAAACGCTTTTTTAAGATTTATTTTAGCCATTCCACCTAGTTTATCTGTGTTGAATTGTCACGCCGAGCTGGGGGTCCGACACATAAGTGATTTGATTGCGATGCAACCTTTGTTACTTTGGCACAGGGTCTGGACGGCAGTGGACCTGGAACTCAATAGAGAGATTATCCGTGATGTCATGGCTCTCGATAAATCCAATAACATAGCATGGTTGTCATACATACAAAAGTTCTGCCAAGATATAGGGAAGCCTGAGTTTTATACCTCACCCGAGGAGCTTTCTAGGATCTCGAGGAAAGATCTTAAAAACTGTTGCTGGCACCACCCAGAATCCTTGAGACTAGGTTCAGAACTGAATAAGCAAACGGTTATGCAGCATCAATTACTACTTACCTCGGCTAATTTGGAACCCTATCTGATTTGGTGCACTAAGGGCTTTGATAGGTTCCTACTTACTAGGCTTAGATTTAACATCTTTTTTCGCCTAGTATCATTCCCACAAACCAATGACTGGTCTAAAGTACTCACCAAATGTCCATGTGATGGGAGGGCAGAACAATCAACCCTCCATGTGATTCTTTTCTGTAAATTTTATCACAATGAGAGAGTTCGATGGATTAAACCACTCTTGAAGAGCCACGGAATTTGGTACCAGTGCCGCCCAGCCCTATTGTATCTCCAATCACTTAATAATGAACTGTGTGTGGCCACAGTGGTTGGCTTTTTAAAAAGTGTTTTTAGAAAAAGGAAAAGTTTAATATTCTTTTTAACTTTTGTATATTTGTGATCTGTCGAAAATGCAATGTTACTTCTGCGTATATTTTGTATTGATTTTTTTTTCTTTGTTGTAGCTTTTATGATTTTTAAATTTACAAAAATCGAAATAAAGCTTTTTCTACTACTACTACTACTACTACTAGCCTACTCTGCCACCCCAGTTCAGACATGGCTATATGCAAATCAGTCTGACCCTGTGCCTCATGGGAACCGTCCAGCCCGAACTGCCAAGCCATGCCTTCCCTGGACCGGAAACAAGCTTCCAAGGACCGGTTTCTGGCATTCCATCCGTCTTCAGCCCGGCTTGCTTGAATCCAGTGGCAAAGTGAGCAAGGGACTCACGTCTGAGCATACCCTGCCACACTTATGGCAGCCAAAAGCGGTACAAAAGGGGGTGGTAATGGACGGAGCATCTGAACCAATCAAACACTCACACCCAGTCAAAAGATCTGGGTTTAATCCATCACCTTTCTTTAGCCCACTCTGCCACCCCAGTTCAGACATGGCTATATGCAAATCAGTCTGACCCTGTGCCTCATGGGAACAGTCCAGCCCGAACTGCCAAGCCATGCCTTCCCTGGACCGGAAACAAGCTTCCGAGGACCGGTTTCTGGCATTCCAGCCCTCTTGTGCCCGGCTTGCTTGAATCCAGTGGCAAAGTGAGCAAGGGACTCACGTGTTGAGCATACCCTGCCACACTTATGGCGGCCAAAAGGGGTACAAAAGGGGGTGGTAATGGACGGAGCCTCTGAACCAATCAAACACTCACACCCAGTCAAAAGATCTGGGTTTAATCCATCACCGTTCTTTAGCCCACTCTGCCACCCCATTTCAGACATGGCTATATGCAAATCAGTCTGACCCTGTGCCTCATGGGAACAGTCCAGCCCGAACTGCCAAGCCATGCCTTCCCTGGACCGGAAACAAGCTTCCGAGGACCGGTTTCTGGCATTCCAGCCGTCTTCAGCCCAGCTTGCTTGAATCCAGTGGCAAAGTGAGCAAGGGACTCACGTCTGAGCATACGCTGCCACACTTATGGTGGCCAAAAGCGGTACAAAAGGGTGTGGTAAGGGACCCCCATTTAAACAGCAGCAAGGAGAGACTTTGTAATCTCGAGACAGTGGAGTGTGTCACAGTGTCCTGCTACATTGGGGTCCCGCTGCAGTGCAATCTGCCTACATCAACTCTCCCCCCATTATCACTGACCTGCGCTGCTGTTTAAATGGGGAATCTTGGGAGTTGTAGTTCAGAGCATTAATAATAAAATGCAACAGGTGAGCAACAACGCAAGGGGGAGGAGCGGACCCACGCCAGCTATTCAAGAGGCAGCAGGGAAGAACTCACTGTGTTCAGTATGGCCGGTGTTGGGCGCTGAGGAAGGCGCAAGCCGAAATGCATTCGCCGCTACCGAAGTTGTTTTTAGAAAATAAAGCCTTTCCAAACGGTCTCCTCTTGGCTCCTGCTTCTTCTTCGAGAGGGAGATTTGTTTGGAGACATTTTTGCGCTGGCCAGTTGCGCAATTCAGAAGCCCCCGCCACGCAATTGGGTCTGGACCTCTTCTCGCTGCCTATTGGCAATTTGGTACTTTCTTTCAAGGAATGTGTCCGGTACTCGCCCCTACAGTGGGAGAATGAGAGTAGTAGAGGTATTGTACCTCTCTCGTGGCAACTTGCTCCCAGCGTTTAGCCCCTGCATTTTGGACTTTCTAAACTGGGGGTTGTGGGGGTACGAGGGGACCTGAGGAGAGACTTTGTAATCTCGGGACAGTGGAGTGTGTCAGTGTCCTGCTACATTGGGGTCCCGCTGCAGTGCAATCTGCCTACATCAACTCTCCCCCCATTATCACCGACCTGCGCTGCTGTTTAAATGGAGCATCTTGGGAGTTGTAGTTCAGAGCATTAATGAACTACAACAGGTGAGCAACAACGCAAGGGGGAGGAGCGGACCCACACCAGCTATTCAAGAGGCAGCAGGGAAGAACTCACTGTGTTCAGTATGGCCGGTGTTGGGCGCTGAGGAAGGCCCAAGCCGAAATGCATTCGCCGCTACCGGAGCTGTTTTTAGAAAATAAAGCCTTTCCAAACGGTCTCCTGTGGGCTCCTGCTTCTTCTTCGAGAGGGAGATTTGTTTGGATATATATATATTTCACTCCAATACCCGCCTTCACTTCTTCTGCATACGAACAGATGAGCGTGGACCCGATTTTAAAGTGCATATATCTTTATTTCGCCAGTGCCGCCACTACGCGTTTCAGGAGATCCCTCCCTTCATCGCATGATATATATTGTGTGTGTGGGTGTATGTATATATATTTTTCTGTTCGCGAGATACGAGCTGGAGGTGCAGGGCCAGTATTCTTGGAGATATATATATATATAAGTAGAGCTGACCTCCTAAAAAGAAAAGACTTGATGAAAAGTAAAGTGAAGGAGGTAGTAACGGAGGGGAGTGCCAGAATGATAACCACATTCAATATGAGATCTAGCGAATTAGTGGCTATATTCAACAAAAATTGGCACATCTTGCATACTGATCCAATAATGAAACACACTTTACCCCCAGACCCTCTGTAACTCACAGAAGATGCAAATCTTTAAGTGACCATCTGACTGACAGCCACTTTGAAGATTCCCCTAAAACATCAAATAAGAAACCAGTTTGCGGCTTCTATCCTCGCATGCATTGCAAGGCTTGCAAGTATAGTAAGAAACGCACAAAATATGATGGAAGACCCAATGATCCAAGTCCTACTAGAATCATCACAAAATTACTGAATTGTAATTCAGAATATGTGATCTATTGCCTGGAATGCCCGTGCTCCAAGAGATACATTGGTAGTACAATCAATCAGGCCAAGAAACGTATCCTGGAGCACATGCGGGCAATAACAAACAGGGATAAGAGCTACCCTGTGGCCCGCCATTTCGAGGCCTACCACAATAGCAATAGGGATCTATTGTCATACTTTCTTATCGACCAACTGGATAGGAAAGAACGGGGTGGTGATAAAATCAGAGCACTGCGAGCCTTGGAGTCCAGGTATATCATCGACCTCCAAAGTATGCAGCCAAGAGGTTTGAACAACGACGAGGAATTATGGGTCCATCTGGAATAAAGAGGGGATAACTAGGAAGAAAAAATTGTTACTGTTTTGCATTATAAAAGTGGCGTAACTGTACAAGAAAACTTGCCCATACAGGGCGCAATTGAAAAGCAGGGAATAATGTGTCCAATAAATATGCCCATACAGGGCTAGAAAGCTTATCCACATACACATATAGGATTACACATGGTACTGGAACGCCCATGATACAAATGTAATTCGGGGCGAGACATAGTTTTGTCAAATAATGTGCACATGGAAATAACCAGTGGTACCCTAATGAACTAAAAATGTTGTATGTGTGATTGATGAATTGCTATTTTTAACATTTTGGACGACACAATGTTTTTAAATACACGAGCACTTTCTATTCACCATTTACCTCACCAAACATGTATTGTACATAGTATATTGAATATGATGTTTGCACCTTATAAGATGGCCGCCGATCTGGCGAGATTGAGTCCTCTTTCCATGTTGAGGAGGAGGTGGGGATATAATGGTGTTTCTTTGCACAATCTGGTTGACACTGACGAAGCCCTAGTGGCGAAACGCGTTTGTCGAGGGGGCAGGGGGTCTGCCTAGTAAAATTCCTTTGCTGGACAATTGGACAATAGACTCTGAGTGCTGTCCATCTTTCGTTGGAAAAACGGAATGTCTTATATATATATATATATATATATATATATATATATATATATATATATATATATACTTTGTTTGTTTATAGCGTAGACAATCACCCCTGAGGGTCTCTATGCATTGCCATAGGCAAGGGCAGATTAGGTGATTTCCCTACAATACTAGGATGTTGAGCCGAAGAAGAGGCTTGAACCTGGAGTCCATACCATCACCCTTATTCCCACCATTGGGTAATGCACTAGTATAATCCATCCTTCTGCTGCCATTCACAGCTCTTATGCAAGTCAAGTCTTACTCCATGTATGATGATGTAGCTGAGGATGTTGGGAGAAGGAAAGGTGCTGGAATACACCCCAGAGTGTACTACATAGCTCCAGCAGACGGCATAAAGACTCCTCCCTCCATCTGATTCACCACTGGATGGTATCGCTAAGTTCCATAGTGTGGCTGAAAGTGCTGCAAATAGATTCAACCTACTATTCTTACCTAAGGAACAAAGTGGTTCCTTTTTACATTTGTGAGACAACCAGAAATCAGTCAAGGTAAACCCCAAACTGCGAAGAAGGGAAGAGGCTCATGGAAACTCCTGCAATCATTTCAGCTCCCTGCCTCTGATGAAATACAATGCTTTGGAGAATACTCCTGTTTAACTCATGAGGAACCCAAAGTTGGGCACAGCAATGTCAGTGGCAGCTTAACAACTCTGCTGCAATTCAAACATCTCTGTATTGTGCCACATTAAATCATTATGTACGAAAGCTGGAAACATTCAGAAAGTAGATCAGTACCATTGTTGCAACTTCTAGTAAAGGAAAAAGAATAGATGTTGGACGGAATGCCAAACAAATCAAACATTCACGTCCAGTCAAAGATCTGGGTTTAATCCATCATTTCTTTTCTTGATTTGTTTCAGCTTTCCGTCCATCATTTGTTCTTTTTGTAACTTCTATTATAGCAGGAACCTTTGGTATTCCTGAGTAGTTATCGTTGTCAGGTGCATGAGCATACATAGCCCACTAATTCAACCTCATCCTGGTTGACAAACGAGAGAAAGCCTTTCCATTCTGCAAGAAATGGAGCTGCTATTAACATCTTCCTGAGTGGGGTGTTAACGGGCTTTAGACAGCTGCCAGGAGTGGCACTTTTCCGGAGTCATATTTGACTACTGAGACATTCATCAGGTGCCAAAGTGTCGAAGGAGCTAGTAGATATGCCCATTGATGAGGAACCAGTTGTTGTTTGCGACGTTAGTGACGCACTGCAGCGTTTCAAGACTTGTAATAGAGACAGTTAGGTCCAAAGGTGTCCTTCAGTATCAAAGCCTACAGCACTTTAGTTGCAGAAAGGTTTGTAGTTATCCACTCCCTTACAAAGGTTGCCAGCTCTATCAATACCAATGCCTACAACAGTCCTTATAGCACAACTCCCAGGATTCTCAGGGTCACTTCAGATCTCTGTAGAAATCCTTCTATTCCAGGCAGCCTTCTAGACTAGAAGACTGTCCCATTCCACATCACAAGATTTGATGAAGAGAGCCTGAATCCTTCCCTACTCTGTGCACCATTTCCCTGCTCCCACCTTGCAGGACCATGTGTGAATATGGAGGAGGGGTATTGAGATAGGGGTATTTGGCCTGCGTACAAAAGTAACAATTGCTTTCCTCAGTCCAGAAGGTGTAGATCTTAAGTTTAGGGCACCCTGGAATTTGTTGAGAGAACTTCATGGAGCCATCAACACCCCTGCCTCCTTCAGCTTTTAATCCTCTGTATGCTGGGTAAAGGGCTTATGGAATGTGTCCACAGATTACAACAAAACATGGAAAAGGTAACAAAAAAAGGTGTCCCACCCTATATATACACCAGAAAAACAGATTTCACCAAAAGTAGTTTGTTTGCATCGTGGCTCGTCAGAAAGTTTTTCATTTGCGCAAAGAAAGAGTACTCATGACATGACTGAATTTATACAAGGTGCCTAATCTTATCACCCTGCAGATTCCAGGCATCTTATGTTCCGCTATTTGAGGTGGCCAGTTGCCATTACCAGTTTAAAGATTTAACCTTTGGCCTGAAGACTGCTTCAAGGATCTTTGCAAAGGGCCCAGCACCATAACAGCTTACCTATGGAAGAAATGTCATAGGCCTTTTTATACTTGAACAAGTGGCTCATTGAGTGCAGTTTTTATAAGCCGCTGAAGTCTCTGTTGAAGAGGTAGAGGCAGGCTTCCGTTATCTGGGGTTGCCTCTCTAAAGAAAAGCTGACTTTGATCCTATCCTCCCGCCCTAAAAGTCATCTTGGACACTACTTGGGTAAAAGCTTTGTAGTTGAAAAATTACATTTTAAAGATACTGCCTCTCGTTCAAAGACCTTCGCGTAGGAAGGCCAAGCTACTTATCTGATTTATAAAAAAATACCTAGTGGCTCCTGAATCTCATGTAGCAGGGACTATCTCACTTTATGACACCCGTCATTCAAAACCACCATCATAGATGGTTGTTTTTAGGCTCATACCCAGTAAATAAACATGTACTCTCATTTTACTGAGGATTTCTTCAGACCACAATACCGAAGTTTAACTAAGGTAAACCTTATTCGAACCAATTTGATTCTGTGCAGCTGTCTTAATTGGCTTTGAGGGAGCTCAGTCATCTCACATCTATACTGTGGTCTTCTCTTCCCCCCTAGATTGCTAGGTCATAATCCTATGACTGTGGCACTCAAATTTGCATCCTACTGGAAAATAACCCAAAGAATTACGCAAATGTCCTTGTGTGCGTTTCAATCCACCACTGGACGAAATGTCACTCCTTCTGTTTGTAAGCAACAAATACTAATGTCTTTGTTTTTGTAGGAAGAGAAACCGATCCAGATGTGTTTGATTGGCCCACAAGTTTAAGGGTTCCTATGCAGAAAACAAATGACCTGACAGTCTTCTTCAACACGGATCTCCTATTTATTTTTAACCTTTGTGCGGGTGGTCAGTGGCACCAACTTCAGCTTGCAATAATCCACTCCTAAGTATTCTCCAGCTCCTCAAATCCAGTCATTGATAGAATTTACACTGACTCGAGAGAACCACCTGCTCGGACTCTATTAATTGTAGTGTAGAGTTCATCAACAGACTGCAGAGGTAACCTCGCTGTGATTAGTCTCTCACGATTCTGCAAAAATGCTGCAAGAGACACATTTTGGTGGTCCCAATTTGAACCCAGACCTAAAGGTTGAATCCAGCTATCTCTGATTTGGGAAACTGCTGAAAACTGATCTTTTCAAATTGCCTTTTGACTGAACACTTTGTAGACAAGCAGAGCAAATGCGGAATGTCAGTTGATTGGCACAGGCTTTCACTCAGCTGAATTCTAACCCTCCTTGAGCACTCTTTCTCTCATCTATGGTCCACTCAACAGTAATCTTTGGTGCTGTGGGG
Organism: Lissotriton vulgaris; assembly: GCF_964263255.1. Classification (NCBI taxonomy): domain Eukaryota; kingdom Metazoa; phylum Chordata; class Amphibia; order Caudata; family Salamandridae; genus Lissotriton; species Lissotriton vulgaris. The sequence goes on along the minus strand of NC_141695.1, from coordinate 1,611,179,557 downwards.
ATCTGTACAAACAATAAATAAAAACATGTTTGTAAGGGCAGTTTAGTCCTTTTGTTTCCTCTGTGTCTGTGTGTTCTATCCATCCTTCCTACCCACTGATGTCTGTAGGCGAGCTTCAGCCTTACTGTCTCTTTTTATATTTGTAAGTGAGGTCTGTCCTTGTCTTTTCTCCTGATTGCTGAGATGCTAGGTAATGTGTCTATTCAGTAGAGTTATGGGTGTGCATCCCTTCTCTAGTGGTTAATTTTTGTTTCGGGCTGCAAGCAGTGAGCGCCAGCCCTGATTTTGGGATTGGAACTTATTTTTCATCAACAGACCTTGACCCACAGAAAGAGAAGGGAGAAGAAGGAGTTTTGAGAAAGATAGAAAACAACGACAAAGGTAGAAAGCAAATATATAAATGCTAGAGTGAGATAAAGAGTCAGGAAGAGTAGGGCGGTGGAAGAAGGAGGCATTAGATGGAATCAAGACTAGGCAGCCTTGGTATTGGGTAACCCGGCATTTAGCAGAAACCTTGGCAAGCTCTTAATAAAAACTCAGACCCCCTGCACTTACAAATTAAGTGCTGCTCTTCTCCCGTTTTTAGATGTTTGTTCCTCTTCTCCAGTTGGTTTTCAGACTCAATTCTTCCATCATTTTCTGATGTCTGCAAGAAAGGCAGAACACTTTTTTTCTCCTGTGTCATTACATAAGACTCCAGCATTATTTCTGATATACCAGTGTTGTGATTTGGGGCTCAGTGCTTGTACTGTTTTTCCCTCAGATTTAACCGGAATGGGCACCTCAAGTTCCACATTGAACGACTTCACAGCTTTGAAGGGAAAAAAAACCTGCGCCAAACTGAAACAACCCAGCAGATCCCCCAGAACAGTGATGAGGAAGCACTCCCTGCTACACAAAGTAAGAGAAATAGGCATGTTTTGCTTCGCTGACACAAAATACGTGAGGCGATCCATCAATTATTCTAGGCAACAGCTTCAAGTTTTTTTAAATAAAAATAAAGGGATGAGGGGATAGTACTGAATTAGTAAACCCTCTGTGATTAAGGCAGGTAACTGCTTTTATATTGGGTGCACTTATATCTACTATGCAAATGCCTGTGTGTGTGTCTGCGTGGGATTTTTTTGCCATACTATGTTGACCGAACAATCTTTAGGTGTCTGTGTATACAAATTGCTAACTCAAAAAATCAAGCTAAAAAGATGTTTTAGAATATATAAGAAGTCTACCAGTTTGTTTCTTGAGTGTCCAGTGGTAAGAGTTCTTCCACACAGCAGCATCTTTAAACTGTTTAGTGTATCTCATGGCATCAAACACTAGATTCCTACAACACTGTGTGTCAGATTTAGGTGCACATCTACTGGCTGGCCTGAATTAACATTTTATGCCGGTATCCCCAGAACTAAATCCACCTATTATGCAATATTCTTCTGAGAATGGGGAATTGTATGTGTCCTGGTTTTACTGGGCCAGCAAGTTCATACAGATCCTAGGCCACATAAAAAGCCCTTTCCTCTGCCATTTACCACCTGCTTCTTTTGGCAGGTGGTTGATGAGAGTGGGGATTACTGTGGTGTGGTGGGTTGGGGTTGTGGAGGTAATCTGATTGAAGGGAAGGCTCTTTAGCAGCTACATGCTACCCAGTATTTTAATAGGGATCAGGCAGATACCCAGCGGTGTATATTAGTACATTTTGTATCTTTTACTTATCTTTCACCAGAGTAAAACGTTTAAAGATTTGAGAGGTTGAGTTGAAAAGACTGCACTGCTAGCTTCTTAACTTTTCAGACTTGAAATATAGCTGCACTAAACTGTGTTAAATGGGATACTTTAGTTCGAAACAGGTGAACTATAGGAGTTCTTCCTCGAGTCTAAGCACCAAGTCTTATTTTCAGAGAAAGACAAACCCTCATCTGATACACCATTCAGAAGCTTTGGATTAGTAGCTACGTCATTGGGGAGTGTAAATTCCCCCATGTCTCTTCAGCCACATTCCTGGTTGCAGATGTTCTGCCTGTTTCAATCAAAAGTCGCAAGCATGACATTTGATGGACCACTGTCTTTGTAAGGTACACTGGCTTGAGAACCAGCACAACATCAAATCCGAATTTTGGAGGAAATTAAATTGCCTTCCAGAGGTGGCAACCTTGACAACTTTCTCTTTGAGAGAAACTTTTTAGATACACCACATGAATACGCTACATACAAGAGGCCTCCAGGATAGTGATGATTTTCTGTCTTTTTTATAAACTCTAGTCATATTGCTTCTGTATTGCTCCTTATTTTGATGCCTTTACAAGGTGTCGATGTGACATTACTGATTTACTTTACCTTTCAATGTTATGCCATTGACATTTCAGTTCAGGATGTTGGACATTATCCTGTTATGGGAATTTATTTATAACCAATAAATGCACTTTATACATGTTTCCCCCCTTTGACAGATGACATATTGTTTGAGTTAAATTACTTGACTTCAAGACTCGCAGTTTGCATTTAGTTGTGTGTAATGTCTTATTCACATTGTGAGATGTTACTTTAGGATCCAAAAGACAATCATGTGCATTCTTTATTACTTACTTTTGCATTTTCTCTCTTTCAACGTAAGTTCTTATTGTACAATACACAATAATTCTTTAATTGTTTTGAGACCTCAAGTTCATTTACTGTTTTCTCGGAATTGTTACAACTTAAAAAAAAAAAAATTGTCCTCCCTTTATATTAATGTCCATTCGGGTCTTTTTTTACATTTCAGCATAGCAACATGGTTTTTAAGTTTTACTTTCTAGCGTTCAGTTTCCATACCATTTACTTTACAAAAAATAAGAGTATCTACTACCACTCCTTTATGCTCTTCAATGCACCACCGCTTGGTAGATGTACTAGAGCAATTCAGTGCAAGCAATACATATCCCATATTCAAGACTGTGACGTGGCAAGAGTTATCGGATATAACACGTTAGATCGTTTTTGATTTTTTTTTGTTCTCTCTTTTCATCCCATGCAAACTTTCTTTGTCAGTGGTATGCCATGTAACACACTGTAAAATGTTTTCAGTTTTCGTAGAGTTCATGTTCTTTGGAAAGTCAGCCACATGACTTCCGAAATGATAACATGTTTCAAGGTATTGAGAGATAAGTTTATTCTTTATTCGTAAGCCTGCTCATGTGCAAATGTATCTCCATTCAACATTTCATAATGTCGGCAATGAAATGCTTTTGACATCTACTGAGCATTATTGATGTGACTTTTCCACAGTTTAAAGGGGCTTGAGTATGTCCTCTAACTTTACTTAATTTGTCATTTAATTTAGAATTTTACGTTCAGCACAAGGTTACCCTCCCAGGCGATAGTGCGCTCTACAAATTTGCATTACATAGCATAACAATTACACTTTAGTTTGTGCTAATTCCAATATATGCTGTTTGATTGGAACTGACAATTTCGTTTGAAGCCTTTATCCGTATACAATTAAGTAGCTGTCACAACAACAATAAATATACAGAATACCGATAAAGATGATGAACTTATTGTTGTATATTTAAGTGTGCCAGACAGGAGGCATGTGTAGGGTGTCTTCTAGGTAAAGCAACAGTGTCCTAATTCAAAAAGCTTTACTCTGCCAAGCAGAAAAATCTATGAAAGACACAGTCAAGTTAATGGTGCTCGGAGTCAAATTAGAATTGTTGTTGTTCTTGACAGTTACATGAACGGGATATTATTAATGCTACTTTCAAACTCCCACCCTCTTTTGGAAATACCTATACCATGCCTAGAGAATCTGAAAATCCAGTCAGAACAGGAGAACTAGAATCCTTATTTGGTGGCTAAAAAAGAGGAAGTTTAAAGTGTTTTATTGGAATTGGAGAAAATCATCATCGACAAGTTATAAATAGTCACACGTTGACCCAGTAACAGTTTCCAAAACACCCCTTGCAATTACTCCAAAGCTTCTAAGCACCAAATTACACCATCTCATTGTTCTTCAGAGGTAAATGAAAACCTTCTTTTCTAACAGGTATTTAACATTTAAGCATTTAAACTACTGAATTCAGGTGGTTTACCACTTTTACGTCCTAATGACAAAAAAGCTGTTTCCTGTCTTCACTTTCAGGAGAGATACCAAAAAAATGTAATTTAAACATTCAAGTGTTCTCACTACAGGAGACTGTTTTCCCTAAGATTGAAGGTTGTTTCTGTCAGCTGTAATCCAACAAGATGCTTACATTCACATTCCATGAGTATAATTTAGCTCTGTTGTATTCAGCAAATAACAGAGTGGATCAGCGTCTTCAATGTTTGAGTCCTACATCTGCAATCAGGCTTAGATTCAAATCCAGTTTCTAAGAGCTGTACGTGTCGTAGTAATATATTTCTAATAGGTTTCAATCATGACACTGATGTAATGAAAGATCACATCTGGAACAGTAGAACAAATAAGACAGTCAGTGGGCTCTTCTGCTCATGAAGTCTTTCATTGAGAGAACTCTAAATCGTGAACCTTTACTGGCTACAGATGACCATTTAGTAAGACTTTTTTTGTGTGAGCCATAGTAGATAGAAGTACCAAGTGCCTCAGCTCTGTAACCCATTGCACATGCAGACCAGCAATAAATGCTAAATGATTGTAAAGGAGAGGGTCCAGTGCAATCATACTACAGAAAATAAGTCCTGTCTTGCTCACCTTGACCTGGTTGCTAATGGTAATCATGAACAAGGCTTTGATAATAGCAGACACGTCTCCTGAAATCTGATATGCTAAGAATCTGTGATATAAAAAGACTGGAGCTCTAGCTTAGCTATAGTGATGCTGCATGGTTCTCAGATGAGTCTTCTTGCTCACAGAACACACTCCAAGAGAAAAACCAAAAATGAACATGGATGCCCTTCGCAACTATCTTCAGAAAGTCACACAATTGTGAATATATCAGTATTTCCAACAGAGGGCAAGGCCCCTAACTTTTATAGTGACCAAGAAAATGCATAAGGCATTACTACATAATTCTGCATTGAGTGCAAAGCTCTATCTTAAAAAAGTATTCACTTGAGTGTTGTTACTTAGTATTGTCGTCCTTTTGGTGGTATGACTGCGCATCTTTTCTAGGATGTTTACCATAGGAATCTCCCATACTGGAGACTGGAAAACTTCCTACCGGTACCATAAATACATATTCCTTCTCTAGTAAAGTAGTGGTTGGAAGATTATAGGATCCCCATAAACTCATAAGTAACCATACTGATGGGTGGTGAAATCCATACAGTTGTAGATCTAAGATTCAGTGAGTGTTCGGACTCAACTCAGCATTGTGGAACTTCCAACCCATTGAAATAAACATTACTTTCCACATCCATGATTCATGATTTCTTGTATAATGACCAGAGCAGGGGCTCACCTTTTAATGCAGTGATTTTCTAAGTCAAAGAATTCTAAGAATCTATTAAATGTCAAGAATCATTTTATTGATACTAACAGATATGTTAAGCACTCTGAACTAGTGCAGGAGAACTATTGTTTTGTTATATAAGTAATCAACTTGGCATGTGCTTTTGAATTATATTCATAATATACTGGGCATAACCTTTACCTTTTAATGATGGGATAGCAAACATGTAGCGGTACTGCACAATCAGTCTTTTTGATTTGATGATGGTCCCCTCTGTGGAATATTGCAAAGTCCTTTTGAGAGAGCATGCGTTCTGTCTGCTTTGGGTTTAAGAGAACCCACTCTCCTTACTGGATGTATGTAGCATTCATTTGTTAGAAGCTTACTTTAAATAATGATTCCTTTTTAGAAGAGTTGTCCTTTTTTTGTGAGATCATAGCATTCTTCTGTTTTGAAAACTATAGGATGTTTTTCTTTGAGCGGACAACCTTTATTCCACTGCTGGTTTTCCTCTGTTTTATATTATATCATGGTGTTGAATCTAAAGCAGGCTCCCTGTCTGGAGAAGACAAAGGTAAAATCCTGAATCAGTTCTCAAGTATGGGCATATTCTGCAAATTCACATCAGTCCCTCAAACCTTTTTATCCTAGAGTCAAATGTAAAATCAGTGTGTGCCAAATAAACTGAAAGACTTTTAACACCTACAGCGCGGCACAAATTCTCGCGCTGTGCTGAGGGTTCTAAGAAATGGGTGTGGCCGTGACGGAACGATTCCGTCATAAGCACAGCCCAACCGGCGCTGGTGACGAAACTGTTCCGTCACAAGCATCCACGGGGTTGATATTATGGATATTTGGAGTTCTTCAACGTCTAGACATACAGCTCATTTTAAATGGACAAACTAGAAATATTCCACAACTACTCCAGGACTGACAATATTTTATTAGGGTTATAGAAAAAACAACCTCCCAAGAATGCCTACAGGTTTATAATGCATTCCTTGGTAGACGTTCAAACACTAAATCCATAATGTTTGCCTAGTTATATGTTCTCTTTGTGAGTCCTTAAGATAAGCCTTTTAGTGGTTGTCCATTTTATAACAATTATTATCCATTTATGAGGCATTGTTGGATATTTTCTGTTTTTCACACACATGGCCGGGTAATGTAACTCACATTTGTACAATATTCAGTACTAGTGACCAGTAGCTACATATAATTTTTGTATTGTATAAATATTCCGGCTGATTTTAATTACCTTCTGCATGCAGTGCAAATTATTTCTTTTTTTATTGTGACTTTTTCACTTTGACTTTTCCAGCAGACCTGCAGACGGGTGAGTCAGTGCTCTCTCCCGAGAGGCAGCAACAAGCAATGGGTCAGGATCATGTCGTACTGGCGCAGGAGCAGACAGTCACCAGTCAGGTAAGATTCTTAAAGAATGCAAAGAATTTCAGACTGAAACCAGTGCTGGCACCTCTAAAAAACATGCATGCAGGGTAACAGTCCTGCTCACCTCTTTGTTACACTAAGCTGTGTACTAGAAACTCGTTCTCTTTTCTCTTCATCTTGCAAGTAGGGTTTTGACTTCCACCAGGAACAGAGTTGGCCTCGTTTGAGGGTAGACCCCTTATCAAAAAAGTATTGCTAGCTCTTCTTGAAGAAAGAAAGGAGCCTCCAACATACATTCAGCATCTTTATGTCAAGTCAAAATCCATGTATTGCAAATTACATAATTCCATAAACTGTTCATTTATAAACAATGCATTTAGTTGCCATTAATTGCATACCTAATTGCACACTAGCAAAAAGAAAAAGATAAAAGAAGTAGAAACTGGGTAAATTCCCCAGGGCACATAGTTTAGTGAGACAAATGGGAACTCTTAAACAACCAAGCAACAAAAAACATCTAACCGTGATCTTACAGTTACATGTATTTCCAGTTTTCTTGAACCTGCAAGCAGGGACTGGAAAATGAAGTTGGCCGTTTTATGAAGTTCTCTCACATATTTGTTCTTCAGAAGAATACATTGCTTTACACTTTTTCATACTGTCTCTTATCAACGGTGACAAGAGGAACTATACTCTTCATGAGCTCGTCATGTAACGCGGCTTTTAAAAAAAAGCCGCACAGCGCAAAAATCGCCGCAGCAGCGATGCGGTTAAAAGAGTGCAAGAGTCTTCATTGTACAGCTACAGCAGCTCTCTGGGCAGATGTGCTTATGCAAACTCAACACAAGACACGCTTTGCATATCCATAACTCTACCTGTCATACACCAAACCTTGTGAATTTCTTCTGACAAGGAAAGAGACCCTCAAATATACAAACTAACTGCCCCTTCATATAGGTTAGAAATCATTAACACTCAAGTTCAGCCTCACATCTGATGCCAATAGGGGCACCTTCCACCTTTCGTAGGGTTAGAGAAATAGAGTATGTTTTTGAAAACGAGTTTTCTTGTGAGGAAACTGGGTCATCATGAACCCAAAAAGTTGTTCTATGAGGTAAAGGACCCAAATTAAAGTGCTCTCAATTGGCATCTGCCTTGTTGTCGCCTATCGTGATAAGTAGGCTTGCTGATTTCTACTTGTCATGTTAGGACCTGCCAGTGCAGTTGCTTTGTTTCTTTATTGTATTTGTAATTGTATTTTTATAGCGCTTACTACTCCTGATGAGGCGTTGAATGTTCTTCAAGTTCAATACAGTGCTCTGGGGTTGGCTCTGATCATCATGCGAATGTGTGTCTGTGCAGTTCGACCATATCTGGTCATCGTAGGAGTAGCCGATTCTACTGATGGACTACCAAAACTGTCTTATAAATGAGCATGTGTATAGTTGGTTTATCTTTGATTGTCCAGTAAGCAAATACTGTGCAGTTGGATTTTGAGTTGCTAGAAGAGGGAAGCTGTCCTGTTGACTGGTTCTGACTTCACCGTGTGTGATTGATTGTTGAAAGACTTGCTCTCAATCTGGGAGTATTCAGAGTGACTATTTGCAGTAAAGCATACAAGATCCTCTTGGGTGTCCAACTCCTTTCTGTAAAGCTGTCTCTTATTGTCTTGTGTATTTCGCTATCAGTGGTTTGCGATCTGTGTGTCTGGCTCTCACTACACAGTGCCAACCTGTGTATGCAGAGAGACAGTCTCTGACCAATCTGCCAACATGACATTTTTTTCTTCTTTTTTTTTTCTTTCAATTCAGGAGCAGGAGACCGCATACATTCAGGAATTCATGACCTCAGATGGACAGACTGTACAGCGACTGGTGACAGCAGATAACCAGGTATGTGGCAACTGTCTAACCAGTTTCAATTCAGGAGCAGGAGACCGCATACATTCAGGAATTCATGACCTCAGATGGACAGACTGTACAGCGACTGGTGACAGTAGATAACTAGGTATGTGGCAACTGTCTAACCAGTTTGAGGATGGACCCATGAAAACTGTGCTCCTTTTCTTCCCCTGCACTATAGGTTGACCCAGTAAGTGTGGACGCCCACACAACTAAGGCATCCTTAAACAAGAATGTTACCACTTCTTTTCATTCAAATAATCTCCTAAGTTTAAGCTCATCTTGAACACCCACTGAACTTTACACCAAAGAGTTGATACATCTTCTTTATACTTACAAGGTGCAGTACATCATCTCCCAAGACGGAGCCCAGCATCTCATTCCACAGGAATATGTGGTGGTGCCTGATGGACATCACATCCAGGTAAGAATAACCTCCATACTAAATCCTCAAAATGGGTAGCCCAGTCTTTCCCCTTGAACCCCTCAGGAAAAGAACAAACCTGCCTTGTTTCTTCTTGTAAGAACAAAGTCCTGGTCTATACATAAGTAATATTTAGAATGATTATCCTGGTTTGTGCAGCCATGCCAAGATACTGAAGAACGTCTTCAAGTCCATTTTTAAAAGCAAACCCTTGCAAATATTCCCAAGCAAATCTCCAGGTGAGCCTATCAGGAAGCACTGCCATATACAAATACATTAGAAAAAAGAATCCAGGCAATACTAGCATGTATGCAGCACAGGAAACACGAACTATCTCTTTGTTTTGTTCTCTTTCACTCTCTTTTTCTTGCTGGCTCTCCTTCTCACTCACATGCTTTTACTTTCCCAGAAATCCTCCAGCTAACTACAGTTCTTTAGGCAGCCATTTGTATATATGGTGACTACCTTTTACCTGGCATTAAACACCAGAAACCTATAGGCTATTTCTATTCCTCCCATAGCTTCTTAGAAAGCTAAACCTCCCAAATACTGATCATATCTGTGCTTTTTAATTCTTCCACTGTGAAGGGCCCTGTGCACACCTCCGGGGTATACCCAGCATAATGAGGAGATGCCAGCCTGCCTGCCTTCACAACGGAGAGGGCAGGCGAAGGTGTGATCGCCATTTGCTTTACTGTGGCAGTAGCCTCTTTAAAGCTAGGCCATCTGTGGCCACCACCTAGTAGTCTTCCTACTAGAGGAGGTCACACTTCCTCCCTTCAGCAGTACTCTTTGTTCCTTGTTTCTGGGCAAGCTTCAAGCATGTTGTCTCTGGTGACAATTGCTACAGACAGGCCGGAAACGTCACTGAAGCTTTGGGCAACAAAGCGATGACTTCTTAATGCCACCTTTCTCAAAGTTACCTTAAATTTGATCTCAGCTATCCATCGGGTTTAATGTAACGTTTAAGTCGAGAAACTTAGGGTTCGGGGGTGTTCATACAAAAATAGGTCCTTTCCTGCAGATTTACTGTTTTTATGTTCCAAATATGATGTCTAGTTTAAGTTTGTATCCATTATGACACCAAGCTATGTATATTGATGTATGTGCTCCATCTCAGTTGAACCAACTACTCAGTTAAATGTTGGTCTCTTGTAATTGAATGACATTACGTTGGTCTTATTATAATTGATGTGAATATTATTTTATATTAAATGTATGAAGCCATGGGATTTGCTGTTGTAAGTCCATCTGAGTATTGGAAAGGATGGTCATCTCCATAAGTTATAAGTTAAATACACAATCTGCACATTGGCTAGATTAGTCACGTCTCCATTTTTACAGTAATTACTGATGTTTAAAATGTGACTTACATTATTTTTTACTGTTCTAATATATATGTTATCAGATGTATCTAGTTGAGCTGTGTATGAAGATATTTGTGGTATACTGAACAATGCAGTCATTCAAAATAATACGCTTTTGATGCTTCTATTTTGCATGGTGTCTTTTGCGTCCAGCAGAACTCTGCTCAGAAATACGTTTGCCGTAGATCTTGAGTAACAGTACTCTAGTGTATTTTTAAAGGCTGACTAGACAGCTTGTGATGCAGCAAGAAATGAATGGAATTCACCTTATATTGATTCATTGTATTTGAGATGATCTGTTTGGAAGAGAAGCTTGTTCAAAGGCCAGAACAAGAAACAGCAGACTGAGGAGTGTTTGGTTTGTCACAGAGTATATCTTGTCAGAGAAACTGGGAAGTTGAGTTTCCTGGATAAAAGCAGTGTTCTGGCAACAGGCTTCATAATGCAGATGTTCGTTTTAGCTTGGCTGTATTGAGGCTTAATGATCTGTCAGTACCGGCTCAGCAGTGGTCACATGCCCTTGCTGGCACAGCATAGCCAAAGTGATTTGAAGAGATCAATAAATACAAGGAAAGTAAAAAATGAACTCAGTTAAATTTCAAATATTTTGCAAAAGACCTATTAAAATTTTCTGTCAGCATACTTGGTGTTAAGACTTACAATGACTGTAAACAACTACTTTTTTCTAAGACCGATATAAACGATAAGTACATATTAGCCTTCATGTGGGCACCACTGAAGAAAAGACATTTATTGAACTTGACCACTTAACTAATCCAGCTTCTGAGCAAAAAGACCTTATCAGGTAGTTTATGCAGTTGTTATTATGTAGTCTGTTTCATCAGATTTCTAGGCCAGTTTGAAACGCCTCATTGAATTTGCACACCCGTGGGCTGGTATGTCTGACTCCCATCATGTCAGCAGGTTTGTGGTATTGTAATGTGGAGGTTGGGTCTCATGAGCTGCTCCATCAGGATTTCAACTTTGTGAGTTGTTACATCATATTCTGTTAGAGTTGCTTAACTTTTACTCTAGGCAGGTAAACAGTTTTACACTGTAGGCCTGTGCAGAATCTAATTCCCTGAGTCTGTCACTCTTTGAACTGAACCTTAGGTACAGACCCCATGAGCCTTTGTGCTGGAATATAACCTGGTGTGTCAGTTGGCTGAACGTTGATCTTGTGAATTGGTGTACTGTGCTCCAACTGTACAAAGCTTGTCCCTTGAGTGCTGACTCTTCGCTCGTTCACTAGGCTTCGGCCTTATTGGTTTGCCTGGCGGCAACTATGGATCCATGCCGTTGTGATCGAAGTATGACCCTAAGGTACCTTAACACTGGGCTGATTGTTCTAAAACGATATTCTCTTTCAGCTACAAGATGGACAGATTGCTCACATCCAATATGAGCAGGAAAGCCAGTTCCTACAAGAACAACAGGTAAGTGAAGTGTCCATAGAAAGAAAACTGCAGCTCACTTGTTGCAAGACCAGCATCAGCATATACCTTCCACTCACTGCCCCCACATTTTCAGTGCTTTGTGTATCGGACTTCCCTACACCAGCCTACACAACAGTCATTCAATTTTTCATCAAACATTTCAATACTGGACATTACTTGACGTGCATTTCAGTGATTTATATTTTGCTAAATCAAGTGAGCAATAGTTTGCATTGTTTTAACGTACTTTGCTTCTTTGTTCTGTTAAGGTATACAGCAAGTTGCAGTTCAATTCAAACTTTTTTAAACCAGTGAATTCAATCTATCCTCATCAGAAAAGCATTGCAGTTGCATCACAAATCACTTTCTGTGTTTCTAAATTCAGCGATGTATGCTCAGAAGTAAAGTAACACCAACAACTTCACAGAGAGACTGCTATACTTTTTCTTACAACTTGATGCTTTTATGTTGTTGAGGCACTGGTCTGTAGCAGATCCCTGCTGCTCCCGTAGAAAGGTAGCCGTACAAAAGGGGGTGGTGATGGACGGAGCATCTGAACCAATCAAACACTCACACCCAGTCAACAGATCTGGGTTTAATCCATCACCGTTCTTTGGCCCACTCTGCCACCCCAGTTCAGACATGGCCATATGCAAATCAGTCTGACCCTGTGCCTCATGGGAACAGTCCAGCCCGAACTGCCAAGCCATGCCTTCCCTGGACCGGAAACAAGCTTCCTAGGACCGGTTTCTGGCATTACAGCCGTCTTCAGCCAGTCTTGCTTGAATCCAGTGGCAAAGTGAGCAAGGGATTCAAGCAAGCCTGGCTAAAAATAGCTGTAATGCCAGAAACCGGTCCTAGGAAGCTTGGTACTGGTCCAGGGAAGGCATGGCTTGGCAGTTCGGGCTGGACTGTACCCATGAGGCACAGGGTCAGACTGATTTACATATGGCCATGTCTGAACTGGGGTGGCAGAGTGGGCTAAAGAACGGTGATGGATTTAACCCAGATCTGTTGACTGGGTGTGAGTGTTTGATTGGTTCAGATGCTCCGTCCATCACCACCCCCTTTTGTACCGCTTAGTTCGCCATAAGTTGGCAGGGTATGCTCAGACGTTAGTCACTTGCTCACTTTGCCACTGGATTCAAGCAAGCCTGGCTGAAGACGGTTGTAATGCCAGAAACCGGTCCTAGGAAGCTTGTTTCCGGTCCAGGGAAAGCATGGCTTGGCAGTTCGGGCTGGACTGTTCCCATGAGGCACAGGGACAGACTGATTTGCATATGGCCATGTCTGAACTGGGATGGCAGAGTGGGCTAAAGAACGGTGATGGATTTAACTCAGATCTGTTGACTGGGTGTGAGAGTTTGATTGGTTCAGATGCTCCGTCCATCACCACCCCCTTTTGTACCGCCCCCTAGAAAGGTAGGCAATTGAATGAATACACGTTTTAGTGATTGAGTGCTGACATTTAAGGGTCAAACTCCATTGGAAACAAATATAATAGTGGAGAGATGTGTTCACCTTATTTCTACCAACGGTAGGGAGCAAATATTTCCTTTTACAATGCGTGTGTTAAGTTATGGCTTGTGCACAGAGCCCAGAAAAGGAACCATAGAGCTCGCTGTGCAGAATATATTAAGTGCATTGTATATAGCATTGTCAGGACGCTGCATTACAGCCATTAAGAACAGCAGGGTATTACTATGCCTGTTAAAAAGAATCTGTGTTTAAGTTCTCTGTGTTTTCTATTTCTGTCAAATATGGTTGTAATGCATTTTTCTCTTGTTTCTCTTGCAGGTTCAGTACATGCCAGTTTCATCAGATCAACAGATTGTTACACAAGCTGAACTGGAGGCAGCAGCTCATTCTGTAGTTACAGGCAAGTTCCCCAGAAATCTTTCCCTTAGATGCCTCATTTCAGTCTTCTTCCATCACCTTTTCCTACGTTCTCCATCACAGGATTTTCCCTGATGTTTTTTAAACTCAGTAACTCAACATAATGATCCTGGAATAGAAAAAAGACAGTTAAACCCGTTAAAGGAACATTTTTGGAGCAGCCTCTGAAATGTTTTCATAGCTTTCTTTTTAAAACTAAAATGTGACAGATTGCGGAGTGATAAGCAGCATAGCTTAACCAAGAGAGAAACTTCACTGCAACTTTAATCCAGCGCAATAAATATTCCAGCTGCAAAATGTACTGCTGTGGCAGTGGGCATGAATTAAATTTTTCTACAGTATACAATTAGGTCCTGAAATAATTAATTACTACAAACCAAACAGATTTTCGTACCAAACGACAGCGTTTGATTTGGTGCATGGTTTCTGTCATTGTTTCTTTAGAGTTGTTGTGCCTGCTGTATTTCGCTCCTCAGAAACAAGGTGTCATTTCTGTTTTTTAAACTCTGCCTCAAGAATTAACTCAGTTAGGCACCCATGTAGCTTGTCTATACTTAATACTACAGACAAATGCCGTAGTTGCCAAATAAGTTCAACAGGACATTGACAATTGACGGAATCCAGCTCACAGGCATAGAACATTGAAAATGAGCATCCTCAGAGATTCTAGTGTTTCTAAGTCTGCACAGAAGCCTACAGTAGCTGTTGTTATTACTGTTTTTGCACCTTTTTCAGCCTCTATCCCGGGTTTCGGTCAGGATGACCCTCCGGCTTTTGGGCCTGATGGCCGCCTGCATCCTGCTAGTACAACATGCCAGAAGGCATATGCGGGCTCTGCAGTGGGACCTGAAGTTCCAGTGGGCACAGCATCAGGGCAACCTATCCGATCACGTCCGGATCTCGAAGGGCACTGCACGACACCTGCAGTGGTGGCTGACGAATCGGGTTTGGGTCAATGGCAGATCCCCCTCCCTTCCCCAACCGGAGCACACAGTGGTGACGGATGCGTCCCTCCTGGGATGGGAAGGCCACTTGGTAGAGGCGGAGATCAGAGACCTCTGGTCTCCGACGGAGTCCCGGCTTCATATCAACCCCTTGGAGCTTTGGGCAATCCGACTTGCACTGGAAGCATTCCTTCCCTCTGACCGGGGAAGTGTGGTGCAGATGTTCACGGACAACACCACCGCCATGTGGAATTGCAACAAACAGGGCAGGGTGGGGTCCTGGACCTTATGTCGGGAGGCTCTGCGCCTCTGGACATGGCTGGAACATCAGGGCATTACTTTGGTGGTTCAACACCTGGCAGGTTCTCTGAACGCCAGGGCGGACAAACTCAGCCGCAGGTACATGATGGATCACAAATGGCATCTGAACTCTGACGTGGCGCAAGGTCTCTTTCTGCAGTGGGGAGAGCCTTGGTTAGATCTATTCGCCACCAAAGAGTACGCGCAATGTCATCCGTTCTGCGCGTTGGAAATTCCCAGGCGGCACTCGCTCGGCGACACTTTTCGTCACGTGTGGAGTTGCGGTCTGTTGTACGCCTTTCTGCCTATACCACTTCTGCCCAGAGTGCTGAAGAAGATTCGGCACGACCGGGCCCAAGTCATTCTTGTTGCTCCGGATTGGGCAAGAAGATACTGGTATCCCGAGCTACTCAACATGGCGATCGATCCCCCAATCCGACTGCCTCTTCGGGAGGATCTTCTGTTGCAGCAGTAGGTGACGGTCCCCAACCCAAACCTGTTCAGCCTGGACCTCCATGGTTGGAGATTGAGCGGCGGCAGTTAACAGCTTTCGATCTTCCTCCCGAAGCCTGTGCTGTCATTCTAGCAGCCAGTCGTCCATCCACTAAGATGGTATACGCCTGCAGGTGGAACAAGTTTGTGGCATGGTGCATAGCAAAGGCTGTGGATCCCCTTTCTGCCCCTCTTTCTGAGGTCCTTCTGTTCCTACTATCCTTGGACCAGCAGGGCTCTGCTCTGGGCACTTTCAAAGGTTATCTTTCAGCCATCTCCGCCTTTCTGCGGCTTCCAGATCAGCCTTCTCTTTTTAAGTCCCCGGTTGTAAACCATTTCCTGAAAGGCATTACGCACACGTTTCCTCCCATGCCGTTCCTTGTGCCTCAGTGGGACTTAAACCTTGCCTTGACATATCTGATGTGCGCTCCCTTCGAGCCCCTTCATAATTGTCCTCTGCGTCTTCTCACTCACAAGACGGCTTTCCTGGTAGCTATCACCTCTGCCAGAAGAGTGAGTGAACTTCAGCCCTTTCTTTCAAACCTCCTTTCCTTTCTGTTCATCCGGACAAGGTGGTTTTAAGGACCTGTCCTTCTTTCTTGCCAAAGGTTACCACGCCCTTCCACATTGGTCAGACCATCACTTTGCCCACCTTCTTTCCGCCTCCGCATCCATCGAAAGAGGAAGAGAGGCTCCACCATCTGGACCCAAAAAGTGCGCTCTCGTTCTGTCTGAAACACACACAGCAGTTCCGGGTGGATTACCAGCTCTTTGTTGGCTACGTGGGTGCCAAAAAAGGTCGGGCTGTGCACAAACGGGTCGTTCTCTGCATCAAGGCCTGTTACTCGCTGGCCAAGAAAGGGGCTCCTGTGGGGTTGCGTGCCCATTCCACCAGGGCAACAGTAGCCTCTACTGCCTTGGGACGCGGCATTGCCTTGCAGAACATTTGTCAGGCAGCTATGTGGGCCTCGTTGCACACGTTTACCAAGCATTACTGCCTTGACAGTCAAGTCCAGAGAGACGGCCTCTTTGACCGTTCTGTTCTCCGTGACTTTCTGGTGTAATATTATTCGCAGACCCTCCACCAGGGTTGGTATTGCTGGGGTATCTATTCTAAGGTAAGAAATCTATCACTAACTTGTCTCTTTCAGATGCACAAGTTACTACTTGTGTAACGATATATCTGTGCGAGACATTAGTTAGTGATAGATTCCTTACCCCCCACCTATCCTCCCCGTTCTGCGAACTGATTACTAGGGTTAAGGACATCCCTTTCAGGGCTCTTTTTTCATGGCACCAGTAGTCTGTTTCGTGCATGGCTCTGCGTTCCTGGCGCGGAAAGTCGTGCACAGAACTGACGTCAGCGCGCATGGGTGGTGCCTAAGTAGTCTCCGTGATGTCATCTCGGCACATACGACGACAGCGACAGATGCAGAGCCGCGTGACGTCACCTACTGACGCATAGGAGTATTGCTAGCAAAAACTTTCAGGATCCAGTCTGACGCCAGGGTATATTCTAAGGTAAGGAATCTATCACTAACTAATGTCTCTTACAGATAGTAGTAACTTGCGCTCCATTCATAGTGTTCTCAAACAACAGGGTTTTTCTGCTCTTTAAACTCTGTTTGGCATGAGGTAGCAAAGGAGTTTCATATGTCTTGGTACATCACTTCACCTGCCTTCTTTCCTCCTTCTCCTCATCCTCCGAAAGAAGATGAAAGGCAAGACAGGTTAGACCTTAGAAGGGCTCTTAGCCGCTACATCGAAAGGACTCATCCTTTCAGAGTGCATGATGATCTCTTTCCAGCATTTAAAGTGTTTTACAGGCAGAGTAATTAGGAAACAGAACATTTAAAGAAGAATTACTCTTTCTGTTGAACTCTGTTATGAGTTGGCTGGTAAATCGCACCAACAAGGGTCAAGCTCATTGCTCCTGGCATGGTTGCTTTTTCAGCTCCCTTATGGAAAGTCCCAATACAATCAACCTGCACAGCCACTGCCTGGACTGGTGCCGTAATTCCCAAATCACTATTGCTTAGCGACAGAGGCAAGAAATGAGACACAGTTTGGGAAAGCGGTTCACCAGTGATTTCACTGTAAATTTCTCAGCTGGTATTCTCGTACCTTGCCGCTTGGGGAGTGGTTCATATAAGGGGAAATATTAATTCAAAAGAGGAGTTACTTACTACAGTAATATTCTGGTTGATGGATATGACCTAACCTGCAAATTACTTGCTATTCTCCGACCTCCTCTGTCAAGGAGGTGTGAATACTATTTTTATTTTTATTTGCTGTCCATAGTCTTTTAGTGGGGTTTGGGAATTTACAGATCAAACATGTGAAGCATGCCTAGGGCACCATGCTATACACATCTATTAAATTGGCATGGTTGCAGCAGGAGCACTTCCAGTGCTGCGCGTCACTCCTACTGATGACAGTCAATACCACCGGGCACCAATGACTTCATATTTCTAGAAAAGGTTTCCAGATCCAGGCTGGTGCCCCTAACATCAGTAATCTGTGGGAGCTGACCAATCAGAAAAAAATGTTACAGTAAGTAACATGTTCTTTAAAAAAATGTCCTTTGTCTACCTTTTCACTGTGTCCATGTAATGCCACTGGTACCTCATTCTTGGCTGGTCTTCATGGGCTTCATGTCCTTCATGTCCTAGCGCACTGCAGAGACATTTGTGTGAGTGTGTGTGTAGAGGTAATAACTTGTGCTAAGTAGAATGATCTTCTTGTCACTGGCAGCACCTTTGAAGCATTACTGCTAACATTGACATGCTTGAGGGGCTTCCATGGCAGGAGTGTGTTATTGCTTATGAAGATCCCACAAAAATTCGAGGTAATTGATTTAATTGTCTGCTGTTTCTGTTTTCTCCACAGCTGCTGCAGATCCTTCTGTGGGCCAGACTCAGACTGTATTTACCACAGAAGCCTCTAATCCGATCCAGCAGCTATACCATCATGGTGTCCAGTATGATGTCATTACGCTAGAGGAATAATAATGCCATTTGTACCATGGGATCTATGATGGCTTACAGTTTTTTGTTGAGGATTGTGAACTTTGATCGATCGACAGCAGAGAAATGTTACCCTACGTTTTAACTGATAAAGGCAATCGTCTTCTTTGAGCTGAGAAAACCCATCATCTGCTATGACTATAAAGCTTTAATAAGAGGTCCTTAATTGCATTGGCAGCCTGCAGCCATATGACTACGAAATGCTGGTATAACAAGCCGCCAACCAAGGGATTGTGTCTGCACGACATCATTACATATGACTGAGTGACTCCTTCCATCACAGTGCATCATGGATATAGCACTGTTTAATGTCTTCCTAAATGCCATAGTCTGTATATTGCGTGCAGTAGTTTCTGGGAGATTGTAATCAAGGCAAGAGAAGGACTATGTGCATAGGGGTACAAAACCAAAAGGAAACTTTGTAAGTAAATTAGATATGGAAAGATTTAGGGTGATAGAGCCATCATGTTGAGTGTCGAACAGGAATGAATGCTGGATAGGCGTACTAACACACAGCACGATATATGACGAGTGCTAGTGTGTCCTGAAAATGCTTCTGAAAGCCTAGTAATGAGAAGCCCAAGGTAGGATTATTTCTTTTAATACTCATGGAAATATAATTCACAAGGAAATGCTAGGTGTGCAGGCAATTTCTTGGTGTTTCTAGCACTGTTCCGTCTGACTAGACGCACCATGAAGTGTTGTCTGTGGGCAGCCATATATGAGAATTGGGTGTTGATGGGAAGAAAATGATCTTCCAGCAAAAGGCATCAAGAAGCACTTAGCAGACAGTGGTGTGTCACAGTGGTGTATCCTTGCAATGTTCTTAGAGGAAAACATATGACAGAGGAAGAACTGGAAATTGTATGGGCAGTGTTCACTAACGGATGCTGGTTATCCTGAGAAACTGAGTCAAAGAGCAATCATTTTAAAGTCATGGATCCAGACCAAAACTCACTTAGGTGATACTCCACAAGCAACGTCCAGTATTTATTAATGTTAATTATATTCTGTAAAATAGTGTATAACACAAGAGGTTGTCTGCCGAGACCATCTTGGAATCATCTAAGAACTGAATTTATTGTGGAGTCAATGGGTGTTAGGAAAGGCTGGCATTTGGGTTTTTGGTGGTATTGAGTGTGGGGGCGGAAAGGCTAAGACATGAATTGCTAGGTTCTGATTGCGTCACACTAATGTTCTCGTAGCTGCAATATAAAAAGAGCGCAGGTGGTAGTAAATTGTGGGATTTGTTGTAAACGAGAGGAATTGCTGGACCCTGGATCCTTTCCTGGTGGTGAAGTGACGTAGAAGGCACCAGCTGCTGAGTGGATCGAGAAGAAGGGTAATTTTAATTGAAGCACTGGTCACTGAGAGGTCCTACAGAGTACCACAGAAAATGCTGGGTGCTGATGGGTTTCGTGTAAAACGGATAGCTCTAGTTGGTTAGAGGTTAGGGAAGATCACATCAAGCATTTTGTATTGCATGAGCCTAATTCAAGATTTATGCTATGATCCGAACAGTTGAATATAGTTTGGCTTTAAGATGCAAAGCAAAAGCCCACTCCGTAGTAGGTACCCAAATCAGGGTACTAAGTGTTAAACAAAAAGGAGTCCAGTAGACGTATTACAGATGGCAGAGGGGTACTGCACAAAAGGGCACTGATTAGATTGTAGATTCTTACAAACAAATGTGGCATTTGTCATGTTAGTGAGAAAAAAAGGAATCTGCCTATGTTGCCAATGGAAAAACGTGCAAGAGACACCAAAGCGACTACAGGCATGTGTTTATAACTGGTACAGTAACTACATGAACAGACTAACTGTAACGGTGTTTATAAAGTCCAAAGCCTATATGGTGTAGTGAGGGATTGGGGAAGTAGTGATGAAGCTGATGGAGTGGGTAAACACCTGTGGTGTCAATGAATGTCTAGCGCAGTATATAATTTCTGGTACGCCTAATGTGAAGATGTCCACATGTGTTTCAGCCTTGATAGGTATGGAATATAGACTTGCACTTTCATCGGCAACAAGATAATTAAGGGACAGATGTTCAAAAGGATTTTATGATTGCAGTTTGTAAAATCGTGGGGTTTGTAGCCGTAACATACCTTTATCTAATATACAAAACTCATTTATGGGTCTGAAAAGTTCTTCGGCTTTGTAAAAGGAGTCTTGCGATCCATACTAAATCTCAGTTTGGAAGGGTGTAAAAATTGAGATTGGGCATGCAATGTTTCAATGATTTGAGAAAGCAGTTATAGTTTCATCCCACTGAACAGTTACAGATACCTCTTTGGACCCTTTCCTGTTTTTTAATTTGTGTTGTCAACCTGTGGGGGAGTAGGCTGTGGTCTTGGGGAACAATGCCCGCTCCTGCTGAGGTTTTCCCAAATGGAAGATGATTTTTTAAAGCAGCACAGGCTCTTTAAAAGATTACAGGATGCTTAAAACACAACGTTTTCGATTTGGAAATTCATACAACGGTATTGCGAACTGCTATGTTTTTTAAGGTTCAGGTTAAAATGTGCAGCAAATACATTGTTTTTGCTCCATATGCAACGTTCTAGTGATACCAGACTTTGTTGAGAGCCAATATTTGTTTATTAACAATTTACATTGTAAGTTAATTCATTTGAATTATTCATTTTTCTAATTCACATGAAAATAATATATATCTCTTTGATAATATGCAATGCAGTTAATCACTCTGATTCAGACACTTGCAGAACTACTGTCGTCCGTGATATGTCCACGGGGTTCCCTAATAGTTTTATCATAAAATACATGGAGTGCCAAGGGAAGAGCCAAGTGCTGAGGAATCCAGATAAAGGAGGCAACTATTCAGTATACACAATTGCTTCTAGCACCTATTTTGCACCTTCACATGACCAAGGACATCTCAGTTGAATCAGTGTCTTGATTCTTTAGCCTAAAATCCATGAGGTTTAATGAAAACAACAATCAAGATACTGAATTTTTATATATGCAGTTGGATTTCAGATTGTATATTGAGATATTTTCTTTATGAATATAGGAAGTCAGAAACCTGATTGTAACATATTTGTATGTATGTATATATTAAACCTTAATGATGTATGTGTCATTGAGCAGAGACATAATATATTTTGGGAAATTAAAAGTAAAGAAACCAATGAATGCATATTTTTTCAGAGGCTACACGTTTCTCTTATTGAATGAAAAATGAAAATATTGCGTCTAGAGGTGGTGAGAGATCCCTGATAGTTGGGAGATAGCAATACAATGTGAACGTCTCTTTCCAATACTTTAGGGATAGTAGAACTTCACCTGACTGTGAAAGACGGAACATTGGCTGAGCAGCATGCATGATATAATGTTCGTCCATGGTTTGCCCTTTCTGTTCTTCGTTGTCCTATAGCTGCTGTTGAGCAGCATCCTCCCATCACAAGGTTTACAAAACGCTCAAGCCATTGATGGTGATTTTATTTCTTTTTTCTTTGTTTCGAATTGCTTCCTTAGATGGTGCTAGTGACCAGTTCTCCTTTTTAGGTCTCGCCTGTCGATGCGCATGCGCATCGAGCAAGCGAGACTATGGGGGCTTATCCACTCTTTATCCAACTTGCAAGGAATCGTGGCGATTCCTTGCAGTGCCCGTGACTTTTAAGCTCAATGCGCATGCGCATTGAGCTTAAAAGCGCGTGCACATGCCCCCAGCCGCCTGCCTTGCCTACTCTCCCGCCCCCTCACTTCTTGATTGCACGGCCGCTAGGCCGTGCCTCCCCTACTCTCCTCCTCCTACTCTCCTCCCCTCTCCGTCTGTTCCCGCACTCCTCCCACACCCCCGCTCCGCCCCCTCCCCTGCCTGCCATGTCGCGTCGCATTTTTTTCAGTGTAACTGCGATCTGTGTGTTCTTTCTGCCACGTCTCCTTGATTCACATTCTGCAATATTGGTGGTCTTCGAGGACTGTGCGGTCTCTGCAGCATTTTGACTCTTTGATTTGGGTTTCCTGATCGGCCGCTAGGCCGTGCCTCCCCTACTCTCCTCCTCCTACTCTCCTCGCCGTCTGTTCCCGCACTCCTCCCACACCCCCGCTCCGCCCCCTCCCCTGCCTGCCATGTCGCGTCGCATTTTTTTTCAGTGTAACTGCGATCTGTGTGTTCTTTCTGCCACGTCTCCTTGATTCACATTCTGCAATATTGGTGGTCTTCGAGGACTGTGCGGTCTCTGCAGCATTTTGACTCTTTGATTTGGGTTTCCTGATCGGCCGCTAGGCCGTGCCTCCCCTACTCTCCTCCTCCTACTCTCCTCCCCTCGCCGTCTGTTCCCGCACTCCTCCCACACCCCCGCTCCGCCCCCTCCCCTGCCTGCCATGTCGCGTCGCATTTTTTTTCAGTGTAACTGCGATCTGTGTGTTCTTTCTGCCACGTCTCCTTGATTCACATTCTGCAATATTGGTGGTCTTCGAGGACTGTTCGGTCTCTGCAGCATTTTGACTCTTTGATTTGGGTTTCCTGATAGACTTGTAGTCCCAGATGCCATCTTCTTCTAAAAGACCCTCTTCTGACATCTCACAAAGACCACAGAAACTGAGAAACCAGCACTGTACGTGCTTCACCTAGATCTACGGCTGCCCAACATCTGTACTGTCATCATGGACTATATACCCACTAATATGTGACCACGTTTAGACTATTTGGGTAGTTACTGGAAAGTCAGTAAAATATATGAAAAACAAGCAGGTACAATCTACTGTAAAACTCTGTTATTCAATGTAAACGTCCACGGATTTGGGGATTCCATAGATCGGAACTTGAGAAGGATTGTTCTCTGCCACTGAACATCAGCCCATGCGCGTTATCGAACTTTGTAAATTGACGATAGTCTCATATTGTGGGATCTGCAATCCCACCAACCTACCCCGATCGCGTTCAAGGAAATGCTGTCTTCTTTCAAGCCTCTGAATGGAGCCCGGGAAGTTACGGCCACTGACATAGAAAGGGGACCACGATGGTGAAGCCGAGGATGGGACAAAAATAAGTTACCCGTATGTCCATTCTAGTAAAAGACATACTGAAAAATGGCCGCCAGGGCTAGACAATGCAAAGGATGAGCAGGGCACTATAACGTGGTGAAAAATGTACGAACATGGTTTTCAACTATAGTCAGTCTTTTGATCTACTACCTATAAATACCTCTTTTTTAGTGCATTTTTATAAAGCGCGGACATTACCCGAAGGTATCAAACCTCTTGTGGAATCTAACACGGGAGATACACATACAGCCAAAAACACAGCTATTGCATGTCATATTCCCTATCCCAGTCTAAATAATCATTTGGTACCTAAAACAAAACGTGACGCCGAGCACAAGTATGTTCTATCATCCCTCCTTAGGGTATTGTATTTTTCTCGGAGAAAAGACCACTGTACTTTACCTTTTATACAAATTCCACTCTTCTCGGGAGCAACAACCCAAGCTCAAATGTACAGATGCCCTAGTAAAATCGCGCACTTTTTCTTTCTTTTCGAACAACGTCTACGAACTGTGTAGTATTTTGCTGCATTAACAATTCATACAGTTTAAATTTTGCCCAGGTGCTCAGAAATTGATGGAAAGCAGCCATTCGTTTTTTTCAAATACAGGAAATTAATTTTAGGGAGGAGATTAACGAGACCGTAGCAAAAGGCTGTGACAAAAATGTTTTACTTTTTGAATATAGAGTATTTTGCCATAAATGTTACAGTTAAAGTCCGTTATAAACTCCACTTCAGGGGCAACATCAGTGAACCCTACTTCCTCCGTGCATACGGCCGGTCAGTACTGAATAAAGAGAAGGACTGTCGGGGGGGGGGGGGGGGGGTGTAAGGCGCGCAGGCGCAATCCTAGTCTCCATTCCTGATCCAAAATGGCGGCCGCTGTCACTTCTCATTCGCTGCTTTACCGCCAGGCTGATTTGGAAGCCGCTCTTCTCGAAGTTACAGCTTCGGCAGATCGAAACGACCTAGTCCTGCAGTACGTAAGAGAGGCGGACAGCCCCCCCCCCACCCTTAGAACACACGCACCCTCACTAACCCTCACACACCCTCACACTCACACACCCTCACCCACCACCACCCTCACTCACACACCTTCACACCCTCAACCCCTCACCCTCACTCACCCTCACCCACACTCACCCTCAACGCCTCACCCTCGCTCACCCTCAACCCCTCACCCTCAACCCCTCACTCACCCTCACTCTCACTCATCCTCACTCACCCTCAACCCCTCACCCTCACTCACCCTCAACCCCTCACTCACCCTCAACCCCTCACCCTCACTCACCCTCAACCCCTCACCCTCACTCACCCTCAACCCCTCACCCTCAACCCCTCACCCTCACTCACCCTCACTCACCCTCAACCCCTCACCCTCACTCACCCTCAATCCCTCACCCTCACTCACCCTCACTCACCCTCAACCCCTCACCCTCACCCTCACTCACCCTCACTCACCCTCAACCCCTCACCCTCACTCACCCTCACCCTCACTCACCCTCACCCTCACTCACCCTCACTCACCCACCCTCACTCACCCTCCCTCACCCTCACTCACCCTCAACCCCTCACCCTCACTCACCCTCAACCCCTCACCCTCACCCTCACTCACCCTCAATCCCTCACCCTCAACCCCTCACTCTCACTCATCCTCACTCACCCTCAACCCCTCACCCTCACTCACCCCCAACCCCTCACCCTCACTCACCCTCACTCACCCTCAACCCCTCACCCTCACTCACCCTCAACCCCTCACCCTCACTCACCCTCAACCCCTCACCCTCACTCACCCTCACTCACACTCACCCTCACCCTCACTCACCCTCACCCACCCTCAACACCTCATCCTCACTCACCCTCACTCACCCTCAACCCCTCACTCACCCTCACTCACCCTCACCCTCACTCACCCTCAACCCCTCACCCTCAATCCCTCACCCTCACTCACCCTCACTCACCCTCAACCCCTCACCCTCACTCACCCTCACCCACCCTCACTCACCCTCAAACCCTCACCCTCACTCACCCTCACTCACCCTCACTCACCCTCACTCACCCTCACTCACCCTCACTCACCCTTACTCACCCTCACTCACCCTCACCCACCCTCACTCACCCTCAACCCCTCACCCTCACTCACCCTCAACCCCTCACTCACCCTCACCCTCACTCACCCTCACTCAGCACAACCACAGCATCTTCACTAAATTTATTTAATAAACTTTAAGCTATTGGCAATATAAAATAAAATCAATTTTATTTACGTATTAATTATTCATTTTTTTTTAAAGCCATTGATTTTTTTTATATCAATACATATAAGTCACATAAAAGTCCCGTTAATACAAAACATGTTGCTTTACAAATGCTAGAGGTGTCACATTTACAAAAATTATAACTATTGGCTTTGTAAAGAAGAAAGCTATTAATTTAGCTATTTAGAAAAAACAACACATAAATAAAAAACAAAAAAATAAATAACACCTATAGCTCAAACTTTACTACTGCGAGACCTATTGCATTTCCAATGCTTGTTTTGTTCTCTTGCTGTTTTTTCAGTAACCTCTATTGTTTTTCATGTTTGTGACTGCTTCATAGCCATCACACAGCCATTGCTTTGCAAGCAATGTTTCACTTGTACCCTGTAAGGGGTGGTCTCAGATATTTACATCAAGGTCAGAGGGGCTGATGCCTTCAGTATTAGGTATTAGTATTAGCCTATTAGTATTAGGCTGATACTCCCACCAGAGGTAAGCTTGTTGGCCCGTTTACTCTTCTTCTCATCGTGTGCAGGAACCTGAAGACTGCTCTCTTAGCACCACATTTTCCCAGTCACACTCCAAGGAAATTATTTCAGTATTTGAGTCTTCGGAATATCGTACCCAATTCGATCTCCTAAAAAGCAGATTTCTTCTTCCTGTTTTTTTTGTGCAGCGAGATTACAGTCCTACTCCAAACAAGATCTTCATTAAGATTAAAATATTGTGAGTCTTCTGCACCCTTGAATTCAGTGCATTTGAGAAGTAAGCTAAAACACCTTTGTCATCCTAGACACACAGGATATTGAACTTCTTGCTCTTGGACGTAGCTTCCAATTCCACTTAGCCATTAATTCCATGTCTTTAGAGCGCACAGAGACCTTTGTATGCTGTAACTTGTTTTCAAAAGACCTTTAAACTTAAAATACTCAATATTTTGAATAATTGGATCACTTGACCTCGGTTACAAATAGATCCCGTTGTTAATGTCATTTAGAAAGATTGTGTACAGCTGCGTATTGCACGCTCTCACCTTGTACCCTATCTTCACCTGGCAATCTGTTTTCTTTTCAGTGATTAATCCATTTGTAGTATAACATAATTCAATCAATCATTTCAAAACATAGAAGACCGTAGGAGGTTTGATTTTGAGATATTGCAACTTCCCTCAGTTTCTGATGTTTCTCTTCCTTCCCTGGATGCCTGGGTGGAAACCTCGTTTATTTTTACATGTCTTCTGGACTCATTCCGGTCAGTTTGGTGGTGTACGACCCTGGCTTCAGAGACTGCCTTCTTTAGTAATCCTTTAACATATTCAATAATAGTATCTAAAATGAAAGCTAGAACATTGATTCCTCTTGGTCCTTTGCTTTGAGAAACCACCTTGTAGTCTCCTTCCTTCTCCAAAGGCAATGCATATATGCAGATTCCCTTAAAATAACTAAAGTTAGATCAACATTTAGGTTAACTGCGTGCTAATACTGGATTCAAACAATACCTCTAAAAGGCACCAATTTCCACAATTAAACTAAAGCACTACCTCAGCACATTTAATGTCCGTGTGTATGTGTAGTAAAACCTTTTATGGGATATTTATATTGTTAAAAAAATCTTTATATTTGTTGTTTCATGAGATGTGTGTAAAAATGTAGAAATTACAGGATTTTCTGATGAAAAGATGAAACCTTCAGTCAGGTAAGTTGAGGTCTTTATTACCTGTCTCCTCTCTCCAACAGCTGTACAGTTAACTGTCATACCTGAACATTCCAAGGTAGCCTTCAGCGAACAAAGGGAGAAACCAGGGAGGAGGGCTGGGGGAACCTAGGGAGGAATGTACCATAATCAACAGTGAGGACAGGAGTACGAAATGACTCTTAATAAACAAAATCGAAAGTTAATAAAAAACATTATGAGTGCAGACTGGAGCTATAAATATAGATTGTAATACATTTCCCCCCTCCAAAACAAAATGAGGAGAGGCAACAAAGAATTCATTTAGACATGATATAGTCTTTTTGCCAACTAGGTGCTTTCCAGATTCTTTGTGTCATTGTTGAGTTGTGTGGATTAGGATTATGATATTCTATGATGGACCTATGATTGGATGCCTCACCGTGTATGAGTTGGCATTTAGTTAATCTGTCCATGCTCTACATTTGTTCATTATCCATTATGGCTGTGTTTCTAGTGATGGCTGTGATTTGCGTGGATTTGCAAAATTTGGAGTCTGGATTGCTTGTTCTGGGGTTCTTAATACATACCCAATCTCCTACTCTCCATTGCGGATTTTTGGTTCCATGTTTATAGTCATAATGGGTTATATATTTGGCTTGCTGTGCATTTATTTTGTCTTTGGAGGCTTGAGTGTCGTGCATAACGCTAGTTCCACCTCCCAACCAGTGAGGAAAGAATTTAGTGCCAGGTTTCCTTCCTTTTAGAGCAAAAAAAGGAGAGATGCCTGTAACTTGGTTGGGAGTGGTGTGGTAAGCACATAACATCTCTTGTATTGCCTGTTCTAGAGGAATTCTGTTAACACTGGCTGACTGTATGCAACTTTTGACCATACAATTCATTCTTTCCACCAGGCCATTGGCCCTGGGACAGTAGAGGGGCGTTTTGAAATGGGTTACGCTCAACTTGTTCAATAACTCTGTCATTGTGTAAGAAGTAAATTGAACACCATTATCAGTGATTATGGAATGCCTTCTTGGACAAAAGCATTTTTGAGAAATGAAATGACCGAGTTAGTAGTGATTTGGTTGACCATCTTCGCTACAGTCCAGTGTGAATGGTAATCTATTAAGACCAGAGCAAACTGTTTTATTATTCCTCTGAAATTGAAAGGACCAATTATGTCCAGGGCAATCTTCTCCCATGGTTTATCAGGTACGGATACGGTGCAGATGGGTGCTTTTCTGGTTATTTTAGATTTGTCACTACTGACACATGTTGAACAGTTTTTTACCTTTTCTTCTAGAATCGAGTCCATATTAGGGAACCAGTAGCGTTCACGTAGCCTGGCTTTTGTCAAACTTCTGCCAAGGTGACCCTCATGTACCAGATCAACAATTTTACTTCTAAGAGGTCCAGGTGGTACTATTTTGATATTTCTAAATAGAATACCTTGTTCTATGTTAAGTTCATGACGTACCTCCCAGAATTTCTTGATATCATTATTTATAGAATCAGAGGAGGTGGGCTAGCCCTGTACAGTGTAATTTAATAGCTGTGTCATTGTGGTGTCTTTGTTCATGCAATCTAACCATTCTTGAGAAGTGATGGTGGTGAGATTGAGTTGAAGTATGGGGTACTCAGGATTGTCAAATTGCCCCTCCTTATTTAAGGGACTTCTTGAAATGAAGTCTGCTGCAGAATTTTGAATACCCGGAACGTACTCCACTCTAAAGTAGAAACCCTCTAACCCAAGTATCCATTCGGCTATACGGGGAGTATTGCAAGAACTATTTTTAGGATTGAACGTGAAAAGGTTTGTGGTCTGTGCGTATACAGAATTGAATGCCCCATAGAAAGAATTTAAAATGTTTCACACCACAGAAACAGGCTAAAGCTTCTCTTTTTACAACAGAGTAGTTTATTTCTGCTTTGGTAAGTGTACGTGAGGCAAACGCAACAATTCTTTCTTTACCATCAATAACTTGGAGAGGGTAGCCCCTAAGCCCTTGTTGCTTGTATCCGTAGTAAGAATAGTTTTATGATTATGTTCAAAATTACATAAGTATGTGGCAGTAAGAATAGCATCTTTTACTTTAAAAAATAATGTTTGATGTTCAACAGACCACTGGAAGTGTGTGTGGTTCTTTGTGAGTTCTCTCAAGCTGGAGGTTAGATCTGTAAAATGATTAACATATTTTGCCATAAACTCTTCCAACCCTAAAAATGACTTTAGTTCATCTTTGTTAGTAGGTGCTGGAGCATCTTTCACGGCTTCTAGTAAACAATATTTAGGTTTAAAGCCGTCTTTTGAAATGCAGTGCCCCAAGTACTCCACTGTTTCCTCACCCAACTGACATTTTCCCTACTTTAATGTGAGTCCTGCATTCTTGAATCTGGAAAAAACTTGCTTAAGAATTTTATTGTGTTCATCACTGCTAGCACCGAAAATTAACATATCATCTTGGAAACATAATGTCTTGGGAACACCTACTGAGACATGTTGCATTATTTTTTTGAATACTGCCGCTGCAGAGGCCAATCCGAAAGGCATGCAGCGGAACATGAATGTACCCATGGGCGTAGTGAATGCAGTGAGTCTTCTAGATTCCGGATGTAGCTCCACCTGATACGCCATGGAGAGATCCAGAACACTGAAACAAGTGGCCTCTCCCATGGTACTTAACATCTAATGGATGCGGGGTAATGGGTGCCTTTCTACCAAGATATTATTGTTTAGGTCACGTAAGTCAATGCACATTCTAATATCTTGGCTGTGGGTTTTTTTGCGATGACAATGGGGGCAACCCATTCTGAGCAATCAATGGGTTGTATGATGTCTAATTTTTCCAATCTAGATAACTCTTTTTTCAATGGTTCCCACATAAGGTGGGGTATAGGTCTAGTTTTATGAATCACTGGTTTGGCGTTATGTTTTAATTGAATTTGGTGTTGAAAGTCTTTAAGTAATCCTACATTTTCTGAAAAAAACTCTGAAAATTCACTGGCAATGTGTTCACTGTTGCTTACAGGACTTTCAGCTAAAACCTGTTCTGGATTATTAGGGTCTAATTTAATACCCAGTTCTCTTTGATGTTGCCATTCTAGTAAGTTGAATCCATTCTCTACAACATATACTTTTCCCACAGAAGAACGATCTTTGACAGTTATGAGAGACTTGATCATGCCTTTCATAGGTATGGGGTCTCACTATTGCCGCTAGGTGAAATATCTGCTTTACATAGCTTATCTTGTTCTTTACCTAATATGGATTTGAAGTCCGAAAAGTTCACTAGAGTGAAAGGAGAGAAAGAGTCTGTGAACATTTTATCATCTTTGCCATCGATGGATATGTTGCATTCAGGATATCTTTGGTGGTTTTCATTGTCTATTTCATTTATTTTGTAGTATGATTTTCTTCATTTGATTTTTGTCATCAGAGATACCATTTCCCCAAGTTTTCTTTGGGAAACACCCACAAACTCTTGCTAGATGACCCCTTTTGTTACACTTCCTGCACAGAGCCGATTTGGCTTGACAACTGGGGGTATTGCTAGATGATTGCTGCTTCCACAGCGATCCAAAAGGGGGTGGTGATAGACGGAGCATTTGAATCAATCAAACACTCACACCCAGTCAAAAGATCTGGGTTTAATCCATCACCATTCTTTAGCCCACTCTGCCACCCCAGTTCAGACATGGCTAAATGCAAATCAGTCTGACCCTGTGCCTCATGGGAACAGCCCAGCCCGAACTGCCAAGCCATGTCTTCAATGGACCGGAAACAAGCTTCCGATGACCGGTTTCTGGCATTCCAACCGTCTTCAGCCCGGCTTGCTTGAATCCAGTGGCAAAGTGAGCAAGGGACTCACGTCTGAGCATACCCTGCCACACTTATGGCGGCCAAAACGGTACAAAAGGGGGTGGTGATAGACAGAGTACATGCAGGGAAGTACATGTAGGAAAAGATGTGTTTCAATCCTCATGAATAATTGCAGCTGGAGAAATAATCTGCCTTTGGGTGTGCGTGTCACCGGGGAAGTGCACGCAGGAAAAATTATGCTTGAGCGTCACTGTAGAAAGGCACACTGGTGATTTTAAATTTGTACTGAGGTGTGCGTGTCCCTGAAAAGTGCACGCATGGAGAGCCCTCCGTTCTATGAATGATCTTAGTGTTGAGGAATAATCTGCCCTTGGGTGTGCATGTCACCAGGGAATTGCATGCAGGAAAAGATGTGTTTTAATCCTCATGAATAATTGCAGTTGAAGAAATAGTCTGCCTTAGTTGGTGTGCGTGCCACCAGGGAAGTGCATGCAGGGCCAACGCGACCCCTTTAATGCTTGCTGAGGGAACTGAGGAGCCTCCTCCCACACGAGATGACGAAGGAGAGAAGGCTACCTGAGTCCTCCAAGAAGTCGGCCCCCGGAAGATCACCACACCTTTGCCAGGATAGGAGGCGGAAGCAGGGAAAGGAAGACGAGAGCGCTAGAGTCACGTGCAGCGCCTCGGTCATCAAAGCAGGCACCACGGCTTAGCAGATGGTAGGAAGAGCTGAGGCGCACCCGATGGTTCCGCTTCTTTCAGGGTTCAGCACCTCGGCTCATGTCTATGAAAATAGAGAAAAAACCAAGGCGCACCAGACAAGAGTGCGTCTGATAGGATCCAGCTCCTTGACTCTCGCGGGGAAGCGTATTTTTAGCCAGAATAGCAAATGGAGAAGCAGAAAATAATGCGTCCCTTTGGAGTCTCAGGATGTGGCAATAGTGTGAAAGGTATGGAGGCAAAGAAAATAACTGCCTCGAGGTCCTCAGTGAGCTGCATAAAAGTCAATACAATATAAGGTTCAAACCCTGCTCAGGCTCAAGTTGTTGGCAGCAACTCGTTATAAGGTTCAACAGTCACCGTGAGACTTCGTAGTAAAGGCGCCACAGAAAAGGAAGCAATCTCACAAGAGAAGTCAATACGAAATGGTACCTTACAGCAGGTCTGGAGGAGAGAATACCAAAAGGGGAGGAGCTGGTGTTGTCTGTCCCCTTATACAGATCGTCGCCAATAATGAAAAGATGAAACCTTCAGTCAGGTAAGTTAAGGTCTTTATTACCGGTCTCCTCTCTCCGCCAGCTATACAGTTAACTGTCGTACCTGAACATTCATAAGGTAGCCTTCAAAGAACAAAGGGAGAAACCAGGGAGGAGGGCGGGGGGAACCAAGGGAGGAATGTACTATAATCAACAGCGAGGATAGGAGTAAGAAATGACTCTTTATAAACAAAATTAAAAGTTAATAGAAAACATTATGAGTACAGACTGGAGTTATAAATACAGATTGTAACATTTTCCTTTTTTTAATTAGGTGTAAATGTTGTTGCTAGGATGTTATGGCCTGGTTGTGCAAAGAGAAAGCTCATAGCTGATTTGGTGCTGAGTTCACAATCACAAGGGCAGCTGTCTTCTATTTTGGAATTCCTTTGGCAACAAAATAGTGTGGACGAATGATGACTGGACTATCCGACAATTAACCTAGCGCCGTCAGAAGCTCTTTTAACCCTCATGTTTTTTGAGGAAGGGGGAGGTACGGGGCAGCTGCCCGATGTCCTGTTTGTGATTGCAAATAGAATGCCAGGGCAGCAGTAGCCTATCCTCATTCACTGCCATTCTTAGAGGGTGGAGAAGACTTTGGGGAACTTTCAGACTGACCTGGTGCCTGTTCAGAATTGTCCCTGGCCTCCCTAGGTTGAAAAATGTTGAGGAAAAAAATAGCTCCCACTGAAAATCTTGAAAATAAATATAGTGTGGGCAAGAGTTATTGGCAGAACATTATGGGTTGTATGTTGTAAGAGTAAAGAAAAGTGCTTGAGCAGCTGCTAGTTGCCCCAGTACCGTGTTTGCAATTCGCAAACAACCCTGGTACAGCTGTATCCTGCTCAGGACAACTTGAATCGCAAAAAAATGCAGCCTAAAGAGGACGGATTCAGCTGTCGGCTGTCCTGAACCTTGTTCACTATTGTAAACAGGAGACCAAGTGCAGCTGCCAGCTATCCTTGGCATTCGTCACTCTTATCTTTAGATGGTGAGGAAGGCTTCCGATGGTTGACCCAGTGCCCTGTTCTCAAGTGTCAGGGTAAGTTGGAGTGATGTGATGGAAAGACCCTTTGATAGTTGGATCACTAATCAGCCTGTATGACAAGTAAGGGAGACCTCTGCTTAAGTAGGCGCTTCCAAGACCCACCCATTTTAGATTATTGTAATATTGGCTTTCCTGCCAGGCTTTTTTTTTTAAAGTTTCCTACCAATGTTGATAAACATCGGGCAGCGCAGTGAGTTAAGCTGCCAGTGAGTTAAGCTGCACAGTCTTAATTATGGATATATAGATCTCGAGAATAATCCTTTATTGTACAGGTGGTACAATTTCCGCAATTTGATAAGGAGAACTTATTGCAAGCTACTAGTAAGGTATTGGATACATTCAAGGGTAATTTGGCCATTTTGCACTATTTAGCTCAAAATTTTTTGCAAAAACTGCATGGTCTGAGAGCAAGAAGTCTTATGTTTTCTCTAGGGAATTCTGATACAAACTCAAAAACTCAAAAAAGCCATAGCTACAATTGGCATACAGCCTGCTATCTGTAATTCATTTATACATTTAGCTTTAAGGTTAGATCATAGATTACTAGCGCATAGATTTGAAAGAAGGAGAAGAGGCATCTAAGTATGATCAGAGAAAAGTAGAATATTTGTAAAGCATAAGAGCCCCCTTGACAAAAGAGATGAGGCAAAAGAAGAGCTGGTTGATCTGTTGCGGCAAAGTGGTACAACTTACAAAACAATGAAGGCAATGCAAAGCTCAGGACAATGGAAACTTCAGTTCTTATTCGTGAACCACAATGACCTTTTGAAGAGAATCACAAAACCTTTTGTAAAAATGGAGTTGGTGCCAAATATGCAACACTCTTCTTGGCTCATTTGATCTTGGTCACTGACTTTTCTTGGGGAGGGGAAAAAACCTATCCCAGAAGACACTGTCATAGATTCAGGGTCTATGTATGACTTTATTGATATAGCCTTTGTAGAGAC
This sequence comes from Lissotriton vulgaris, assembly GCF_964263255.1. Lineage (NCBI taxonomy): Eukaryota > Metazoa > Chordata > Amphibia > Caudata > Salamandridae > Lissotriton > Lissotriton vulgaris. The sequence goes on along the minus strand of NC_141695.1, from coordinate 1,611,144,975 downwards.
TCTAAATTCCCTTTCCGTTTAAGCATAAACCAGCACCTGGTAGGTCTGTAGAGGGGTCAGCATTGGCCGCCTGACCTACCTATATCCTGTTGCACCTGATTAGGGTTAACAGATATATCATAATTGAAAGTAATCAGAGCTATGCCTTGAATAATTATGCATACCCAGCCCATTAGTTGGACATTTAAGGGACGTTCCAGTATTTGGGGAAGAGTGGTGAACGGTGTATGCTGTAAATGGATGCTGGGCTCCCCTTAGATAGTGCCTCCATTCTTTAAAGGCAGCTTTTATGGCATAGAGTTACTTTATGGTGAAAGTAATGTGCTTTGGTCAATATCCTGAAGGAATGATGCAAAGGATAGTTTCCTGGAGCTGACCGGTCTCAGGAGGTCTTTAAGAAACTGTAGCTCCAAAGAAAACATAATACATCTGCTTTAACAACACAGGACTAAGTTACATCTGGAAGGCACATCATCAGTGCCATGAAAAAGCTCTTTCTCAGGAACTGAAATATTTTGGGCAAAGGCCAATGTGATACCAGCAACAGAACCTCATTAAAGAATGAGAAGCAAGCAAGAAAAGCAGGTAAAATAGAAAACTTGATAGGAACCCTGAGGGAAATAATAAATGTACATCAAGGGAACAAACTGGAATGTTACATGGAGAAGTCTACAAACTTGCACAGTGGCAGGCAAAGTTATATTGCTGTCACATGTTCTTATGCTGCTGACAACTTTGAAGCAGGAGTAAAGCATTGTTGATAGGACAGGAATTTGACTCCATTTAAGAAGGGTCACAATGTATGTATGTATGTGGTCTTGTAAAGCGCACTGCTGCCCTGAGGCGTCGTGGCGCTGTAGACCGCTGGGGAACCCGTCCTGGCTATCCCTGTGAGATGGTCCCTATTGGGTATCTCCAAGGTGAAACCAGGCATCCCCGGCGAATGTGGGGGGCCGTTGTAGAGATGAGGCAAGCTAATGCCCAGAGTTGCCGAGTGTGATCCCTGGTTAGAGTAGGCACCGAGGCGAGAATTATCGAGTCCGCTGACCCTGGTCCACGACCCTGCCGCGTCAGGAATTGAACCCTGGTCCCGGGCCGTTCTCTGCTTCCGGGTCTGCCGCCTCTAACCAGTGAGCCACACCACTCCACTGTCTGGAAGCTTCTCCAATATGATTAGTGTTGACAGAGATGTCGAAGACTGAAAATCGGGCACCAGGAAGAGGTACGTAGATTAAAAGATCGGGAAAGACAGCTAGGCTAAGGTAAAACAAGTGGAGATTAGTGGAAAAGAAAGAAATATGGCTCAAGGAGAAGGAGCAAGTGTGTATGAGAAACATTTATCCCCAGAGGAAAGGACAAATAGAAGATTCAAGAATGCACGACAAATATATTACATATCTGAAGTAGATCCTAAAAAATAGAAGGAACCAAACTCCAGGTAGTCTGGAAACCAGGTCATAGCACAACCAGTCAAATGCGAACAATGATTTGGATCAATACTGTGGCAATCTCTTCAAGAACGGTATAGGAATAAAAAGCATATGTATAAAGAATGCCCTGAATTGAACTGGATGCAGAGGTCGATTATGAGGACCTGCCCCCTTAGAACATCCAAGACCTTAAGACAAGAACGTTTTTTAAATGAAATGAAATGAAAAAGAGATTTATAAAGCGCATCGTCACCTGGGGGCATCCCAGCGCTACTGAGTATGCAAGAGGGAACGCTGGATTTTAAGGAAAGAGCCAGGTTTTCAATAGCTTGCAGAAGGATGGCAGGTTGGATTAGCTGCGGATGGCAAGAGGCAGGGAATTGCAAAGCTTAGGGGCATTGTATGAAAAGAGACGACCCCCAGTGTGGGCCTTCTTGATTCTAGGCGTGAAGGCTAAATGGAGGAGGTCAGACCTTATCTTCCTCTTAGCTTTGTATGGTCTGATCATGTCTGTTAGGATGGGAGGGCCCCTGCCATGAAGGATCTTGTGCGAAATGCACAGGGTTTTAAAGTAGACTCTCTCCTGTATTGGGAGCCAGTGGAGAGATCTTAGGGCAGGCTTCGCTGAGCACCGATTTTTTGTGCCTGTAAGGAGCCTAGCTGCCAAGTTCTGAACAACCTGGAGTTTGGCGATTACTGTTTTGGGCGTCCCCAGGTACACGGCGCTACCATAATCCAGTCTGGAGAGGATAAGCCCCTGGATAAGAAGTTTCCTGGAGTCGGGAGGTAGAAGGGGCATGACTTTGCGGGTTGTTCGGAGAAGACCAAAGCAGATACCCGCAGTTTTTCTTGCTTGGATTTTAAACATGAGGTCCTGCTCAAGCCATATTCCCAGGCTTTCTAGGTCTTCTTTTGGGATATGTGCTGGTCCCATACAAGATGGCCACATAGTATCAGGTGTAAAATTAGATTGGTTGCCCAGTACCAGTATCTCTGTTTTTTCACTGTTCAGTTTGAGGTGGGAGCTATTCATCCAATGGGTAATGTCTTTGAGTCAGGAACATAGGTCGTCGGGGGAGCGATCCAGCTGAATCAGTGATACGATGAGCTGGGTGTCATCTGCGTAGGTGACCAGTTTGATACCATGATGGGTGGCTATTTTCTCCAGAGGGGACATGTACACGTTAAAAAGAGTCGGGCTCAGGGATGAGCCCTGGGGGACTCCACAGTGCAGAGGGGTCGGTTGGGATTTAATGTTGCCCTCAATGGCTTCGAAGGTTCTGTTGTGTAGAAAGGATTTCAGCCAGGACAAGGCCGATCCGGTGACTCCCAGTCTGTTGAGCCGGTAAGCCAAAATGTAGTGGTTCACTGTGTCAAAGGCTGCGCTCTGATACAGGAGGATCACAGCTATGGACCCTCCTGAGTCCCGGATCTTTCTCCCCTCTTCCACTACTGCCACCAGCGTGGTTTCAGTGCCCTGACTGGGGCGGAAGCCCGTCTGGGAGGAGTGTAGGAGTCCGCCGGACTCGAGAAAAGCGGAGAGCTGGCGGTTGACACATTTTTCTGCCCCCTTGCTGATTCCTGGTAGCAAGGAGATGGGGCGGTAGTTGCCCAACTCGGTTGGATCAAGGTGGGGCTTTTTTAGGAGTGCTTTTACTACAGCCCTTTTCCAGTTCAAGGGGACAGTGCCATGTGAAAAGGAGGCGTTGATCAAATTGATGATGGGGGAATGATAGTGGGTAAAGCTAATTTAAGGATGTTAAGCGGGGCTGGGTCAAGTGGGGATCCGCTTTTTATTGAATCTAGAATCGGGAGAAGAGTTTCCTCTGTGATGTGGGAAAAGGATTCAAAGATAAGATCCTTGTGCTAGGGTGGAAATGGTTGGGGTACTAATGGGAAATCCGAGCTGTTAGAAGGGAGGAGTTTAAGAATGTTTTGAATTTTGTTGGTAAAAAATTCTGCCAGTTCGTTACAGTGGTGGCCGGAGAGGTCAAGGGGAGGGTCGGGAATTTTCAGGAGCTGCTTTACAATGCGGAATGTTTCCCTGGAAGAGCTAGAGGAAGATTGGATTTTTTCTTCGAAGAAGGCCACCTGAGTTGTTTTAAGGGCCGTTTTATAGGCTGAAATAGCTTGTCTATAATCCGCCTTGTTTTGGAGCGTCTTTCCTGGGAAGAACTATGTTCAAAGAGTTCACAATCCATGAGGAGAACTTGATATCGGCTACTGAGGGATCAGGGTCGTGGGGCCATGAATGTTTCTAAAAACTATTTTTAAATAATACCTATCTATGCAGTGATATAATCTGGTGTACTAAGGTGAAATGCTTCACAAGTTAAAGAAATACACTTTTGAATTTTGAAGAGATTGTATCATGTTTACATCGTGTTTGTTGCATGATATAAATGCCAAACGTTTTCATGGCTCGGCTTGTGGACGGACTCTCAGAGCCAAACCAGAACGACTAGGTTCTGGTTTCAGTTGATGCCTCCACTCCTCATGGTCTAGTTATGACCAGGCCCGTTCAAGAGTGCGAGGAGCTGGTCTGGGGAGGGGGTGGTGGGGAAGAGCCAGCTGAGCGGGACTAAAAAATGATCTGACCAGGGCACGGGTACAGGCTCCAACACTTTAAGTTCAGAGAGGGTACAAAAAATAGGGTCTAGGAGATGACCTTTCATGTGTGTGGGTTGGAGGTTCATAAGACGAAGCTGGAAGGCTGCGAGGTCAAGTGCTAATTCGCTAGCCATTTTGTCCTCGAGGTTATCGAAGTGGAGATTCAAGTCTCCTAGGATGGTAAAATTGGGTAAGGTGCTGGCCAGAGAGAGTAAGGTTTCAAGTAAAGTGCTGCAGAATTGCCCTAGAGCTCCCGGGGGGCAGTATATGAGGATCCCAGTTAGTGACTTCAGGGGGTAAAATTTAATGGTGAAAAGAACATTTTCGTTGTTAGAGATGGGGCTGTCCAGAATACGACAGGTAAGGGGATTTTTAAATACAATAGCTATTCCTCCCCCCTTGCCACTGGGTCTGTCGAGGAGTTGAATCGGGCATCCCAGAAAGAAAGCTTGAACAATGTCAGGGTCGGCATCTGGGGAGAGCCAGGTTTCTGTCACAAACAAGACCTCAGGAAGGTTGTCTTGTAGGAGCATAGAGATCTTCAGAGCAAGTTTGGGCAGGGACCTGCAGTTCAGCAGGGCCATGCTGATTTGATGCCCTGATGGATGTTGGGCATCTAATGGGGAGAGCTTATAAGAGCAATGGGAGCAGTGGCTTTGTAGGTCCTCAAAGGAGATTGAAAAGACAATTCTATCTGTTCACCCCAGAAGTCACCATACGAGGACACACGCTCATACTTTGCACTGATGGGCGGAGTGTTGTCAAAATTTGGTGTAATCTTGTCACCCATGATGCATGCTTCTCTGTTGGAATGCAGTTGGAAAAAGGGGACAACGATATTTTAAAAACACAGATTCGTGGTCAGCAATGCACTCATGGCAAACCAAGACATATAGGGCCATATATGTAGCTTCAGGGAGATTGTTTGGAGAGTTACACACCTCAAATAAATGCATTTTCTTGTTGTGAGGAGCAAAGAATGAAAGACAAAACAGTGACAATTGATGCAAGTGAGGAGAGAGAGACCGCTATACACATTTGGTGGCTGAATTTCAATACATGAAACCATGTCCCTTAGTTCACTAATGGCAGTTGTTGGGGGCGAGCCATGAATGTTTCTAAAAACTATTTTTAAATAATACCTATCTATGCAGTGATATAATCTGGTGTACTAAGGTGAAATGCTTCACAAGTTAAAGAAATACACTTTTGAATTTTGAAGACATTGTATCATGTTTACATCGTGTTTGTTGCATGATATAAATGCCAAACGTTTTCATGACTCGGCTTGTGGACGGACTCTCAGAGCCAAACCAGAACGACTCGGCTCTGGATTGGCCCACCCATTCATTTGCTTGTGCACCCTCTTCTATGTGTGACTTTGTACATGGGGACATCAGTCACTTGATAAAATGAATTGTAAAAGGCCAGGACTAGAAACCTGAAGCACTGCTGATATGCACTAATTTGTCAACTTTACCATCAAGACTTCTTGTAGAAGATTAAAAAAAGAGTTTCTGCTATGGAAATACTTTTAAAATATGTAAATCCAAGGCAGCCACTCCAGTCTGTTGTGATGTACGTGACAGTGGTCATAAGTACCCTACCCAGGCCTAGGTAGGATGGGCAGGGTCATAGCTTGAGCCGGGTTTTCTTTTGGGTGAAACAACCCTGAAATGCATTCTGGGTGTGGAAGTTGGGCCTGAGGGCCCTGAGTTGGGTCTGGCATGTCTGGGTCAGGTTTTCTCACTGTACTCATTTCACAAAGAGATTTTTACTTGTTCATGGTTTGGATTTGATCTTAAATGTATGTAGTTACTAGAAAATCTGCACCTATAGAACTTGAAAGGGTGTAAATTTGCAACATTTTGAAATTCACAAATATTGTCAGTAATAGACTTGGAAAATTGTGGCAGTCTCAAATTTCCAGGGCAAGGCGACAGGAGTATAACCCATAGACCAGATTGAGATCTGGGTGTACATATGTATTTAGCAACAATATCTCACCGGATTCAGTAAAACGGAAGGTATATATGTATGTACAAGACATTACAAAAAGCGCAGATAAAAAAGAGAGACTCCGAATTTTCAATTTTAGGAAGTGCATAAAGCATCATATATTTTAGGAGCACATTTTATACGAGACAGTTAAGCAGCACTGTAGGCATAGCATGTGGTGGCAACCCAAGGGGGGTTTAAGCACTAGGTGATAGTGAAGCAAAGAGTGACGACGCAAGTGACAAGTGGGTGAACACAGCGAAGGACGCAGAGTGACACAGTAAAAAAACGATATGTACAACAGCAATGGTTCTTCCTCAGTGGATGAGTCATTAATATTTAATTGGGAATCAAGGTAGATGGTGTGCCATGAGTTGCACTGTATTGGGGATCGACGGCGTTTCGATCCTATCTAGTCAGGATCTTCATCAGGACAGGGTTGCCCGTCAGTGCAGGGCGTATACCGGCCGGTATAATCGCGGAAGGTCCAGTGGTGCGGCGAGGTGGGGAAACCTCTACTGTGAGGAGGAAAGGATCCGATGGTCAGTGTGGGCTCGTCAGAGTCCGGGGTGGATTTGGGATAATAAGGGCATGGGCGTGGACACAGAGCCCCGTGCTGCCCTGGGATACGTCTAGTTGCAGTTAAGGGGTTGGGGAGCAGGGTTGGAGTCACTTGATCCACTGCCTGGGTCCGGTTAAGGTACCGAAGGATCGTGGTCCACCGCCAGAGGCCGGGGGCCGCAGGGCGGTGGGAGATCTGATGAGTAGATCGTGTTACACGCCGGACAAGCACGTCTTCTTTTTTTACCTGCGCTTTTTGTAATGTCTTGTACATACATATATACCTGCCGTTTTACTGAGTTTCAAGTTTCCAGGCATACTGCTGACAATCAAACACCCAAAAGGTGATGGGATGAATGCCCTGAATAGTCTAACCAGTGACAATTGATCGGGGTAGCATTCCAACCCTTCCTTTTTTTTTTGCCCACTATGTTTATGGGGGATTTATAACGCGCACAGCTACTCCAAAGATTGTCCGGGCGCGAGCCTAGCGGAAGGAAAGGCAGAGAGAAACGGCTAAATAAGGAAGAAGGTCTCGAGCCTTTTCCTACAAAGCTTAGAATCCTGAATGAGTTCAAAAGGAAGAAGGTTCAAGGCTGAAGCCGCCCTGAAGGCCAGAGAGCTCCCTCCAACTCTCTTAAGGCGAAATCTCGGGACGTGGGCAAGAAGCTGTGTGGCTGAATGCAACTGTCTGTTAGGGACATAGAACATGAAGCACTTTCTCAAATAAGCAGGGCCATGACCATAGAGAGCTGCATGTGCCAGGACCAAGGATTTAAGCTTCCCCCATTCTATCACAGGCAGCCAGTGCAGGTTATGCAGGTGTTGTCTCACACTGCTCTTTATGGGAATCTTGAGGAGTGTTTTGGCCGCTGCATTCTGCACCACCTTCAGTTTGTTCAGTAGATTGCTGGGCAGACCTACGTATAAGGCGTTGGCATAATCAAGGTGCGAGGATACCAGAGCACAGGTGACAGTTTCCCTTGCCAAAATAGGGAGAAGAGGGAGGAACATTTTTTGGGATTTCAGAGTAATAAAGCAGAGACCAGTAAGCTTCCTAATCTGAGTAGAGAAGCTCGGCTTCTCTTCAAACCAGATCCCTACATTTTTCGTGAGTTGCCCCTCGAAAGTCAGCATGGGAGATTCGTCTGGCCAGAATGACCCCTGGTACTGAGGGAGATAATTCCCAAAAAGAAGGATCTCGGTTTTTTCCTCACTGCATTTTAGCTGGGCAGCGGTAAGCCAGCAAAAGACAGCTGACAGGCGGGATTTAAGTAGGGAGGTAAGGGAGTCGTTTTTCTTCCACTTGAAAAAAAAAGGTGGATGTCATCACCACAAGCTCTGATCTTAGCCTCGAGCTCCTCTGCCATCTGTATCAGGGAAGTTACATGAATATTGAAAAGCAGAGGCCTCAGTGTAGACCCACTCCCATGGTGACTATCTGAGGAGAGGATGAAAAAGGAGGGACCCAGATTTGTTATTTGACTATGCCACTCTAGATAGATGCCCACCTAATGCAAATCAGTATTGACCCTGTTCATCATGGAAACAGGCCATCCCAAACCCTGGACATATCACCCCTCCACCCTACAGCTCACTGCTTTTTAGTTGAGAAATGTGGGATTCAGTCCCCCTAATCTCACTGACTAAGCTGCAACCCTGGATAAGTCTACGTGCTGTATGTAAGCCAGTCTCAGTTGCAGCATTGGCCACACTCTGGCGATCTTTGAACCATCGCTCTGTTCTTTTTGTGCATCTGGGAGAAAGGACACAAGAAAGTATGCTCGCGACAGCGTCCCTTGCTATATGGGCAGCCACTGCAGCGCTGCTGATAAGTTATCACTGGGAATAAATGACAAACCTGCTGTCATTCCCACTACACCACAAGCAGGTATAAACCATATTTCTCTGGGCAGTGGGACTATTGCCCTTGAAGCACATAATGAAGGTGTCTGTTGCATACTCCAAGCAAGCTTCTGACATAAGTGCTACAGCATGTTCAACTACCAACATGGGGCCCTATTATGTAAAGCGTGCACTTTACCTGTTTACTCCCAGTGCTCCTTTCAAACAGGTGCACCGGGTGCAAACTGGGGAATTGTGCGCTATTACATGGAAAGCGCTGCTCTCAGGGCAGCGGCAAACTCACACTGCCCTAGGGGCCGAACATTCCGGTAAAAAAACTGAGCTGCAGCTTCGAAGCTGTCCATGTTTCACTGTGCAGGCGGCAATCCCCCTGCACCTTTAAAGAGGATTAGAGATCCCCTTGCAGGCGGGTGCAGTGAATGACTGCACCCGCCTTCAAGTTCAGGGGGATGTCTGGGGGGTTCCATGGGAGCCCCTTCACACCCTCCAGAGGGCTGCAATCAGGGGGCGCACTGAAAAGGTGGCACTCTCTGTGCCCCTCCTGACAGCTTCTTTGCCTCTGCACCTGCATCTATAATACGGCGTGGGCACAGAGGCAAAGGGATTCCCTCATTTGCATAGGGCCACGACCCCATGCAAATGAGGGAACGCCCTCTAAAGATAGCGCTGGCGCTTTATGTACGCCAGCGCTATTGGTATTACAGAATGGGAAGCTCAAGCATCTGATGCCCCTTCTATAATACCATAGTGCCCCGGGGGCACGTAAAGTGGGGGCAAACACCCAATGTGCCCCTGTGGTACTTCCATAATAAGGCCCCAGAGCAATTACCCAGCTTGTTTGATATGTCTTCAACGGTGAAAACTGTTTGACAATGTGGTCAATAAAGCTTGGTAATCCATCATGGCACACACTGACCATGCAAAGGCAATAGGGGGCCTATCAGCTAAGTGGCCACCTTAATTTCAAGGACCAAAGTAGAGATTTGGGCAACTGCAGAGTTTTTCACCACTGTAGTTTTAGCAATATTTCTGCTGTACTCCACCCTATGTCTACCAAAATCAGTACCAACAGAGCAATCAGCAGTACGTGAGAGCCTTAGGAGAATGGGATCCCCAACCTCTTGATCCTCTTGTGTTCATGTGGTGGGTCTAAGTGTGTGATCTTGGCCCCAAATGGCAGGCACTTTCCACAAGGCCTCAATGTGTCACATACTAACCTCAGACAGGTGGATGATGGATATGTTGGTGTCTAGTTAGGCACTGGCATTTATGACAAGACTGCCCCTTGACCCACCAACACCACAAAAAATAAGGTGAACGACATTGAGACTAGAAGCAAAGGTGCAGGTGCTCCTCAACAAGGGTCGAATATAACTGGTGCCAGGACACAATCAAACTGGGAGTACCCATCCAGGTTTTTCCTGGTGGCTCAAGGAATTGAGGAAACAACTTGGACAGCTGTAGGTGGAGGTCCAGATCTTTCCTAACAAGGGTACAATAGAACCAGTGCCAATGCATGAACAAAACCAGCTGAACTACTCTAGTGTCTTCCTCGTTCAGAAACAGTACAAGGGCATCCGCCCCGTCATAGACTTTCACTTTTTTTTCAACAAGTGCATCTGTAAGCAGTTGTTCAAATTGGTGGTATTAGCAGATGTGATCTCCTGTCTACTCTAGGTAGAATAGATGTCATCATTGGACCTCAAAGATGCCTACTTTCACATTTCCATCCACCAGGAGCATCAATGGGTCTTCATTTTCAGAGCCGGCCACAGACTCTGCAGTCAGTGCCCAAGGTGTCATTGAAGTGCCTTTCTCCCTTAGCAGATAATATTCACCCGACAAAGGAGTCATGCCACACCTACATGGACACTGACTGATTAAGGCTTCATTGAAAGTGGAAAACCACATTGGTGGTCTACAAACACAACCTGCTGTCTGTCAGCTTCAAAAAAATCCATCTTGGCCCCATTCCATGGCATCAATGTTTCCAGTTACTGCTAAATACGAATTGTACAAACCTTTCTGGAAAACTCAGCAACAGTGAGGCAGTCAGCAAGACAGTTTGTGGCCCTCGTGGGTCTAATGTCATCTAGCATCATCAAGGTATCGCTGTGCAGGATCATGTTGCAAGCATTTCAGAAAGAGCTACGCTGATAGTAACCATGATGGAGTTCAAGTGGTGGTTATAATTGAAGTAGGCCTGGGGTGGTATATCTGTTATTTGCATCTGTATGTTGGCATCCTTTTCTGTCTTCCACCTCTGGCAGTCTCATTGCTTACCAATGGTTGACTCGAAGGTTGCAGAACAGACGTGGGCTCACTCACAACCAAAGGAGTGTGGTTGAAGTCTGAAAAGGCCCTACATATCAATGTAATGAGTTGAAGGCTTTTGAATACACCACAAGGGTGCTCATGTCGCAGGAATGCCTGTGCTGATATTGACAAACATACCACAATGATGTTCTACTTCCTGGAGCAAAGCAGTAAAGGCTTGCTTACCCTATCCAGGGAAGCAGGATATTGGCTACCAAACATTGCTTCCCCCGATGATTAGGCGCCTGCCGTGAACAAATAACAATAGAGTTGATGACCTCATAAGGTCAGGAGTAGAGACACACCAGTGGGTGCTGAATGAGATGGTGGTGGATATCCTTTTTAGGTTTCGCCTGCCGAAAGCTGCGCAGCAGCGTTCCGCGCAGGCAAAATCTTTTGTTTTGCAGTATGTGGGCTTTGTCCCGCCTCTGTTTTCCATTGGCTAGCTCCATAACTGGAGGCTAGCCATTGGAAGAGAGAGGCGTCCGTCATTCTGCGAGGCGACTTGTAGGCGTTCCTGAGATTTGTTCTCATCCTGCCCCTTTTAGCAAGTCATTGCGGCGGTGGGCGGTTGTTTTTTTTTCTCTGCAAGGCTTGTTTTTGTCATTCCGCCCAAGATGGCGCCGGGGCCCGTCGACTTCTCGTTGCTCTGCGCGTTTCTTCATGGCTTCTTTCCGTCTTGTTATTCTTCTGCCTGCCGGGCACTCCAGTGTTTTCTCAGAGCATTGTTCGCACTTTAAATAAAATAAAAAGGAACAAGCCTCACTTGTTAAATGTTAGCTGTTTGTCTCTCAGCCATATCAGATGCGCAGTCTACCTTAGTGGTCCACGGTGGTCAGCAGTCCTACGAGAACCTCGTATATCGAGAAAATACTTATTCCCTCATTACAACCGTGTACACAGAATAAATCTTTTCGGAAACTCCTCAGAGCGTTTACACCGTGTGCCTTTTCTTCCAGCAGCTGAATTCATTTTGCCGCGTTCTGTGATCCCGTCCCCAGAGTGCTGATCCAGCATCTTAGTGACTTCAGGTACGTTTGAATGCAGAAATGTTGCTTGTTGACCTCATGGTCTCGGGTTCAAATCCCAAGGGGCATTTAATCATTCTGAGGTCAGTAAAATAGAGTACCACTGAGTTGGGTAACATTAAACGTGTTATTCAGTGACAATAGGCCTTTCTGAGTGAACGTGCGCTTTACAAATGCAGGTTATGTTAGCAGATATTGAAAATATGGTTAATATTAGAAAGTGTTTCATACAGTAGTGTGCTACTGAAACAGACGGTATCCGAACGGTCTCAAGAGTTTTGGACAGATCACGCGTCTGATGAACACATGAGCTCACCTATATATATGAAGATTCCTACACGCTGGGATTCATTATATGAGGCAGGAACGGGCTGAGTAGCCTCAGCAGGACTCCCTCGCCCAGCCCTGCAGTGTCAGCATGAACTGAGGCAAAGTCCCTCTCGAGAGGCCAACGTTTGTTTACACTGGAGGACTGGCGTCTGGCCAGCTGCAGTTAAAAGGTACAACACACAGGGGCGCTTTAGAAACACCAGTATCTTCAGTGATGCAAATGGAGAAGAGTAGACAGTCTGCCCCAGAAATTAGCCCCTTTTTTGGACCAGGAACAGTTAATTCGCAGTGCTTAACGGTAAATGGCGCTTATCTGTCTGCCTTTGGGCGCCCTTTGTCCTGAGCCGACACTCCTGCTGGGATGGCGCCTTCATGAATGGAGCACTTCCTGAAGAAACGGTTACATCTGAAGATGGGAGAAAATGGTTGGTTATCGATCCTGTGCGAAAACCAATCACGCGCTTCGTCAGGGGCAGTAAGTGCTTTGTAAAGGCAATTGGAACAATTACAGCACCAAACTGTTCCCTGTAGGGGGTCATCAGCTCTTTCCTCATCTCTTCCCAAATAAATTGAAGTCCTAACACGCCCACCGCCCAAGTTACGAAGAAGGAACAAGAAATGTTCCCTACGCACCATGTTTACTCACGAGTGGGCTCCAGAAAAGAGTTTTTATTTTAAACCTCAGAATGTTCGATTTATGTTTTTTATATAGCGCGAATTCGACCCGAAAGTATCAGAGCGATTTATGTGAGCACCAGATATGTTACAGACGGACACATTCGTTTTTAGGCTCGGAGAGATTTGCCCAGAATCACAGGATGTTTGAGCCTCCCGCCAGACTCGAACCTGGTTCCCCAGCGTCAAAGTCACTGCTCTCGCCGTTAAGCCACATTCACGTGCAGTTCTTGATTCAACCCCTTTGTTCAGTGTACATCTGATATGTATCTCTGATGCAATTAGGATAAAAGCACGTATAGAGTATTTTTGGGAAATTTATTTTTTAATGTTCTTGTTTGTTTGCGATTGTCCGTGACATTGTCAGCCCCTGTTTAACATAACTCATTGTTGGTCAGAGCAACAAGTAAGAGCTGAAGAAAGAAGGCTTGTTGAGTGGATAAATATGCCAGCTGCAATGATTTGTACGCCCATCTCTAATGACAAGGTCGATAAAGTGAATTCATAACCCCGAGTGCATATGATAATGTTGAAAATAAAAACGACATGTACACATCAAGAAGTGTGCAGTGAGCTGATACATTCCCGAGAGTCAGTCACTGCACGTTTATTTTATGTTAGACCTATTTCTATGGCGTACATTCTACCATAGTATTTCAGTTTATTTGTTGCAGCATATGAGGCTGCTGATTCACACGCAGATTAGATGGTTGTGTACAATGACCCTTAAGCGGAGAGGGGGAGGGGAAAGCAAGAGCTCACTGAATGAGTTTGGGCTTCTAAGAAAGAACACAGTGTACATTATGGTTCGTTGCAGACCATGTTATAACATTATGGACCACCAGGGTGGTCTTACTTCCTCTATCCATCGCTGGTGTTTCCGTCTTATTCCATCTTTCATTATCGGAGGCAGGCTGTGCTTGACTTCTTGTCTGTAGTGTAGTGTGGCCTGCATCCTGCCCAATAGTCAGTGGGTCAGTTTTCCGTTTTTTTTATTTTCCTGTTTCCTGTTCATGTGTCAGTGGTAGAAGGCCCTCCTCATCTTTTATTAGCAATGATAACTTCTTACATAGAGTTTCAATGCTGTTGTTTCTAGATGCTGTAAACAACAGGTGTTACTACTGCCCAATTCAATGGTGCTCATTGTACCCACCTCCGAAGCATAGGAATCGGAGTTGGCCTTGCAGGGCTCAATGTTATGACCCGCAGAAGATGAATATGTAATTACTGACCTGTATTGCAGGTTAACATTAGTGGGGTGGGTCCCCAATTCCTTCCTTATTAATAGCAGGGTCTTCATCGTCCTCCTTCGTTTTCGTATGCTGTAAAAGATTCTGCATTCCACCTCCTTCATAAGTGATGCCTGCCTCTCTCTTCTATCGTGAGGGGTAGTGGTAGCGGTATCTGCCTCCCTCTCCCTTCATTAGAGGTAGCAGGGTCTCTCTTCCTTCATTAGAGGTAGCAGGGTCTCTCTTCCTTCATTAGAGGTAGCAGGGTCTCTCTTCCTTCATTACTGATAGCAAGGTCTGCCTCCATCTCTCTCTTCATTCCTGGAGGCACGGTCATTTTACCTCTTCTTTCATTTCAGATAGGAGGGTATGTCTCACCTCGTGCCCAACTCCTCACACAATGCCACGTATGCCGCTTTTATAGATCACCAGCCTCTGTCTATTGCAGAGTCTTTATTCTCCTATCATGAAGCCCCGTCCCCACTCTCGCGACACGGTAAGCATCTAAAGAACTAGCCCAGAAAACAGCGTACTCACCGTCACAGTTACTCCCCAAGCTTGAAGCTGCTCCTCGAGGCTGGCTGTTTCTGCGGCCTCAATAACAAGAAAAAACGTTTTTTAATGAACTGCATTTGTAACACGTTGCCAGGACTTCAACCCCGCTTCTATTTCTGGACAGTTTTAAATAACGCGAAAGTAGGTATTGGAGTGCTTTACATGAGCACCAACTACATTACACAAGTACATTAGGTAATGTTATTCTTTCTGTGCTGTGGCATTTCTGAAGTAGCGTCCAAACCTGGACCTGTGGTGTTCCTGGATCCAAAGCACAGTGGTATGCAGTAGTGTACGAGGTTGTTATTCCTCCACTATAGTTGTACGCCGTCTTCTTCCCAGTTCAGTGGTATTTGTCCCTTGCAGTTACAATTGCAGCCTCTCTCGTGTAGTCAGGACATAATGTTTCTACTTCTGAGGTTTCATTTAGCTATTTAAGGTATTCTGGGAGTTGTTTTCATTTGAGTGGCAGGCCGGATACCAATGGTTTGTTCAGAATAGCCAAGCACTAGAAACATGGCTGTGCTTACTTCCCTGCCCCCTGGCTGTGCTTGCTTCCCTGCCCCCTGGCTGTGCTTGCTTCCCTGCCCCCTGGCTGTGCTTGCTTCCCTGCCCCCTGGCTGTGCTTGCTTCCCTGCCCCCTGGCTGTGCTTGATTCCCCGCCCCCTGGCTGTGCTTGCTCCCCCGCCCCCTTGTTCCCCTTCCCCTGGCTGTGCTTGCTCCCCTGCAACCTGGCTGTGCTTGCTTCCCTGCCACCTGGCTGTGCTTGCTTCCCTGCCCCCTCGCTGTGCTTGCTTCCCTGCCCCCTCGCTGTGCTTGCTTCCCTGCCCCCTCGCTGTGCTTGCTTCCCTGCCCCCTCGCTGTGCTTGTTGTTATTTAGGGTATCCGGGAATAGACCATTACTTGACAGTCAAAGTCTTAGGCACCAGGGCAGAATTGAAGGGGTGCATGGTACGTAGAATGGGAAAAAGAGTGCCTTTGCAGATTCCCACTGATACCTCTGCTGCAATGACTGGTGGGGAGACTGCCGTAGTGTTTTTGTTAAATGATCCTGAGACTTCAAATAGAGTGAGAAAGACATAACTCTTTTAGTAGCTCTGAATGCTGTTTACCGTCCTTTGGCAGCAACCGGCCATCATCTGGTCAGCGATGTTTAAGAGTATGCACCATGATCTGGCACCTCTAAAACCTTTTGCATCTCTCCTTGTGTGCCATCGATGGGTGCTCGGCCTTGTTCTATGAATGTATGGTATTGTTGCCATTGCTGGGGCTGGATCAAAGAAAACTTTTTATGATCTTATAAAAGGATCTCTACCACCTTTTCAAACAAAGGCTTACATCAAGTGCTCCGAGCGCTACATGACCTGTTGTCGCATCTGCTGGACTTGGTGAAGTCAAGACTGTTCCACGTGTTAATACGAGTGCATCTGGTGGCAATATCTCATTACAGGAAGATTCTTGCCCAAATTACCTTGGTTTTTAAGCTGGTGATTAATAGCTTTGTGAAAAGTATGTTGCCAAGGTCAGTCGGGGACCTTATTATTCCCTGTCAAGGACACAGATTATCGTCTCTGGTCCGCAAGGTATAGCAAGGCTCACTTCGCCAGCCCACCTCGTCTTCTACTATTATCAGCTCTCAAAACACGTTCAATTTGGACAATACTCCTTGTAGCAGTTGCCTCTGGGTCGCGTACCGGTTTGGAATCCTACATCTTGTGATATACCCTTCCACCAACCTGGTTTTCCCCTCCCCAAACTTACTAGGCACACAGCTGGACCCGAAGTGAGTAACATGCTCAGTATTTTTCACTTTGTTTGGTGTTCAACTCCTTTTTCGAGAAGGTCCTGATGAGACCCCCAGTGCCTTACGGGGTCGAAACATCATCGACATGTGCTATATCTTTGAATCCCAAAGATGGCCTCTGTAGGACATTGCTCATTTATAAATGCTCGTTGATGTATATTTAAGAAACCCTAGATATACTGTATTATACTTTTGTTTTGTTTTTCAAAAGACACCGAGCGCTTTCAAAATTTCAAAGCACATATTGTATAAAATAAGAATTGGACTCCTTATTTTTCTGTGTATAACCTTTTCTCCTTCTGACATCCTACCTTTTGTTTTGAATTTCTTTATGCAGTTTTGCACTATTTATCCATAAATTGTCCACAAGAACCTTTGTTTTTTAATATATATGAACACTATTTGTAGCAGCATAGAGCTGATGTTTCAGTAAACTATATAGGTACACTATACTTTTTAGGTCGAGCCTAGCAGCAGCGCGCATGCGTTACTCACTCTGTGAGGCATGCTGTAGTAGAGTATGCTGCGGAAGTCTCGCGCACTCTCCGCCCATATTTGTCATTGTCCTTGGTAAATGCTGACTTCGATTCATTATGAGGCTTGTTAGTCCCTCCTTGTTACCGCCTTGTTGCCATTTATTACCGCACATGACGACTGGACCTTTTACTTCGCTGGTAACACAGTCTCTGTTTTAAGTCTGTAAGCACTATTTTGTTTTGTAACTTACTAATGGGGACAATAGTGGCTGCCTCCTGCATTTGCAGCGGGCCCACACAGGACAATAGCGCCCGCTTTTTTTTTTTAGACTTTATTGCTTTTGGGATGAATTGCATGTTGAGCGCGGCACCCGCTTTAGGGACACTGCCCTTAGTTTAATTTACTTTTTATTTTTATCTACAATGTTTAGCGTGGCACCCGTTTCAGGGACACCGTGCTTCAGTTGTTTTTTTTTTTTTTACTTTATTGGTAAACGAGGCGCCCGCTTTACAAAACACTGCGCTCTGTTTGTTTATTTATTTTTCTAACTTTAAAACTGAACGCGGCGCCGCTTCAAGGACACCGCCATCAGTTTCATTATATAATTTTTTTTTTTTACCATAACACTGACGCGGCGCCCCCTTCAAGGACACCGTGCTCAGTGTTAAAGTAAAAAAAAAGAGAAGCCGAGCATAGTGTCCTTGAAGCGGCGCTGTGCTCAGTTTTAAACTTAAACCTGCATTTGCAATGTAATAGGTCGCGCATTTATGCAAGTTAAGCTATTGGCATTGTAAATAGCATTACCTTTTATTTATAAAAGGCATTGTCATTTAAAATGCCAATAGCTTAAACTTGTATAAATGCAAGCCCTATTGCATTGCAAATGCTTGTTATAGAGCTGTAATGCTGTTGTAGCATGGTTAACATAAGAGGTGTGGCGCAGCGGCCAGGGTGCCTGACTCCGGACCACAGGGTTCACGGTTTGATCTTCGGCTCCAGCGGCAGGTTAGCCCAGCACTATGTGACTCTGGGCAATAGCTTGCTTAATCTTCCCGACGGCCCCCAGCGCCGGGACACCTCTCTGGAGGTAGCTGTGTGCTTTACAAATGCTGGCATTTACAAATGCTGGCTTAATTGAAAGATTCAAGGATTAACCTTTGCTTAATTATCAGAACTTAGGTTGTTCTACAGCAGGGACTTGGGTAAGGAGTATCACAAACAGCAGGGACTTGGGTAAGGAGTATCGCAAACAGCAGGGACTCGGGTAAGAAGTATCACAAACAGCAGGGACTTGGGTAAGGAGTATCGCAAACAGCAGGGACTTGGGTAAGGAGTATCGCAAACAGCAGGGACTCGGGTAAGGAGTATCGCAAACAGCAGGGACTCGGGTAAGGAGTATCACAAACAGCAGGGACTCGGGTAAGGAGTATCGCAAACAGCAGGGACTCGGGTAAGGAGTATCACAAACAGCAGGGACTCGGGTAAGGAGTATCACAAACAGCAGGGACTTGGGTAAGGAGTATCGCAAACAGCAGGGACTTGGGTAAGGAGTATCGCAAACAGCAGGGACTCGGGTAAGGAGTATCGCAAACAGCAAGGACTCGGGTAAGGAGTATCACAAACAGCAGGGACTTGGGTAAGGAGTATCACAAACAGATAGTTTCAAAGTGGAAAGATGGGAACAGATATCCTGACCAGCACAATGCTGGCCATTAAAATTATTTATAGCAAAAATATTGTGGTTGTCTCTAAGAAAGTCAGATGGAGAGTGCGAGGAATTCATCTCCAGGGAGTATTTTCAATAGCGTGATTGTCTGCACTGTGGAATGTCCTTCTCTGCAATGCTGATTTACTCTGCCAGGCAGATTTCCTTCTGGGAAATCTGATTCGAAATCCCGCGGAAAACCTAAGGTTCATCCATTGAGTCTAAGTGCCCTTCAGAGTAACCTTATAAGTTGATGCTGCCTTTTAAAATGAACACAGTCCAATTCACACAAAAATCATTGAAAAGGTCATATTTTACAAAAGACCAAGAAAGTCGAGGACAGTATTTCAGAAATGTATTACAGGAATGGGTCTTCTGGTCTTTTGTATATTTACTTTCTGTTACATTGATGTTCTCTTAGTAATCAATATGATATTTTCAATTAAAAAAGGAAAAAAAATATATATTCTAAAATAAAAGATGAACAAATCCAAAAAGAGGTATTCTTACTAGATTGTTCTAATGTAAAATTATAAACTTTCCAAAGTAGACAACTTGGCAGTCCTTTCCATCTGTGAACCTGTGTAGGCTTTGAGACTGGGCAAGGCTGACCCAGTCCTTCAATCTGTTTTGACACATAAAATGTATTGAAATGAAATGGCAATTGGTCATAGCAAAGCTATTCTACAAAACACCCAGCAATGGTGGCAACATATGTTAGCTGGGTGTTGTGTCACAGGTGGAGTGGGCTGCATCAGTGGCAGCAGGTTTGCGTAGCAGATGGGTGGTGGTAAAGCATTGCACACCAACGGGCATGTGGAGGTAACAGAACAATGACAGTGGTCCTGGAGGAAAGGACCATGGTCCAAGCTCAAGTGAGGAGCAGAGGGATACAGAGGAACATGCAAAGGGAGGAGAGTGGGTACAGGCAGGATTGATGCTTGGGTTAGCGGTACCCACCAAATGTTTATCCTAAGGCTCCATAATAACTCCTAGCAACAGCACTGATAATGTTTTTTGGTAAATGTCTTGGGGATACCAACATATACTTCCATACACCCTCCCAGGCTGTAAGTCAGCTCACATACAATTCATAACCACTTGCTTCCTACATGTTGCCAGAGGGGATGGGGGCTCATACGAATGGGAAACTATGTATGCACTTTTAAGGTCATATGAAAGAAACACATGGAGATGGAGATATGATTGGTTCATGGTCAGAGATTTTGATCAAGTGGGTAGAATTACTTTTGGCTCAATAGACAACAATTCAACAACTGAACCACCCTTGTGCTTATTACACACATTATTTTTAAGCATGTTGGACACTTCTAATTGTTTATATTCCACACAGGATAAAGTTGGTATTTTCTTGTTTTTTTGTGCTTAATGAACCCGTTTCTGGCCTTTGGGGTCAGGTTTTGTGATACTTGGTCTGTACACTATCACCGGTCACAGTAGTCAATTCCGCTGGCACAGTGAGCAGTCATGAAACAGCATTTTAAGCATCTTGTTATTTTGGTTGTATGATGGGACAAAGCAGGTAATTACTTTGCATGCCTTTGCCACGCATTTTTTAGCGTTCATGTTTTTAACGCGAATTTGCTTTTACTATGCCTGCCAAGACCACACATTGTTTTTTGAAACCATGTATTTGTGGGGGGAACCCCCCCCCACCCCCCCAACTTACCTTAAATGCGTGGTATTGGCAAGCATTGCAAATGCATATTCGCGCTAAAAATACGTGTGCTAAAAATGTTTGGTAAAGGCACAGCGAGGTAAAAACTTTGTTGTAAAGGCTGTTTCTCGTTATTTTCTGAAACAAGGCACATAACATTTGATGAGCCATTACCTTGCACAGAAATAATGACATTACATTCTGTCGAAACATTAAAATGTGTGTTCTTTCATGTGGCATAGTGATTTTTACAGATGTTTTTATCTGTTTGGACAGACTGTATCATGCAATGAATCTATACAAACCTTCTATAAATAAATAAATACATTAATTAATGTTTGCCTGTGCTTCCTTGGTTTTCACCGGGCATTAAACTGTAACATATCTGCATACCACAAAGGAATGAAATATTTCATTGCTTCCCTCTAAGGACTGTCAGTGACTTCAAGGAGAGGGGTGCTCACTTGTTCAAATTCTCCAGGTATGCTAAACCGGCTAAACGCGTAAACCGGCTAGATTAGTTAAAATTAGTCTAAACTTCATTGCATCCTAATATTTGCCGCCCTTAATGCTAAAACTGTGTCCCTTTCTTAATAGGAATTAGATGCGCATAAGAAGAATTAGATGCGCTTAGCTTCAAACCCCATTCGATACCTATTCGGCTTTATGAGTCCGGCTTTTTAAACCTGAACGCCAGGCGAGCGAGGAGTGCACGGTGTCACTGTTTCAACCGCTCCATATCACAAAGGTATATACTTACTTTACACTTTACCAGCTTAAGGCAAAAAATCTAATGAACATTGTTTCACTGGAACACAGATATCTAATGGGATTATATACGTTCTCAATAGAAGCTATCACGTGATCGGCGGCTTGAGACTAACGCTCCCGCCATACCTTCCAATTCACCATAAGAAAGGATCATTTTTATCTACATTCATCGTTCACCGCTCCTTCTTTAGGTAAGCGGCTAATATGTTTACTTATATATTGACAGTAGATTACACCCTCGGTATCATTTAATTTATACCACATTTTGTATCTCTTCTTTGATAGGATTTCTAGACTATATACATATGTTATATGGTGCTGTCCGACTGTTCGCCTGGACCCCAGTCTTAGAATATATAAAATCCGACTTCAGGGTAAGAGAACTAGGAATATGAGTCCCTCTGTATAAAATTAATATTATTAATAAGACAACCACTAATGGAATCGCACAATTCACTCATAGGTGTGTGACCACGCCCTGGACTCCACTTTGTTTTTATTACACAGCTTGAATAGAAGGGATTTGTAGCTTCGCCTACTACCGCTACCTACTGATACCGATACGAGTATTAGGTAAGAGAACAATAACTATGTTACCAGACCTTAGGTTATTTTCTAGAAATAGGAGTCAGCCATTTATGTGTCTACTACTAAATAGCACCACCTGAATTAATGTTAAGGAGTATAGTAACACGTAGGATAATATAAAGAGAAAAATTAACTACTTACACATGTAGAAACATGTAATTACCCATCTTTCCTTTTTCTTTTTTATATTTCTGTTTCATTCTTCCCTACATCTTTACCAATTTAATAAATATGAATGAGTTAGTCCTAATCATAGTCTAGGGACAGAAATATGTAAATATGTTTGTGAATATGTCTCTTGCAAATTGTATCAAATGTTTTTGAAATTGAACATATACAAAGGTATCCCTAACAAATGTACCACCATCCAAACAGATTTGGTGGATAAAATGCAATAATGACTATAAGTTACATCATTTTTCCTTAGACATGATTAAAAAATAGAATATTTCACATTTGTACCATCTTTTACATTTGTCCCTAATGGAATTAGAATTTGCTGTTCCCTATGAATAGGACAATACTTTTTTGGTTAGACTATCCTTGCCTGTTTTGTGAACATAAAGTATATCATGTTATGTCTTTGAGATCAACTCCAGATGTATGAACATAATTTATGTCATGCCTTGTTCTTGAGATCAACTATTACGCATAGGTTTTTTGATTAATCTAATTAAAGCGGTACATCAAATCTGTGGAATGAATATCATATTTTTACCAATAGAATGGAGTAACAAACTGTTTACTAGTTCAGTTGTAATTTTGTCACGATAGGAAATTAACAATATTAATTTTGTGCTATAATTATGTTTTACAGAATTTTGATGGTTAAAGTCCTGATGAAGGCATATAGTATATGTCGAAACGCGTCGACTGGATGCCATCTTACCTCTTTTTAATCTGTTTTGTGAATACATGTGTATCATTATATTACTATTTTTATCAATTGTGACCAATGCACTTATTTTTAATATTCCTTTTTATCAAATTAAAAATTCATATTTTTCCTAACTGAACTAGTTTGTTTGTTGAATCTATTGTGTTTTTCCCCTAGTGTATGCCTGTGATTGTTACTTTTCATACACTTCCCACTAAGGACTGTCAGTGACTTCAAGGAGAGGGGTGCTCACTTGTTCAAATTCTCCAGGTATGCTCGTCTGTGGTATTTGTGGCTGGATGTAGGGGGCCAGGAGACTGTTTTATGCCGTAACGGATGCAGGGGTGAAAAACATCATCAAAAGATGACTGCGTTTGTATTTAAAAGCTCATACCCAGTTTGAGAAAATGTAGGAATCCATGGGCAGAAAGAGACATTATGCCAGCTACACAAAAAGGTGACGTTTATAAGTAACAGCGACACACACACACACACATAAAAACACACACACACACACACACACACACACACACACACACACACACACACACACACACACACACACACACACACACACACACACACACACACACACACACACACACACACACACACACACACACACACACACACACACACACACACACACACACACACACACACACACACACACACACACACACACACACACACACACACACACACACACACACACACACACACACCTCACTTCCCCTCCCCCCCATATCCTTGTGGGGACTATATGTGAATACCAGCCTTGTGGGGACTAACCTTTCCCAGTGTTTATACAACACACTAATAACAGAAAAATGTTAAGAAAAAATTAATGATACAGGATCCAGCTTCAAATTTGCAAATATATTGTTATTTAATCGCGCACACAGCACCATCATTGTGGGGACTTGAACATGTGTTACCATCCTTGTGGGGACCTAGTCTATAGCACAACTATATGTGATTGAATACAGTCGAAGGCACATGGCTAAATGTTTATTTTAACAACAATATACACAAATAACATTATAATCTATTCATATATGAATTGCTGCATATATACTTTGGGTATACATTAAAGGGAGATTATGTTGATGTGCCAGATAATATCATATCATGCTTAAGAAAGAGACTCAAAGCTGTATTTAACCTATTCATTAGTGCTTAAACTCTTAGGAGATAAGGGAACTAACACATGAAGAAATTAACATATGGAACCAAGGAATTTGGTCAAGTGGAACCCAGAGCTTGCTTAGCTGCTTACATGTTTGCCAAAATAGATGTTCAAGTCCCCACAGAGATAGTGGGTGAAGATCATTGTGTTTACGCCTCCTTAGAAATAGTGTGTACAATCAGACATTAAATCCCACTATAAAGAGTGTGAAGCTAATGATGTTCAAGTCCACACAGAGGTTGTGTTTGTAATTCCAGTAATGCTCAAGTCCCTGCAGAGATGGCATGTTATTATAGCAATGTGTAAGTCCCCACAGAGATGGTGTGTTATTATAGTGATGTTCAAGTCCCCACAAAGATAACGTGTTATTATAGTGGTGTTCAAGTCCCCACAAAGATAGTGTGTTATTACAGTTTTGTTCAAGTCCCCACAAAGATAGTGTGTTATTATAGCGATATTTAAGACCCCACAGAGATAGCTGATGAAGGTGATTGTGTTTAAGTCCTCATTAAAATATGGCCCGATTCACATAGGAAAACTTGGACAAAAAGTCTAACTTTACTACTTTTCACTATTCACAAAGCCCCATACAGAAAATGTGAAGCTGATGATGTTCAAGTCAAAGCAAACACAAGGAGATGATGCAAGGAGTGCTGAAACTTTTCAGTCACTCACTCCCAGTCACAGATCTGGGTTGAATCCAACATCATTCTTTAGCTCACTTCGCCACCTCAGTTCAGACCCAGCTATACGCAAATCAGCCTTGACCCTGTGCCTCATGGGAACAGTCCAGCCCGAACTGCGAAGCCAGGTCTTGCCCGGACCGGAAACAAGCATCCTGGGACAGGTTTCAGGCAACACCCCCTCATCAACCAGGCTAGATTGAATCCAGTGGCAAAGTGAGCAAGGGACTCACGTCTGGGCATACCCTGCCAATTTAGGGCGAACAAAGCAAACACAAGGAGATTATGGCTGGGGTGTTGAAACTTTTCAGCCACTCACCCCCAGTCACAGATCTGGGTTGAATCCATCATTGTTCTTTAGCTTACCCTGCCACCCCAGTTCAGAACCAGCTATATGCAAAATCACTCATAACCCTGTGCCTCATGGCACCCCTGGTGCTTCAAGTAGAAACAGAGCTTATGTTTAAATACAGCAATGCCTACGTCCCCACAGAGATGATATGTTTTTATAGTGATATTCAAGCCCCCGCAAAGATAGTGTTTTAATATAGTTTTTTTCAATCCCCCACAAATATAGTGTGTTATTATAGTGATGTTTAAGTCCCACAGATATAGTGCATGAAAATAATTGTGTTCAAGTCCTCATTAAAATAGGGCCCGATTCACAATCATAAACTTAGACAAAAAAATCTAATTTTTCTATTTTTCAGTTTCAACAATGTAAACTTAGACCAAAAGTCTAACTTTACTACTTATCAGTATTCATAAAGCCACATACAGAGAATGTGAAGCTGATGATGCTCAAGCCAAAACAGAGCTTATGTGTAATTGTAGGAATGCTCAAGTCGCCACAGAGATGGTGTGTGACTGTAGTATTACCACGGTTGCCAAAGAGAATGTGTGTGATTATAGACATACCCAGGTCCCCACAGAGATAGTGTGTGATTATAGACATGTCGAGGTCCCCACAGAGATGTGATTATAGACATGTCGAGGTCCCCACAGAGATAGTGTGTGATTATAGACATGTCGAGGTTCCCACAGAGATAGTGTGTGATTATAGACATTCGGAAGTCCCCACAGAGATAGTGTGTAATTATAGACATGTCGAGGTCCCCACAGAGATAGTGTGTGATTATAGACATTCTGAGGTCCCCACAGAGATAGTGTGTGATTATAGACATGTCGAGGTCCCCACAGAGATAGTGTGTGATTATAGACATGTCGAGGTCCCCACAGAGATAGTGTGTAATTATAGAAATGTCGAGGTCCCCACAGAGATAATGTGTGATTATAGACATGTTGAGGTCCCCATAGAGATAGTGTGTGATTATAGACATGCCCAGGTCCCCACATAGATAGTGTGTGATTATAGACATGCCCAGGGCCCCACAGAGATAGTGTGTGATTATAAAGATGTTGAGGTCCCCACAGAGATGGTGTATGATTATAGTATTACCACGGTTGACAAAGAGAATGTGTGTCATTACAGACATGCCCAGATCCCCACAGAGATAGAGTATGATTAGAGACATGCCCAGGTCCTCACAGCGATAGTGTGCGATTATAGACATGTCCAGGTCCCCACAGAGAGAGCATGTGATTAATGAGATGCACAGGGATAGCACACAGTTATAGTGCGCGATTATAGTCATGTAAAAGTCCTCACAGAGATATTGGGCAATTACAGTGATATTTAAGTCCCCACAGTGGTAATGTGTGATTACAGTCATATTCAAGTTTCCACAGTGATGTGTGTAATGATAGGTATGTTGAAGAACCCACACAGATCGTATTAGTCCCATGGCTTATTAACTGAATTAATCCACTTGAGGGATATGTGTTTGACCACTCTCTCACATGTTTGAATCCTGGTGCTACCACTCAGGGTTTATTCCTTCCAAGTTCTATACATTAAGTATTATTTACTTGGATAGCAAAAAACAAGATACCCTCGGGTGTGCATGCGCACTTTATATATGCACATGAGATGATATGATGTGATAATAGTGGTACTCAATTCACCACTAGAGATAGACTGAAATTATCCCATATCTATGAATCCCACTTCAAATGCAGCAATAACTGATTTAAACTGTGTTCATCCAGGAAGGTTTACACTTCCTCAAAAATCCAAGTATCAGAGTTCTCATTTTCTTTTCTAGCCCCCATTTATCGATTCAAGTCTCCTTTAGGAGGATAAAATTGTATTTCTGATTGCAATAAATTCCCCATACTGATTTATTCTGACACTTTAGGATTATTACAATAGAGAAATTGACTTAAGAACTGGCACATCTTTACAACACTCCAATCTATGGCACTCCACTGTACACAAACCCCCTCTACACTATTCCACTGTATGCAACTCCACTGTACCACTCTCCACTGTATGCTACCCCACCCAATACCACCCCACTGTACTCCACTCCGCTATATGCCACTCTACTATACACTGTTCCTTTGTACATCAGTCCACTATATGCCACTCTGCTGTACGCCACTCCATCCCACTCCACTCTTTGCCACTCCACTCTTTGCCACTCCACTCTAAGCCACTCCACTCTAAGCCACTCCACTCTAAGCCACTCCACTCTATGCCACTCCACTCTATGCCACTCCACTCGATGCCACTCCACGCCACCCACTCCACTCTTTGCCACTCTACTCTTTGCCACTCCACTCTATGCCACTCTACTCTATGCCACTCTACTCTATGCCACTCTACTCTATGCCACTCCACTCTATGCCACTCCACTCTATGCCACTCCACGCCACCCACTCCACTCTATGCCACTCCACTCTATGCCACTCCACTCTTTGCCACTCCACTCTATGCCACTCCACTCTGTGCCACTCCACTCAATTTATTTATTTATATTTAATTTTATAGAGAGCACAGCTACCCGGAGGTTTCCCGGCGCTAAACCAGCAAGGAGGTGTACAGTCGCATAGATTATTGATTGAAAAGCCAAGTTTTTACATCTCTTCGGAACATTAGATAGTTGGGTTCAATCCGAATAGACAAAGGGAGAGAGTTCCACAGGGATGGTGCCAGAAAAGCAAAAGATCGACCACCCATTCTGGCTCTCTTCGTCCTAGGGATCTGAAGTTTATGTTGACTGGATGAACGAAGAGTGCGGGAGGGAAGGTACGGATGAATTAGAGATCTCAAATACTGAGGGGCCTTGCCAGTGTTAATTTTATGTATAAGACAGAGAGCCTTGAATTTACCGCGACTGTCAATGCATAGCCAATGGAGGCTACGACGGTGCAGGGATGTGGAGGATTTGTAAGGTAATTTGCACAATAGACAGACTGCCATGTTCTGGACCGTTTGTAATTTACGGATTACCTCTTTGCCTGCTCCCAGAAAGAGAACGATACCATAGTCCAGGCGAGATGTTATTAACGCCTGGACTACGGTTATCTGGGTGTCCAAAGGAAGCATCCAGGTGATTTTCCTCAACCATTTGAGGATGGTTATACAAATGGAAGAGACTCTCACCGCATGTTGTCTCATGGACAGATGGTCATCAAATATTATTCCCAGATTACGGGCTGTTTTCGAAGGGTTAGGAGGGGTGCCCATGCCACTCCACTCTATGCCACTCCACTCTATGCCACTCCACGCCACTCACTCCACTCTGTGTCACTCATCTGTGCCACTCCACTCTATGCCACTCCACTCTATGCCACTTTAGTGTACCTCATTCCACTCCACGCCACTCCACTCTGACACTATACTCTACGACAGTGTACTTTACAACACTATCCTCCACTGTTCTGTACCACACTCCATTTAATAAAACAAAGGTTCAGGGTAAGATTTAGTTTGGAAAACTTGATTTCTTTTTTGTACACAAAGCAAACATAAATTACACAAACAATAGAAATTCTAAAGTTAGAGTTATAACTTCAATTTGTAATTTGCGCACCACGTTCAAATTACTATAAATCATAGTTATAAATCGCATTTATACTTATCCATCACCTTTAAATTTCTAGAAGTCGGGCCCTCCGTCTTGTCACCTCAGTCAGACTCATACACACAAAAAGCCCTGAACACCAAATGCATACTCAAAGCCATTACCATGTACTGGACTTTACAAAGGAACTTTACATATTAGGGATTAGCAAACTGAGCACTCTCTGAAACAAAAAACGGTCTGGATACACTATAGTCAAAAATATGGCATGTGCCTCCACTGCTTTATGTGATGCACCCATGACAGGGACAGTAGTCTGCTGTTTATGAGGCCATGCGCCTCTTCAGAGGGCAAACTATGTTCCTCACATCATCAGGGACAGGCCCAAGCCTCTGCCATGACACCAGGACCAGAAGACCAGTCAGGATACCAGTTTCTTTTTCAACTGGGCACTCAGGCAGGAGATATCACCTGTGCATGATTCAAGGGGCCTTGTCGTCCCAGTACCCATACTCAGAACCACCTCACACTGGAACACCTGTCTATCTCAGTAGAAAGCCTAGAAGTGAATTAGAGACAACCAGATTTCACGGTCTCCTTCCAGACCAGGTTTTATGTGCAATGTTGGTAATATAACACCCCAAGCCCTCCATCCCCTCCACCCTTAGGGCATTCATTGTGACTACTTTGATTCCTTTCAACAACTTCAAATTGGTAAATGTGGTTAGAGCCATTCAGTTTCACAGTGTATACTTTATACAAACTGTCATATGTCTTGTCATGTGTTATGATGCCGGCAATAATGTAGCTAATGTGACATGGGCCCTATTGCAAAGAATAGAATAGGTCCACAGGATGCTACTTGAATGATAAAATAGCACAAAAATCAAGGGTATTGATCTGACTGCTAGATTACAATACCAACGGTCGGAGCAATTTGGCCGGGGAGAAAGTCCCCCACATCCGACAGGCTGGAGGGGCAACTCGGGCCATGAAGGTCAGATCCTAATCCTTACAATGAAGGCATGCCTGCGGGGGCCCCGCCGAAGGGTTTAAAATGTCAGTTTCCAACAGCCTTTTCATGGACTTCCTACTGGCATAAAAAGGCTGTCGGAAATGGAATCTGGCGGCACCTAGCACGGCCTCAGTGTGCCGCTATGTGACCAAACTGGCACATGTGATGCCTCCGAAGCATCCATGCACTGTGCATGGAAGTTTAAATCATTCCTTTTATTGCTTTGGCTTGTGCTGCAGCCCTTTTCCTGGTCGCAGCACATGCCACAATAGTAAAAGTAATGTTTCTGACCGCTTACATGATGGTCGTATCGTAATTGGGCTTTTGGAGCTGATGACTCCTTGTCGGACTGTCTTTTGCCAGAAATGATGGCAGTTAAATGCTTGCCCAACCGCCATCGTAATGAGTCCAATAATTATTATTCAATTATATATTTCTTTTACAGTAAAAAAAATATTCAACATAAAATTAAATTAATTATAATTTAACTAACAGCCCACTACTATAGTATTAATTACTAACATAAATGTAAAAATGTAAATATCCATTACATTTAACAAATTAAACTCAAATAAAATAACAATTAAGCAAGATACATAATTAATAATGCATTCAATATTACATAAAAATTGAATTAAGATTAAAATTACATTAATTACAACAAATTAACTTCTCATCCTATTCCTCTACAAACCCAAAACCCTGCTACTTCAATATAAATGACTATTTAAATATCATAAAGAATCTCACAATTTAAATCGTAGATAGTCCGTACCAAGATATTTTTGCACATTATTTATGTTACATGATCATTTTAATCTGATGTTTGTATTATTTACCCAGCAGAATTTAAAATACACTAGGACTACCGCCCTGAGAACGCCTTGAGCGATGTGAAGCCAGAGAGAAGCTACTAAATTAGCTTGGCATTGCATTTCAATGCTGTGATGTGGAGACGTACACTAAAAAGAAACTCTAAACTGTGATGCATGGTACTTGGCAGGGCTAATTGTTTCATTTTTTAAATATTTTCTCTTAATAACAAATTTCATGGTAAAAAGGCAAACATTCTAAACTTTCTTAAATGCCTGGCTTTGGAGTTAACCTAGGTGGTCCTTCTTCAGAAAAAACTCTTCTCAAAGGAAGATCCGAAAAACTGCAAAAATAAAAAAGAGAAAATACCTCACTGTGATTAACACACTCACATCAAAGACCATCTCCTCCTGCCTAAAAAAAATTAGTAAAATTGATCTCCATCTGGACTCCGAGAAGACTGTGCATACCGTCGCTGAGCGCTCTTTTATAGGAGAGTAGAAGAAGAAGAAACAGTACTGACCAGCAGGGCATCAATTCATTCACTACAAATAATCAAGAGTGAAGATCTAACAAGACACGCTTAAAGGTAAGAACAACAGACCCTTAGGTAAAAAACAGAAAAGTGAGAATAACAGGCGAGAGATTTAATGAGAATTTTTCTCTTCTTAAGCAGAAATAGATAAAAATGGAATAAAATAACGGGTGAAGAAAGGAAAGACCGTCCTTCATAGGATTCAATCAAAAAGGAATCTCAGGTAAACAAACATAGAGATTAAAGAGCTAACAGTACTAAAAAAGCAAAAGGAGGTTTTTGGACCTACGGTTAAGAGAAACAAAAGAGGGACTGATGCAAATTAATAAATGTAATTTTCCTGCAGGTAAAAATGAAAATTGATCTAGCTGCTTAAATAAAAGAAGAATATTAGGAATACCAACTATACCGAAAAGGAGTATATGCTTGAAAAAGGTAACACTCAAAAAAGGATATATGACGGTACAACGCGTACCGTCACAACGCATACCTTTACAACGCGGCCGTGACAACGCAAGTCGTTACCACGACTTGCGTTGGGGGGGCGCGGATTTCGAATAGTTTAATTTACTATTCTAACACCAGTCCCCGTGGACCCTAGGGAAGGTGTTAGGATAGTAAATTAACTATTTTTAGACCTTGAACGCCCTCCAGCGCAAGTCGTGGTAACGACTTGCGTTGTCACAGCCGCGGTGTAAAGGTACCGCGTTGTGAAAACATCGTTGTAAACGATGTTTACCCTCAAAAAAATAAGGGTATAACTGGATTATATAAAAATATGGGATGTAGTGATCTGATGATGCGATCTCTTAAAACTTCCAGAAACCAAGCTTATTCCCACATTGTCAGACATCGCCATTTACCATCATACAGAAAAGGAACAGATGTCCAAGAAAGGTAATATTTGATAATCAATGTAAACCATACAATATTTAAAAAAAATACAAATTAATATTTCTGACAGTGCCCTTTCTAATACTTCTAGAAACCGAGGGTATTCCCATATGGTCAAACATCGCTAATTAATCAAAGCGACCAACAAACTAGCTAAGTTTGAGGTATGTATAAAGGTATCATATTTTAAAGTTAAATCTGCCATAGATTTGAAAAAAATCGTTTTAATGGAACCGTTTAATTGTAACCCAGTAAATATCGTGGTACAAAAATGGAGGTGGTACAAATTAAACAAGCATTGGAAATGCAATAGGTCTCGCACCATTAGAGTTAGTGCTTTTAGAATTGTTTATGGGTTTTTTTTGTAAATGTTTAGCATTTTTGTTTCCTGTAGCCAATGCTAAAGTATTACAAATAAAAAAAGCCATAAACATTTCTAAAAGCTCTAACTGAAATGGTCTGAGAACTATTGCACTGTGTGAGGGTGAGGGTGAGTGTGAGTGAGGGTGAGTGAGGGTGAGGGTGAGTGTGAGTGAGCAGCCTTTTCATGGACTTCCTACTGGCATAAAAAGGCTGTCGGAAATGGAATCTGGCGGCACCTAGCACGGCCTCAGTGTGCCGCTATGTGACCAAACTGGCACATGTGATGCCTCCGAAGCATCCATGCACTGTGCATGGAAGTTTAAAAACATTCCTTTTATTGCTTTGGCTTGTGCTGCAGCCCTTTTCCTGGTCGCAGCACATGCCACAATAGTAAAAGTAATGTTTCTGACCGCTTACATGATGGTCGTATCGTAATTGGGCTTTTGGAGCTGATGACTCCTTGTCGGACTGTCTTTTGCCAGAAATGATGGCAGTTAAATGCTTGCCCAACCGCCATCGTAATGAGTCCAATAATTATTATTCAATTATATATTTCTTTTACAGTAAAAAAAATATTCAACATAAAATTAAATTAATTATAATTTAACTAACAGCCCACTACTATAGTATTAATTACTAACATAAATGTAAAAATGTAAATATCCATTACATTTAACAAATTAAACTCAAATAAAATAACAATTAAGCAAGATACATAATTAATAATGCATTCAATATTACATAAAAATTGAATTAAGATTAAAATTACATTAATTACAACAAATTAACTTCTCATCCTATTCCTCTACAAACCCAAAACCCTGCTACTTCAATATAAATGACTATTTAAATATCATAAAGAATCTCACAATTTAAATCGTAGATAGTCCGTACCAAGATATTTTTGCACATTATTTATGTTACATGATCATTTTAATCTGATGTATGTATTATTTACCCAGCAGAATTTAAAATACACTAGGACTACCGCCCTGAGAACGCCTTGAGCGATGTGAAGCCAGAGAGAAGCTACTAAATTAGCTTGGCATTGCATTTCAATGCTGTGATGTGGAGACGTACACTAAAAAGAAACTCTAAACTGTGATGCATGGTACTTGGCAGGGCTAATTGTTTCATTTTTTAAATATTTTCTCTTAATAACAAATTTCATGGTAAAAAGGCAAACATTCTAAACTTTCTTAAATGCCTGGCTTTGGAGTTAACCTAGGTGGTCCTTCTTCAGAAAAAACTCTTCTCAAAGGAAGATCCGAAAAACTGCAAAAATAAAAAAGAGAAAATACCTCACTGTGATTAACACACTCACATCAAAGAGCATCTCCTCCTGCCTAAAAAAAATTAGTAAAATTGATCTCCATCTGGACTCCGAGAAGACTGTGCATACCGTCGCTGAGCGCTCTTTTATAGGAGAGTAGAAGAAGAAGAAACAGTACTGACCAGCAGGGCATCAATTCATTCACTACAAATAATCAAGAGTGAAGATCTAACAAGACACGCTTAAAGGTAAGAACAACAGACCCTTAGGTAAAAAACAGAAAAGTGAGAATAACAGGCGAGAGATTTAATGAGAATTTTTCTCTTCTTAAGCAGAAATAGATAAAAATGGAATAAAATAACGGGTGAAGAAAGGAAAGACCGTCCTTCATAGGATTCAATCAAAAAGGAATCTCAGGTAAACAAACATAGAGATTAAAGAGCTAACAGTACTAAAAAAGCAAAAGGAGGTTTTTGGACCTACGGTTAAGAGAAACAAAAGAGGGACTGATGCAAATTAATAAATGTAATTTTCCTGCAGGTAAAAATGAAAATTGATCTAGCTGCTTAAATAAAAGAAGAATATTAGGAATACCAACTATACCGAAAAGGAGTATATGCTTGAAAAAGGTAACACTCAAAAAAGGATATATGACGGTACAACGCGTACCGTCACAACGCATACCTTTACAACGCGGCCGTGACAACGCAAGTCGTTACCACGACTTGCGTTGGGGGGGCGCGGATTTCGAATAGTTTAATTTACTATTCTAACACCAGTCCCCGTGGACCCTAGGGAAGGTGTTAGGATAGTAAATTAACTATTTTTAGACCTTGAACGCCCTCCAGCGCAAGTCGTGGTAACGACTTGCGTTGTCACAGCCGCGGTGTAAAGGTACCGCGTTTTGAAAACATCGTTGTAAACGATGTTTACCCTCAAAAAAATAAGGGTATAACTGGATTATATAAAAATATGGGATGTAGTGATCTGATGATGCGATCTCTTAAAACTTCCAGAAACCAAGCTTATTCCCACATTGTCAGACATCGCCATTTACCATCATACAGAAAAGGAACAGATGTCCAAGAAAGGTAATATTTGATAATCAATGTAAACCATACAATATTTAAAAAAAATACAAATTAATATTTCTGACAGTGCCCTTTCTAATACTTCTAGAAACCGAGGGTATTCCCATATGGTCAAACATCGCTAATTAATCAAAGCGACCAACAAACTAGCTAAGTTTGAGGTATGTATAAAGGTATCATATTTTAAAGTTAAATCTGCCATAGATTTGAAAAAAATCGTTTTAATGGAACCATTTACTTGTAACCCAGTAAATATCG
This sequence comes from Lissotriton vulgaris, assembly GCF_964263255.1. Taxonomy (NCBI): domain Eukaryota; kingdom Metazoa; phylum Chordata; class Amphibia; order Caudata; family Salamandridae; genus Lissotriton; species Lissotriton vulgaris. The sequence continues at coordinate 1,611,110,434 of NC_141695.1, read as the reverse complement.
TGGTACAAAAATGGAGGTGGTACAAATTAAACAAGCATTGGAAATGCAATAGGTCTCGCACCATTAGAGTTAGTGCTTTTAGAATTGTTTATGGGTTTTTTTTGTAAATGTTTAGCATTTTTGTTTCCTGTAGCCAATGCTAAAGTATTACAAATAAAAAAAGCCATAAACATTTCTAAAAGCTCTAACTGAAATGGTCTGAGAACTATTGCACTGTGTGAGGGTGAGGGTGAGTGTGAGTGAGGGTGAGTGAGGGTGAGGGTGAGTGTGAGTGAGGGTGAGTGAGGGTGAGGGGTTGAGGGTGAGGGTGAGTGAGGGTGAGTGAGGGTGAGTGAGGGTGAGTGAGGGTGAGGGGTTGAGGGTGAGGTGTTGAGGGTGAGTGAGGGTGAGTGAGGGTGAGTGAGGTGTTGAGGGTGAGTGAGGGTGAGGGTGAGTGAGGGGTTTTGGGTGAGTGAGGGTGAGGGGGAGTAGTTGAGGCTGAGTGAGAGTGAGGGTGAGTGAGGGGTTGAGGGTGAGGGGTTGAGGGTGAGTGAGTGAGGGTGAGGGGTTGAGGGTGAGTGAGGGTTAGGGTGAGTGAGGGTGAGGGGTTGAGGGTGAGTGAGGATGAGTGAGAGTGAGGGTGAGTGAGGGGTTGAGGGTGAGGGGTTGAGGGTGAGTGAGGGGTTGAGGGTGAGTGAGGGTGAGTGAGGGTGAGGGTGAGGGGGTGAGGGGGAGGGGTTGAGGGTGAGTGAGGGTGAGTGAGTGAGAGTGAGGGGTTGAGGGTGAGTGAGTGAGGGTGAGGGGTTGAGGGTGGGTGAGGGTTTGAGGGTGAGGGGTTGAGGGTGAGTGAGTGAGGGTGAGGGGTTGAGGGTGAGGGGTTGGCGATTCTAAGGTGGCCCCTTACTGCAAAACTGGTTGCGGAAATCCTGGTGCATGAGCTGGACTGCTGCTGGGGCGCATTGGTGCTGTTACAAGGGTGTAAGTGCAGCAAAATCACCCGATTGAGCGCTGGGCGCTGCGCATCTAAAATGACGGCAGCGCACTGAGGGGGAGACTTCCACCGGCTGCGGCAACGGGAGATGTGCACTCTGTTTGTGAGCGGCTGGGAGGCGATTCGGCGTGCAGACTCACAGCGGAAAACTGCGGAGGCGGCAGTCCTGGGGGAGAAGTCTGGAGGGCGAGATCGCCTTAACCTTCCTGTGGTGCACTACGCTCCCAAGATGGCAGTTATGGGATGCGGGCGGAGGCCTGATGCCGGCGAAGGTGAGAGGCAGACCGAGGCGGTGAGGCGAGGAGGTGCTGAATGCTGGAGTGGCCGCTGGGACACGCACCTTGCGCCCTGACCTACAGCATTGAGAGGTGAGGTGGCAGCGCTGTACCGATCCTGCTACGCAGCAACAATGGTGTGGAGGCACCGAGGACGGAGGCTGACTGGTGGCTGTGAGCACTGTGTGAGGGTGAGGGTGAGTGTGAGTGAGGGTGAGTGAGGGGTTGAGGGTGAGTGAGGGTGAGTGAGGGTGAGTGAGGGTGAGTGAGGGTGAGTGAGCGTGAGGGTGAGTGAGGGTGAGTGAGGGTGAGGGGTTGAGGGTGAGGTGTTGAGGGTGAGTGAGGGTGAGGGTGAGTTAGGGTGAGTGAGGTGTTGAGGGTGAGTGAGGGTGAGTGAGGGGTTTTGGGTGAGTGAGGGTGAGGGGGAGTAGTTGAGGCTGAGTGAGAGTGAGGGTGAGTGAGGGGTTGAGGGTGAGGGGTTGAGGGTGAGTGAGTGAGGGTGAGGGGTTGAGGGTGAGTGAGGGTGAGGGTGAGTGAGGGTGAGTGAGGGTGAGGGGTTGAGGGTGAGTGAGGGTGAGGGGTTGAGGGTGAGTGAGGGGTTGAGGGTGAGTGAGGGGTTGAGGGTGAGTGAGGGTGAGTGAGGGTGAGGGTGAGGGGTTGAGGGGGAGGGGTCGAGGGGGATGGGGAGGGGTTGAGGGTGAGTGAGTGAGAGTGAGGGGTTGAGGGTGAGTGAGTGAGGGTGAGGGGTTGAGGGTGGGTGAGTGAGGGTGAGGGTTTGAGGGTGAGGGGTTGAGGGTGAGTGAGTGAGGGTGAGGGGTTGAGGGTGAGGGGTTGGCGATTCTAAGGTGGCCCCTTACTGCAAAACTGGTTGCGGAAATCCTGGTGCATGAGCTGGACTGCTGCTGGGGCGCATTGGTGCTGTTACAAGGGTGTAAGTGCAGCAAAATCACCCGATTGAGCGCTGGGCGCTGCGCATCTAAAATGACGGCAGCGCACTGAGGGGGAGACTTCCACCGGCTGCGGCAACGGGAGATGTGCACTCTGTTTGTGAGCGGCTGGGAGGCGATTCGGCGTGCAGACTCACAGCGGAAAACTGCGGAGGCGGCAGTCCTGGGGGAGAAGTCTGGAGGGCGAGATCGCCTTAACCTTCCTGTGGTGCACTACGCTCCCAAGATGGCAGTTATGGGATGCCGGTTGGAGGCCTGATGCCGGCGAAGGTGAGAGGCAGACCGAGGCGGTGAGGCGAGGAGGTGCTGAATGCTGGAGTGGCCGCTGGGACACGCACCTTGCGCCCTGACCTACAGCATTGAGAGGTGAGGTGGCAGCGCTGTACCGATCCTGCTACGCAGCAACAATGGTGTGGAGGCACCGAGGACGGAGGCTGACTGGTGGCTGTGAGGCGTGAGACTGCTGACCGGCGCTGGGTGCTGGTTGAGGAAATCGCAGGCGGCGCAAGATTAACTGAGACACGCCGTCTGACTCTCTGAGGCTCCTTACTGCAGAGCAATACTTGTGGGAAAATAGAAGTGTTTCCCTTTCATAACGGACTTGCTGGGGCTGTATGGCAGAGGGGGAGAGACCACGAAGGCTATGGCGGAGGGAAGAGAGGGGAGGGGGGAGGAGAAATGCAACACGGCGGGAAGGGGAGGGGGCGGAGCGGGTAAAATAAACAACCAAACAAGACGGAGGGAAGAGAGGGGAGGGGGGAGGAGAAATGCGACACGGCGGGAAGGGGAGGGACAACCAAACAAGACGGAGGGAAGAGAGGGGAGGGGGGAGGAGAAATGCGACACGGCGGGAAGGGGAGGGGGCGGAGCGGGTAAACCAAGACGGACGTGCACGCGCTTTTAAGCTCAATGCGCATGCGCATTGAGCTTAAAAGTCACGGGCACTGCAAGGAATCGCCACGATTCCTTGCAAGTTGGGGAAAGAGTGGATAAGTCCCAATACTCTCGCTTGCTCGATGCGCATGCGCATCGACAGGCGAGACCTAAAAAATATGTACAGGAACAGGGAGCGTGTACCTATCTACTGCCCGTCCACGCTGGATGCGGTGTGCAGACAGACAGAATTCGCAACCAAATTAAACGCCATGGTATTTGGAGAATCTCTCAGCTTGTTTATGTGAAGGCGGGGAAGGACATATTAGACACTTCTGCATTGCACCCAATTGCCTTTCCCTTGTTAAGATCTCATTGGGCCTATCTCCCGTTTCAGCAGGCGTATTCCAGTCAGGGATTGGATAGCAGAAGATGACGCCCCTGACAACAAAGGTGGAGTTGGAGAAAAATCTAATAAAAAAAATAAAGTGTACGTGGAAAGAGGGAGGCAAACGTCACATCCCCTCCTTCACTGCTAGTGACAGTTTAAACTGGGCAGACATGGACATTTTTAAATAGCAGCAGAGCTAGAAATAAATTGTGTCGATCTAGGGGCAGGTTAGTAAGAAGAGGGTGAGACCAGGTGGCGCTGACCTGTTCTCATATACCTCGCCTCCCCAAAATACGCGCTGGGCGAGCTTAAGTTAGCTAGTGTTACAACATACGGGTACTGGATGGCAGGATCCGACACGGGGCGGTGCGAGTTTTTTTGTTTGTCAGGTGGACACCTGGGAGGGGAGGGGCAACCGTGAACAAGGGAGAGGGTACTGAGCGGGGCCTTTACCTGCTCGCGCTGATAAAGTGTGAGAAGCGGTGCCAGTCCATAGAGGCGGATCGTGTAATGCCGGGACAAGGTGGCATTCAGAAAAGCTGTGGGGAAAGCAGAGAATGCCAGCTCGGCGGGACAGAGTTTAGTCTGCCTGCGGGATGGCAGGGGAAGTCAAGATTATTTAGGGAGAGGTATTTGTAGCTCGGGACCTGGTTCAAGCGGCTGTAGGGACCACCAGCAACCAGGTTTGATGTCCTTGCGTGGCAGGCCGCGTTGTTTGGGGGAGCACGTTTGGGTGAGGTGGCGAGCCTGCGAGTATATTGAAGTTACAGTAGGAGAACGGGTGCGTTTGCCTGTGCTGGATTTTATTCATGCAGTCAGGATTAGCACGGTCGGGCAACTCATGTGTGGGATCCTGTTAAATAGCGGGGGTAGAAATAGTAATGTCTGTGAGAGGCCAGAAGCAAGCATTGGAAACAGGGCGTTAATTACGGGTGTTCTGTGGCACGGGATGTCCTGGCACCAGTGGTCATGACTCCTGCTGGTAGGAGCTCGCTGCCAACGACAGACAACAGTGACAAGTAACAAACAGCCCATACTTGATGTTATGCAAGACATCTGAGGGATTCGCTTGTCATTGGTGTGGGCAGGCACCGAGTTCTGCAATAATGTGTGAAGCCCTCCTTCTCCGTCTAAGGCAGGCAGCACTGGTAGCTCCCCCTTGTGCCTGGCGCTCTATTCCAGGACAACCACCAGAAAGTTTAGGTGTGCCTGTTGGCTCGGACTACAGAAAATAGGAGTAGGCAGCCTTTAGAATGCTTTTCGATGACGGCAGCCAATGTCGTCCCAAGCTGGAGACTGGACTGCAGTAAGCCACCAGGCGTGTGGTAGGTAGCGATGATGAACCCCAAAAGATTTCGCCGTCTTTGGCTGCCCGATCCGAACAGTAAACCCTTCGTGCTTGTCTCCTCTCCAGATCGCGAGGAGCAGGCACAGACAGCAGTGCCCCCTGCTCTGTGGCAGGCAACAGCACAGCCCTCCCTCTCCGTCCGCCTGGCTCCGCTGCTCTGCTGTGGGGTCGGCGCAGGCTGGAGCCCGCTGGCTGATTGGAAGAGAGGGGGAGGCAGAGCAGAGAGAGCGGGATGGAGGGGCGGGGGAAGAGCCGCTCTCTGCGGGGACTGGAGCCAGTCCACGCCCGGGGCAGCAGCGAGCCCGCAGAGCTGGAGAGCAGACAAAGCAGCCACAGGAAGGGGGAAGGGAGGGCGAGCGAAACCGAAGCGAGGAGATCCAGCACAGAGAGAAAAGGGGCGATCCAGCGCCCGACGGAGAAACATGGGCGAACTAGCACCGTGCTAACTAGGCGAACGAAAACCCGGCACTGAGCTGACGAAGAGTGGTGAATCCAACAGCGAAGTAAATAAGAGAAGGGCGATCCAGCACCGGGCTAAGGGGGAGCGTGGCAATTACAGCACCGGGCTAACGAGGACAGATCCAGCACCGGGCTATGGCAGAGGAGATCCTCCGGACCGGGCGGGGTAAAGAAAAGGGGAGCCAGCAAGAGGATAAATAAACGGAGACCTCGCAAAACCGAGTTAAAAAGGGGAGAACGATATATCAAGCACTGGAGGTAAAAAGGGGGAAACATCGCGAAGGTTAAAAGGGTAAGATTTAGTAAAAGCGGTGCAAGTTTGAGTAAGAATAGATCATCCAGGGCAGCTAAAGGAAACAAGACGGAGGGAAGAGAGGGGAGGGGGGAGGAGAAATGCGACACGGCGGGAAGGGGAGGGACAACCAAACAAGACGGAGGGAAGAGAGGGGAGGGGGGAGGAGAAATGCGACACGGCGGGAAGGGGAGGGGGCGGAGCGGGTAAACCAAGACGGACGTGCACGCGCTTTTAAGCTCAATGCGCATGCGCATTGAGCTTAAAAGTCACGGGCACTGCAAGGAATCGCCACGATTCCTTGCAAGTTGGGGAAAGAGTGGATAAGTCCCAATACTCTCGCTTGCTCGATGCGCATGCGCATCGACAGGCGAGACCTAAAAACCATCCCGGTAAGCAAAAACAGCCATGTCCTGTAGGGATGGAACGGCAAAGGTGTGACACAACAGCTGCGGGATTTACAAATACTGTGTAGATGTGTCTCCAGAATAGAATCCCTCAAAGGTTAATGTTTACCCTGACTATAGAAGGGTGTGTAAATGAATAAGGATGTTATAGAGACTATAATAGGTACGGGATATAGAAAATGTAAATAATGAGGTGAAGAATGTAAAGGACTACAGAGAGAACTAGAATAATGTTCTGTTCTACTGAAACTCACTATAGCAGCAAAATAATAATGATAATTTTGTGTCTTTTGTGTTTTAAATTTATAGTGATTTTAATTCATAAACACTGTCCTGAAGAAGGTGACGACTCAAATCACCGAAACGCCGCGTCGACAATTTTTCTGTGTGATAAATTCGTTACATTGTGAATATATATTTTTTTAATACATTGTCAATTTATGTGATAACTTGCTGCATCAAATGTTTTTAATGGTTTTTATGAATAAATGTGTAAACTCACTTGAAATGTTTTGTATGAACAGAAAATAATAATTTCAAATAAAAAATATATATTTTTTTTAACTACTGTACATCCAGTGTATAACATCCTTAGTAATCTTTAATATTGATTTTCAAGATTTATTTGATTAAGGCTCGCTAAAATTGTATTGTAAATTTGTAGATCCATATGCAACTGGGGATACGCCTGTTGGCTCACCTTGCGCCTCTCCCTTAAACGCCCAGAGACCTAAGTCTCTTTTTCCGAACATGTGAAAAGGGAATTTTTAATTTAAATTTTGTTTCAGCAGGGCATCAAGCCACTGACTTAGATCAATGTCAGCCTATGGCCCATCGGAATGAAGTTTTGTCTAGAAGGAGGAGGGAGGAATGGAAAGGAATACTATCTTGGCCAATCAAATCTGCTATAATTCCTGGCATTAGGTTATGTGGAAGAGGTGGTTAAGGCAGCAGAACAAATTAGGGGAACATACAAAGTACAACAAGGTGCAAAAGAGGTTGCATGATTAAATCTATACATGCAAAGCTGTTCCTCAGTTTGAGATGCTGCATATTTTAAAATATGTGCTAGACCTGGGCGCAAACTACAAAATACAACTTGGTGGTGGCTGGAAAACCTGAATTGATCCCAACCAAAAACACCAGGCGTTATTGTTGTCCATTGTTTTTACCACCCGTACCTTTCTAGACAGAAGCCCCCCTTATACAAATCAATACTGACCCTGCTCCACATTGGAACAGTATATTTCAAACTGCCAGGAAGGGTCCCTCCAGAATGGAACGCAAGCAACATCATCACTGGTTTTAGCCTATTTCAGTAGGGTGAAGTGAGCATAGGATCCCCATGTCTGGTCATACCTGTCACACTTGGGGTGTCAAATACAAAAAAACATCAAGGTGGTAAATGGAGTGCATGAATTTATTTCACCCCCTGGCGATCGGTCAGGATAGCATTCTGTTCTATTAATCACCTCGGCATGAAGCATATGATAACACCTCTGAAACCTGCAAGACTCTGCCTAGGCCTAAGATGCTATATATGGCATATGATGGTGGCAGCTTTGCACATGAGAATATATTAGCTTAGGCAAATGCATGTTTCTCATGCCAATTTGCTGCATTCACTCAAAGAAAGCAGGCATGATCAATGCACAGTTGTCCCCTACCACTTTTTAATGTCAGCCTTAGCTATTTCATCTTTTTCTACTAACCACTGCTCTGCAAAACCAAACTTACAAATTATGGGCCTAGTTGGGGTGGGATGCATCTAAAGGGACATTTTTCTCATTCCTCATTTATTTGTTCCCTATTGTTGCCTCAATAAGGCTAACACTTTCTGCTATCAATGCAGTCTTGAAGGACCCCACATCTGTTCATATTTATCTCTTTTGCAATGATTTGTATGCTCAACATACACTTCATAGAACAATGTAACAAGAGCTAACCTGCAGAGTCTTTTCCTTTCATCTTCCATCATATCTTTGTAAAATTGAACTTAGAGGCGCAATTTCACCAAAACACTTCTATAAGAACCTAATGGATTGATGTACAAAGCCGTTTAGAGGTTGCAAACCTTGCAATTTGCATGGTCGGCAACCGCTAAGGGTTTTTTGAGAGTTTGAACTGAACCCTAAAAAGTATGATTATGTGTGTACAAAAACCCATGGGGAGTTAAGGGGGATGCCCTCCTGCCATGCCTTTTGTTTGCATACAGAGAGGAACTGCAGAAAGGGGTTGGCTTCAACCCCTTTAAACATCTGTATTGGCACACTGGGAGAGGGCTTCTCACTTTGGTAAATGAGGGCTGGGAGCAAGCTCCTGGGAGAGCCCCTCCAGGATGTGCTACATGCTGGCCCTTTGCAACACAATAGACTGCGTCTGGAAACTTGCTCAGGAAAATCTGAAAGCTAGCCAGGACATATGAAACATTGGCTTGAAATGGGGAACAATCCAAAGTGTAAAACATTGAGTTATTTAATTTTTGCTTTTGCAATTTGTCTTGCCAGGAAGACTACAGCAATATTTCATTTGGTAGGGAGTGTATGGGACCAAAAACATAAGGAAGATCACTATGTTTGTGACACTTATAGGTAGGCAGTGGCAAATGACTGAATTTGATCAGGGGGGTCAACTCACTAACCACAAACCAAAACGTTTGGCACTAATTATGAAACACAATATAGACTTAAATTCCTAGAAGAAAGCCATTTGGGGGACGCAACATGGATGCCCCGTCTCCATTCTTCTTTTGTTTTATGAATAGAGCCTCTAGCATCTACAGTAAAACAGAATGCAGATATAGTAGGCATTCCTTTCAAGTGTGAACATAAGATTAGCTTATTTTCTAGTGACATGCTTTTCAAATTAACTCTGAGGCAGACTAAAAGAGGAAGAAGTGCAGAGACTGTCCTCAATTCTATTCCTCGAAGCCATCCAAGACATCGAACGTAGCAATAATAGCCAAACCTACCATTTTTTACAGCAGGCACCTGGAAGGTAAGCAAACACTCAGCATATATGTTGATAATATAGGACAGAACCCATACACAAATTATCCCCCACTATCCCACTTGTTACGCCATTCCCCTCCCCTGTGTTGCTTTGCCATTCCCCCACCCTCCTTATCGAAGTATCCATGTGGGATATCAGCCATGTGGGACATCAGTTGGCATTTAAATAACACTTCCCCGCTTTGGAGGCTCACTGGAGGATTAATAATGTGACTAATTTCATGCAACCGAACAGAGCCTGCTAAAGGAAATATATATATATATATATATATATCGCTACACAAAGTGATCCTTAAGCCAGTCGAGAGCGCTCCACAGTGTGTGCTCTGCCCAGGGGTCGGATCCTGACCCAGGGAAATTTTAGTATACAAAGGAGGCGGCACAACCAGGATACTTTAACAGCTTTGTTTATTTCACTTCACTCCACCAACGCGTTTCAGCCACAACTGGCCTTGCTCACGGTCGGTTAGTCCCTCCACAGTGTTACTTTTTGTACTATCCCACGTTAGCTGATTATAAAGCATTATGGGAATTGTAGTTACAATTTAAGTGAAAAAATAAAATGATTAGGGTACTATACCCAATAAATCAAAAAACAATAATCGATGAACTACAATAAAAGACCTGGGTACTATACCCAATAAATAAAAAATCGCAATGGATATCCCACAGTGAACTTTCAGTCACAAAAGTGCAGTAATTGAAACGCACACAATGTCCTTTTTCTTTTATTTTATTTTTTCACTTAAATTGTAACTATATATAGCAGCAGAATTCCGGTAAGCAGAAAGAATTCAGATGAGCCCGTAGTCCTTTCAGGTGTTTTTATTTAGCCACAGCAAGCAATCGAGGACAACGCGTTTCGAACAACCCTGGTTGCTCTTGGTCACATATATATCTATACTTTGCTAGTTTGATATTTCTTGATGACAGTAAAGCCACAGCCTTCTTTTTTAATGAATTTGTGACTTTTATGTCGAGAAGTTTACTTTTCCTTCTGACATCAAAAATTTAAATAATAGTGTACTTATGTGTTGCAATCCCAAAGCAGAACAATAAAGTGGTATGGATGGATAGACACGGACATGTTTAAGCAGAGCTTTATTTGTAAAATAGTAAGTGCCAGGCCCAAGATATTTGTCAGGAGGCCAAAGCAACTTGCACCACCTACGGTTCTTGCGCACTGCAAACAGCAGTACCAACAACACCTCCTTACAGTTACAGTCCAATATATGTGATAATTTAGACTGTACCTGGTGACCCAAAGGTGTAGAAATGCCCCGAACACCCTGGTATTATCATTTTTAACCTTATATAAAAATTGTAAACCATTTGCTCAGGTGCTTTTTTTTTTAAATAGGCTAGCACCAACAAACATTGGCGCAAATGAAGCACTGCATTTAGGCAGAATGCTAATATACACAGTTTACACTAAATAAATAAGTTCAAAGTGCCCCCATTTCTTAAAAGTGAATGTCAGTCTTGTTCATTAAAGAGCACAAGTTCAAAGTATTTACCTTTTGTAAGTCCAGTGGAATTGCAATTCCCAAATAGTTCACAAAATCTGCTTTCCTGAAAAGAAATGTGTGCAATAATTTCTGAATGGATTGCTGATAAGGGATGGCATCCTCAAGTTGTCCCTAATTATCATATTTGAAACTAACCATTTCTCTAAAATTGAGCGGTCTTTAAAATTGTCTGTCTTGTCAACTGCATACACTATAAACTTAATTTCTAGATTACCGATTTTAATACATGAAATCTCCATTTTCAACCTACTGGTAATCACTAACAGCTGAAATGCAACTAACAGACAACAGTGTTTTGTCCCTTTTAGAATTGTAATCCATTTTGAGAGAGAGAATTTAGCGAAACAGTCATTAAAAGTACCACTTTGCCTCTAGCTGTGCTAAAAAGAGTGCAAGGTTTGTCACTGCCTCTGGTGATCTTGACAATATCCAGTATTTGCCTTAAATGTCAAGTCAAGTCAAGTCAAAACAAGCTTTATTCGATTGTTAAAATCATAAAAGCAGAGTCAGGCAATAAAAAGACAATGTCACATTTCATCAGTTTAAAAAGACATTAAACATTAATGATAATATTGAATGCATACAAAGATTATTAAAAATGGGCATGCTAAAAAACAGTTAAAAGCAGTAAAAAAGAACACAGTATATTCAGTCACCCCGCCAGGTTATTCGGGGATAGCTTCCTGGTCTTAATACGCATGGCAGCTACCAGAAAGCTAGCAACCCCGAAAATTACCTTTGTGGTTCCTAATAGTTGTAAGTAAAAGAGAGCTGGGCGTACTTGTAAAAAACCTGCATCTCTTAGAATTGGGGCTAAGAACCGCCTTCTACCCTCCTTGAAGTGGTCACAGAACATTACAAAGTGCATGAGAGACTGCTCTGAGAAGTTATCACATGGGCTCAGTATATCAGGTACCCCCCACACTGGGAAGTCACCCAGGGAGTATTGTATAATGTTAAACCTGAATCTAATGAAGAGGTGATGATGGAATGGTTTACTAACAATTTTTAAATAGGGTTCTAGAGAGGGAGTAGTTAAGAGCAGAAAATTTGCTCTAACTTTTGGCTTAATTAATTCCTCCTCTTCCCTAGCCTGATTCGCCCTAAACAGGAAGTTTTCCTTAATCCATTTTACGTCTCCTTTAACTATGTTGTTCGGTTATTTGTAAAGATCTGGCCTGCCCATTTTATTCAACGTGTTCTTAATGTATACTAGCCAAGGAATTTTAGACACCTTGTCTAACGCCATGCAGTCCTTAAGGATGCAGTGGTTCAAAGGGATATCATTATTTAACCAGGTTTTTGCCCAATAGACCAGAGGGGCCAATCGTAGCTCATCGGTTACATAGCCTATGCCTAACTCAGTATGCAGGGAGAAAACTGGTGTTGATTGTGGGACTCCTAGCAATGTTCTGAGGAAAGTATTTTCCGCAATTTGTATTTTACCTTGCGGCGAAAAGCCCCACAAGGGAGCACCATACATAGCTGTGGACAAGCATTTTGTCTTATACACTTTCAAGAGAGCGTCCATTGGACGCGAGCCCAATCGCTTTGCAAAGCTCATTAGAGGTTGATCTCTTAACTGCAAGTCTTTTTGCATTTAGTTGGGCGGTCCAAGAGCCCCCCTCTTCAAAGATAACACCCAGGTAAGTAAAAACTGGTACCCTGGTCACGCCCTCACCCCTCACCAGTGCAGGTAAACGTCTTTAGCTTTTGAGTTTTCGTGCGCTTCCCCGCCACCTTAAATGTTTTCTCACAAAACTCTTAACACTGAATCCCCACTGCTGCTTGTGTAGTACTTTATATTGCTTTTTTCAAGGAAACTGTGCAGATTTTACTTACAATGTTATAATCTAGGTTTATCGGTAAAATTCACCTCTGGATCACTTCTTCCACAATAAAACCATTGCGTTATATTTAAAGTTGTCTGAATATGAACCTCTTCCAGTACTCCAGCTATATAATGTCTTTAGTATGTTTGCGAAAGCTTGCTTAAAGGTTTTATGAAAGATATTTGAGAAACCATCATATTCTGGTGGCTTCACAGGAGCTAACACATGTATAGAAGCAATTACGTCTTCATTCTGTATTGCATTGTCCATCAGGACTTTTGTCTTTTTCCAATTTTGGAATGGCAAACCTCTAATGAACGCATCAGCGTTTGCCTGGTCAAAAGGTACACCACTGCATACTGATTTATAGAAATTGGCAATACATTTCTTTATGCTTACTTTGCTTGTCAACAACGTGCTATATGTATTTTTCACATCTTATATTAGCTTCTAATGTTCACAGTGCTACAGTCAGTCAGGCCTCAGCTTGGCAGTTTGTTTTACCTTCAATACAAAACCTGTATCTGATTTTGAAGAGATTTCCTTGTGTTTTCTCATTGTGCTGCACAGGCATCTTTTGTCTTGCTCTTTTCACCTCTTTTCTAATAGTTATATATCTTGGCTATTTGAGGTTATTGGCCTTCCTATTTGAAAGCAGATAGGCATATCAGCTTTCCTCTCACAAGTACCTTTGACCCATGGTGGCGGATCCAGGAAGGGGTGGTGGGGCTAATGGGATGCAGGGGCTTGAAAAAGGGAAAAAACACTTCCCTCTGCACACCGCCGTCTCTCCTCTATCAGCCCTCCTCCCAGTAAGCAGAAAGCCCACAGGCTCCTCTAAGGCAATCCCAACATTGCTGTCAGCGTGAACTGTGCATGACTTTTTGGCCGCCCAAGACTGCCGGCCAAACTGTCGTGCGCACTTAAGTGCAGATATTTCCTCCTCCCTCTGCTAGCTGTGACAGCCAAGCCCCGCCTCATAACTGGATTCAGCACAGAAGAATAAAATAACAAGTTTTTCATTTTTTACTGCTGAAAAGCAGTGGGGCGACACTCATCCACCTTAGCCAAGGAGCTGCTGTTGCCTTTAATGCTTTCCACATTAGGATAGCTTTCATAGTATTACTATTGCCTTTCCAGATGATGTGGTATATTTATTTTTTCTCTATTGAACAACTATCTCATCTTTCAGAATGAAAGGATCAAATTTTGATTGCTTATTTGAGCACGGGGTTTGTTTGTTGTTATTAACCAACTCACTTTGCACATAAACAGTGATTGATATGTTCTATCTTGAGCTTGGAAAATTAGTTTTCTTGTCAGTGAGCAGTCAGGTGCAAGAAAGCTTATAAACAAACAAGCAAATCCAATAATTAGCAAAAAATCTCGCAGATGTATTATTATTATTATTATTATTATTATTAATAACAAGCATTTATTAAGCGCATGACTATCCAAGTCGGGCTTTTCAACGCCAACCATCCCCACTGGAGTCATAACTAAATTAGGCACATACCTAAGTTTTCAGTTTTTTAAAGCTTAATATGTTATCATTGAGTCTAAGGCTAACGGGCAAGAAGCTCCATCATTTGGGAGCCAGGTAGAAACAAGCATTTACAATGCAATGGTTTCGCCTTTGGAAAAGTTAGAGCTATTGGCATTGTAAATGACAAAATTTGTATTTATGTGTTGGTTTTGAAAACAGATAAATAAATGGCACTGTCATTTACATTGCCATTAGCTTAATCTCGGCAGTCACTCTGCACTCCCTAGCAGTCACTCTGCACTCCCTAGCAGTCACTCTGCAGTCACTCTGCACTCCCTAGCACTCCCTAGTCTCTCTGCAGTCCCTAGCACTCCCTAGTTACTCTGCAATCCCTAGCAATCCCTAGTCACTCTGCAGTCTCTAGCACTCCCTAGTCACTCTGCACTCTCTAGCACTCCCTAGTCACTCTGCACTCTCTAGCACTCCCTAGTCACTCTGCACTCTCTAGCACTCCCTAGTCACTCTGCACTCACTCTGCACTCTCTAGCAATCCCTAGTCACTCTGCAGTCTCTAGCACTCCCTAGTCACTCTGCAGTCTCTAGCACTCCCTAGTCACTCTGCACTCTCTAGCACTCCCTAGTCACTCTGCACTCTCTAGCACTCCCTAGTCACTCTGCACTCACTCTGCACTCTCTAGCACTCCCTAGTCACTCTGCACTCTCTAGCACTCCCTAGTCACTGCACTCACTCTGCACTCTTTAGCACTCCCTAGTCACTCTGCACTCTCTAGCACTCCCTAGTCACTCTGCACTCTCTAGCACTCCCTAGTCACTCTGCACTCCCTACTCTGCACTCCCCACTCTGCACTCCCCACTCTGCACTCCCCACTCTGCATTCCCCACTCTGCACTCCCCACTCTGCACACTCACTACTGTGCACTCACTACTCTGCACACTCACTACTCTGCACTCTACACAAAGATCCGTTACAATTAAAATAAAATAAAACGAGGTGTAAAAAAGTATATGAAGTAATCTTCCTCGAGTTTTTCTAGCACCCGATTCTCTCCCTTCCTTCCCCCTTCTAGCTCCCCACCTCACCTTCTGCCCACACTTTTTCAGATAATGCTGTGAATGGGTGCAAGTATTTATTTTACTTAATGCAGTTTTATATAGCGTAAACTTTTCTAGCACCCAATTCTCTCCCTTCCTTCCCCCTTCTTGCTCCCAAAAATCTAAAAGGAGACTAACAATGCTTAAGGACGGCCAAGGCAATGTAATTTGCTCAAGACATTAACTATCTTGACCCTTGCCTTCCCCCTATGAGCTTCTGCCCCATGCTATTCAGAACCCGCATGCATTGATCACCACTGACCCTGGTGAGACCAGATACATGCAGTCACTATTCTTAAACTCGCTAGCATCAGTTACTTTGTTACCGGAAAAAGCACGAAGTACCCCGTCTTTATGAAGGGAGGGGTGCACTGCAGCTGAGACTGCATGAACAGGGTAAGAACTTCTAACACTTGAACAATTCGCTTACAGGTAATCACGTTCTCTGTCACCTGCTCCCACAGCTCCTTAGAGAAAATGGACACGTGCAGCGATCGTGGGCATTCACCTGTACAATCGCACAGACCCGCACCTGATATAACCTGGGGTTCCAAAGCCTAACGCCAGAGATAAAACTAACATATATGTTGTGCACCTTCTCCCAATTGATTAGATCATCCCCGGCCAATTTATTAGGGGAAGAAGGTTTCAACAAACACCTAGCTGACTGTAAGCCTAGGTCCTAGATGTAAATGACAGCAGCGCTGTTGTTTCCTGTCATCTGACTATATCGGATGCAAAACTACAATTCAGCTAATTCTGATTTTGAGGACCATCCCCTTTATTTTTGTCCCACGGTATCAGCAAGCGGCAGCTACGTCCTGCCACCACGCTCACAAAACTCAAGGGTTTTTCGAAACAGTTTCCGCTTCAGCAGAGCTAAAGTCTCAGCGTGAACATATGTAGAAAACCACATCAGGAGAGTGCTGCCCAGTGAGGATCGCAGTCACTCACTTTTCTGTTTGTAAACTTGGGCGGACCAAGCGAGTGATGGACCGAGGGCGAGAGAAAGAGTGGGCAGTATCCTTGGCAGAGTGTACACCTGTCCAAAAACACCAGGAAGGACTCCCTCCCGGACTCCTCGCTGCGTAACTGTCCCTGCCACACACGGCGAGTGGGCCTCCGGGCCCGAGGCAGCAGGAAGACCCCGGCGCCCGGGCCTGAAGCAGCTGGAACACCTCAGTAGCCCGTTTGAAGGGAATAGGTGCTTGAAAGCAGACTTCCTGAAGGCGGCCTTGACCAGACGCAGACTCCGCCCACAGCAGCTCTTAAAACACCATCCGTCGCCGAGAACCACCTGACTTGTTTGGACATTTTGGATACGTCATATCCGCCGCCCATTTCTGTATATTTTGGTATCATTCCTGCATAAGGCAAGGCATTTGAACAAGATAAACACAGTTGTTGTCAGTGCTGCAGCTGGTCAGAGGGACAGGGCGCCGGGGATCACCGGGTTAAAGGGACAGGAAGTAAAACAAGGAAAGTCTCGGACAGCGGGAGGGAGGGCGGGAAAGACTCGGACAGCTGGAGGGGGGGCGGGGAAGACTCGGACAGCGGGAGGGGGGGCGAGGAAGACACGAACAGCAGGAGGGGGGGCGGGAAAGACACGGATAGCGGGAGGGGGGCGGGAAAGACAAGAAAGGCACTCACCTGGACTTCCTCCGGCAGCGGTCGGCCGCAAAATGACCCAAACAAACGTTGACGACCCAAAAAATAAACCCTGCCCACCGCCGCACTGACGTAGGGAAAGGGGTGGGATGAGAAAAAAACGCCGGGAACGCCCACGAATCGCCTCGGTGAATGACGGACGCCTCTGTCTTCCAATGCCTAGCCTCCATTTATGGAGCTAGCCAATGAAAGACAGAGGCGGGAATAAGCCCAAACTGTAGGAAACATAAGATTTCTCCTGGGCGGAGCTAGGAGCCCCGGACCCAGGCGAAACCTAAAAAAGAGCAGCCACCACCTCTGGCTCTTTTAATTTTGGAACAGTAAGAAGACCTACCTTAATTTATCTAAGTGCTCTAATAGCCTTGTGTGAATTGATGAGGTGGTGATGAATCAGTGGTCCTGCTTTGTGTTTAGCACAATGAGCAATGCATAATGCCTTGAATTGAATTATTTTGTTTATTGGCAGCGATTGCAGTGTGGCAAGCACCGGGTTGGCTGATTGGGTCCTGGGACACCTACAGCATTCAAGCAGCTGCATTTTGAATGGTCTGCAGTTTGTTAGTCATAGAAAAAGGACTGCCTAGAAACTGAGAAGAACCATAATCAAGGCAGGATAGTAGAAGTCCCTGCACCACTGTTTTTTCGCACATTCATAGGGAGCCATTTAATCGTTTTTCTCAGGGCTCTAAGAAGGCTGAAGCAACACCCTGCAACTTTATTTGCTTGTAGGGTGTAGTATTCTTGCATTACGTTTAATTTTCTATGTTATCTTCTATGTTATCCTGTCCATAGCTGCTCAGCCTGTGTGAGTGTTCTGAGTGGAATGTGGGTGTGTGGGCTATGTGTGGAATGCCTATGTGACTGGATGAGTAATGATAGTTGGTGAGAGGGGCTGAGCACCTAGCAATTTCTCCTGGTGTGGCTGTTAATGATGACCAACAGGCTGCCCTACAGGACTTGTATACTTGTTTATAAGGACGTACCGAGGATTTATACTGCCTGCCTACTTATATGAATAAACCTACTTGGACTTTATCTTACAAGCGTGGTCTTGATTACTACATTAATTTTGGCGATGAGTTGAAGACGTCCACACGCTCTTCAGTTGGTACAGGTGGACTTCAAAGACATCAAGATGCCTTCTACAACATTTTGGGAAGAAACTACAACAGGGAAGAGAAGACAGGCGAAAGCAAAACAATCAAGACACTACAAAAAAAGAGTTACAAGAGGCAAGACAACAAGCAACCCAAGAGGAACCATCGTGACACAAGTTGCCACAAAAGGAACAAAAGAAACTGGTAAACTACACAGCCCCACCAGTGGCCTGTACATTGGACAGCCCCAACGAAAGCGTGCTGTACTGTGCGTTTGCCACAAGACCTGCGCCGTCAAGGGAAGCTCGCTCCTAGGAAATGACTTTGAACATGTGTATACACTGCTTGGATGCAGCACATGTCAAGATCTACATGGGCATCTGTCCTGCGCAAAGTCTGTCTGCTGCCGGATGGGGACGCTACTTTGGAAATGCCAGAAAAAGGAATTTATATGCTGCATGTTTCTTCAACGTGTGTAGAGATCTCTACATTTGGTCTTGCACAACAGTAAGGGTTCGTATATGTTTACTGTCAGCTGTGGACGTTATCGACCTTGAGACTTCACGAGGGAGAGTGGTGGACTTTGCACGGGGTCTCAGTGACAAGCTACCGGCAGTGGAGTGTTTCTCCCTGGCTGTGACTGGCAGGGTGGTGCCAGGTGGAAGTACATGTTTGGCGCTTCACAGCTGTGGTATCACAGGGGACAAAGTAAGGTGAGACATATTCTTTTTTTGCTTTGATTTCTGGTCTACGCTGAGACCTGATCTCCGCTGTGATTCCCAACCGCCTTTTTCAAATTCATAATACAGCTTGCACATCTTACCGTCATCATGGTGTCACACGGAGCTGTGGAATCTTCTGTGACGTCCTCCTGGCACTTCGCAGCTCCTCGCTGCCATTTGGACGCTTTGCACCAAGAGCGTGCCGTGAGCCACTCGGCGTGTGTCTTCTGAGCATGCCGTCATTTTGAGGTTGGACTTGCCTTATGTGTTTTGCTAGTTGTCATGAGTGAGGGTCTGCATTGCCAGGTCTTCTCATTGTTACTTGGATCTGTTTGCCTCTGTTTTCCTGCTGCGCTAGAGGGTCATTCCATGATCCCTGTGATCGGATGGATCATCTTACAAAGTCCAGTGAATGATGTTTTGGACACTGGTGGTGAGTGGCAGTTTTTTTTCCCATCCACTACCATCCAGTGACAGAATCGGTTTGTTTTGTTGCCGTTTTACACTTGGACATACAGTAAGAGTAACAGGAAGATATTTCCTTATTCGACATTGGCAGAACACGATTCAGAGGCTTATTGGAGCGGCAGTGACTTTACAATATGAACAGTGACTCATTTTTTAGGTCTCGCGTCCAGCGAAAGACCTATTGTTGCCAACTTGCCTGGAATGTTGGACAGAGGATGGGCACGCACTTTCCTTCGGCGATTTCACCTAGTGGGCGGGCACGTCCAGCCCGGTGCCGTGCACATCTCCTGTCCCACATTCACAGCAAGTCAGCTTCTTGCAATTGCGCGCGCACACACAACCACACTCACACATGCACACACACACACACATGCAGGCACAAACGCGCGTGCACACACACAGCCACACTCACGCATGCACACACGCACACATGCACGCACACACACGCATGCATACACACACACCCACCCCTCTACAACTAAGCCCCACCAGCCCCTCTCACCGGGCTACCGGCTCCGTCACCACGTGGGGCTTCCCTCTCTTGCATTGGTGGTCTCTGCTCCTCCTACGTGCCTACAACATTTCACAGCCTCCCCTGGGGCGGGACTTCCGCCTTCTGCCCTTCTCGTCCAGTCACTTTGTGGGCGCGGGCTTCCCGCAGAAGGTGGAAGTTCCGCCCCAGGGGAGACTGTGAAACGCTGTAGGAGGCATACGAGTGCTGGGGAGTTTTGCTCAGAAGAGCATGTTATGGGCCAGCACCACAGTGAAACTTGAAACAAGGACTCTCGCCTTTCTGTGGCCTCCCCTTTATGACTGAGTGGACTTCAGGCTTTCGGGGCTCATTGCTCTGTTAATTACGCTTGGTTAGTTTGCATCCAGGGCGCCTCCCTGAAGAGGCTGCTTCAAGACACCAGCACATGACACGGTCGCTGCACCTCTACCCGCCCGTCCTGCCACGACGAGTTCTCTCACCCCACCCCTCCGTCCCAGGACGGCTACCCCCCCCTCTGCCTCCCTCTCCCTCTCTCTATCCTTACTCCAGTCCTGAGTCCATGTCTCTGGCTCCATTGCGGCTCTAGTAAACTCCTTTTCTGTTGTCCCACGCTGCCTTCAACCCCACTTCCTTCCTCCCCTCCCTCGCTCTGTTCGCGGTGCCCTCCCACCTCTCTATGCGCTCTTTCTTCTTACCCCCTCTCTTGGGTTCTCTTCCTCAGTTCCTCCTTGCCCAGGTTCTCTATCTGCCTCTCTCACTCCAGGGCCTCCTCTCCTGCTCTCCCTCCCTGCACCCCAACCTATTCCCTTTTAAACTGATGTTCTATTTATTGACTTGCAGGGGTCCCCGGTGGTCGGTGCTTCCTACTGAGATGGGTTCGGAGCACTATGGAGCAGGATGTGGGGGGGGGGGGCAGAGGCGGACCGCGCACAGGAAGCAGCAGGCTGTGTGGACATTGAAAGTGTGTGTGCGCGCTCACACATGCACACAAACACACCACACATAAGGGGGCTTACGGCTGCCACGAGCACCCACTCTCACTCACTCCCCAAGACAGAAGCTGGTTCACCCGGCCCATTCCCATGTAAGGGGCCTTGAAAGGGTGTTGAGGTTACTCGATTTTGGAGGGGGTGGAAGGGGGGGTTGTGGGGGGCTGCACAAAATACACTGTGACGACCGCCGTTCATTACAGGTGGGACACCAAGAACGCCCAGTCAACATTAAGGTGACGTGAGTGGACATGGCCAAAACTGAACAAAGGAATTTTACAACAATGTTATTTTAATCTACCTACACTGTCTAGGGGGTTCCACCCACAAAGGAGGCAAGCACCTTACACGTTGTTTGCACTGTGAAATGGCCGGCGTATCACTAGATTCCCATTTGCTGGTCAATGACTGGCCATTTTGTGGCACCTTAATTCCACAAGGAATTTTAAAAAATAGCTCCATGAATGTGGTAAAATCCCGTGTTTGTAGGAAGTGCTCTGTAGCATAATTTTCCTCACTTTTACAGCAAGGTACTTACTACTTGTTCAATGACCCCAACTCTAAGAGTACAATAACCACGTCACGGCAGCAGTAAATGATATAGCTCCTTCTAAAACTAAAAACAAGGAAAGTGCCAACTTATAAATGGTTGATTCAATAGGCACCCAGCCAGAAGACTCTTTCCTTTCGCCAATAGGAACAGTGCTGGACTTTTCCCACTGGTTCTACACATGATGTGGCGTTGTCCTCCATTGGAGAACTACTAGGTTTGAGTACTGCACGTGCTTGGTGAGATCACAGGAGTCAAGCTGGATAGAATGGTCATACATGCCTGCTAGGACTTTAGTCGCTCCCAAAGCAGGCAGAAAAATGGGATATTGATTCTCATGGCTTGTGGAGTATTGGGCCAGTGATGCACTGTAGTGTCGCTGACAGTGGGGTGTACCACTGCAGCACACGCCCCCTCCCACTGTTACTATGTAGTTTACCCCTAGAGCGTAAGGGGTCTTTGGTTTGGTCCAGGCGTAAGCGTGGACACGCAGGTTATGCAATAAAAGGCCCAGGGCTCTGGGCGTGGTCAGGTTAGTTGCCGCCACCAACTGCATTACATGTGTCCTGCGTCTTATCTACATAGGCCCCAACTGGGACACTACATTGGCGACGAGGTTGTCTACGATCCACCCCACCACGTGCCCGGCTGCACTGCTGGACCTCCGCGACCCAAGCGTGCTCCGCTGCCCAGCGCCGTACAGGCCTGTACGTGGCGCACTGCCCAGCACTCCCGAGCGCCGACGGCCCACTGTGGCCCGCCTCGGTGTCACCGTCGACCTGCCTACGCCCTGCTTCGACCCACGCCACTCACCGGTGCCCCGAGAAGTCTCCGGCCCACCTCCTGTGCCGTCCTGCATCATCCGCAGCTCCAAGGACCTGGTCGCGATCCTCAGGTACCCCCGGTGCTCCCGCTGCTCCCCGCTGCCTCCAGCCCCCTGGCTGCACCGCTCTGCTCGGCCCCCGGCCCCCGGTCGGCTCTTCGGCTTCCCGCGCATGCGCAGTGTGTGCCCGCACTACGCTCCTGGCGCGCAACGCGGCCGCCCGACCTCTTCTCATGCATTTCGCGTGAGTCCGGACCCTACCAAACCTCACGCATCTCGCGGAACGGGTCCTGGGAGCCCTCCAAACTTCTGGAGTCCATTTTCAGGTGTCTGCAGCTGCCTGCGGAGCCTCCTGCTGCCCCTCCTGTCACCCAATCAGCAGTAGGTTAGCCGTCTTGGCCACCGTGCCGCATCTGGAGCCTTTTGCGGTTACAGGGACCCCCCCTCACAAGCAGCCCGATGGAAGAAGTGGGTTGAGCGGCTGGAAAATTACTTCATCGTGGCGGATATTGCGGTGGAGCAACGTCGCGCTATGATGTTGCACCTAGGGGGTGAAGCTATCCACGACATTTCCAAGGACATCACGGAGGGCGACCCGCCACACACATATGCCACCCTACGGGACGCCATCACGAGGTATTTTGAGCCGTTTGCCAGCGCGGATTACGAACGCTTTCTACTACGCCAAGCACGCCAGCTCCCAGAGGAGTCCGTAGACGTATTCTACGCTCGACTCAAGAAATTAGCCAGCACGTGCACTCTCCCGGATGCGGAGGATGAAATTCGCGCCCAATTCATACAGGGATGCGCCTCCCTAAAGCTGCGAGAGAGAGTGCTTGAAACGGACGCGATGTCCATGCGCGGCATCCTAGCCCTGGGGCGGTCTAAAGAACTTTCCAAAGCCCGTGCTGCCCATATGGAACCGAAGCCAACGGTAACAATCAAGACAGAACCCGTATGTGCCATCAAGTCGCAAACTACGGACAACCGGGTGAGAACTCCCAGGAAAGGGCGGCCGAAACAAGGACAGTCCTCCCACGACCAAGCCTGCATGTGGTGCGGAGGTGCCACCCCCCACAAAGGCGCCTGCCCGGCCCAGGGCAAAATCTGCAGCTCGTGTGGAAAAGCAAATCATTTTGCAAGTGTCTGCTTATCGTCTCTAAGGAATAAGCAGAGTGGTCCACCCAGGAGAGTATGACAGATGGCGCCACAACAGAATACGTCGAACAGCAGCGACATGGACGACGATGAAGACGCCGCCGCGTCCATCCACGTGGTGCGCATGCTCAATACCCTAGCAGCCGCGTCTTCGACCGAACCGATGTGCACCGTCCAAGTGCATGGCCAAGCAGTCAGAGCCCTCATTGACACCGGCGCCACGATAAACCTCATGGCCGCCAGTGTATACCAATGCCTCGAAGACGCCCCCACGCTCCACCCCACTAGAGTGCAAGTGTTTGCCTACGGAACCCGGCGCCCGCTGCGCCTGTGCGGAGTATTCCGGACGACTGTGTCCCACGACTCAACGCAGCTACAAACAAAGATCTACGTATCCCAGGAGGGATCAGGGTTCCTTCTTGGTTGCAAGACAGCACGGGAGCTCGGACTCATACACTTTGCCCTAACAGTGCAAGCCCAAGGATTGGACCATCTGGTTGCGGAGCATTCCTCGCTGTTCGAGGGCATCGGATGCCTACGAGGCCCCCCTGTCCGACTCCACATTGACCAGTCGGTAGCCCCAGTAGCCCTCCGGCACAGACGGATCGCTTTTCACCTCCGGCCCAAAGTCGAGGCTGAGCTAAGGATGGTTGAACAAGCCGGCATCATCGAGCGAGTGACTGGACCCACGCCGTGGGTATCTCCCATTGTTGTGGCCAAGAAGCCGAAGCAACCCGAAGCAGTGAGGATATGCGTGGACATGCGCCTCCCCAACCAAGCAATCAAGAGAGAGCGTCACCTGACGCCGACCATTGACGACATCATCGGGGAGCTTGCAGGGTCCAAGTGGTTCTCCAAGATGGACCTGCGGTCGGGGTACCATCAGATCCCTCTTCACCCAGACTCACGCCCAATCACAACCTTCTCCACCCACGCCGGCCTGTGGAGATATACAAGGTTAAACTTCGGCATCTCAAGCGCAGCGGAGGTGTTTCAAAACATCATTCACAATGTCCTCCAAGGCCTCGACGGTGTGCTCAATGTGAGCGATGATATCCTGGTACATGCCCCAACCTTGGAAGAGCACATCAGACGCCTCCAAGCAGTGTTCAACCGGCTAAAGGAGAGAGGACTAACTCTCCACAAAGACAAATGCGAATTTCTACGCAAAGAGATTAGTTTCTTTGGATACAAATTCTCCGACCAAGGAGTGGGCCCCGACCCGGAAAAAGTCAAAGACATCCACAACGCGCCAGCCCCCACGTCTGTGACAGCCGTCCGCAGCTTCCTAGGTATGGTGACGTACTGCGGGCGCTTCATCAAGGACCTGTCGGATCTGACAGGGCCCCTCCGCGACCTCACCAAGTCAAATGCCAGCTGGATGTGGGGCCCGGAGCAGCAGGAGTCGTTCACGAACACCAAAGCAGCCCTGTCGGCTGACACAACCTTGGCCTATTTCAATCCGCAACACGAATCACAACTGCTAGTTGATGCCAGCCCCACTGGCCTGGGAGCGGTCCTATCGCAGCATCAGACATGCGGAGAGTGGGCCCCCATAGCGTACGCCAGCCGCACGCTGACGCCTACCGAACAGCGTTACTCACAAATTGAACGCGAGGCGATCGCCATTCTATGGGGGTGCCGCCATTTCCATATCTACCTCTATGGACATCCCTTCTCAGTGATCACTGATCATAAGCCCCTCATACCGCTTTTCCAAGGCTCGTCCTCTCGCCCACCACCGAGAATCGAAAAATGGGTGCTGCAATTGCAGGAGTTCCAATTCACTGTGGAATACCGGCCCGGCACGCGGAACCCCGCAGACTACCTGTCAAGACACGCCCGTCCAGTTACAGCCGCGGAAGCAGCTGAAGCAGCAGCCACGGAAGAGTACGTTTGGCTAATCGTCGAACGGTCGAGGCCACGTCCAATGTCCCTGGAGGAAGTAGTGAGGGCTACTAAAGACGATGACTGCCTCCAGATCGCGATCCATGCCATAGACTCCGGCGACTGGAAGGCACTGCAAAGCCCGGCATCTTTCCGCACTCAAGACGCCCAAGCTGTCCTGAAGGCCCTGTACCAGGTCAAACACGAACTATCAGTCTCAGCCGAAGGATGTCTCCTGAGAGGCCCATGCCTCGTGCTGCCCAGCAGCCTCACCCAGCAAGCTGCCTTGCTGGCACACGGATCGCACCAAGGGATCGTCAAGTCAAAAAACAGACTCCGAAGCAAATTGTGGTTCCCTGGACTCGACAGAGCAGTCGAGGAAGTAGTTCATAGCTGTCCGGTGTGCCTAGCGACAAGCCTACCAAACCCTCCAGCACCGGTGATCACCGAAGAAGGGCCAACATCCCCGTGGGTACGAGTAAGTGCAGACTTCGGCAGCCTTCCCGGAGGCAAGTACATGCTTGTCGTGGTGGATGACTTTTCTCGCTACCCCGAAGTGGAAATCGTGACATCGACTGCGGCAGCTGAGGTGATCCCAAAGTTCGAAAAGATAATCGCCACCCACGGGATCATGAAGAAAGTCCGCACTGACAATGGACCCCCGTTCAATGGCAGCGAGTTTACAGAATACCTGCAGAGCCACAGCGTCAAACACAAACGGATAACACCAAGATGGCCGCAGGCCAACGGAGAGGTCGAAAGGCTAATGAAAACTCTGAACAAAACAATCCAAATTGCAGTCGACGATGGTCACTGTCTGGAGCTAGCCATCTACCAATTCCTCCGAGAATACCGCCAGACCCCACACTGCACTACAGGAGTCGCCCCAAATCGACTATCCTTTAACCGGGCTATTGCTGACACCATCCCACACCATCCCATGTGGGAGATGGCCCCAAATCCCAGGAACCGGTCCATGGAACAGCGCACCAAGAACAACCAGGAGGCATCCCGAAGGCGGAGGGCCGCAGACAGCCCCATTCAAGTCGGGGACACTGTTCTTGTGAAGGACTGCCATCCCGGCGGAAAGTTCCGCCTGCCATTTGAGCTGGACCCCTGGAGAGTCACCGAGGTAAACGGAACAATGATCACAGCCGTCAGAAATGGAGAAATAGTCACAAGAAACATTTCGTTTTTCAAACAAGTACCCGAGAGAGGAGAAGACCCGGAACCGGATGACTGGCACCTGAGTCCAACGCGCAGACCATCAGAACCAACCGAGACAAGCCCCACGACACACCTAACAGGTGACATCACCCCGAGCAACGGGGAGCCAGCGAGACCGGCTGAAGTCCCCAGCGCCGCCGAGACCAGAGAAGCAGAAGAACCACCCCCAGCCGCGGCGGAAGGTCGCAGCCAAGCGAGATACAGCTTACGTCCGTACCCCAAGCCTTCCCAGAGGTACCGAGAATTTGTGGCCCAGTGCTGGCGGTGAGATGATCTAGAGGCAGACCTCGCCGAGAATAAAGTAAGACTGTTTTATTTTATGCCTTATATGTTTTGGATTTGTCAGCAAATTCAGAGACTGCACCAAAGACAGTTTAGCAGACTTTGTTGAACATAGCAGCTTTAATAGCCACAGCCATTTCGCTGACCAGAGAGACATTTGTGTGTTTGCATTTTTCCAGTTTGTTTTATCCCTAGGTATAGGAGGAATGTAGTGTCGCTGACAGTGGGGTGTACCACTGCAGCACACGCCCCCTCCCACTGTTACTATGTAGTTTACCCCTAGAGCGTAAGGGGTCTTTGGTTTGGTCCAGGCGTAAGCGTGGACACGCAGGTTATGCAATAAAAGGCCCAGGGCTCTGGGCGTGGTCAGGTTAGTTGCGGCCACCAACTGCATTACATGTGTCCTGCGTCTTATCTACATAGGCCCCAACTGGGACACTACATGCACTACAAAAGCGTGTCTCCAAATGAGATATTCAAAACGGTGGCTCGAAAACCAGTCTCAGGACGCCGGTATATAGGCAAGCTTTTCATCAAAAGTAACAACTGCTTAGCTTTGCCCGTGCTTTACGTTGGGTTCTCGCTACCCCATTTTGCAAACCGCATTATTCGTGTTTTTTCATTTCTCGTGCCGCATTATTAGTGCTATTTGTCCCAGTGTAGCAACTACTTTGATTTTGGTGTGTTTTTATATCAGATTTCGCTACGTTATTTCTCAAACCACATTATCAGTGTCCTATTGCTAATGTTAAAAATATTTCTGCTCAGAAAAATTGTGTTTTAATTACACTTTTTGGGGGTTATCTAGTGTTTTGCTGCTTAGCGCATAATGTTTATGAATGTAAAATTGTTTTCGCGTACAGCTATCATGTGATGAAGATTTTTTGTTCTAAACTACGTTACTGTCTGTTCTAACAACCGTTTTGTTGTAGCCCCAGCCTACAAATTAACAAGCCTTATTTTCATGCTGTGCTTTGGTTTGACAATACAAACACACCATTTCACCCCTGCTGCTTGTTGACCCGAGGCAACGCCGAGAGTTGAACCCAGTCCCAGGGTCAGCAGCTCTCCTGTAGGCATGCATTCATTGTGTTAACTGACCTATTTGCCGCCATGGTTTTGTTTTTTTAGCCCACCACGTCTTTTTCCCTGCTCTATTTTACTCAGCCCCCTGCTTCAGCAATATCCTGCGCCCTCACTCGTGTACCTGAAGGCACTGGAGTGATTTACATGAGCACCATGTACATTATACTGACACTGACAGACACTGCGCACTCACACACTGCGCACTCACACTCTGCCTTCACACTACTTTAGGCCACACACACTGCGCACTCACACACTGCGCACACACTGCCCACTCACACTACTTTAGGCCACACACACTGCGCACTCACACACTGTGCCCTCACACTACTTTAGGCCACACACACTGCGCACTCACACACTGTGCACTCACACTACTTTAGGCCAGACACACTGAGCCCACACACTACTTTAGGCCACACACACTGCGCCCTCACAGTACTTTAGGCCACAAAAACTACGCCCTCACACTACTTTAGGCCACACACACTGCACCCTCACACTACTTTAGGCCACACACTCTGCACCCTCACACACTCTGCATCCTCACACACTCTGCACCATCAAACATTCTGCCCCATCAAACACTCTGCCCCCTCAAACACTCGGCACCCTCACTCTGTACCCTCAAACACTCTGCACCCTCACACACACTTTACCCTCACACACTCAGTGCCACATACTTATATGCTACATAATTACACTGCACTCAATGCAACATACACTCCAAACAGTACCACTCAGTGCCACATAATTACATGCCACACAATTATACTCTACTGAATACAACATACACTACACACAATACCACTTGTGCCACATAATTATATCCTACATAATTACACTGCGCTCAACGCAACATACACTCCAAATACCACTCAGTGCCACATTACACACCACATAATGACACTGCACTCAATGTAAAATACACTCCAAATACCACTAAGTGCCACATAATTACACGCCACATAATTACACTGCACTCAATGCAACATACACTACAAATACCACTCAGTGCCAAATAATTAGGCACCACATAATTACACTGCACTCATTGCAACATACACTCCAAATACCACTCAGTACCACATAATTACACACCACATAATTACACTGCACTCAATGCAATATACACTCCAAATACCACTCAGTGTCACTTAATTACACACCACATAGTTTACACTGCACTCAATGCAACATACACTCCAAATACCACTCATTGCCACATAATTACACGCCACATAAATACACTGCACTCAATGCAACATACACTCTAAATACCACTCAGTGCCACATAATTACACGCCACATAATTACACTGCACTTAATGCAACATACACTCGAAATACCACTCAGTGCCACATAGTTATATGCTACATATTTACACTGCGCTCAACGCAACATACACTTCAAATACCACTCAGTGCTACATAATTACACACACCCTAATTACACTATCTATCGCCCTCACTCTATCTATCTATCTATCGCCCTCACTCTATCTATCTATCTATCGCCCTCACTCTATCTATCTATCGCCCTCACTCTATCTATCTATCGCCCTCACTCTATCTATCTATCGCCCTCACTCTATCTATCCCCCTCACTCTATCTATCGCCCTAGCTCTATCGCCCTCACTCTATCTATCGCCCTCACTCTATCTATCTATCTATCGCCTTCACTCTATCTATCACCCTCACTCTATCGCCCTCACTCTATCTATCGCCCTCACTCTATCGCCCTCACTCTATCTATCACCCTCACTTTATCATTCTATCTATCGCCCTCACTCAAACTATTTCCCTCCCTCTATCTATCGCCCTCCCTCTATCTATCACACTCACTCTATCGCATTACCACAGCATCACTCAGCACCACTACAGCATTACTCAGTGGCACCACAACATCACTATGCGCTACCACAGCATCACTGACCACCACAGAATCACTCAGCGCCACCACAGCATCAATCTGTGCAACCATTCAACAACAACTGTTTCAAATATGTTCTCTCAATGTTTCAAGCTTTATTACAAATTTCACAAAAAGATGTTAATATTTCACTTCTGTTCTTGGATTTTCGTCACAATAAAATACACTGAACATAATCTTCACAAAAGTTATTTACAAAAGTTTAAGCTATTTCCATTATAAATGACAATAACTTTTATTTAAGTATTAATTATTTAAAAAAAATAAAAGCCATTGTTATTTGTAATATCAATACATCTAAGTCACGGAAATACAACACATATTGCATTACAAATGCTATAGGTGTCACATTTGCGAAAGTTATAACATTTGGTATTGTAAATGACAAAGCTATTAATTTCTCTATTTTCAAAACCAACACTTAAATAAACAAGCATTGGAAATGCAATAGGTCACGCATTAGAAAAGTTGGAGCTATTGGTCTTGTAAATGACAAATATTTTATTTATTTATTGGTTTTTAAAATTGCTAAATTGATAGCTTTGTCATTTACAATGCCAATAGTTATAACTTTCGCGAATGTGACACCCATAGCATTTGGAATGCAACATGTTATGTATTTACGTGACTTAGATGGCAGCTCTGGTCATTAGGCCACATCTCTAGCGAGCAGGGTTGGATTTTTTAAAAAGTGTCCATTTGCTGCAAACAGTGGCGATGAAGTGATACCTTTGCTCGGAGTGCGCACCCCCTTTCAGCAGGTGTTGGCAGATGCCATCTTCAGCAAGGACAAGTTTTAAAGAGCAAAGGAGCCTGGCCATGCAGGTCTGCAGAGTGAGACGTGACGTCACAGGGGGCGGTGCAAACGTGTGTGAGGGAGAGAGTCAGATGGGGAAAACCTGAGAGGTGCTGCATGGCATGCACAGATGACGACAGTCAAAGTCTGCACCAACCGGGATATATGCTGCCACACAGGAGGAGCTCAACTACATTACTAACGTGTAATCCAAAGTTCTTCACATAAAACATATTTATTCAACATTTCTCTTATTTAGTGGAGAGCCCTGAACAATGTACCAACATTGGAAAGATGAATGTTTAGGACGACATGCTAGGATTCTGCCTAGATCCCCGGCAGGTCATACACAGATGAAACTGAGCGCTTGTTTATCTCTTGAAATGGTGAAGCTGAAAGACGTCACTCTGCGCACAGAGATAAAGCAAATAATTATCCCCTCTCTTTTCTGCACGAGCATGTTTCAAAAGAAGCTGAACAGTTTCATCTGCAGGTTTATTGTGCTAATGAGCCAAGCTGCAATCTGAGAGCTTCTTTTGAAACCTGCTCATGTAATTTGGAGCGGCACCTTTGGAGAGAAGGGGCAGAGCTGCTGGAGGCGGGAACCTCACATGATGTGAGGGGACTTGGAGTGGGTGCGGGTCGGAGCCGTGAAATAAAGACGCCTAAACTGTGTGGAGACCTGGCCTTAACCCCTTGCATGCTGATGACGAACCCCAGCCGTCATGCACTACGGTGCTCGTGTGCTGATGACGGCTGGGCTTCGTCATGGCCCGCCCCTGTTCATTTGTTTACAGCACAGGGGCGGAAACGGGCCAGCAGTGAAGGGGTTAAACCCCACCGGGAGCCAATGTTTTGCTGCATGCTCCTCAGTGCAGTAACCTCTGCTAGCCCTCCAACACCCGTAAACCTCTGGCACAGTTTATGTACACCCGGTTGGCTGCAGGTCACATGGCACCAGGCTAGGTTGCTCCTTTGTGCTGGACATACTGGGAGGAGGCACCCAAGGAGACGAGCCAGCCGCAGCTGTGTGCAATCCCTTCTAGAAGTTGTTGAAAGGCACATTCACCAAAATAAAAGCAGGGGGAAGGAGTAGGTAGCGAAGAAGACGAGCCAGCTGGAGTGTTAAAAGGTACGCTCCTTGAAATAAGAAGCAGGGCAAGGCATGATTTTTTTTTTTAAGGAATACAAAATAAATAAGCAAAGTGATGTGGCCGACGGCCTGTGCTATTTTGTAGGCATATGCATGCTTTAAACGCACATGTGAAACATAAAATAACAGCCCAACGAACGCATCAGCTTTCTTTCTTCCTCCACGGACAAATCTGCTTGCTGGTATGGGCTAGCACTTCATCTTCCGTTGTTATTTTCTTGAGTCACTTCCAAGTAGGAGCATTCAAATGCAGCCATACTGGTGGTGGTTCGGGGTCAGCTACACTTTTGAGAGGGTGTAATGTAAGTTACATAGCTGCTGACTTAGTGAGCTGGAAACAGATTTGAGTTTCGGTGTCGGCTCTCCCCTGTACCTACAAAAAATATGCCATCAAATTAAACAATGGAAATAAAATTTAAAATGTATCATACTGGGAATTTTTTCCTTGTATGATCAGCATTTGTAATTTTATTTACATTGTTTAATATGTTCTGATAGCATATTTGCCATACAAAGTGTGGGTGTCAGCTCTCCTACGTGTACTGGGAAACCCACTGCTGCATTTGTGCTCGAAGGGTGGGAGGAGGGCTCCTATCGCAAGGAGGGAGGGGGAAAGCCAGAAATATAGAGGCAGCGACGGAAAGGAAAGATAAGGCGGCCGTAATATAAATGCCGTCCAAAACCGATCTTAAAAATCAACGCTGCGGCGCTGGGCTTTGTGCACCTTTGTTAACACGACGAAGGTCGGACGCACGGGGCGAGACGGGATTTGTCTCTAAACCAGGAAGGTGGTTGTTTCGCACCAGGCTGTTAACAGAGGTCAAGTGACAGGGGTGCGCGGGTGGGGAGTTTATCAGACGACCTCCGAGCAGATTCTAAGAGAGGAGAGGAGCTCCTGACCGGGCTCGTGTTATAAGGTCCCGACACCGAGGCTGTGGTAGCGGCTTCATGCGAGCCTCAGCTGGTGAAACTCTGCTTCTGTGCCACCACTGACCTCTGCCCCGTCCGAAACCCTCCGAGGACATAATTGGATTCATTAGCAGGGTAACTGAGTAGGGAAACTCTCCATCCGAAGCATGTACCCTTTCTCTGTTCTGGGCCCCTCACACGCACGCACGTAGAGTAATGCAGGATTTGACAAGCACTGGCGCGCGCGCACACAGGCTTTGCGCACCATCCTTCCCATTACAAATAAGGCGGTGTAAAATGAAATCATCAACAGGTCTGGAAAGTCCGCAAGTCTAAAAAGCAGCACAAATGAATAAACATACAGCCCGAAAGAATGACATCGATACTCTGGTCCAAGTTTGGCTGGCGGGGTCATTACTTGTTCTTTTTGCAAAATCCCAAACAACTCTGAACTGGTTGATGCATGTGTTGTCGAAAGTGCAGTATGTTGTCCTTCAGTAGCGCAATGCTACACCAGTAACAGATTTACGTGAAATCTATAGTTTACCCATTAGGATTTTTTAAAAACACAGTGATCACCCGGCAGGATAGCCGCAGCACTGGGGTAACACAGCAGAGACTTGGCGCCCGGCTATTTCATATAAAACCAGGCCCTGCTTCTAGTTAATACGTTGAAGTAAAAATAAACTATTGCAACACGGTAAAAAATATTTTTTTAAACTGCACACTTTTTCTCTCAAATAACTCTTCTTTTGAGGTAGATGACGCTGATATATTGCCTACATAGGCATGAAAATGCATATTCTAAATTGTTTTCAATTACAATGTCACCTCACATGTCAATGAATGGTTGTGTAAACTGCGTTTGTGCTCTGAGGGTGGGAGGAGGGCTCCTATCGCAAGGAGGGAGAGAAACGTAGCCGCAGACTCTTTGGACATTGGGAAAAGGCAAACTGAAGGGCGAGGGAGGGAGGAGAAATGCGAGAAACGTGTGAAGCAGGGGGCAGGGGTAGCGGATACCTTTGAAGTGAAGCTAAGCTTCACTTCAAAGGCTTGTTGGCACAGCGCACGCTGGGGGATGACTGTGGGAGGGAGGCTGGTGTCTGTGTACGCGCTTTTTATGGCAATGCACATGCGTATTGAGAGAGCTTTTCAGGGGCACATCATGGAATCGCCCGATCTCGGTAAGCTCTGTTTAAGCCCCTTTATATCTCGCTCCGCTCACTCAATGCGCATGCGCATTGAGATAGGTCGCAAGACCTAAAAATGTGTCATTTACAATACCAATAGCTCAAACTTTCCTAATGCGAGACCTATTGCATTGCAAATGCTTGTATTAATGAGAAATCGTCTGCCATAGTCAAGAGTTACGTCCATGTTGGCTGCCCATTGCAAATCATCTGCAATATACTTCTAAAATATGAAATGCAAAGAAGAAGAATATATTGGACAAACAATTTTTTTTTAAATACGACATGAGCTGAAAAATTCTGCAAAAGATATGAAAGCAGTGAAAAGGCGTTTTATTAAGTTCAAACAAAGACGTTCGCAAGATAATTAATGTATGCAAAACTTCTGTCAAATTTGGTGATGGTGGAATATTAAGAGGGTGATCAACGTATACAGAAACTGGGGATCCAAGAGGTGCCATCTGTGGTACAATAAGGAGGAATTTGAGAGTGGCAACAGGATACAGGAGATAAAAATCCCATATTCAGCGCTGGGACGCCCCCTGGCAGATATCTGCGCTTTACAAAATCCATTTTCATTTCATTTCACTTCATTTCAGGGCACTATTCTTGTAGAAGTAGGAATCCACAGGCTGCCCGATCAAGAACTTGAAAGTAACCCATGCTTTGCGAGGAACCTGTTTTACCGGTGCGCTGCACAATTGGATAGACATGTTTCCTAAAAGTGCAGGTCTAAGAAGCCCTCTTGCCAGGTGCACTCAGTATCGCCAAGGAGCCCCTGGCTGCGGCCTGCTCCCCATGATCTCTGAGGGAGTATGTGGTTTGCGGCTGCGGAGCCTTTCTGGTGGCGTGTTTACACGTGTTGGGAGGCAGCCAGGTGTTTATCTTCCTGCGGCTGCTCTCTCCCTCCTCATGTCTTGTGGTGACGTCTGTGGGGGGAGGGAGGGGGGCTGCTGGGGCAGTCTCCCCGAGGGGGTCATGCCTCTAGAGGGAGGCACTGCCCGCCATCATGCCGCAGAAACAAATAACCAGGCAAGTTCTTGGGACGGCTTCATCTCGGCAACGAGAAAGATGGAAAGGCACCAGACCACATCTTAAAGCCTTTGTGTAAACTGGCTATTTAAACTCCTCTTATTTTTGACGAATCGTTTAGAATTCTGAGGCTATGCTCTAAGAGCAGGCGCAAGTTGAGTGAGAAAGGCACTAAATAGGACCGACGGTGGGAGGGTTGAGAAAACACAACTGGGAGACAATAAGAAAGAACAAGAGGGTGTAAGAGGGATAAGTAGAGGAAAATGTGGATAAAGACCGAGAGAAGGAGCAGGCTAAAGACGGAGTAAAATTGAGCGAGACAGACAATGCGAGAGAGAAGAGGGGGCGGGGAGGGGGTTTACAACCGACAGAGGGACGCTCAGGTGCAGCCCTGCTGCCATTCAGCTCCAGTGGGTGTGAAGTGCCGGCGCCTGTGAGCGGGACTCTCCACGCCCTCGGGACAGCCCCCACCCAGCGGGAGACGGCTACCCGCCGCAATTGCCAAGATAAAACATTTTTTAATCTCAACACCATTAAAAACGACACAGCGGTGTTATGCTCTAGACCTCACTGCATGTGCCATAATTCTTCAGTACACAAATGTACACAAAGCAAGCCACGTGTCCCCGCAGACGAACACTATCATTTTCCACTTCACATTTTCAACTGCGCACAAGAGCTGAAAAACGCCGCAGGATTACAGTCAGCTTTGATGTTTTGTAGCCTGAGCGCAACAATTATATCAAGCATTTACAAGTGGGGCCGGAGACAAGGACAGCGGGAGGGGGGGGCGGGAACGGGCACACGGACAGCGGGAGGGGAGGGGAGCACTCACCTGGACTTCTTACGGCGGCGGTCGGCCTGGAGGAATGACAAAAAAAAAACCTCTGAAGAAAAAAAATAATAAACAACCGCCCACCGCCGCATGATGTTCTAAAAGGGGCGGGATGAGTAAACATCTACGGAACGCCCACGAATCTGCTCCGACAATTACGGACAGATCTCTCCTCCAATGGCTAGCTTCCATTTATGGAGCTAGCCAATGGAAGAGAGAGGCGGGACAAAGCCCCGTACTGGTAAACATAAGATTTCGCCTGCGCGAACACTGCTGCGCAGTGGACGCCAGGCGAAACCTAAAAAGAGACAATAACCAAGGTGATAAACACCTCCAAGTCAAACGGAGCTCTGGCCACAAACACTGTGTCTTCCGCTCTTTTCAAGAAAAATATAGAATTCTGAGGCAAATGCTAATTTCTTTTTTTAACTATTGAATTTAGTTGACATTATCTTCATGTACATTCACAACACTATCAGACAGAGGAAATGATGTTGTGACTTCATCAATACAGCTTGTGGCCACTGCACCATTTTTGTGAAAAACTGAGTCTGGTCCTGGGACAAGGGGGCAGCTGGACCTAATATATATATGCAGAACAAAGAGTTGCACCATTTTGACACACTTTTAGATTAAAACCGTAAAACATGATCACTAGATATCCATGTAGAATTCTCAAAAACGTTTTTCTTTTCGTAAATCATTCAATAAAATTAAATTACACAACACCCAGCATGTTTGATCAGCCAATCACAGTACTCCATGAAAAACAATCAACCAAGAATGTCCTCACAAATTTTAAACTTCCTTTGCATTTCTTTGAACAAGCATTGAAAATGCAATAGGTCTCACCTTTGATTAAGTTATAGCCATTTGCTTTGCTCATGGTATTTTGTAGCAAAGCAAATGGCTTTAACTTAATGAAAGGGGAGACCTATTGCATTTTTAATGCTTTTTTAAAGTGCCGCATGGTAAAGTTCAAAACTGTGGGGTGAGATTTTGTCTTTACGCAGCTATGATTTTTCAGTATTATCTGCCCAGTGGTACGCTGTCATCCAGTGCCAAGTTGGTATTTGGAGTACACACAGCTCGGGTGAGAAGTCGCTCACCGGCATGGTTATTTTACTTAACAATTTTTACTGTAATTGTTTATGTCATGCTTGTCTACAGACCCGAAGAGTTTGCGTTGTTTAGAGTTTAAGCAGCAGTAGTTTTGCATTTACGGGGTATTTGTTTTAGTGAAGCCACAGTTTAGGTCCTCTTACGTAAGGGACGCCTACATTGGGTTCATGGGTTTTACATTTTGTTTAAGCCTTACACATGGTTGGAGTGCATGGGTTTTTTCCCATTACATTAGGTCCCATTTTTTGTCCTGTTGCAAGGAATCACTTTCCTTGCGTGCGCAAGACAACTTGTGCCGCACGAACAATTTTGATGCAGGGCTCGGTTCCCTGTGTGCGTAAGACACCCTGTGCCGCACGTTTTATTTTTGTTGCAGGGTTTTGTCCTTGTGTGCCTCCTCACATGGAGAGCTCCCTACACAGAGAACATTTACATTTTTACAGGTTGTCCCTTTTCAATGGTGGGGGCAGGACACTGGGTTTTAGTCCCTTTAGTCCACATGACTTGTCTCTCTACATGGAGAGCACGTACGTAACATTGTTGTCCCTTGTTTAGTTGGGGGCTGGATATTGGCCCTCACATGGAGAACATCTTGATGTTTATTTTTCCTTATAAGAGGCGGGGGATGGGTATTCTGTATCGATCTTTCCTTCTTGTCTTCAGTTCCTTGCCCTCTCGTAATGTGGTGCCTCCGTCATCCCTGGTTTTGGGCTTTTGACTCTCATTGTATTAGTTCCTATCATTTTTGTGATGTGGGTGGTGTTTCCCTCATCCTTGGGTTGTGGACTATTTACCATTACTGTACTTTCATGTTTATAGTTTTATTGTTTTGCTTTTTTTGTTCTTCTATTCATTAGGGAAGAGATATGTAGTATTATTGCATTACGTTTCATTTCCTATGTTATCTTTTATGTTATCCTGTCCCTAGCTTCTCAATCTGTGTGAGTGTTCTGAGTGGAATGTTGGTGTGTGGGCTATATGTGGAATGCCTGTGTGAATGGATGAGTGATGACAGTTGGTGAGAGGGGCTGAGCAGCAAGCAGGCTGCTCCTGGTGGGACTGTTAATGATGACCAATAGAATGACCTACATTACTTATATACCTGTTTACAAGGACTTGCTGATGATTTATACTGCCTGTCTACTTATATGAATAAACCTACTTGAACTTCATCTTACAAACCTGGTCTTGATTACTACATAGTGCCATAGGGAGGTGACTGTCCCGAATCACCGAACAACACCAAGACTTTTCACTTCTGATGTGGGGGGCGGAGGGAAGGGGTGGCATGGCTGTTCTCCTAAGGACAGAGGCCAGGTAAATTGGTTCCATTAAGATGGATTGTTACGAACTACCAAAACCTCATTTTTGTCCCCGTTCAGATTACGGCAGCTCGCCGCCATCCATTTGGTGACTTGCTCTAAACAACTGTTTAGTTTTTGGTATGTTGGGTTGACATTGGGAGATAA
Organism: Lissotriton vulgaris; assembly: GCF_964263255.1. Lineage (NCBI taxonomy): Eukaryota > Metazoa > Chordata > Amphibia > Caudata > Salamandridae > Lissotriton > Lissotriton vulgaris. The sequence continues at coordinate 1,611,072,612 of NC_141695.1, read as the reverse complement.
GGAGATAATCATCTAGGTATCATCTGCACTGGATACCATAGTAAAGCCTAAAGAGCATATAATGTGAGATAATAGGTGAACATAAAGATTAAAAACTTGTGGGGCTATGGGAGGAGCCCTGTGGCACTCTGCATTTTAACTGATGCCTCTTGGAGCGAAATGGTCCTTTGCGGACTTGAAAATCTCCCGTGGGTTAAGACAGTGGCAGTGTTTGGAAGCAGGATATCTTTGAAGGTTTGAGCAGGACAGTGGGTAGGATAGTGTTCCAGGGGTTCATTTGCTTGATCAGTTTCTTGGACTGTGAGAAGCAGAGTTGATAAAAAAATATTTAAACTACGATGGTCAGGGGTCTACCAAGAGCTTGGCTTTTGGAGTAAGGTGGCCTTCAATTGCATTTCAGGAAGCTTCGAAGAAATGTGTAGTCTTTGTAATGGTGATTTCCTCGCTGTGTAATGATCCTATTAAGTTTCTTGGCAGGACACATCATTTGTAGATCTATTGGGGATATTGAAATCTCTTTGCTGATTTGATGGAAGATTTTAAGATCTTTTTGAGGTGCTGACTTGTTTAGTTACACTGGTTGTTAAATGTTGTTCCTTGCTATTGTGGTGCAGTGATTTCAGTCTCATATTATTTACCTCCCTTGATGATGTTGAAGTGAAACATTTGGAATGCAGGTTCTGGAGTTACTCCACTTCTGCTATTTCAATAGGTTTAGAGATGGTGGAAAGATCACTGTACGTTTGAGTTTACTTAATTGTCTGTGTCTTATTGGTCACTGTTGCTAGCATGTATGTTGTAGTGGAAAGTATGACAGCAAAGACAATACCCTGGTGGTCCCTCCAAATCATGGGTACTCACAAACTTTACCTCGGGGGCTGAAAATACAGTCTGGTTTGCGGGGTCAGTGGGGAGGGGCTAGAGTCAAGAAAAATCACCACCTTTTCAAAACATTACTTGTCAGTGCTGTATTTCAAAAGCAGATGTAACTATAAAGCTACAAGGAGTAGGCAATAGGGTTGGTTAAGTCTGTACTGTAGCATAATGTTGCATGCATTCCCCTGCATTGGTTCCTCTCTTCTCTGTGCCTACTTTGACTATAATGCCTTCCAAATTATTTAATGCACCATGGTGGGCTATGGGCAAAATGCTCATGCGCACACACACACACACAAGCATGCACACACACTTTCATAGACATGCAATTGTGTATATGCACACACACTCACTCACAAACAAACAGTATTTGAGGCAGTTCAGGTTTGTTTAAAAACACAAGTTACACTGCCAGGGGCTGCATCCCTCCTCCTATGCATTTTACAGAGGCTTAGTTTTTTTCTGGTTCCAATACCCCCTGTGCCCCTCACTCTGCCTGACATTTGTATTTTACATTTAGTACTGTGGTGTGCGAATGCATTTCATGAAAAGGAATATAAAGTAGGGTTGCCAAAAGAAAAATGCCAGCCATGTGTTTAAAGATTCTGCAAAGACCTCGTCTTGACACTAAATAGGGTTATAAATAAAAAAGTACGTATTCATTTGTAATGTGACTTTTCTGTCTTTGTTCACTTTAATTATCAGTCATGGATCTTTAAGGCAGCCCTAGAACACAATTCAATTAAAAGTGCTTGCTATTTATATTTGCTGTTCGAAGTATGCACAGATAACAGCTCATTACTGACCTGAAGGAAGGCGAGGAAGACAAGCTGGCAGCAAGCAAGCTGGCAAAGAAGATGGTTGCAGGGGGCAAGGAGGGCACAGGCTGGCCCGATCCATGGGAGTGCTCCTGCTGTTATGACAGAAGGGGGTGGGAGCACACTGATTCAACTCACAGCACAGCTCGCCCCTTAGTATTATGGTAAATGCAGTTCATTGTAAATGCTTACTTGAATATTTAGTGGAGTATTTCACCAACGTTGGTGCAGGTTAGTGCTGTAAATCTCTAGACACGTGTTTCTGGATATCATCTGTCATCAGTAGAGATAAAAACTAATTTAATGTGGGGTTTCTGAGAAAGCTGCCACAATCCTTTCAGGTCTCAGTACCTCTCACAGGCGCAGAGGTGCATCTCCAAAAGTTTGTCAGCTCAATGGCTCATGGGGCCATTGAGCTGACAAGCTTTTGGAGATGAGTTGTAAGAGGATGAGCGATGGTTAGTTGGGGGAAGAGTAATGTTGGATAGGAGAAGTTATTGAGGGAGGTATAATGATGGATGCGTTGGTGTGGGAATGCACATCTTCATACTCCAAAAAGGTGGAGTAGGATCTTAATAAGTTACAGGATATATCAGAGACTGTGGGATTGAGTTGGAATGCAAGAGTAGAACCACAATAGGAATTGCAGAATTTGGAAGGTATACGTTTTATAATGTTTATAGGGCAGGTGGAGGAAAAGAGGAGAGTAAGGAGAGGATTGGGTGGTGAGTGGATATTGGAAGAAGTCATACACATGCCACAGATGCCTGCCTTATCACATCAGATGAGGTGTATGTTGAGGTGTGTTTAGTGCAGAAGGCTTCGGATGTGCCAAAATCCAGTGAATGATGTGATTTGTGAGGAGTGTCCTGATGAAGTTGGGGGGAGTGTGAAGAAGGTGGCTAGAAGGAAGAAGGATATTAAGCATGCCAAGTTGGGGGACAAAGGTTTTGGGTAGAAACAGAGGATTGGGGACAACAAGATTGGTGTGCTCATCGACTGGAGGGAAAACCGCTAGGTCGTAGGTAATAGGAGGAATGGGAGAAAAGGATGGCACAGAGGGGGATTACCAGAGAGGATGGAATAAGGAGGCAGTGTAATTGGCAGATGGCGGAGAGATGTACCAAGAGATGTGTGGAAGGGGTAAGGAAAAAGAGGTGGGAAGAGTAGGAGGGGGATAGAATTTTATAGTATTGAAGAAGTCTACTGGAAAGGCAGAATGGGCATAAGGCATGGAAGAATCTGGTAAGGAGAAAATAGAGGTTGCAGTTAAACAGATGAACTGGGTCCAGGAAGCAAAAATCTTTCAGGGAGATGGGAGATGAAGTGAGAGGGTTGGAATGAGATTCAAAGCTTACATCTGGTGACGGACCTCATTGAATAATGGAAAAACATTTACAAAGTGCAATGGTTACCCTTACAGGTATCCTGGCTCTGTGACTACACATGAGAGCAAAAGGGGTACAGGAACTGTGGATAATAAGAGAACGTACAGTCCAAAAAGATGCCTTTTGAGTAAATTTCTACATTTGGAATGAGCCATTGAGGGCCGTAAATGAGATGGTAAAACGTTCTCAGACTTAGCTTTGAGATAGCAAAAGGATCTGCCCCTTGTCTCTGACAAGGGATGGCCAACAGGTTGGTCAACACAGAACACTTGAAGGATGATGGTGGTTAAACTTGGCCTTGACGGCATCAAGGCCACGTGGCAGAGTCAAAGTGCTTTAAAGAGGCACTGAGTTTCACGGAGCAACCACTGATGTTTTTTTGTGGAGAGATGTGACAGAACCTATTAAGCCCCAAAAGCAGATGAGCATTTCTATGGGCTGGTGCTGTAATGCTCGCAGTTACGAAATGCAGATTCCATCAGTCGTACGTCTTTCCAGAGAAGTCAGGACTGGAAGACATAGCTACAAAACCATTAGCTGAGATAACCTATGCATCTGCCAGGAAACCGTGGAGTTACAAGAGCTCTGGAGGGTGCAACTTCTCAAATCTAAAAGTTAAAAGCTCTGAGGTTCTTCCAGAACTGGTGAAGGCACAACCCTCTGGAAGATGCAGTTTCCGAAAACATTTCAAGTAAATAAAAAATGTATGGGGTCTACCTCGAGAAGGCACAATCATCTACAAAATGCTTTTTCCTTACTAACTGGAACAGCTCAGTCCAACTGTTTTGGGGGTGCTGGACCACTACAAGGGGTTCCCTAGAGTCCACCATAGAGAAAGGAGTAACTGGGGTGGGGCTTTAGTAGGGGGAGTAGTATGGGGATGTCCTGGGGGGCGTCAAAGGATAGTGCTTGTAAGAAACTGGATAATTGATTGGGGTGTGTGACTACCCAACTCAAGGAATAATGATAACTTTGTAAGGGGACCCTTATTTTCTTATTCCTACTACCCCCCGTGGGCCACCACCCACGACTCTAGCCATCTCTGTTCTGGAATTTTTCTTTCAATCTGACTCCAGGTGTAGCCGATCTCCTTGTAGTCAGCCTTAAGCCCTCAACACCAGTTGTTTCTACGCCTGACTTTTTTCCTTTTCCCTCAAGGGTTAAAGTCCGGAGTTGCCTGGTGGAGTTTGATGCAGACTTGAGGATGGGTGTAACCTATCTAACCCCAGCGTCCTCTCATGATTTCTTCATGAGCAGGGAGTTGGAAAGTCTGCTGTCATTGGTTGTATTTGCTGATAGCGTTTAGCCTGTGGATTTTGAGGATTTTCCTCACACAGGTGTTGATGAAGGTCAGGACTTTGTTGGTAGTGGTCACTGTTGTCCTCCAAAGTTCTGCTCCATACAGAAGGAGGGATTTTACTTTGGTGTTAAAAACTCTGACCTTGGTTTGCAGCTTTAGGTCCCTGGAGCTCCACATTTTCTTTAGCTGAATAGAGGCAGCTCTTTGTTGATGCTTGGCTTGACTTCGGCGTCTGTGATGCCCAGCTTGTCTATGGCACTGCCCAGGTAGGTGAAGGCCTTAACCTCTCCCAGTGCAACGCCTGCAAGAGTGACTCCAGTCGTGCTAGCTACGTTAGTCTTCAGGATCTTGTTGTTTCCCCTGTGAATGATGAGGCTAAGTTGTGTTGATATGGCTGCTACATTGTCGGTCTTCTCTTGCATCTGCAGATGGGTATGGGAGAGTAGGGCCAGGTTGTCTGCAAAGTCCAATCGTCAAACTGTGTCCAAGGTGTCCAACTGATCCCATTTCTTCTTGCTGTGGATGTCTTCATGATCCAGTCTATGGCCTGGAGGAAGAGAAAAGTTGATAACAAACAAACCTGGCAGACTTCGGTCCGCACTTGGAAGGCTTCCTTGAGTTTTCTTCTATAGACAATCCTGTAGATCAATCCCTCGTAAGAGTTCTTGATGATTCTTATAAGTTTATCTAGTACACCATAGTGGTGGAGAAGTTTCCATAGAGGTCTCAGTCCACACTGTTAAATTCTTCCTCTTTAGTCAATAAAGCGGACATACACGGGATCTGGGAAAAGGTGCCATCATACTAGAACAGAGATCTTCATACTGTGGGGCGCGCCCCCCTAGGGGTCCGTGACTGCATTCCCAGGGGGGCGCAAATGCCTCAGTAAATAAGTGTAAATTAAGATCGCCTGGAAGTGTGGCCTTCTTTATTTGGCGTATTTCCAGGCCGTTTTCATTTACAAAGAGACTTGAAGTGTAAAGTGTAGGAACACCGTGCTATGGGGGCTGGGGTCATTGAGTGCGGTGGCAGGGTCAAAGAGGTGGCTTAGAAGAACAAACTATTCTCTAAGGATTTTGTTATTTTATATGCAGCGACAAAGGCAAAAAAAGTAACCCACACACAATGAAATAAAAAATAAATGCAAGTTAAACATCCCGTTTTTCTGGGCAAATCACTTAATCTTCCATGCAAACAAATGAACGTGACTTTGTGTAATGTAAATTGTGTTCATTTAAAGTGCTGCACCATCTCGAGTCAAATTTGCTCTATATAAAACTACCACATAAAAAGTAATCGTATAGTGCCGAATGTGACATCTCAGTTGGTTAATGTGATCACTGTAGATAGCTGTGTGTTTGTGTGTGAAAACAGACAGGCACAGAATTGTATCCTAATTGGCACATTGTGGAATACTGACTTATGAATTTATAGTGCTATGAAGCCCCAGCCCTGACAGAAAGCACTGTGAATATGTAAGTCATTATTAATAAGTAACAACAGAGGAGAAACACAAAAGGAACAAGATCCATGGGTAGTGACAAAGATATGGCTCAGAAGAAGGGGCACTATGTGGGGGCTTATTTTTTCATTTACAAATGAACAGAGACTACTTCCTCAGAGAGATGCCCCCTAGGAAGGGTGTGGTATATAGGAGCTTTTTTTTAAAGGGTCATCACAATCATTAGTGTAACAGTTACTGTGGCATATGTGTAAGTGACCACTGTCCCACAATTATATCTTCCTTACTATAAAAAAGGTGCTATGGGGGGCCCATGGTCCTTGCTAGCATTAGAGCCTGTGTCACTCTTGCTGCTTTTTTTTCACACTCCAGGCACCTTAGTTTAGCCTCAGAGAGATGTCAGGAAGGGGGTGTGGCAAAATGGGAGCCCTGTTTTTTTTAAACAATTGGCAGAGGAGATAACCGGCTTTGCTTGGCAGAAGCTATCATTAGTGAAGTGGGTGCAGCAGTCCAGGATTCTGAGAGGGACACTGCATTACAGTTACCGCTTTCATTTTAAAAAGGGGTCAAGAGGACTTATTTTCATATATAACATTAGGGCACACTTGCGGAAAAATGATGGATATCATGTGGGAGTTTCCGTTTTTTCTTGAAAGGGGCAGAGAGCCTGTTGCCAGGTTGGCATGATGGTTAAGCGGGGTGGGGAAGAGGTAAAAGCAGCAGAGGTGATAGCCTGCTACGCAGGGCCTCAGTTATCATTGGTGCTGTAGGCGCAGTTGCATTGGGGCCCAGGAGTTTGAGGGGTTTACAACACCCCAATTATGGGGAGCAGTATTTTTGGGTCAGTTAATGGTTTTCTTCGATGTAGTTGCTGTTTTATAAGTCTCCCATTCATTGTGGACTGTGAACTGCGAACTGCAGTAGCACTGAAATGTTCTCATAAATCTTGCCCCCTTGTGCTCAGCCTGTTTCTACCGCTCTCTCAATCCTTCTCACAAAGTTTTGTAGGGGGGGGCAACTTATAAACAACTTGCTTAGGAGGGCTCAAAGCAAACAAGTTTAAAGACCTCTGGACTAGAAGGAAGAATATCTCATCAAGATCCCCAAGAAAGGAGACCTGAGTAACTGTGCTAACTACAGAGGAATAACACTTGTATCAACCTCAGGCAACCTGTTCAACAGAGGCGTCCTGAACAGAATGGAGAAACATGTATATGCTCAGATGTGAGACCAGCAAGCTGGCTTCAGCAAAGATAGATTCTGCACGCGAATGTTATAACAACGCAACTACCATTAGATCGCAATGCCATTACACCACATGGCATTACAAGGCATATGCTTTTACCACGAATGTCTTTACAACAAATTTTGTTGTAAAGGCATATGTGTTTTACATGTAAGTATAAGGAAAGTAGGATTTAGGGTAGGTATGGGTTTTGGAGTATCAGGGGTAATTTTAGGATTCAGGGTGGGTATGGGTTTTGGAGTGCCAGGGGTAAATTTAGGGTTCAGGGTGTGTTTGGGTTTTGGGGTGCAAGGGTTAATTTCAGGTTTCAGGGTAAGTTGAGTTTTGAGGTGTCAGGGGTAATTTTAGGGTTCAAAGTGGGTTTGGGTTCAGGGGTGCCCGGGGTAATTTTAGGGTTCCGGGTGTGTTTGTGTTTTGGGGTGCAAGGGTTAATTGTAGGATTCAGGGTGGGTTTGTGGGTGACAGGGGTAATTTGAGGGTTCAGTGTAGGTTTGGGGTGCCAGGAGTATTTTTAGGGTTAAGGGTGTGTTTGTGTTCTGGGGTGCAAGGTTTAATTTTGGGGTTCAGGGTGGGTTTGGGTTTCAGGGTGCCCGGGTTAACTTTAGGGTTCAGGGTGCCAAGGGCTAATTTTAGGGTGGGTTTGAGTTTTGGGGTGCAAGGGTTAATTTAAAGGTTCAGGGTGGGTGTGGGGGTGCCAGGCGTAATTTGGGGTTCAGGGTGGGTATGGATTTTGGTGTGTCATGGGTAATTTAGAGTTTAGGGGGTATGGGTACTGGGGTAGTAAGGATAATTTAAGGGTTTGGGGGGTCAAAAAAATAACATATTATATATAAATATATATAATATGTTATTTTATATACTAGCAGCCCGTCCCAACGTTGTCTGGGTCTTATTATTTGTTTAGGACCCACACCGGCGGTTTCCGACGCACCCAGGCTAAGGCACACACTGCATTCGGCCCCAGTATGTGTGAGACAACGGGCAGTCCCCCAAGGGAGTAGAGCGAATGGTTACTTACCACGCCTCCATGTGAACGCAGACGTCCATTGAACGCATACGCCCAGGTGCTTGATTGGTATCCTAATTTTAGAATGTAGCGCGATTTGCAGTAATTGTCCCCGCAGACACGCCCATTCGCGTGTGGCCCCGGCGCCTTATTATTTTGTATGTACGACCCACATGGCATGATGTCCGGAACATAACAGCAATTGTGCGCGGCTCGCGCTTAACGCATCCGGCCATTGAAGACTTTTGCTCCATGTCACGTCCGCATGATGTGCGGAACATAACAGCAATTGTGCGCGGCTCGCGCTTAACGCATACGGCCATTGAAGACTTTTGCTCCATGTCACGTCCCCCAGCACACGCCCCCAGCGTTTGTCACGCGCATATGCCCATTGAAGGCTTGTGCTCCATCTCACCCCCCAGCACACGCCCCCAGTGTTTGCCATGCCCCCAGCACACATTCACAGCACTACCCAGACGTTTACAGAACGCTTTGTTTTTTATCGTCAGGCCGCGCACCGCCCACGCCCACAAGGGACTCCTTTGCTGGCACGGTTATTTTACCTTTTAAATGTATATGGTGGGCGTCTGCATAGCCTATGTCCTTCTGCTGCAACTCCCCTTTCCAATGCAGTATTGGGTGTTGTGATTGGTGCTGTGGTTACTGAGATTACCCGCCTCAAAGGTTTGGGCTCTCTCTTTATAAAAGTAGTATATATATATATATATATATATATATATATATATATATATATATATATATATATATTCACTGAAAAAACCATAGGTTTGACACCAGTTATAGTTAGCTGGAAATTGTACTGACATAAAACCATTGAAATTCCCACGTTATAGTTAGTTGGACTCACTATAACTTGCGCGCCTGCAATGCACTGCTGATGACGTCACATATTACATCACTCATGACATGGTCAGTGACATCACTCATGACATCACTGATGACACCATCCAGTGAATGTGTGTCTTTCTGTAAAAAAAATATGTTTTACATATGTATTTGTAAAGGTCGATGGAAGAATACATTTTTAAATAAGTGTCTAAATGGATGTTTTAAAAAAAAAATTGATTGGTTAACTGGCTTATTAAGTATATCTTAGTGAATACATACATTAGCGAGTAATTTTTAAATATTTAAAAATATGTATCAGTGTTTCACTTTGTGTAAAAGTGGCTGCATGGGTTGGTGAGTAGCTACATGTGTGTGTATAAGTGTTATTAGATTTTTTTTTAGTATCAGTATGAGTGTCTGTATGGTTTGGTGGGGGTATTACTTAGCACATAGATGCATCAATGACTGACTCACTGTATGTGTTTTGAAGACAGCATATGTGCAGGACTGTATGGGTGGATGAGTATGTATATGTGTGTGTTAGTGAGTGAATGACTGTCTCACTAGTGTCTTTATCAGTAACCACATATGTTTTAATTTAGTATATGTGAGTATTGATGTATATAAGTGAGTATATGTGAGAGTGAGAGATTGTAAGAGTTCCTGTTTAAATAAGTATGTGTTTCTATAAGTGATTGTTTAAGAGAGTAAGTATGTGTAAGTTTCCTTAGAAGTAAGGTGGTAGTGTGTGTATAGTTGTATATGCAAATAAATGGATGTTCAATAGTTTATTTGCATGTGTGAGTATGTGTGTGAGTAACTTTTGGATGACTGTCGGTGTGTACCAGGATGTATAGGTGTATCACTACATATGATGAGTGAGTATATGTATAAATGACTATATAGAACTGTTGGTGAATGAGTGGCTGTGTATATAGACGGTGGAATTACTGAATTGGTTGTTGTAACTGGTATGGGTATCTCCATGTTTTTGAGAATGTTAGTTTCTATTTTTGAATATGTGTTTCAAGGGTTACATTACACTGAAAGGAGGTCTGTCACTCTGTCACAAGGATGGTGTCATCAGTGATGTCATGAGTGATGTCACTGACCGTGTCATGAGTGATGTAATATGTTACGTAATCAGCAGTGAATTGCAGGCGCGCAAGTTATAGTGAGTCCAACTAACTATAACGTGGGAATTTCAATGGTTTTAGGTCAGTAAAATTTCCAGCTAACTATAACTGGTGTCAAACCTATGGTTTTTTCAGTGAGTTTAATAGTTTTTTTTTTGCTGTTTTTTAAAAACCTTTATTTTCGGTATGCACAGTACACAGCGTCTGCCTACAACCTGAACGGGCCGGCCGCTATGACAATGAACATCAGGACAGTAGTGATAGAGGCAGTACAGGCAGCACGGAGAATAGCAACTAATCAGTGTACAGGCACATGAAACAGAAAAAGCAGAAGGATAAAATAGGTTTCATTTTAAGATTTTGGTGAAAAACATCTAACGAAACAAACTACATAAGCACATGGCAAAGAACGATTCCAGGGGCTCAAGTGGAGAGGGCAAGGGAACCAATCTCTAAAGAATATTGTGACATATGTCCGGGGACGGAGGAGTGATAAACAGAACAATGTAAAATATTACTATAGACAAACATCCGGAACGTCAACTAAGGGGACAATGGGACATCAGTAGTCTAATCAAGGAGTGCAAATATCCCCACGATATACGTTCCACTGGGACCAAATCCTGCCCCATTTCTTAGGACGGCCCGAGCTAAATAGACAGTCTTCTCCCTGAACATGCACCAGTCCATGTTCTCCTTCCAAGCTGTTATCCCAGGCGGTCTATGGGAACCCCAAAGTTGAGCAATATCCCTCTTGGCAACCATGTTACCAAGAGTGACCCAGAAAGTCTGAGCAGCAGTACAGTCCGTGGGCTCCCAAACGTTGAGCAGGCACCCGTGACCCTTTCCATTATTGCATGCACTCTAGACCAGAAAGCGGACATATGGTTTGAGTCTAAAGGGTACCTCCACTTTCGTAGTATTTATGCCGTGTCTACAAGCCTTGCATTTGGAACATTTTTTTAACCCCTTTTGGTTAGAAAGCCAATCTACAGTTTTTTTGATGGTCGGTGCATTGCAGACTAGATGATTCCTCATGGATTTGGCTTTCCTGAATGCTATGGAGGGTCTATTTCCACATATTTCTCCAATGGTCGGGTCGTTCCTTACCAAAGGCCAATGCTTTGTAAGTATTTTCCTAACCTGGGTGTGGTCGGCATTAAACCCTGTAATGAGTCTCGGGGGTTCTTTGTTGGGTGTTTGTGAGGCTGGAACTTGTTTCTGAGCAAACAGAAGATCCTTTCTATTGATTATTCTGCATTTGGTATCAGCCTTGTTACAGGTTTTCTGGCTATACCCTCTCTTTTTTAATCTAGAAAATAGATTTTCTTTCGCCTCAGTGAGCCCTGTTTTGGTACTACAATTTCTCGTCATGCGTAGGCACTCCGCATATGGGATAGATTCCTTGAGGTTCTGCGGGTGAAAACTCTGTGCATGTAGCACTGAGTTTCCCGCGGTTGGTTTGCGGTACGTTCTAGTTTGGATTTTACTTTGTTCAATGTAGAGTTCTACATCTAGGAATTGTATAGAGGTGGTGTCGGTGGTACACCTGAATTTAAGATTGAGTGCATTATCGTTAAGTTGTGCTGCAAACGATTCTGCCTCTTCTTTGGGGCCTTGCCAAAGTATAAAAATTTCGTCAATGTAGCGTTTGTACATGACTACATTTTTGGTGAGTGTGGCAAGATGTTTGACTCCCAGTACCTGTTCCTCCCACCAGCCCATGTGAAGATTCGCATAGCTGGGAGAGAAACAGGTACCCATAGCTGATCCTTGCAGTTGTTTGTAGTGGAGTCTGTTAAAGATAAAGGTATTGTTTGTCAAACACCACTCTGTCATTTCTAGCAACATCCTAGTGTGATTATACAGTGTTATAGGTCTCTGCCCCAGAAAATGGTTTACAGCTCGTAGTCCATCATGATGTCTGATGCTAGTATATAACGACTGCACATCTAGGGTCATAAATACATAATCATTTTCCCATTTTACGTCGTATATTTTGCGTAAAAAGTCTCCAGTGTCTTTAATGTATGCTGGGAGTTTTGAAACAAAGGGTTGCAGGAAATGGTCAATGAAGATGCTAGTGTTTTCAAACAGGCTGCCAATAGCTGCAATGATGGGTCTTCCTGGGGGCACTTTCTCATTCTTGTGTATCTTTGGGATAAGGTACAACTGTGGGGAAACTGGGTAATCTGTTTTCAAAAATTCGAACTCCTGTTTGCTGAGGAGTCCAGTGCTTTTCCATTTGTACAGTGCATTGGTGTATTTTTCCTGTATTCCAACAATATGCGAGGGAGTGATCCTGGTATAGCACTCCTGGTCTTGTAACTGTGACATGGCCTCGTTATTGTACATTTCCAAAGGCCAGAGCACGATGTTTCCCCCTTTGTCTGACCACCTGATCACAATGTCTGATCTAGCTTTAATTTTCTCCATTAGCTTGTCATATATGCAGTCTTTGTTTTGGTACTTTTTAAAGAACTCCCTGGAGCTGCGCATCGAAAGGTCTTTCAAATCTTTTATCACACAGTCTCTAAACAGATCCAGACCATCTTTTGGCATGGCTGGCATGAAGACAGAACGTGGTTTGAAGTTTGTTCTTTCAGTTTTATAAATGTCTATATCTGCCATTGCTGCTGCTCTTCCCGATGATACCATCTCATTCTCATTGTCGTATTCTATATCAATCATATCTCTTAGTGCGTTCATGTTGGCCACACAAACCTAGGACTTCTTGGGCGCTGGGTTGTGTGTTTGCGACTTGAAATGTTGTGTTGACAAAATGTTTTTGTAGCTTCAATTTGCGCATATATTGGAAGAAGTCAATTCTGGTTTGTGCGTAATCAAAATTCGCATGTGCACAGAAAGTCAAACCCAAAGATAAAATTTCTAGTTCTTTTTGTGATAGCTCCATGTTAGAAAGGTTAATTACTGTGTTGTCTGTGCTATTTTTGTTGTCTGGCATTATCGTCGTTTGTTCTTTCTGTATTGTTTTTTTGTTGTTGTTTTTGCCGTTTCTTTTCCCCCACCGTCTGTCTTTTCTGCGGCGGCTTTTTGTTTTTGTTGAGAGTCCTGTTTTGTGGTTGATTTGTTCCATTGTTGATGGGGTATCCTGGGTCTTAAGGTGGTGAGGCGTTGTAACCGTAAAAAAGCCAACTCTTGTGCTGGTGTCGGTACAGGTCCAGTTGCTCCTGTGGCATTATTCGTTTCATTTTCCGATTCATAGTCTGTGCTTAGTTCTGGTTCACTTTGCTCTCCTGGTGCTCCTGTGCTGGTTGTGACATTTGGTAGGGGTTGTCGCCTGACTTGGTCATATTTCCTGGCAAAAGTTTAAATTCTGCCAGTCACATAGTCCTTTCTATCCGTTTGGAACTTTATGGCTTTTCTTTCTTTTATTTCTTCTTCGTGTTTGAGAATTCTTACTTTTATTTCATCCAACGCTTTAGCGATTTCTTCTTTATTTCTTTTGTGTCCAGTTCTTTTATGATCTCTTCAATGCGGGCAATGAGTTTCTCTCTGTCACTTGCCGCGTACTTAGTCAATATTTTGAGCATGTTCATAGACGCCTGCGCGCTGTTATCTGTCCAATCCTGGAGCATGGCAGGGTCTGGGTTTTCATACGTGGGAGCTACTAGTATTCTTAATCCCCTGGGAACTCGACCAACTTCAATGTATCTACTCAAGGATTTCACCTCCCACCATTTTGCCACCTCTTTTTCCCTTAGTTTCTCCAGTTCTGCCAGTAGATTTTTGGTTTCATCCTTTTTCCCTCCTTTATCCTTGGGAGCTGGCATGTTGTTTGTGTTATCTTCGCCTGTATCAATGTCTTGGAAAATGTCCAATGCCGCCTCTTCCCGTTCTCTTTCCCATTCCACAGCCATTGTGGGTTAAGTGTTTTAAATAAAAAGTTGTTTGGAAAATTTCACTGCCCGTATAGTGCTCCTTCGCACCTGGGCTACCTCTCCCTTGAACCTCGCTCTTTCAACTTTCCCGCTAGACCTGTTCTTCCACACACGTAACAGCCTTACCTGGCAATCCCCGATTGCCCTCCGGTGATCGTAGATTCCAGTCAGGCTGTCCGCTGCGTTTTCACAGATCCACTCGGTTGCTTCCTGCTCACAGTGATGGTTCCGGGGGGCGCTGCGTGTCTCTCTTTCAGAAAGTTTACCATAGGTATTTCGTCCTTTTCTCCCACAGCACAACCAGATCGAGGAGGGTCAGTGTTGGATCTCCAGGACGGGAGATCCTATAAATCAGGAACACTCCAAACTTCTGCATACAAGAAAGGCACTGACTCCGTGAAATTTTGGATTCCAAATAAGTTTTATTCCCCTATTGGCTGCTTGACGCGTTTCGGCGGTAAGCACCCGCCTTGTTCACAACATCTCCGCAGTTTGTGGTTACATTTATACCCCAGTGACTTTACATTACATTATGTATGTTTCACGTTTATTTTGTGGTAGAATCTAGCTTGTTTTACACTTCTATTGCCTGGTTGCCATGGTTACATTTGGCAGAGGTCCAGATCGGCAGACATAGAAAAGTTACTAAGGCATGCACATTCCTGAGTCACATCATCCTCCCTTTCACGTTTACACGTAACTATAGAAACCACACGGCTGCCACAGCCTAGTGATTTTTCCATTAACGCAGCGCGCTTGACACAATGCAGAGCGGTAATCCTTGAGCGGTCGTGTTGCTTTTGAGAGTAAGTAAAACCTTGTTTGTAGTAGTGTCACAGGTTAATGCTGATAGAGGCGCGCTGAGAACGATGCATAGTTGGCTTGTCTAGCGCTATGTGAAGGAAGCTTAACTGTGGTTGAAAAACCGGGTGGCTCCTTTATGTGCGCTTGTGGGGTTTGTGTATGTCGTGGGTTTTTGGTACTAAATGATCCCAGAATGGACCTCTTGGGCCTCTGTGTATATATTATGTGCAGTCAGGTGCCTCAATTATTTGTATAGCATATGACAGTGGTGCTACACAATTAGTACACATCCGCATTTAGCCTAAGAAACACATCTTCTCCAAGTGGAAAGGCGTATGTGGAACATTCATATAGATTAATGTAAAGTTAACAAATACCAATATTGATGACATAATTACTGTCAGCACCCGCGATCATTTTGTACACATTTCTACTATGTGTATATCTCTAGTTGGATTGTGTGTTCCCATTGAACTTTGTTGTTTTCATCCCCCCCACCATGTGAATTCGAGGATAATACATAATTACATCTACTAAAGTTTATGAAGACATGCCTATTGTTGTAAGCTGAACTACCACTCCTGATAAAACAGAGTCTGGGGTTGGTGATTGTGCTCCTATGTACAATGTGACGTGAGGTTAAAACATGAACAGTAGATGTTTCCAGGAAGGGAAAGGAGGAAACTCTTGGGGAGAGGGAAGGCATTACAGAATTGGAAATGGACCATTTGTGTGATTTACAGGTGCACGCTAAGCGCCTCATCAGCGTTCAGGCCATTGGGTATTTTAGAATTGAGGAGAATTATGTACCTCGATTCTAATCTCCTAAGAGTTAGTAGACGGTTACCACCCCTGATATTTTTGGGGACACTGTCTATGACAAAGTACGACAGTACTCCAATGTCACCTGCATGGACCGCATTGATGTGTCTGACCACTGGATAGGCTGGGTCATCATTCGTCACTGCTCGGAGATGTTGGAGAACTCTCACGTGCACTGGGTGAATGGTGCTTCCTACGTACCGTTTACCACAAATACAGACTAAAACATATACTGCGTGATCCGTTTTGCAGTTGTATTTGTCTCGGAAGGTATATGGTTTGAGTCTAAAGGGTACCTCCACTTTCGTAGTATTTATGCCGTGTCTACAAGCCTTGCATTTGGAACATTTTTTGAACCCCTTTTGGTTAGAAAGCCAATCTACAGTTTTTTTGATGGTCGGTGCATTGCAGACTAGATGATTCCTCATGGATTTGGCTTTCCTGAAGGCTATGGAGGGTCTATTTCCACATATTTCTCCAATGGTCGGGTCGTTCCTTACCAAAGGCCAATGCTTTGTAAGTATTTTCCTAACCTGAGTGTGGTAGGCATTAAACCCTGTAATGAGTCTCGGGGGTTCTTTGTTGGGTGTTTGTGAGGCTGGAACTTGTTTCTGAGCAAACAGAAGATCCTTTCTATTGATTATTCTGCATTTGGTATCAGCCTTGTTACAGGTTTTTTGGCTATACCCTCTCTTTTTTAATCTAGAAAATAGATTTTCTTTCGCCTCAGTGAGCCCTGTTTTAGTACTACAATAACTCGTCATGCGTA